>NC_051080.1:52057-652057 GCF_004664715.2 Peromyscus leucopus | reverse complement strand
GTAGGTAAAATTGTATAATCCACTACTGTCTATATAAAACTACATGACTTTTTTTTTTTCTCCTTTGCAGGAACATCCTTATGAGAGCAGCCTTTATTCTGGGCCACTGTACTTCATTCTCACTGCCATGCAGTTGGGTTTTAACATGCTGCTAAAATCATTCAGTTTTGTGAATGGCTTAGTTTGGTTTTTTAAAATAAACTATAGTTAATTAACTTCTGTTGTCTCTTTCTGGGATTTATGGCAGGTGACTTGGTTCTGTATTCTATGCAAATTCCAAATTTGAGTTTGGGGGATATGGGACTTTTTGGCATACAAGTCTGAGTCATTTCTGACTGGAGTTTCTTTGACCCTTGAGTTATATTTTGGATGCATTGTGAGTTAATATTTAGGGGGAGTAAACTGGTCATAGAATGTCCCTGAGAACCTAACAAGGATAAACTGACCATCTCTATGGGGTAGGGGTGGGGTGCAAACCTGTTGCATGTTTGGGTTCTGATGTGAAAAACCTAAAACTTGATGGGGAATTTAGAGATAGTTGTGAGGGTTAAGTGTTCCAGAGATGATGGAACTGGGTAGTGCACACCACTCCCAGTTAAGGAATGTCCAGCCCAGATGAGGCTATGAGACCCTTATAAAATTTTTATTTTCTTGGTGGAGGGCACTTAAATGTGAAGAGTATCCTTGGCTAACCTGATAATTAGATATAGATACATGTAGAAATATGGAGCAATCCCTTACCTCTTAGTGCTGGGAATACAGGCTTGGGCCACTACACATTCATACTGCTTTTTGAGTTTTTACATAGAAGGAAAAACATTGCTAGGCCAATTAGCAAACACAGTTAAGATCTACAGGCATGAAGTAGATAAGTCTACTGGTTTTTCCTAATAGGAAAAAATGCAGTAAGTGGGCAGGCTGAAAAGAAAATGAAATAAAAGAAAATGAAAATAAAAAGGCTATGACTTGGGAAACAGCCAAAGAAATTGGTTGCTGCTAGGGAGGCAAGAAGATGCTTGGACTTCTAAATGAGTGTAAGGCCAACCTAGTTTTCTAAGAAGAAGTGCATCCTTGGCTGTCCTAGAATCTCTGCTTTCTCCTCTAGAACACAGTTGTATTTCCAAATGAAAGAAAAGACAGTTTCTGAGCTGGGTTGGCATACAGCATCTCAGCCCTTGTGAGGTAGAAAAAGGAAGATTAGGAGCTCAAGGTCATTTTCCACTACACAAGTGCAAGGCCAGCCTGTTATGTGGGACCCTGCCTATGTGAGAGTAACAGGACAGGGTTTCAGTTCCCAGCACTCTAAACTCCTTCAAGGGAACACCTCTTCTGACCTCATAGGCTCCTGCATGATTATGGTACGTACATTGATTGAATCATACACAAAATGTTTAAAAAAAGGGTGGGCTGGGTATGGTGGTACACACTTAATCCCACACTTTGGAGACAGCAAATGGAACTTTATGAATTGGTGACTGACATGCCTACATATTAAAAGACCTTGTCTCCAATCTAGAAGGGTAGAAACGGTAGCTGCCGCCCCCCACCCCACCCCCAGCCTGACTTGGATAGCATTTCTGTCAAAACCAGGGAGAGCTGGGTGTAGCCCCATGCTTGCTTAGCATTCTAGAGGCTCTAGGCTGGGTTTAAAAAGAGTACACACTTGAATGTAGAGTAATCTCATTCCAGTCAAGAACAGTCCCTTGGTCTTCCCGTCTCTGTCTGGCCTATCAGACCCAGGGTGAGGTAAGCAGGAGAGAACTAAAGGCGTTTGTGTTTGTGTGTGCTCTAGAGACTGAGCAGACTCTACACGAGGATGCAACCCTCTGACAGCTCCTGTCATTTATGAACTGGGGGCCACCAAGGACTGTGGGGTTCCTCAAGCATCTGTGCCTTCTGACTGGAAGGGGGTGTGAAGGTGGATAGATTGTCACATTGCTCATTCCCCAATTTTTATGTGTACTTAAAATGAGCTCAGGATTTCCCTTCAACAAGCAGTGATTTCTGAGATAGCTCCATCACGCTCAAGAAGGAAGACACAATGGAAAGCTTATTTCCACACAGCTCTTTATGGACCAAAGCTTAGACAAGAGGTGGAGGCTTGGGGCCTGGGAAGCCAGCACTCACCTGGCCTCCAGGTGAGCCTCACTGAACACACCTTGGAAGGACCAAATGCTAAGGTTGCATCTACCCTCTTTTGGTCTGGAGAACTCGGTGCCTTGTGAGTCCTGGGGGTGGGAGTACCTTTATCAGAAGAGAATGAGGAGAGGCCCTAGTACCATTGTTGGTCTCTAGGCCAGCTCACTCTGTGGCCTCCATCTTGGTCCCACGGGGTACCAGAAAGATGGTCCCATCAGCAGCCTGTTGCAGTACATATTCCTCCGGTGAATAACTGTTGCCAGATTCATCCCGAAGATGCTGGAAAATGTCATGGTACAGCTCTGCCAGCTGTTGGCGCATGACCTCCAGAGTGCGGTCCGCTTCACCTCGGGCTCTGAGAAGCCGCTCTCTTTCACTGCCCAGGCGCTCCAGCTCCTGCTCCAGCTGCACAATGGTTTCCAGTTTTCTCTTGCGACAATTCTGGGCTGCCACCTTGTTCTTGCCCCGCCGTCGGATGTCCCGGACTAGAGCCAGCTGGCTCTCTGTTAGAGGGTACTGCGCCAGCAGCTCATTGAAGTCATCCACAGGCAAATTGACGATCTTGTCCGTAGGGAAGGGAATCTTCATGGCTAGAGCCCGCCGCTCATCACGACTCCCCGCCTCCCCCCTGACAGCATGTTTAGCCCGCACAGGGCCAGAGGATGCCTCTACGGCCAAGGGTGTCTCAGTGGGCGGCAAAGTATAGTTGGGGTGGGCCAAGGAGTTGGGCATATGGGAGTAAGGGTACTCCACAGGGTACATGTCCACATACTCGCTCCTCCGCCTGCCGGCCTCTGCACCCTCTAGCTCAAGAGATTCCGCATCACTGTAATTGAGGGATAATCCTGAGTCGGACTCTGGGTCTTCTTGGGGCTTGGGTGGCCCCACTGGCAGCCCAATGTCCAGAAGAGCTAAGGGGTCTGGGAGGGGCTCATTGAGCAGACCTGAGAGGGTGAGTGGCTTTGCCGCTGGTATAGCCATGTTGCCATAGGAGTATGGGAGGTCTGGGACATGAGGAGTGGGTGCTGAGAGCTCATAAGGTGGTAGTGGCAGGGAGAAGCCTGCATCTGGGTGAACTGAACAGGGGCAGTATGTTGGAGGAGGCAATGGTCCAGGGTATGGGGTGGGAACTTGGGGCTCAAAGGATGGCTCACTCGGAACATTTAGACCCTGCAAAGAAAGACACAAAAAAGGTTAGAAGATAGACTATCGTGGGTGGTAGTGGCACACACCCTTAATCCCAGCTCTCAGGAGGCAGAGGCAGGCCAATATCCCAAGTTCCATGATAGCATGGTCTACAAAGCAAGTTCTGGAACAGCAAGGACTACACAGAGAAACCCTGTCTTGAAAAACAAAAGGCAGTGGAAGCTTTTTGCATAGTGTTAATCAAGTTGTTTCAAGAATAAAGCAGTTTGCTGGCATGGTGGCACCGGCTTACAATACCAGCATTCGAGATGTGGAAACAGGAGGGTCAGGAGTTTAAGGTCAGTCTTGGCTACATAGCAAGTACAAGGCCAGCCAGTGCTGTGTAAGACCCTGTGTCAAAAAAAAAAAAAAAAAAAAAAAAAAAATAAGAGAGGCGCTGAAAAGTTGGCTCAGCAGTTAAGAGCAGTAGCTACTCTTCCAGAGGACCTGGGTTGAATTCCCAGCACCCACATGGCAACTCGCGTCTGTCTGTAACTCCAGTTTCAGGGGATGCAACACATTCACACAGACATGCATGCACGCAAAAACAGGAATATACATGAAATAATAAAATCAAGAGGCCCTTAATCCAAGCACATAGGGGATAGGGGCAGGTGTATCTCTCTGAGTTCAAGGCCATCCTGGTATACATAGCAAACTCCAGGGCTACATAGTGAGTCCCTGTCTGGGAAAAAGAAAGAAAGAAGCTGGGCATGGTAGCACACATCTTTAACCGTAGCACTGGGGAGGCAGAGGGAGCCAAGATCTCTGAGTTCAAGGCCACCCTGCTCTACAGAGTGAGTTCCAGGACAGCCAGGGGTACACAGAGAAACCCTGTCTCAAAAACAACAACAACAGAAAAACAACAGGAAAAAAAAAAACAAAAAGAAAAGAAAAAAGTAGGGAGGAGGAAGAAGAGCAGTTTAAGCAGGAATAAAAGTCCCTGTGGTGAGACCTCAGAGAAGAACCTCCCATTGAAGTGGTTACAGTCTCCTCTTCAGGAGAAGCTCTTACTGGGCCACATAGCTCCTGTTCCTTTACTCTCTTTAGGAAGACAAGGCTATATTATCCTAGATGGAGAGATGGATCCTCAGAACCCTCTTCCTGCTGTGGTTATCTAGGGTCAAAAGGTCAAGTCCAGGACCTCGCCATTCCCTGTGTGCCCAGCAGAGGGAGCTGGTATGTGGGAAGAGGGTCTAGGGCAGATCCTGAGGACACCAGGAGGCCTGAGGTGGGGTAGGCACAGAGCCCAGGCTGGGGGTTAGCCCTCTGTCCAGGCCCAGGTGCAGTGAAGAGGAGAACACATGTTACAAACAAGGCCCCCAACTTACATAGGAGAGCTATCCTGCTCAAGCCCAGCTGAGGACAAAGGTGTCATTGTTAGACCAACAGACACCCCTTTGTCCAACATTCGAGAGGAGAGGACCCCGGCATAGTCTCGCTCCCCTCTCTGAGGCCCTTTAACTAAGTCTCTGCTACCTGGAGGAAAGGAGCTCTTTGCTAAGGGTGCGGGGTGGTAATGAGGGAAGATGGGCAGTGCTGGAAGAGAGGAAGATCAGATGAGAAGAAAATAAAAAAAGAGGGGCAAAGAGGAGAGAGGGTGGTAGAAATGTGAGCAGAGCCGCTGGACAGAAGCCCACACTGCAAGCCAGATCCTCCCCTCTCCCCTGCCCTGCCCCCACTCCATGTTCCACATCGCCCCCCTCTGCTCTCTCTTTCTGGCCAGGCCAGAGCCCCTGCCCCCGCAGCGCCTGCCCCATACTCACCTGCAGCTCAGTAATGGACATGATCTCTTGCCAAGTCAATTCCATCTCGCCTGGCTCCCCAACAGGCAGCTGTGACAACCTGTTCCTGTTCTGCTGAGGAGGACAAGGGGGCATCCTACTGTGCCAGCGGCTGGCCCTGGTTCCCCCAAAGCTCAAAGGGCTCCAGCAACCTGTGTGGAAGGAAGGAAGAGTTAGAGCTACTTCTGCCAGATCAAAAGTTTATCCTGTCCCTGTGCAGAATCCCCAGAAGAAAGGGTCGGTGTCAGTGGTTCACTCATGCCAGGACCCTAGGGACTGCAAAATTCTTTTCTGTGGAGTACTCTCTACCTCACCTGCTCTGGCCATAGTCAGTCCTCTGGGCACACAGTAGGCATCTTTACTTTTTCTCAGACAAGATGTCTTCTCTTGGCCGGGCGGTGGTGGCGCACGCCTTTAATTCCAGCACTCGGGAGGCAGAGGCAGGCGGATCTCTGTGAGTTCGAGGCCAGCCTGGTCTACCAAGTGAGTTCCAGGAAAGGCGCAAAGCTACACAAAGAAACCCTGTCTCGAAAAACCAAAAAAAAAAAAAAGATGTCTTCTCTTACTCTCTAAAAATGGTATTCCTGTCAGTGGCAAAATCCAGTCGTCTGAGTTTTTGAGATTGAGGTTTTGTTTTCCATTCTGGGGGAAACATCAAGAGTCACCCATGTCTTCCTCTTGGGTCCTCAGTTTCGTTGTTTGAAACAGGGTCTCTCTATGTAACCCTGGCTGTCCTGGAACTCGCTCTGTAGTCCAGGCTGGCCTCTAACTCACAGGGATCTGCCTGCCTCTGCCTCCCAAGTGCTGGAATTAGAGGCATGTACCACCATGCCTAGCATTTCAGCCCTTTCCTTTCCTCCCAAGATGTGAGTGCTTGGGGATCCCCAAGGAGTGTGTTGTGGGAAGTGCAGACAGACAGCCCCTCCCCTGTCTTAGATAGGGCCCAGGCCTGCTGGTGATAGCAGCCCTACCCTCTACTCCCATCCTTACTCTGGGCTCCTCTGCCTGGGCCAGATAAGAGGTTTATCAGCTTCAGGCAGCAGAGGCAGAGAAGGAATGGGCTCCAGGAGACACTGGACCTCAACCCTGTATCCCAACCAGGTCATTTGGCCATGCCCCACCCCACATGACCATGGCTCCTTTCTCTTCCAAGGTCAACACACAGCAAAGACTTAGCAAGCATTTGTCAAGAATTGTGCTGGCGTTTTATAAGCATAGCATATAAGACTGGGCTTCACAAAGACCTTTTAAGGGGTAGGAGGCAGACACTGAGGCCCAAGCTGATAGGTGGCAGGTTGGAACCTGATCATATCCCTTGCTGCTTTCTAGGCCCCTTTGGTTCCCTAGGTATGGGCTGTCTACCTTAGCAAGTTCCCATGATGTCTCATACCCTTTTCTCTTCTGGGAAATATCTTTTGGGGCCCCCAAGTACTGCCAATCCTTCAGCCCCTCTTCTTTTAACCTGGGCTCTAGCTTGAGTTCTGCCACAAAGCAGCAGTCTGGTAGCTGGGCAAGCCATCTCACTGCTCCTTGTCAGTTCTCCCAGTTGTAAAGCCAAGGAGTTAGACAACTTGAACTGGAAGAATTCCTTGCTGCTTGGACAGTTCTCTGCAAACTCTTAGCCTTGCTTTCATTATCTCCTCTTGGTCCATCCCTCTCTTCATCCTACCTCCGTATTCCCCATACCCATTTCTATCTGAATCTGCTCTCTCTGTGTCTAACAACAGATTCCAAGTAGACTTGGCAAGGTTCTCCTGATCTCTCAGGGCCAAGACACAGCACAGCATGTACATGCATGCACATCCACACTACACACCATATAAATAAAGGAAACCTTACAGAAGAACAGGGGATGGGGCTGGATGACCTAAAGTTGTGTTGTATGACTTTACATCACCCACCAGAAGAATAGTCCATTCCTGAGGTTCATTGTGGAATCCTCTCTTGGACCTACCACAAAATGTATAATCACTACCTTTTTGGGGGGTAGGGGGGTTTCGAGACAGGGTTTCTCTGTGAAGCAGTCCTGGCTGTCCTGGAACTCACTCTGCAGACCATGCTGGCCTCAGACTCATAGATCTGCCTCCCTCTGCCTCCTGAGTGCTGGGATTAAAGGAGTGCACCACCACCACCACCACCACCACCACCACCACCACCACCACCTGGCTCCAAGTGTCCTTTTTACAGCTGGTCTGCCTGAGGCTTAGCCTCCACCCTCTTGCTATAATGCCATCCCCAGAAATGGGAGTTGGTATAGGTACAGGCCTTTGACCAATGGGTAGAATGGGTGGGGTGTTTATGTCTGTCCAGGATGCCATTTCAACACCGGAACTCCACCCTCCCCACCCAGGTTCTGGCGGAAATTGCCCAAAGACAGAGTGAATGGAGAAGGAGTTTGGGGGTGGGCAGGGACTATGACTATTGCCTCTCTTTGTTTTTCCTCTCTTCCTGGGTCTGAATCTGAGGAGCAATACAAAGATCTTGCCCGAGAAGGCAAGGTTCTCTACTCTTCAAGATGCATGACCTTGAACAAATTGCATCATAGTCTCCAATTAAATGAAGGCAGGACTAGAGGACCTCACTGCTATGAGAGGGAGCAGACTGCATCTAGTCAGAGCCACAAATCTTACTGTGCACCATATTCACTTGGGGGTACATGGAAAACATCCCTGAAGGCCATCCAGGCCTGCTGAACTGAATTCATGTGCAGGCACTAAGAACAAGTATTTCAACAAATGTCCTAGACATTTTCACAAACAGGCCAATCTTGCCTCAAGAAACACAGATAGATGAATTTTCAAGAAAGAATACAAAGAAAGGGAACAGCTAATGTTCTATAGTCTTCATCTAACTGCAAACCTTTGACCCCAGGCAAGGCTAGACTCCAGGTGGTGCCTAGCTATCAGTCCTTTCCCATGAAGACCTGGAAGTGGGTCTTCTCCCTCTTCTTAGGATTTAAAAAAAAAATTGAGAGGGTAGAGAGGGCAGGAAGAGGCTGGAGGCTGGGCAGAGGTTCATAAAGGAAATTACAGGACCATCTTTTGTACCAGGCATAGGCCCTTTGGGTCTTGGGAGCCTGCCTTTCAGGGGACCAGCAAGCTTGCAGCCAATAGGACAGACTAGGAGCCAGACATGTTCAAATAGAACACCAAAGAAAGTACTGAAAAGAGACCAGGAATGTGGGCTAGGCTTCCAGGGGCCCTTGTCTTTAGCAAAAGTAGCTCTTGTTTTACAGTTTAGCCCTCATCTTCAGTCATATAATCACTGGATCCACTGGGCTAGTTATTCTCTTTAGTACTAAGCACTGTGGATCAGGTAGAATTTGAGCCAACTGCAGAAACTAACCTCCATCCTTCCATCCTTCCTTCCTCTTTCATCCTGGTGGTCCTAACCCACTTTTTTCTTCCTCCTCCCTTCCTTCTCCCTTCCTCCCCTCCTTCTTTCCTCCCTCCTGGCCTCTCTCCAGACCAACCCAGAGCCTTGAATATGCCAGGCCAGCACTCTACCACTAAGCTACATCCCTAGAATTCTCCAAAGGTCTTCTCATGATCCCTAGGACTTTATAGAATATGAAGCTTTCTGACTAAGGATACAGGATCATTTGGAGAGGTGAGAGAGGAAGACATTTTACCTTCCATGGCTAACCTGGGACTTTTCACTTCTTTGATAGGGAGCTTGCCCCAGGGTGCTTTATGGAGACTTATTAGGTAACTCCACCTCTCCTAGTGTCAACACAAATAATGGAAGGATTGGGGAGACATGAGTAAAACTTGGTGTGTAGATAAGCAGGTAAGCAAACTAGTTACAAAGATCAGGGAAAACTTCCCAAGAGGGAGAGGCACAGAGAGGTGAAATCGAGAAACCAATAGAATGAAGAAGGAAGAGAAAAAGATTTGAGTCAGGGAAGCTCAGTCCCCTGGGAGCACACTTGGAAATGCCTGGGAACAAGGAAAAGGGAACAAATTTCTGCTCTCCTGTGACTTTATCCCTAGAACCCAAACTCCGGTTCTTTGGAAGCAATAAATGGAGGCTGCATCCAGCAGATCTGGTAGCTCTCTTTCTCTCCCACAGCATCTCAACCTCCAGCTGCAAGCAACCAAGAAGTCCCACAGAAGCATCTACACTTTGTTAGACACCCTCTTTGCAGATCCAGCTTAGCACCACTGCCCCAGGACTGGAGAGGAAGAGAAGCAAGAACAGCTCCTCTCGGCCAACCACCCGGCCTTTGCTGTAGCAAGGCTTCTCCGAAATTCAGATATCCAATATCTATCTACAGTTCCTAAGCTTCCCCCAAATCTCAAATGGCTGGAGCTGCAGAATGCAGTGGGGAAGGGGACATGGTGGCACCATATTACTGGAGCCTACAAGCTCCTCCAGACAACAGGCCAATAGAAGGGTTCCCCCTGGTTACTCCCCTGCTCCTTCAGGGTGCCCCAAGAAAGCACTGTGTGCTCCCCATTCACAACCTCCCACCCCAAGGATCCCAGGACAGCCAGGAAGCCGTCCAAAGTTATCTCCAAAGTATCTCCAAGTAGTATTACTCCAAAGTTATTAGTTTCCTACACCAGGGCCAGTCTTGGAAGATGTCTTAGAAACATCCAGACAGAAAGTTAGGTATTCCTCTTTGTATCTCTTCTACCTGCCCCGCCTGCCCTCCTCAGATGCCACTGAGGGCTCCCTCCCCCTACTCGCCCTTCAGGCACCTGTGGCGGATTCCAAGCCGGGTGAGGAGAGAGATGAGGCTGCTGGTAGTGTCCCTGGGAGGCTGGGTCAGAGCTGACGCCTCCGGGGCGCTGAGCGCTGCCTGTGAGCGCCGCCAAGGGCCGGGCCCCGCCCCCGGGCCATGGCTGGGCAAGGAGCACCGGTTGGCCCGGGGAAGAAGCTGGTGCACCGGCGGTCTCTCCGAAGCCCTCGGCCAGAGTTACAGTGCTTCCTCCAACCGTTCCCTTTCCCCGTGGCCCTCCTCTCCTCCTGCCCCTTCTGGCCAAGAGAGGAAACTTGAGCCCGGTGTGGTTTCTGCCTGCACCCCGCCCCCGCCTCTCTAAGGCCACGGGGGCACCCGGGGCTCACAAGCTCTCGGTCCTCTCCAGCTGGTCCCGGACTGTGCGCTCCCTGTCCTGACTTCCCAGCTGATGCTCCACTCACAAGTGACCCCCAAGCTTAAACACAGTCAGCAGCCTCCTCCTTTTCCCAGGTGGTGGCTCTTAGGGACAGATAGGGAAACTGAGTCATAGCAAGGCAGAGGGCCGCAGACAGTGAGTCCAATTTGCTTAGGGCAACAGCTTCGCTTCTAGAAAGCCTGGGCTCTAAGAGCGTTATTTTGAGGGTGAGGGGCCGCCGGCTGCTTAGAGGCCCTCTTCAATGTGTAGCCTTTCTCTCCGCCTCCCTCTCCCCAGCCTTAGATGCTCTAAGACAAAGGCTTCTTTTGTGGCCACGTTTATTTATTTATTGCCAAAGTGTATGGGGGTGGGAGGTCCTTAGGTGGGAGGCTGTTGTGTTGGATGATTATTAGTTTCCCTAAAAGAGATACTTCTTTCTTCCAGGGCAGGACACATGTGTATATTAGATTTGTCCCAGATACACAACAGTTCTGTATCAAGCTAGTGTGTCCTCCCAGAAGTCTCTCATCCTTCTGCCTCCAAGTCACAGGCCAAGTAGTTCTCTCTAGAAGGAAAGTTTGCCTTCCTTAGTTTTCAGTTGTTTTGTGATGGGATCTTTTGAGATGGTGTAGCCAAGGCCAGCCCCAAAACTGGCTTTGTGGCCAAGAATGACTTTGAGCTCCTAACTGTTCTGCCTTCACCTGTGGAATGCTGGAGTTATAGGCATGCTCACTGTGCCCACTTTAGCAACTTTCAGCTCAAAGGAACACGTCTTTTTGGTCTAACTTCAGTTCTGATTGGTGCAGTTTATACTTTTTCTCTATTATTTTCCTCACTGATATTCAAGTTAATTTGGAAACATTTACAGAGCAGAAGCAAGCTGGGTGTTTGACAAAAGATCTATAACCCTAGAACTCAGGAGGTGGAGGAAACAAGATCAGTAGTTCAAGGCCATCCTTAGCTACATAGTGAGTTCCAGGTCACACACACACACACACACACACACACACACACACACACACACACACTAATAAAATAGGCAGGAAGCAGATGAGTGCTACCTCAAGGCAGAGCTGTCATTCTATCAGATCTTCCGATAGGATTGTATTAGAATAATGGGAATATTCTGTCCTGGAGCATGAAAAGCAGCTGCTGGGAACCCTTTAACTTCCTTCACAAACACCTCCTCTTTGTCCACTCCAGTTCTCCCCAGCATCCTCCACAATCTGGCAACAAAGTCAAGCAAGTAATGATGCAGTGTTGTTACCACAAGAAGCTTCCCATCACAATAGCATGGCTGAGATTGCTCATGCCCAGCCAGACCCAAGGCTGGGTGCTCTGCATTCCATCCTGATGGCAGGCACTCACCTTTACTTCACGGTTTCTGTGAGACAGAAGGCAATCCAGTGACTTTCCTGCATGCTGGATGTGGGCTCAGGGCTTGGTATGGGACTGAATCTAGGTCACATACATGCATACTTATTCAGGTCCTCAGAGGGGATAAGAGGTCATGACAGTCAAACATGCAGCTGATTATACAATGTTGGGTCACAGATAGTCTATGAACACAGTGTGGCATTTCAGATACCTCTATAGACAACATAGACCTTAGCCCTCATTCATTCAAAAATATTTATTTTCTACTCCAGAAACATAAATATGACTAAAACAGTCTGTGTTCTCACACACAATAAGATCTATAGCCAGTGGGCATGATGGCACATGCCTAAAAACCCAGGGCTTGGGAGGCAGGGGCAGGAGGACAGAGATTTCCAGGCCAACCTGGGCTATATGGTGAGTTTCAGGTCAGCATGTAACACATAATGAAAGACTGTTTAAAAAAAGAAAAATGCTGGATGTGGTGGCAGATGCTTATAAACCCAACAGTCACGGAGCAAAGGAAAAAAAAAAAAAAAAAAAAAAAAAAAAAAACATTGCCCACTTCCAGACCGGTCTGATCTATACAGCAAGTTCCAAGCCATCCAGGGCTACAAAACAAGACCCCATCTCAAAAACAAAACAAAAAGTCTATATGAAGCACTATGGAAGGAAATAAATAAATTCTATCTGCTGAAACTTAGGAGAGGGTTTTCCAGTGGATCTGAACTGTGGAGAAAGGAGAAAAGAGTATTCTGGCAAAGGTATGTATGGGTACAGTGAGGCATAAAATACAAATACTTTGGACTTTCTGGAGTGTGCTTAAGGTGACAAGTAGATGATAAGCCTAAAGACCCCAGGGGCTGGGGTGTCACCTAGCGGTAAGCATTTTCCTAGGTCCTGGGATCTGGGATAAGGAGGCCTGTGAAATGTGACAGGAGCTGAAGGACAAGGCATTCTGAGAATCAAACTTGGGAGGGTGTATTCTCTCCTGTAGGGACTCCTAGAGATATCTGAAGTTCTTTACATGCTGTTTGTTGAGATGTGGCCAGGTATGAGCTAAGCTAGTAGCTAGCCTCCACTTCACCTCACCCTCTCTTAAGGCAGAGCCCTGTCTTGTGGTTTCTGGGCTGTGTCCTGCCTCTAAGTCACCCCAGGAAGGAGGGGATTTGTTTTAGCCTCCTCCTCTCAGATTCCTTATGTCCACAGTCAGTGTTCTGCTACACCAAATCTCTTTTGCTTGATTTACAATCTGCAGGGTATTAGGGGAGTGCCACCTAAGTGGACTGCATAGACTTGTCCAAGTGACAATGACTAAGATTTTCCTGTCTCGCCTGGTATTGATGGTGTATGATTTTAATCCCAGCACTCAGGAGGCAGAGGCAGGCGGGTCTCTGTGAGTTAGAGGCCAGCCTGGTCTACAGAGTGAGTTCCAGGTCAGCCAGGGCTACACAGAGAAACCACGTCTCAAAAAACAAAACAAAAAAACACACACACACACACACACAAAAAAAAAAAAAAACAAAAAAACAAAAAAACGAAAAGAGATTTTCATGTCTCCAAAATTCTTCCACTTCAACAAAGGTAGCAGAGACAGAATACAGATAGAACAGTGGCCACATAACTTTACTATGTTAACATTTTCCACTTTTGCTGTTCCACCCCTAAATGGTTAACTTGTCACCCCTGGCCAACCCACCCCCACTACGTATGTGCACACCACCATCAGCATCAGGTCAAGCCACAAGCAATGTTGCCAAACACCCCACTGGGTTATGCAACCAGCTTCCCGAGAAGGGTGAGCAGGGCGGGGTGGGTAGAGGTGGAACCAGGGGAGGGCCATGGGTCCCACAGGGAACTGGCTGCCTTGCCCGGCTTGCCTACTGGTGTGACCGCAGTGGCCCCAGAGGGCGGGGATGGGACTGGCCTTTTATCAGTGCCCGGCAGCGTTGCACTCGCCACCCCCTGGCTTCCTCTCTCAACAGACGGAAAGGGGAGGCAGCCACAGGGGGCCAGGGGGAGGGCTTGGTGTTATCCTAAACAGCAGAGCTGGGCGGTTGCCCCGGATGGGGGAGGTGGTTGAGGACGCCTGAGACCAGGGAATACTGAAGCTCTACTAGCTAAAGTAGGGAGTGGGGGAGGTCTAAACTAAGGCTAGATAGTGGAGTCCAATCTCCAGAGTCATCACTCATTTTCCTTGTATTCCAATTTGAATGAGGATAGGGTTTTCCCATTTCTTAGAGGAGGTTCCTTTCCTCCGATAAGAATTCTCAGAGGACTGACTCTGAAGGTGGAAGGGATATTACACTCTGAGGCTAAAAGAGCTGAGACTTCCCAGGGACTCAGTAGGACTCCAGTTTTCCTGGACTCTGGCATCTAAAGGTTGTGTCTTGCTGGCAGAGCCTAGAGTGAGAATATCCCAGAAAAAAAATATAGCCCTTGGAGGGGCTGAAGAGATGGCTCAGCGTTTAAGAGCACTGGCTGCTTTTCCAGGGGAACTGAGTTCTATTCTCAGCACCCATACAGCAGCTCACAACCATCTGTAACTCCAGTTGCAGGGGAATCAGACACTATCACACAAACATACGTGCAGGCAGAACACTAATGCACACAAAATGGAAATAAATAAGTTATTCAAAAAGTAGCCCTTGGTGCTTAATTCTAACTAAACCTGGGAGAAATAGTTGTCCTCGTACAATAAGGATCAGCTTTTCTATTTCTTCTTGTTGTTTTCTTTTCTTTTTCCCTTTTTAAAAATTTTTCTAGACAGGGCTTCTCTGTGTAGTCCTGGCTGTCCTGGAACTCACTGTGTAGACCAGACTGGCCTCAAACTCAGAGATCCATCTGCATCTGCCTCTGGGGTGCTGGGATTAAAGGTGTGAGCCACCACCGTACCCAGCTCTTCTTTTCTTCCTCTCTTTTTCTCCCCCCCCCCACCCCCTCTCTTTCGACACAGTGTCTCACTTTGTAGCTCTGACCTGGAACTCACTATGTAGCCCAGGCTGTCCTTTAACTCCCAGCACTGCTGCTCCTTCCTCGTTTCCTCAGCGCTAGGATTGCAGGCTTCAAGCACCACACCCAGCTGAGGACCACGTCTTGATTTTTTTTTTTTCTTTTTGTTTTTCTCCTAGGATCTTGAATCTTACTACCTATGTTTCAGTCCCGGCATTTGTCATTGGCTGTGTGGGCCTGGGCAACACAACCTTTCTGATCTTTACTTCCGAACCTGAAAAATTGGAGATAATTAAGTGAGTGTAGGGCTAAGTGTGTAATCCAACAACAGAGCTCTTGCCTAGCATGTGTGAAGCCAAGGGTTTGATTCACAGTACTACAAATAAAATAATAAAAAAAACCACTAATAAATAAAATAATCATTCATTTCTGCTTTCTGACTACAGATGCAATATGACCAATGGTCTCATGCTTTTGCTGCCTTTCTTCCTTAAATTAATTATAAATTAATTGATTACAAAAAAATTAACAAAATAGCTTATTATTAGGAAATGAATGCTTAGATATCAGGAGGCCGTAGCCTTTTGGGTCTTCAGGAATTTAGAACTCTCTATCTGGAGGCCACACTGGTGAAGAAATGTTACAGACAGCTGAAGCCAAGAGGTGGCCTGAGTCTGAGAGGAAGACAGATACAGTGTTGGCAGCTAGACTTCCAGGAACTAGCCTCAGGCCATGGCTCTTCCACACCGCCACTGTTGGGAGGGGTTCATGCTAGCCACAGAGTGGGCACAGGGCCAGTCTTAGGGCCTCAGTCACCTTCCAGGAACCCAGAACTCCTACCCACCCCACTGTTGTGATCTGCAGGGGGCGGAACTGCCTAGGAAGTGCCACCCTCAGAAAGGATGGCTGGGTGCCAAGCTGTTTACTTACTCCTTTTAGAATATCCTGCATCCCAGCCTCCTGTCTTTGCCCCTACTGAATCTCTAACCCAGAATGCCCTCCTTGGCTTTGAGCCTCAGTTTAATTCCCAGTAGTGTGAACCTGGGCAAATTATTTAACCTCCCTGAGTTAAATGGGGATCTCTGAGCTTCCGTCACAGGATGTGTGGGATCAGATGAGGCAATGTACATTGTTTATTACTGGGAAGCCTAGTAATGTCGGTGCCTGATCACTCTCCAAAGCCCGTGTTAAGTCAAGCTCCAGTTCCACAACACATTTTCTGGCTACTTCAGCTTGGGCATATATATTCATTTGTCTTTTTGAAAGTTCAAGGTCTGCTTAGACTATTTATTGGGTGTAAGGCTAGCCTGGGCAGATCTTGTCTCAAAATAAAAATTAAAAAGATGGCGTGGGCGTAACTCAGTGTCAGTGTACTTGCCTATCATGCTTCAGGCCCTAGACACACACACACACACACACACACACACACACACACACACACACACACGTTTTGTTTTGGTTTTTAGATTTTTTTGTTTGTTTATTTTTGTTTTTGAGACAGGGTTTCTTTGTATAACCTCCCTGGCTGTCCTGGAACTTGCTCTGTAGACAAGACTGACCTCAACTCCACAGAGGTCCTTCTGTCTCTGCCTCTTGAGTGCTGGGATTAAAGGCATGTGCCACTACCACCTGGCAACATACGCACTATGTTAAATTCAGTGATTTGATACGTGGAATATAGTGAGCTTCTTTTTTTTTAAAAAAGATTTTTATTTTATTATTTTTAATTATGTGTATGTGTGGAGGCCTCTGTGTGAATATGTTCAGTGTGTGCCGGTGCCCATAGATGCCAAAGATGTCCAATCTCCTGGAGCTAGAGTTACAGGTGGTTTGTGAGCAACCTGATGATGATTCTCAGACTCTAGCTAGGGTTGGGGGGCGTGTTTTTGTTGTTTTGTTTTTGAGACAGTGTTCCTGTGTGTGTAGCCCTGGCTGTCTTGGAACTGCCAGGCTGGCCTTGAACTCAGAACTGCCTGCCTCTGCTTACCACACCGGCTCTCAAACTAGGGTTTTTTGCAAGACCAGTGTTCACACTTCGCTGCTGAGTGATCTCTCCAGTCCCTATAAACTTTCCTTTAAACAGAGGTTGGGAGGCCAGTAAGATGGTTCAGCAGGTTAAGGCACCCAAGGAATCTTCCTTTTTTGTGGTCTTGAGTTTCATCATAGCCTTGTGTTGAAGAGACAACTGCTATACCTCAGAGAAAATGTAAAAAGTCCTCAGGTCAGAAAGATGCTGCCTCTGGGCTAGTGAGATGGCTCAGCCCATTAAAGAAACTGCTGCCAGTAAACTGTCTTCTCACCTGCACACACTCACCATGGCACTGGAGTGGTACGTATTACACACACACACACACACACACACACACACACACACACACACGAGTAAATAAATAAATATTTTTAGAAGAAAGATGCTAACTATACTCCCTTCCCAAAGCCCTTGCCAACAATGCTGTCTAGAGCCCAAGGCTCAAGTGTCCTCACCAGTTGTCTTAGGGAAGGTGTGTGCCCACATCTCCAGGTCAGCCACTGGAGCTGTCCACTCTGTTGGCATTGATGATCACTGTGCTGTTCCCTACTCTACCGTGGCTGCCTGGGATCAATCCATGATGGCTATCTCCGGAGGCAGAACAAGCCACCAGGTGGAATTTGAGTATGCAAAGCCCAATCCAGGTGACCTTTGTAGACCAGGCTTTGTAAATTACTTTTCTGAGTCTCCAGTTTGAGTCCAGAAAAAAAAAAAAAAAAAAACACCTCTCACTGTCTCTTAGAGCACAAGAAATAGACCTCTCCCACCCTTAGGCTGGATAGAAACACACTGATTTGTAGTTGGATTTTTCTTTGGGCAGCCAGCTCCCAAATAACAACAAGTTTAGGCTTGTCCCTCCCACTAGCTCTTTTTTTTTTTTTTTTTTTTTTTTTTTGGTTTTTCGAGACAGGGTTTCTCTGTGTAGCTTTGCGCCTTTCCTGGAACTCACTTGGTAGCCCAGGCTGGCTTCCAACTCACAGAGATCCGCCTGCCTCTGCCTCCCGAGTGCTGGGATTAAAGGCGTGAGCCACCACCGCCCGGCCCCACTAGCTCTTATAACTTAAATTAACCCATATTTTTACTAATCTACATTCTACCACATGGTTTTTACCTCTCTCCTGTTCTGTATGTCTGACTCATTTCAAGTTTCCATGCTGTCTTTCACTAACCTAGATTCATCTCCTACTTCCTCTCTCTCTGCCCTGAAGTCCTGCCTACACCTCCTGCCTAGCTATTGGCCATTCTACTCTTTATTAAACCAATCACAGCAACATATCTTCACACTGTAAAAATATCTCACAACACTAATTCGTTTTTCTGTACAAAGAACTAAGCCTTGGCTTAAAGGTTTAGAAATTCAATTTTAGTCTAACTTGGGTCAATTAATTCATCTTATGCTGACCTAACTTAAAAGAGCATGATGTATAAGACATGTGGTTGATTTACATATTTCTACATAAAATTGACAGTGTCCTGGACGTTCTACTATCTAGGTATACTAGCTGGCTACTTCAGAAGGCAAGTATGGTAATTAGAAGGTTGCTTGGTGAACAAGGAGAACTGGCTATAATTTTCATGAGTAATAGACCTGCATCTGTTACGTTAGTAAAGATATCAGACATTCACTCATGTTAGCCAAGCAGAGAATCCTTTTCCCAAAACATCACTGGAAAAATAGGCCATGGTGGGGTAGCTCTTTTGAAGACCGTTATTCCCCTGTCTATGAAGTCAAGGCACAATTCAGTTGATTGGGTTTCAGCTCTAGCAAAGTTAATGTAATTGCTTCTGTTTATATCCCCTTCAGCCATGCTGTTGTAACCGACTGTGTCAGAGCTTGGTTGCATTTAGGCTCCAGCTATTTCACTTTAAGTGATTAGGTTGCTAGAGCTGCAGATACATTGACAGAATTATGCTTTCCTGGAACTACATTAGATCACTTGCCATTTCCACAAACGGCTGACCTAATCTAGCACCATTTGCCTTTTTCAGTTTCATACAGGGTGCACTGTCCTCTAGGGGCATTTTCTGACTATATTGTTTTTATTGTATATTTTCTGACTGTATTGTTCTAGCTGTAAGCTGAAGAACTATGGTCTTTCTGTCTTCCACATCTCTTGCAATCCTTTCTGCATATGAATGTCATATTTACCACCTTAAAAACTGCTGCTATACAATCCCAGCTATTTGGGAGGCTGGCAGGAAAACTGAAAATTAGAAACTTGTTTGGGCAATGTAGCAAGACACCATATCAAAATAATAATAATAGCCTCTATAAAATAGGAGAAAATACTTGCAGTTCATATGTCAGGCAAAGATATAGCATCCAGAAATCTAGAATACATAAATATCTCCTATAAATTGCTGAGCTTGGTGGTACATGCTAACAAACCCAACACTTGTGAGGCAGAGACATGTAGATCTCTATGAGTTCAAGGCCAGTCTGATATACAGCAAATTCAGGCCAGCCAGAGCTACAAAGTGAAATCCTGTTTCAAAACAAACTTTTAAAAACGTATGTGCCGGGTGGTGGTGGTGGTGGTGGTGGTGGTGGTGGTGGTGGTGGTACATGCCTTTAATCCCGGCACCTGGGAGGCAGAGCCAGGCAGATCTCTGTGAGTTCCAGGCCAGCCTGATCTATAGAGCGAGATCCAGGACAGGCACCAAAACTACACAGAGAAATGTTGTCTTGAAAAATAAAAACAGGGGTTGGGGATTTAGCTCAGTGGTAAAGCGCTTGCCTTGCCTAGCAAGCACAAGTCCCTGGATTCGGTCCTCAGCTCCAAAAAGAAAAATAAATAAATAAATAAATAAAAATAAAAACAAACAAATAAATAGAGAAAGCAAGGAAGGAAGGAAAGAAGGAAGGATGTAGGAAGGTGGTGACGCACGCCTTTGATCCCAGCACTTGGGAGGCAGAGGCAGGCGGATCTCAGTGAGTTCAAGGCCAGCGTGGTCTACAAAGTGAGTTCCAGGACAGCCAGGACTGTTACACAGACAAACCCTGTCTTGAAAAAAACAAAAACCAACCAACCAATCAAACAAACAAACAAAAAGAGTTAGCCTGGTATGGTGGTGCAGGCCTTTAATCCCAGAACTCTGGAGGCAGAGACAGATCTCTGTGAGTTCCAGTCCAGCCTGGTCTACAGAGCAAGTTCCAGGAAAGCCAATGTTGCTACACAGAGAAACCCTGTCTCAAAAAACCAAAAAAAAAAAAAAAAAAAAAAAAAAAGAAAAGAAAAAAAAAAGAAAAGAAAAGAAAAAGAAAGAAAGAAAGAAAGAAAGAAAGAAAGAAGAGTATTGTGAGCTCTGAATTGTCTTTCCAAGTCCCACTTCATCACCTATTATTATAATTCAACAAGAGAAAGACAACCTAATTTAAAAATGGGCTAAGGACTTGTACACACATTTCTTCTGGAAGATATGCAAATAGACAACATGAACACAGAAAAGACGTTAAAGCATTAGTCATGTGGGAAATGCAAATCAAACCACAATGAGACACCACTTCATCTCAGTGAGAACGGCTGTACAAAATGCAAAAACAAACAAACAACGAACTCAGAGACTGAGTGTTGGTGAAGATGTGGAGAAATCAAGAGACCTCATATAACTTCTCCTACGGGATGTAAAATGGGCAACCTTGAACTGTATATTGTGCTTCTACCTCTTGGGAGACTGAGATAGAAAGTTCTCTCTCTCTCTCTCTCTCTGCTGTAGGGAATCAAACTTAGGCATCATGCATGTTAGCCAGGGATTCTATCAACTAAACTATACTTCCTACTAAGAATGTCACAAGTGCAAAAGCAAACCTGAGCTACACAGTTAGTTCAAGGCCAGCCCAGGCTACTCTATAAACAAACAGACAAATATTGGGGCTGGAGAGACAGCTCAGTGGTCAAGAGTGCTTACAGCCCTTGCCGAGGACCCAAGTTTAGTTCTTAACACCCACATGGTTGCTTACAACAGGATCCAGTGCCCCCTTCTGACCTCTGTAGGCTCCTGTGTGCACATGGTAAACAGACATACACTGAGGCACACACATAACATAAATGCATATTTCAAAAAGTAAATAAATAAGCCGGGCAATGGTGGCTCATGCCTTTAATCCCAGCACTCGGGAGGCAGAGGCAGGCGGATCTCTGTGAGTTCGAGGCCAGCCTGGGCTACCAAGTGAGTCCCAGGAAAGTTGCAAAGCTACACAGAGAAACACTGTCTAGAAAAAAAAAAAAAAGTAAATAAATAAATAGTGCAGTCAATAGGGAAATAGACAAGTCTTCAAAGGTGAATACAGAATTACTACTCTTTTATTTATTTATTTATTTATTTATTTATTTATTTATTTATTTATTTTTGGTTTTTCGAGACAGGGTTTCTCTGTGTAGCTTATTGCCTTTCCTGGAACTCGCTTTGGAGACCAGGCTAGCCTCGAACTCACAGAGATCCATCCACCTGGCTCTGCCTCCCGAGTGCTGGGATTAAAGGTGTGCGCCACCACCGCCCGGCTCAGAATTACTACTCTTTTTTTTTTCTTTTTTGTTTTTCGAGACAGGGTTTCTCTGTGTAGCTTTGCGCCTTTCCTGGAACTCACTTGGTAGCCCAGGCTGGCCTCCAACTCACAGAGATCTGCCTGCCTCTGCCTCCCGAGTGCTGGGATTAAAGGCGTGCGCCGCCGCCGCCGCCGCCGCCGCCGCCGCCGCCGCCGCCGCCGCCGCCGCCGCCGCCGCCGCCGCCGCCGCCACCACCACCACCGCCCGGCAGAATTACTACTCTTAAGTATATATCCAAATTTATTTTTTTAAAGATTTATTTATTTATTATGTATATAGTGTTCTGTCTGCATCCATTTCTGGAGGGCGCCAGATCTCATTACAGATGGTTGTGAGCCACCTATGGTTGCTGGGAATTGAACTCAGGACCTCTTGAAAGAGCAGCCAGTGCTCTTAACCACTGAGCCATCTCTCCAGCCCTTGAGAGCTGGGAAGTTGATGTTTTGCTCCCCACCCCCCACCCCTCAGAGACAAGGCTTTTCTGTGTAACAGTCCTGGCTGTCCTGAGACTCACTCTGTAGACCAGGCTGGCCTCCAACTCACAGAGATCTGCCTGCCTCTGCCCAACAAGTGCTGGGACTAAAGGTATGTGCCACCACCGCCTGGCCTCCAAATTTATTGAAATGTACCGGAGCAATTTTTTTTTTTTTTAAGTCTGGGAATCAATCCCAGGAACCTACACATGCCAGGTAAATACTCTACCACTGAGCTGTTTCCCTGAGCACAAGCAAATATTTGTGACATGAATATTCATAGTGGCACTATTCACAACTGTTAAAGGTACAATAACCCAAATGCCTGTCAATCAATGAATGGATAAAAAGAACTGAACCAGGATCCTTTGCAGGA
Source organism: Peromyscus leucopus (assembly GCF_004664715.2). NCBI lineage: Eukaryota > Metazoa > Chordata > Mammalia > Rodentia > Cricetidae > Peromyscus > Peromyscus leucopus. Next base: position 630,096 of record NC_051080.1, on the reverse strand, counting down.
GCAGTGAGTGCTCAGCCGGGCTGTGATGCTGCACGCTGTAGTCCGAGCACTCATCAGGCAGAAGCAGGCAAATCTCTGAGTTCTAGGACAGTCAGGGAAGGGATACACAGACAAACCCTGTTTTGATAAGCCATTTCTCAAGTCCCTATAGGACGTTTTGTTAATGATTATGGGTGATGCCACCCTAGAGCAGGTAATCCTGTGTTGTATAAGCAAGCAGGATGAGCAAACCAGTAAGCAGCAGTCCTCTATGGTCTCTGCTTCAGTTCTCGATTCCAGATTCCTGCCTTGAGTTCCTGTCTTAGAATCTCTAAATGGACTGTGACCTCAGACATGTAAGCCAGATAAACCCTTTTTTCCTGTCCTTGTTAGGGTTTCTATTGCTTCGAAGAGAAACTATGACCACAGCAACTCTTTTTTTTTTTTTTTGAGACAGAGTTTCTCTGTGTAGTTTTGGTTCCTGTCCTGGATCTTGATCTGTAGACCAGGTTGGCCTCAAACTCACAGAGATCTTCCTGGCTCTGCCTCCCAAGTGCTGGGATTAAAGGTGTGCGCCACCACTGCTCAGCTGCACAGCACCTCTTATAAAGGAAAATATTTAATTGAGGTAGTTTACAGTTCAGAGGTTTAGTCCATTATCATCATGGTGGGACATGGTGGCATGCAGGCAGACATGGTGCTAGAGAAGGAGCTGAGTGTCCTACATCCTGATTTGCAAGCAACAGGAAGTGAACTGAGACATTGGGCTGTTTGTAGCTGAGCATAGAAGACCTCAAAGCCCTCCCCTACAGTGACACAGTTCCTCCAACAAGGCCACATCTACTCCAACAAAGCCACACCTCCTAATAGTGCCATTCTCTGAGTTTATGGCGGCCAATTACATTCAAACTACCACACCTCCTCAAGTTACTTTTGGTAGATGTTTTATCACAGCAACAAAAAGCAGACTAATACAGAGTTCAAGACCAGCCTGGGCTAGATAACCTGTCTAGAAAACAGAGGTTGGGATGGGAGGACCAGATTGGTGAGGTGGCTCTGGGTTAAAGGTGCTTGTCACCAAGCTTGATGATCTGAGTTTGATCCCTGTGTTCCATGTGGTGGAGAAAATCAACTCTTGAAACTTACTCTCTGACTGCCACACATTCTCCCTGTCACATGTATGTTCATGCACATACACTAAATAAGTGTAAGAAAGCTGTTTGTTTGTTTGTTGGTTGGTTGGTTTTTCAAGACAAGGTTTCTCTGTGTAACCCTGACTGTCCTAAAACTGCTCTGTAGACCAGGGTGGACTCAAATTTACAGAGATCTGCCTATGTCTGCCTTCTGAGTGCTGGCATTAAAGGCATAGTCCACCCCCACCTGGCTCTTTTTTTTTTTTTCCTTTCAATTCATAGAGAAAGCAGTTTGGTGGTTGAGAGGGTTGGTTGGAGGGGGAAGTAGGGAACAACTATTTTATGAGTACAGATTTTCTGTGGGGGTAATGAAAGTGTTTTGGAAATAGATAATAGAGGTTGTGCAACACCACAAATATCAACACTACTGAATTGAACACTTTAAAATGATTATTAGGGGTTGGGGATTTAGCTCAGTGGTAGAGTGCTTGCCTAGCAAGCACAAGGCCCTGGGTTTGGTCCTCAGCTCCCGGAAAAAAAAAATGAGGATTAGTCTGGTAGCTGTGGCACATGCCTTTAATCCCAGCACTAGGGAGACAGAGCCAGGCGGATCTCTGTGAGTTTTGAGGCCAGCCTGGTCTACAGAGTAAGATCCAGGACAGGTACCAAAACTACACAGAGAAATCCTGTCTCAAAAAACCAAAACCAAAAAAAAAATTATTAAATATATATTAGATTTATTTGTTTGTTTGTTTAATATATGTGTTTTGCTCCCATGTATGTCTGGGTATCATATTCACCCTGGAACTGTAGTTACAGATGGTTGTGAAGAATCTGGGAATCAAACCCAGATCCTCTGAAAGAACAAGTAAGTACTCTTAACTGTTGAACCATCTCTCCTGAACCAAAAAATATTATTTAAAAACATTTGTTTTATTTTATGTGCACGTGTGTGTGGCTGAGTGTATATATATTCACTCATGAGTGTGCAGAAGCCATGTAGGTGCTGGAAAATGAACCCAGGTCCTCTGCATGAGCAGTGAATGCTGAGACATCTCTCCAGCCCTGTGAAAAATATATTTTTTAAAATTTATGTGTCAAGGGGTCTGGAGAGATGGCTCAGAGGTTAAGAGCACCGACTGTTCTTCCAGAGGTCCTGAGTTCAATTCCCAGCACCCACATGATGGCTCACAACCATCTGTAATGAGATCTGGCACCCTCTTCTGTATACATAATAAATAAATTTAAAAAAAAATTTATGTGTCAATACACAAAAAAACCATAGGCAACTAAGGAACATTGGAATCAGGAGAAATAGTTTTCCCAGGGAAGAGCACACCAACTGGTTATCTAATACCAAATGGTCAGCCCTGAAAACACACATACAAGTATCACTATACAGACTGAGCAGGTTGTATTTAGGAATATACATGTATATGCAATTAATGAATAAAGAGACCAAGAATCTTAAAGAGAGTAGGAGTGTGGTGATATTCTATTTGTGCTCTAACAAATAAAACTTATCTGGGGATCAGAGGACAGAGCCAGCCACTAGATTAGACATAGAGGCCAGACAGTGGTGGCACACACCCTTAATCCTATCACTCGGGAGACAGAGATCATCTGGATCTCTGTGTGAGTTCAAGGCCACACTGTGAACAGAGCCAGGTGTAGTGACACCACACACACATTTAATACCAGCACTTGAGATCTCATGCCTTTGCTTGGAAAGGACACACACCTTTAATCCCAGGAAGTGATGGCAGGAAGCAAAAAGGTCTATAAGGCGTGAGGACCAGGAACTAGAGGCTTTTAAACAGTTCAGCTGAGGTCCCTTCTCTGAGGCTTTCAGTCTGAGGAAACAGGATCAGCTGAGGAGTTGGTGAGGTGAGGTTGGTTGTGGCTTGTTCTGTCTCTCTGACCTTTCAATATCTGGCCCTGGGTTTTTTATTAATAAGACCGTCTAGCAATTCATGTTACAAAGGGGGTGGGTGGGTATATGGGGCAGTTTGGAGGGAGGAAAGGGAAGGGGAAAAATGATGTGCCCTTGGAGGCCAGAAGAGGGCATTAGATCCCCTGCAGCTGGAATGAGCTGACCAGTATGAATCCTAGCTGATCAATGCGAGTTCTAGGAACTGAACTCAGGTCCTGAGGAAGAGCAGCAAGTGCTCTTAACTGCTGAGCCGTCTCTCCAACACTAAAATGTAGTGTATATATTTGAAGTCAAGTAGTGGTGTTGCACACCTTTAATCCTAGCATTCTGGTGGCAGAGGCAGGTGGATCTCTGAATTTGAGGCCAGCCTGGTCTAGAGAATTAGTTTCAGGACAGAGACCCTGTCTCAAAACAAACAAACTTCTTATATATTTGATATGTTTCAGTGTTTTGCCTACATTGAGTCTGTGCACTATGTGTGTTCCTGGTGTTCTTGGAGTCCAGAAGAGAACATCAGATCTCCTAGAACTGAAGTTATTAATAAGTAGGAGCTGCCATGTGGGCACTGGGAATGGAATCCAGGTCCTCTGGAAGAGGAGCCAGGGCTGGATTTCGTCTACATTTAAAAACTTATCTTAATAACTTCATTTTTCTTTTTCTCATGTAGCCCAGGCTGGCCTCAAACTTATGATGCATCAGAGGATGACTCTGAACTCCTGATCTTTCTGCCACCACTTCCTGGGAGAGCTGGGATCACTAGACCTGTGCCACACTCAGTATACAGTATATAATTTCTCCTCTTCTCTTCCTCCCTCCATCTCTCCCTCCCTCCCTTCCTTCCTTCTTTCCTTCCTTTCTTTTTGTGAGACAGATTTGCCCTGGCCATCCTGGAACTCACTCTGTAGACCAGGCTGGCCTGGAACTCACAGAGATCCACCTGCCTCTCCCTTCCGAGTGCTGGGATTAAAGTGCACCACCACCACCTGACAGTATATTTTTTTAAGAGTGTTCAATTATTTGCAATAAATAACTACAATAGAGCATTTAATCATTCACATATATTTAAATATATGATTTCATTTAATCTTCACTCCCACCCCTTTAGATCGGCACATTATGTAGTTTAGGCTAGCCTCAAAATCAAAGCAGTCCTCGGCCTCCATGTCCCAAATTTGAGATTGAAGGCATGAGCTGCCACAGTTGGCCTATCCATTTTTTTTAAAGTTTTTTTTTTTTTAATTATTATTGTGGCCAGACATGGTGGTGCACATCTTTAATCCCAGCACTCAGGAAGCAGAGGCAGGTTGATCTCTGTGAGTTCAAGGCCAGCCTGGTTTACATAGCAAGTTCCAGGACAGTCTGTGCTACAAAGTAAGACCTTTCTCCAAAGAAGTGTGTGAATGCATTTGTGTATGTGTGTGTGTGTGTGTGTGTGTGTGTGTGTGTGTGTGTGTGTGTAAGCCAGAGACCAGACTTCTTTTGGAGTCAGTCTCTTCTTCCTGGGAGTTCTGGGGATTAAACTCAGGTCCGGAGGCTTGTACCACAATCACCCTTACTCACTGAGCCATTTTGCTCCCTCCCCCATTTCTTGCCTCTCTCTCTCTCTCTCTCTCTCTCTCTCTCTCTCTCTCTCTCTCTCTCTCTCTCTCTCTCTCTCGACTTTTTTGAGTCAAGATCTCATTTTGTACCTCTGGCTGTCTGGGAACTCACTATGTGGACCAGGCTGGTCTCAAACTCACAGAGATCCACCTGCCTCTGCCTCCCAGATTTCTTTAAAAATCTCTAAACCGCCGGGCAGTGGTGGCGCACGCCTGTAATTCCAGCACTCCGGAGGCAGAGGCATGTGGATCTCTGTGAGTTCCAGGCTAGCCTGGTCTACAGAGCTAGTCCAGGACAGGCTCCAAAGCTACACAGAGAAACCCTGTCTTGAAAAACCAAAAAAATAAAATAAATAAATAAATAAATAAATAAATAAATAAAATAAAATAAAAAATCTAAACCATAATTACAAGGTTGTAATAAAAATCAAACAAAACCATGCATGTGGAACTATTCATAATTCATCCTTAGCATTGTACCCTCTGGGGGCCTTATTCTCTGTCTTTCTTGGCTCCCACCCTTCCTCTGGGTGAGTGTGGTATGCAAGGACTGTATCACTGAGCCACAATCCAAGCCCCCACAGTTCTCTTTCTTGGTAAAGTTTTCTTCTACTGTCCATTGAACTTTCTGCCTCTTTCTTCTACCAATTGTGAATACCATTCCAAGGTGCAAGGTTTTATTCTTGGAAGAAACTGATATTCAACACCCACCCCACCCCACCCCCCCCCACCCACCCACCCCCCCTCCCCCCCCCCCCGAGCTGGAGTTACAGGCAGTCTCGAGCTGCCTGACAATGCTAGGAACAGAGCTCTTGTCCTCTGCAAGAGCAGCACACTCCCCACCCCCCCTTTTTTTTTAATCTATTTATTTCTTTTCATTTTATATGTATGAATATTTTCCCTGTATGTATGTGCATCAGTTGTGTGCCTGGTACCATTGTCAGAGGGCAGAAGGCACTGGATCCTCCTAGAGTAACCAGTTGTGAGCAGCCATGTGGGTGCTAGGAACAAACAGAACCTGGGTCCTCTGAAGGACAGCAAGTGCTCTTAACCATTAAGCCATCTCCCTAACCACATTACATATTATTAACTGCTTAGCCATTTCCATCCCCAGTCATGATTAATTTCACAAGGTATTGCTAGAATCTTTTCTTTTTCTTTCGTTCTTTCTATTTTGTTTTGTTTTTCCAGATAGGGTTTCTCTGTGAAACAGTCCTGGCTGTCCTGGAACTCACTCTGTAGATGAGGCAGGCTTCGAACTCACAGAGATTACCTGCTTCTGTCTCCCGAGTTCTGGGATCAAGGTGTGTACCACCACCATCCCGCTGAATCTTTTTTTTTTATTATTACATTTTTATTATTTATATTTGAGACACAGATCTCACTAGTATGTAGTGGCTCTGGATGCCCTGGAACACTCACAGTATTGGGAGCAAAGGCATGAGCCACTACACCCAGCTCACATTTTTGTTATGTGCATGCATGTGCATGTGTATGTGCACATGTGGGAGTTAGAAGACAACTTTCAGGAGTTGGTTCTTTCCTTCCATCACATGGGACCAAAGGATGGAATTTGGGTCATCAAACTTTCTCTTCTTTCCTCCTTTTGTTTAGTTTCTAAATTTTATTACATAAGTAATTCAATTAAACCATGTAGACAATTATATAATTATTAATTACCATAAACATTAACAATTTTATATATATATATATAAACTATATATTATATAGTTTGTTTGTTTTGTTTTGTTTTTTTGGAGACAGGGTTTCTCTTTGTAGCTTTGGAGCCTGTCCTGGACTTGAACTCACAAAGATTTGCCTGGCTCTGCCTCCCAAGTGCTGGGATTAAAGGTGTGCACCCCCACCGCCCAACTTGTTTTGTTTTTCGAGACAGGGTTTTACTGTGTAGCCCTGTCTGTCCTGGAACTCACTGTGTAGACCAGGCTGGCCTCAAATTCAGAGATCTGCCTGCCCCTGCCTCCTGAGTGCTGGGAATAAAGGCCTACATAATGTACTCTTTTTAAAAAAGATTTGTGTGTGTGAGTGTTTGTCTGCATGTGTGTAAATGTACTATATGTGTGCAGTGACTTTGAATGCCGGACCCCCCTGGAACTGGAGTTACAAAGCTTATGAGACTCCATGTGGGTTTTTGGAAATTGAACCAAGGTCTTTTGCAAGAGCAGTAAGTGCTCTTAACCACTAAGCTATCTCTCTAGCCCCCTGTAATGTATTTTTGATCATATTCACATGCATCTGCCTCTCTTGTCCCTCCCTGTTATCTATGTGTCTATGTATCTATGTATCTATGTATCTATGTATCTATCTATCTATCTATCTATCTATCTATCTATCTATCTATCTATCTATCATCATCTACCCTTCAGTGCTAGGGATCAAACCTGCCCTTGCTATGTAAGTACTCTACCACTGACCTAAATCTCCCCCCACACACATACTTTTAAGGGTCAGGCTATGTAGTTCTGGAGAGCCTGAAACTAGATACAAAGACTAGACTGGCCTTGAGCTTTCAATATTCAATAATCTAAGTACTGAGATTACAGGCCTTCGCACCAACGCCTGACTCTTTCATATTTCTTTATTTGAATCTTCTGTACTATGAAATCAATTCCTCAATAGTAATTTTTTTTAACTTTGTTTCCTTTTGGGGAGGAACAGCATCTCACTAAATTGTCTAGGTTGGCCTTAAACTTTTGATCCTCTTGCCTCAGCATCCTGTGTACTGGGATTATGGGAGCACTATCTCTTGGCTTTCTCCAAGTTTTCTTTCTCCCTTTCCCCCTTTTCCTCTCTTCCTTCCTCCTTCCCTGTCTCTTTCTTCCTTCCTTCTCTTCCTTTGCTCCTCTCACTCTCTCTCCACCTTGTGGGTTCTCAGGATGAAACTGAAGTCTTCAGGCTTGGCTGCGAATGCCTTTATTTACTGAGCCATCTAGCTGTCCTATTTATTTATTTAGACAGGTTCTCCTGTAGGTGAGGCTGGCCTCAAGCTCACTATATAACAGAAAATGACCTTGACCTTCTGATCCTCTAGACTCTACCTTTTTTTTTTTTTTTTGGTGTTTTGAGACAGGGTTTCTCTGTGTAGCTTTGCGCCTTTCCTGGATCTCGCTCTGTAGACCAGGCTTGCCTCGAACTCACAAAGATCCACCTGGCTCTGCCTCCCGAGTGCTGGGATTAAAGGCGTGCGCCACTACCGCCCGGCTAGACTCTACCTTCTGTAAATGGATAGGTATAGGATATTAAGGTAGATTATTGTATATACTAGTAAACTAATTTAGTAAAGTGTCAGCCTTAGATAATTTGCACTGTTATGGATTCTTGTATATTGATACAAATGTAAACTATTTTTATATTCATATTTAAGATAATTTGTATATTGATACAAATACAAAACTATATTCATCATATTGTACATATATTCCTACTCCTGTTTGAAATATTTTGTATATTGATACAAATGTAAAATTATATTTGTCGCCAGGCGGTGGTGGCACACGCCTTTAATCCCAGCACTCGGGAGGCAGAGGCAGGTGGATCTCTGTGAGTTCAAGGCCAGCCTGGTCTCCAAAGCGAGTTCTAGGAAAGGCACAAAGCTACACAGAGAAACCCTGTCTCAAGAAAAAAACCAAAAAAAAAAAAATTGTATTTGTCATACTGCATGTTTGTTCTACCTCTGTTTAGGATATTTTGTATGTTGATACATATTAAGGATATTGTGGTCATATTGCATATTGTGTTATACATTTCTACTTTTGTTTAAGATCTTTTGTATATTGTCACAATTTTTTGGTCATTGTCCTTTTACTGTACATTTATTTACAAACTGTTTTACCTTGTTTATATGAAGCCTTAGTCCTTAGGTTATTTAGGTAGATAAGACTTAGAGATTTATAGTCACCCATGCTTGTCATTTCTATAGTTATGTTAGTTAGGTTGTCCAGATTTACAGAAACATAAGCCAGATGGATAGATAGGTAATCTTCAAACACTTCATAGACCTAGAGAATATGGCATTTAAATGGTTTGATAACTTAGAATTCTGTTGACTTGAGACACGATTGCTCCTAGCAGCACCAATCTGATCCTGAGAGAATGTTGGGCTGCTAAGATACTCTGTTTGGAAGTTGTCTTCTTGGCACAAAATGGCCTGCTGGGCAAAGAACTACCCTTGCCTTGACTGCTGACAATATGAACACTGTCCTTTCCGGACAAGCAGGACACAAGGAAAAACAACTACTGAACCTTGCCAAGACAGGGTAAGACAGTCTTTCAAAACTCCTACTTCTGAAAATGGTCTGTCAGATATTCTAGGCCTGTAGCCAAATTGGAGCCCCAATGGTGCTGAGAAACTTTAGGTGACTGTCCAGGCTGCCAGCTGTCTCTGTCTATTCTTGCAAGATTTTTGAAAATTGCTTGCATGTATTTCCCGTTTTCTCAGATATTATTATGTTCCTTCTTAGGTCTTTGATGGAGTTGAAGACTAGATAGTTACAGTTACAATCTTCTCATATCTTAGCTAGAACATATTAAATACTAGATTCAGATTCCTCAGGATAGGACAGCTTTTGGAATAATCTCTGTAACATGCCATTTACCTGTGTTCTGGATATCTCTGGATTTTAGTATGTGTCTCTTGTTTGATGTTGTTCTTGCTAGTTGTATTTCTATTTTGTTTAGGTTATTATTTCTCCTGGACAATACTTGATAATTGTTCCTATTGTATATAGTTTAGTATTAGATTAGAACTTTTTTTTTTTTTTTTTTTGGTTTTTCGAGACAGGGTTTCTCTGTGTAGCTTTGCGCCTTTCCTGGAACTCACTTGGTAGCCCAGGCTGGCCTCGAACTCACAGAGATCCGCCTGGCTCTGCCTCCCGAGTGCTGGGATTAAAGGCGTGCGCCACCACCGCCTGGCTAGATTAGAACTTTTTTATTTAGACAAAACGGGGAGATGTAATGGATAGCTGTTCAGGCTATGACCTTGAAGCATCGCCCCTGGAGCAATGAACTGCTCTACCTGCCTGTGACCTTGAAACACATCCCTCTGGGGCGTGGCCTCTGGGGACCCTTAAGAACTGAGATGCATGTACTCGCAGGTTTTTTAGATGCTGAGAAGGACCAGGTGAAAGAACAGCATGGATCATAGCTCAGCTTTCCAGGATCCTACGATAAATTTCCCATGCTCTAGTGAGCTTTATCCCCTAATAAATTTCTTGCCATTTAAACAGACTCTGTGGATTTCTCCCTTTAGGATTATTCCTGGTTTATGTGATGGTGGGGAAGAAACCCAGGATTTCCTGCATACTAGGCAAGTACTCTACCAATTGAACTACCTACCCAGTCCTCTTCCTGCTCCTTTTTTATTTTGAAACAGGCCCTGGCTTGCCATTATGTTGTATCAGGCTTTTTGTTTGCGGCCACCAACCAGCTCCCAAATCATGACACAGAGATTTATTAGTTTTAAATGCTCTGCCTAGCCTCGGCACGTTTCTGGCTAGCTCTTATAACTTAAATTAACCCGTTTCTCTTTTTCTTTTTCTTTATTTATTTATTATGCATACAATGTTCTGTCTGCATGTATGTCTGCAGGCCAGAAGAGGGCACCAGATCTCATTACAGATGGTTGTGAGCCACCATGTGGTTGCAGGGAATTGAACTCAGGACCTCTGGAAGAGCAGTCAGTGCTCTTAACCTCTGAACTACCTCTCCAGCCCAACCCGTTTCTCTTTATTTACCTTTTGCCGCAGGGCTTGTTGCCTTTCTGACTTCTGTATATCCTACTTTCACTGCCTCTGTCTGATGGTTGGCGTCTGCCTGGCTACTGGCCCTGGGTGTCTCCCTCGTTCTCTCCTCCTTCTCTTGCTCTTCTTCCTTTTCTTTTTGAGCCTAGATTTCTCCTCCTATTTATTCTCTCTGCCTGCTAGCCCCACCTATCCTTTCTCTGCCTATCTATTGACCATTCAACTCTTTATTGGACCAATCAGGTGCCTTAGGCAGGCAAGGTAAAACAAATGCAACACATCTTTACATAATTATTACACATCTTTTCATCATTAAACAAATTCAGCATAAACAAATTTAATACACATTTACACAGTTAAAATAATATTCTACAACATTATTATGTAGACTGGTATGACCTTGAACTTGTAATGATTCTCCAGTCTCTGCCTCTTTAGTACTGGAATTACAAGCATGCACCATTGTGCCCAGTGTTCCCTCAAATGTTCCTTGTACAATCTTCTTCTTCTTCTTCTTCTTCTTCTTCTTCTTCTTCTTCTTCTTCTTCTTCTTTTTTTTTTTTTTTTTTTTTTTTTTTTGGTTTTTCAAGACAGTGTTTCTGTGTGTAGCCTTGGCTGTTCTGGAACTCACTCTGTAGACCAGGCTGGCCTCAAACTCACAGAGATCCACCTGCCTCTGCCTCCCAAGTGCTGGGATTAAAGGTGTGTACCACCACTACCCAGCTCCTTATACAGTCTTTATGATAGTATTGTTGTAGAATATTTAACTATGTAAAGATATATTACATTTGTTTATGCTTCGGAATATTACTTAAAAAGTGTAAAGTTGTGTTACATTAGTTTCTGTTGCCTTTGTTAACAATGTAAAGATGTGTTTCATTTGTTTATCCTGCATTTGTTTAATTATGTAAAGATGTGTTGCTATTTCATCTTGCCTACCTAAGGCACCTGACTGGTCTAATAAAAAGCTGACTGGCCAATAGCTAGGCAGGAGAGAGATATGGGGGCTGGTGGGCAGAAAGAATAAATAGGAGGAAAAATCTAGGCTCAGGAAGTAGAAGAAGAAAGAAAATGAGAGAGAAAGAGAGGGACACGCCAGAGGCTAGAAGCTAGGCAGCTGCCTGCCAGCCAGACACTGGAGGAAGCAGAAAAGTAAAGCACACAGAAAGAAAGGGAAAAAGCCCTGAGGCAAAAGGTAGATAAAGAGAAACAGGTTAATTTAAATTAAAAGAGCTAGCCAGCAATGAGCCTAAGCTAGGCCAAGTATTCAAAACTAATAATAAGTCTCAGTATCATGATTTGGGAGTTGGTTGGTAGCCCAAAAGAAAACCTGTTAAATAGTATGCTAAGTGAAATAAACTAGATATAAAAAGAAAAAATTTTGTGTCATTCTACTTTTTAAGGTACCAGAATGCACAGGCAGATTTGTAGAGCCCAAATGTAGAGTTATGGTTATCAAGGCAGAGGGGAAAGGAGAATGGGAGTTATGGTCTAATTGGTTAAGAATTAGCTTTGGGTAGAAGAATAAATTCTGGAAATAGAAAAGGCAAAGATTTCATAATAACATGGATGTGATTAATGCCATTGAACAGTACACCTAACACTTCTTATATTTGGGGCTGAGGAGGTGGCTTGGCGGATGTTGCTAAGTTCATTCTTTTTTTTTTTTTTGTTTTGTTTTTTCGAGACAGGGTTTCTCTGTGTAGCTTTGTGCCTTTCCTGGAACTCGCTTTGGAGGCCAGGCTGGCCTCGAACTCACAGAGATCCGCCTGCCTCTGCCTCCCGAGTGCTGGGATTGAAGGCGTGCGCCACCACCGCCCGGCGCTAAGTCCATTCTTAAGGTCTTAAAGACGCCAAGATAGGATCCCACCAAATTTCACCCACTGGAACCTATGAATTTATTAGGCTAACTTAGACAATAATGAGTGAGAGGTTGTGAGCAGAACCATGGTGACATTAATGCAGTCACACTGGAAGGTATACTCCATCTGGATTATAACTCCTCTATGGCTGTGTAAACAGAGCCTCCCTACCTGTCCTTCCTAGCCTGTATATTCTAACTCCCCTTGAGACTTCAGAGTCAGAATTACATACAACTGGTTGGGAAGAATGGTTGGATGCTCCTCCCATGACCCTTTTGCATCCTTTTATGAAGGAAGGTTAATAGTCAGCAAGCTCAGCTGTGATACTGTCAGGCACAGCTGATCTTTTGAAGAGGGTGGCAGTTAGTCTTGGAGAATAGTCCTGTACAACGGTTGGGTAAAGTGTTTGCTGGGCAGGCATGAGGACCTGAGTTTGATCCCCAGCACCCATGTGAAAAACAAGCAAGCCATTGTGGTGCATGGCTGTAGTCTTGGTGCCGGGGCGGTGAGGACAGGCCAACAGCTTAGCTAACTGGGGAGCTACAAATTCAGTAAGAGACCTTGTCTCAAAAAAATTTAAACAAATAAATAAAATAAAAATAAAGAAAGTAAGAGAAGCTGGAGAGGTGGCTCAGCAGTTAGGAGCACTGGCTGCTCTTCCAGAGGGCCCAAGTTTATTTCTCAGAAACCACATGGTGGCTCACAATTGTCTATAACTACAATTTCAGGAGATCTGACTCCCTTTTCTGACCTCCCTAGACACCAGGCATGCATGTGGTAGACAGAAAAAATATAGGCAAAACAATTCACATAAAATAATAACAATTAAAAAATAAAAAAAGGGCCGGGCAGTGGTGGTGCATGCCTTCAATCCCAGCACTCGGGAGGCAGAGGCAGGTGGATCTCTGTGAGTTCGAGGCCAGCCTGGGCTACAGAGTGAGTTCTAGGAAAGGCACAAAGCTACACAGAGAAACCCTGTCTCGAAAAACAAAACAAAACAAAACAAAACAAAACAAACAAACAAACAAACAAGAATAAAGGAAAGGAAAAAAGAAATAAGGTGGAGAGCAATTAAGGACAATATCTCTCGCTTCCACACATGCACACAGACAGGAACTCATAGATTTTTGGGATATTTGTTCACACTGATACTCTGAGGCTGTTAATAAAATTTAACCTTGAAGCCTTTTGGATCAGGGAAGGAAAGAGAGAGGAGGTCATTGGTCACTTCTCCACCACTTCTCTGATCAATCAGCCTTTCCTCCCAATATTTGACTCCTGAGTTTTTGTTAATAACAAAGAATCTAGATGAACTCTTCTCATAGACTCACACACAAACAAAAATAAAAATAAGAAATAGAATAAAGACTTTTTAATTGTTAAAATCATATATATGTATTATACATATGTATGTATGTATGTATAAGGGGCCAGTGAGATGGCTAAGCAGGTAAAGTTGCTTGCTACCTAGCCTGATGACCTGAGTTCCATCCCAGAACCCACATGGTAGAGAAAGAGAACCAATTCCCCCACGTTGTTGTCTGATCTCTAAAAGCACACCATGGCATGTATTTACTCACACTTGTACACACAAAATAAATGTAATTTTAAAAGTATTAAATGTAATTTTAAAAAAGGCATACGTGTATATATACACACATATATGTATATGTTCAATGGGAGGTTTGAATCCAGTGTCTAGCACATGCTGCGCAAGCACTGAATCACTGAGTTACATCCTCAGCAAGAACAATAAATTTTGACCAGGCAGTGGTGGTGCACTCCTTTAATCCCAGCAGAGGCAGGTGGATCTTCCTGAATTTGAGGCCAGCCTGGTCTACAGAGTGAGTTCCAGGACATCCAGTGACGCGCGCGCGCGCGCGCACGCACACACACACACACACACACACACACACACACACACACACACACTGAATAAATAAATATGTAATAAAAATTTTGCCTTAGTTAGGGTTTCTTACTTTGGAATATCTGTACACTGTCTGAAGATGTGTCACTGTGACTGGTTTGATAAAGAGCTGAATGGCCAATAGCTAGGCAGGAGAGATAGGCAGGACTTCCTGGCAGAGAGAAAGGAAGTAGAGAGGATTGAGGCACACAGGAGACACAGAGCAAGCAGCATGTGCAGGAGGAGAGGTAAGGGCCACAAACCGTGTTGTAGAATGTACATTGATATAAATGGATTGATTTACGTTATTAGAGCTAGTTAGGAACAGGCCTAAACTATAGGCTGAGCTTTCATCATTAAGAAGTCTCCATGTCATTATTTGGGAGCTGGCAGGACACAGAGAAAGAATGCTACAGTTTCTGTTGCTGTGAGGACCATACCATGGAAGCTCTTGTTTTGTTTTGTTTTATTTTGGTATTTGTTTTCTTTTCCTTTGGAGACAGGGTTTCTCTTTGTCACCCTGGTTGTTCTGAAACTTGCTCTGTAGACCAGGCTGACCTCAAACTCAGAGAGATCTACCTGCCTCTACCTCCCAAGTGCTGGGATTGAAGGCATACGCTGCTACCACCCAGCTGCATCGAAACTCATGAAAGAAAATATTTAATCGGGGTTGGCTGTAGGTTCAGAGGTTTAGTCCATTTTGTCATGGTGGGAAGCGTGGCAGCATGCAGGCAGTCACAGCACTGAAGACGAGCTAAGGGTTCTACATCAGGATCCACAGACAGCAGGCAGAGAGAGTGACACTGGGCCTGTCTTGAACGTCTAAAACCTCAAAACCCATCCCCAGGGATGCTGGGGGATGTTCTGTATGTCCTGTGGGAGCCCATTCTCAGGTTCCTCGTGGCTTTACCCAGCAGGTCTGCATAGAGGATGATTAGGACCATGGGCCTGAGTGCAGGTGTCTGAGATGGTCTGCACTTGGCTGTACTGGGGGATGGTCTGTATGTCAAGTTGCTCTGATTGGTCAATAAATAAAACCTGATTGGTCAGTGGCCAGGCAGGAAGTATAGGCGGGACTAACAGAGAGGAGAAATAAAAGAACAGGAAGGCAGGAGTCACTGCCAGCCACTGCCAGGACAAGCAGCATGTGAAGATGCTGGTAAGCCACAAGCCACGTGGCAAGGTATAGATTTGTAGAAATGGATTACTTTAAGATATAAGAACAGTTAGCAAAAAGCCTGCCATGGCCATACAGTTTGTAAGCAATATAAGTCTCTGTGTTTACTTGGTTGGGTCTGAGCGGCTGTGGGAGTGGCGGGTGACAAAGATTTGTCCTGACTGTGGGAAAGGCAGGAAAACTCTAGCAACACAGGGACAAACTTCTGATAATAAAGCTATACCTTATTATCCAACAAGACCACAAGTCCTAATCCTTTCAAGTAGTGTGCCACTCCCTATGAGCCTATGGGGGGCATTTTCATTCAAACCACCACAAAATTTAAAGAAAAAATGAACAATACTGGCCAATTGGGGTGGTATATCTCTTTAATCTCAGTACTAGGGAAGCAGAGATATTCAGATCTACCTGAGTTGGAGGTCAACCTAACCACATAACGAGTTGTAGGCCAACTAGGGCTACATAGTAAAGAAAACATGGTGGATGTAGAGATGGTTCATCAGTTAAGAGCTCTTCTGGAGGACTGATGGTCACTCCCAACTCTCTGTAATTCCAGCTCAAAGGAACTGAACACCCTCTTCTGGCCTTCTCAGGTTAATAGGTATGTAAGTGAACAAGACATATATCCAGACATATTCTGTGAATCTTGGGACCTGGAAACCTGACCAGGGCTTTGAGGGGAGAAGAAAGGAAAAAACAAACATACAAAAAAGCTGGGATCACATGGGCTGTGGGCTCTGACGGAGCTACACCTAATATGAAGTAATAACCTGGAACCTCAGTGCTTTTATTATGTATAGCATGGGGAGGAGGAGTTAGGTAGTCTAGATAGGAGGTCTCTGTGGGCAAGCAGTTTCAGGCTATAAACATCTGAGGGGAGGAAGCTGTAGTTGCTAATTTTTGTACACACTGGTCAATTGCTAGTAAACCCTCATACTTGGACCAGAGGAATGCTTTGTAGGTCCCATGGGTCTGAGGCAATGGTCTTTGACATGGTCATGTTCATGTCAACAATACATCTACTCAGGACTTCATATATTCTTTTTACACATTTACTCAAGGCTCCTTCAGCAATCTGTACAGACAAAACATCCCTAGACAAAAAAAAAACCTAACAAACAAATAAAAACAAGAACACCCCCCCCCCCGCAAAAAAAATACAAAGCAAGAAAATAAAAAGAAGTTTGGGGCTAACCTGGGTTACATAGTGAGACCGTCTCAACCTTCTAAAAAAAAGTTGTAAGAGTTTTGATTATTTTATCTTGTTTTTACAGTGGTAGAAACCAAATTCAGGGCTCTGGTACTGAGCCCCACTCTCAATCCATGAAGTCATAATTTAAGGACAAACTCAGCTAAGTGTGGTAGTGTACACCTGTAATCCCAACACACAGGAGTCAGAGGCAATTGCTAGGACTACAAGGCTTGACAGTGTCAAAAAAAAAAAAAAAGGAAAGTCTGGTGTCATGGCAGATGTCAGATGTCTATCATCCCAGCACTCAGAAGTTCATGCAGGAGGATCAGAAGTTCAAATGCAGTCTCAATCACACAACAAGTTTAAGGTCACCCTGTGCTACTAGAAACTCTGTGTCTCAAACAAAGAAACAAACAGAAAAGATAAAGTCACAGTCTTCTCTACAAATCCTCGCCTGTCATCAGTTGCCTGAGTATCTGAGTTCAGTCTCCAGAAAGAACCTACATGGTAGAAGGAGAGACCCAGCTCTCAAAAGTTGTCCTCTGGATTCCTCATGCATGCTGTGATGCAGGGTGTGTGAGGGGGGGGGGGGGGGGGGGGGGGGGAGGGGAGAAGGGAGAGGGGAGAGGGAGCTTGCAAAGTTGCCTGGGCAGCCTTGAGTTAACTCTAGCTCAGTCTTCTTTCTTTCTTTCTTTCTTTCATTCTTTCTTTCATTCTTTCTTTCTTTCTTTCTTTCTTTCTTTCTTTCTTTCTTTCTTTCTTTCTTTCTTTCTTTCTTTCTTTCTTTCTTTCTTTCTTTCTTTCTTTCTTTCTTCCTTCCTTCCTTCCTTCCTTCCTTCCTTCCTCCCTCCCTCCCTCCCTCCCTTTCTTTCTCTCTCTCTCTCTCTGGATCTCTGAGCTAGAATCACAGGTGATTGTGAGCCCCAACTGTAGGTAGTGGAAACCAAATTACAGTCCTCTGCAAGAGTGGCACACACTCTTTTTTGTTTTGTTTTTGACAGGGTTTCTCTGTGTTGCAGCTCTGGCTGTCTTGGAACTTGCTTTGCAGAACTCCCAGAGATCTGCCTGCTTCTGCATCCCAAGGGCTGGGATTACAGATATGGGCACCATACCCAGCTTTGTATTTTTGTCCCTTTTAGACAAGGTTCCATGTGCTTCAGGCTGGCCTCAGACTCAATGGGTGCACAGACATATTGTCTTAGTTAGGGTTACTATTGCTGCAATAAAACACCATAACCAAAAAGCAAGTTGGGGAGGAAAGGGTTTATTTGGCTTACACTTCCACATTGATATTCATCATCAAAGCAAGTCAAGACAGGAACTCAAGCAGGGCAGGGACCTGGAGGTAGGAGCTGATGCAGAGGCCATGGAGGGGAGCTGCTTTTAGGCTTGCTCAGCATGGCTTGCTTAGCCTATATTCTTATAGAACCCAGGACCACCAGCCCAGGGATGGTACCACCTACAATGAACTGGATCCTCACCCATCAATCACTAATTAAGAAAATGCCTTACAGCTGAACCTTATAGAGGCACATTCTCTCTTCTCTCTGTCACATAAATTAACCCATTTATTGCAGACTAGTCAAGTCTGAAATGGCAGCACATCTATGGTCTTTCAGTTCCTCCAGTCTTGTGATGGCAGACTTGACTGTGACAGAAGCTGTAGGTCTAAGCCACTGTTTTCATCCAGGAACAGAGAGTGCCAGATGCCAACAGCTTGTCTCTTGATGTTGGTCTTTCCACAGAAGAAGCAAGTGTGCAAGTGTATGGCTTGCTGGCTGATTTCAATTTTCTTCACTATTTTCTGGAGGGAAGGACCAGAGCAGGTCCCATATTTCCCAATGATCACTACTTTCTTGGTGCATTTTAGCCATGTCACTGGAACCAGCAATTTCTCAGGTTCTCTCATTTTAGATAACTCTAGCTTGTGTCAAGTTGACATAAGACTAGCATACCTTCAGGCAAAACATCCATATAACAACAACATTAATAATAATAAAATAACAATAACAATACAAGGATAGTGTAGTTGGTTTTTTTACTTTTGAGGGCCTGCCACCCAACTCCCAAATAAATACATGGAGACTTATTTTTACTTATGAATGCCTAGTCTTAGTTTGGCTTGTTTCTAGCCAGCTTTTCTAACTTAAATTTTTGTTTTTGTTTTTCGAGACAGGGTTTCTCTGTATTGTTTTGGTACCTGTCCTGGATCTCACTCTGTAGACCAGGCAGGCCTTGAACTCATGGAGATCCGCCTGCCTCTGCCTCCCGAGTGCTGGGATTAAAGGCCTGAGCCACCACCACCCGACTTGTTTCTTTTTGTTGTTGTTGAAGACTTATTTATTTATTATGCATACAGCGTTCTGTCTGCATGTATGTCTGTCTGCAGGCTAGAAGAGGGCACCAGATCTCATTACAGATGGTTGTGAGCCACCATGTGGTTGCTGGGAATTGAACTCAGGACCTCTGGAAGAACACTAATGTTCTTAACTGCTGAGCCATCTCTCCAGACCACTTAGGCTTGTTTTTAGCTAGCTCTTATAACTTAAATTAGCCCATTTCTATCAATCTATGTGCTGCCTGGAGGCTTGTACCTTATGTACGTACTTCTCATCCTGCTCATTCTGTCTCATGGCATCTCCTCAGACCCTGTGCTTCTACTCCCAGCATTCTCTCTGTTCCCCAAATCCTGCCTAGTCTCCTGCCAATCAGCTTTTTATTAACAATGAGAGCAACACATCTTCACAGTGTACAGAATCATTATTCCACAGCACCGTTTCTCTTTACGTTTTGCCTCTGGGCTTTTTACCTTTCTTTAGTCTATATTATCTTTCTTTCCTTCTCACTAGGTGGCTGGCTGTGTAGCTGGGTGGCTGACCCCTGGCATCCTCCCCTCCTCCTTTTCTTGCTCCTCGCTCTTCCCTAAAATTCTCCTATTTATTCTCTCTGCCAGCCAGCACCACCTATTTTCTCTCTCTGCCTAGTTATTGGTTGTTCAACTCTTTTTTTTTTTTCCTCTTTTTTTTTTTCCTGGAGTTGAGGGTCGAACCCAGGGCCTTGCCCTTGCTAGGCAATCGCTCTACCACTGAGCTAAATCCCCCACCTGGCTGAATGTGAAGGTATAATGACACACAACTGTAATCCCAATACTTGGGAGGCATAGGCAGGTGAAATTCTGTCAGTCAGGGCTACTTAGTGAGACCCTATTGAAGAAAACAAAACAAAACAATCTTCCCACAAAAAAAAAAAACCCTTGCCAAATTTTCATCTTGTCTAGATTTGAGCCTTGTCAAGAGAGACCACCAGGAAAATCATTACTTTCCTTCTTGGAATTAACTATGTAATTAGTTTTATAATGAATTTTTTTCTCAGTTCTGTTCTGAAAGTATAAGAAAAACTCGGTTAAATTTGAATTCACATTTAGAAAGTTTCTAGAGAAAGATTTCAAAGGGTAGTGGTTTTGGATTTTTCTAGGAGCTGGGAACTGAGGCATGGGGGAACCAAACTTCTACAAAACCCTTTCCCTATGAAATCCCGTCATTCACCCTCTCTTTCACTCTCTCAGAGACAGCACCCATATGTATGTATGTATATATGTATGTATGTATATGTGTGTGTGTGTGCACCCATATATACCTGAGAATTGTACCAAGGTCCTCTGGAAGAGAGCGGCCGATAGCTTTGGCTGGTTTCTTTCTCTCTTTTTCTCTTTCTTTCTTTCTTTTTCTTCTTTTTTTTTTTTTTTTTGGTTTTTCGAGACAAGGTTTCTCTGTACTGTTTTGGTACCTGTCCTGGATCTCACTCTGTAGAGCAGGCTGGTCTCAAACTCACAGAGATCCACCAGGCTCTGCCTCCCGACTGCTGGGATTAAAGGCATGTGCCACACCACCTCCTGCAGCCAGAGTTCTTAACCACTGTCTTACTGTGTAGACCTGTCTGGCCTGGAACTCTTTATGTAAATAAGACTGTCCTCAAAACTCTGTCTGCATGGGATTAAAGGTGGTGTCACCACGCCCAACCACAAACCTCCTTTACTCAGAATATACCATTCTGATTCCTTTCTCCCTTGGTCCTTGTTCTTTCAATTCTCTCTGGTTTCCAATGCCCTAATATCCTATTTCTCATTGAGCCAAAGGTTGAAAAAAAAAAAAAGTGTAGTGGGGATTGTCCATGTAAATACAATTCCATCCTCCACCTGCAAGCCATTTATGGGCGGCAGATTCCCTGGACCTGAGAGCTGGGAACGGAACTCAGATCTTCCACAAGAAAGTATGAGCTCCTAATTATTGAGCCATTTTTCCAGTTCCCAGAAATTAAAAAACAAAACAAAACGTGTATTACATTAAAATATTTATTTATTGGGTATGTGTGCGTGTGACCCGGTGCACACCCTGGGGATATAATTCTGGAGACCTTGACTTTCTAGTTAATCTCTGGTTACAGCTGGTTAGCTCTAGTGGCGAACTCTGTGAGGTTGTTGGAATGACCCAAGCGAGCTACAGCAGCTGTGGATATCCCGCAGGACCTAATGGGGGCGCTAGGAATCCGGATTCGGGCAGGACTCTTCAGCAAGAACCTTGCTAAGGGCTAGAGAGACATAGCACCCCCTACAGCGAGTGCGGATTAGTTGCTGGCGAGATCACGTGGTCTCCTCCTACCAATCGCAAAGTAACACTCGCTTCCTCCGTTCCCCATGGAAACAACTCCGCCCCCAATGACCCTCCCGCCCCTTCAGTGGTGAGGTTTTGGCCTTTCATTGAATATTCCGGGTGACAATCAAATACCCGCTCTTTCTGGCTGGACAGTTCGCTTCCGTAACACGAGCGACTACGCTGACTGGTCAGTGAGCGACGCCTTATCCAATGTTGCTTTCCTGGGGCGGGGCCGAGTGAAGACTCGGAGCCAATCAGCGGTGACGCCGCTTGTGCGCCTCCACGTCGGCAGCAGCTGCGGTCAAGATGGAGGCACTGATCTTGGTAGGAGCTGGAGGGCCGGTGGCGCCGCGGTGGTGTCCGGAGGGTCCGGGAGGCGGGGTTTAGCAGCTGGGGCCGGGAGAGGGGAGTTCAGGCAGGCCTCGGGGGCCGAAGCTCCCGCTGTCCGAGGAGTGCGAGTGTGGCCTACACGGGACCTAGAGCTGCGGTTCTGAGTAGGAAGCCTTTCCGGGCAGAGAGCAGCGTCGGTGGCACAGTTGAAGACGCGTGCAGGGTCCTTAGGACAGTTCTGAGTGTGCTGGCTGGGGGTCCTTCAGGTTCTCCCGGATGGTTAGCATGGTGGATCACACCTGCTTGAATTTCCCCACACCATCTTACTCCCCCCAAGTTGCAACAACAGAATAGACGTGTTTTGTCACCCTCAGATACTCCTTGTGGTGGTCAGAATTCGATTATCCATTGGTAATTCTATGTCACATTCTTCATGTTTTCGATTTCTTGTTAATTCTTAGCATATAATTCTGTCATGATTGAGAATCAGCACTCCGTCCAAGTTCTGGAACACCTAGTAGAGCTAGTATAGATTCTGGAATATTTTCCCTGACTCCTTATTCCGCCCTCCTTTTCCCTCCTCCTTCAGACTTTAGGAACTCATACTGTAGGGTCCGTTGTTAGACTTCTTCCTCTGGTTACAGGAGAATTATAGTGGCTACAGGAGTGTATTATCTCTCTAGTCCGTTGATCCTTTCTGGTTGTTCAAACAAAACACTACCACTTTAGAACAGGACCAGGGCATTGCTTTCCAGTGCACTGGTGGGCAGTTTGGAGATGTGTGAGTCTGCCTGTCTGTCTGTGTGTTAGTGTAGGAATTTAACTTCCAACTTCTTTCCTTGGGTTGGATTCCAGGGTTGTTTCCAGAGTCTTCCTTGGCTTCTGTTTTCCTTTAGATTCCTTATATATATACATGTCAAACCCTGTCAGTAAAAGAGAAACAAGTTTACCTTCTCTCTTTTTTAAAAGATAAAAAAGTATATATATATATATAATTTTTTTTTCTTCTTTTTTCTGTTTTTTGAGATAGGGTCTCCCTCCCCGAGCCCCAGCTATCCTGGAACTTACTATGTAGACCAGGTAGGCCTCAAATTCAGAGATTTGCTTACCTCTACCTCACAAGGTCTGGGATTAAAAGGTATGTGCCACCACGACAACTTGTTTTAGTTTTTTGAGTGAGGGTTTGTAGGTCATACTGGAATCAACTTTTTCACATAGCCAAGGCAGACCACCATGCCTACCTGGCATTTATGTGGGGATTTGAACTCTGATTTTCATATTTGTATGGCAAACACTTTAACTACTGACCCATCTGTCTATACCTTCTTACTTCCCTTCTTTCAAATGTCATTATTCTCATATGAGTTGGACAAGTTGGAGCAAAATGCTCACTATCTTTGGGTAGTTTCAAGTACTTACTATACAAGTCAGTTAACAAATTTTTCAAATCTGATAACATGTAGATAAAGTCTGTGGAATTGGTTTCCTTGGACATTTTTAACGTTTTTAGTCAGGTGTGGTGGCTCACACCTATAACCCCAGCTCTCAGGAGGCTGAGGCCATATTGCTGCTAGTTTGAGGCCAGCCTGGGCTACAGAGTAAGATCTTGTCTCGTAAAACAAAAATTAGCCGGATGGTGGTGGCGAGTGCATGACTTTAATGCCAGCACTCTGGAGGCAGAGTTCGAGGCTAGCCTGGTCTAGAGTGAGTTCCGGAGTAGCCAGGACTGTTACATATAGAAACCCTATTTCGAAAAACAAAACAAACAACACCCAAAATTAATTAGTGGAACCAGCTTAAAGAATCAGGAAGGTGCCAGGCAGTGGTGGTGCATGCCTTTGATCTCAGCGCTCAGGAGGCAGAGGCAGAGTTCAAGGCTGGCCTAGACTACAGAGCAAGTTCCAGGACAGCCAGGGCTACCCCGTCTTGAAAACAAAAATAAACAAAAGAGTGAGGAAGGTGATAATTGAGCATCCCTTTTGTGGTTGGTTCTGTTGGACTGGGTGTAGTGCAATGGTAAGAGCACATGGTCTAGCTGGCTTTAAAGGCCCTATACTTGGCCCCTAGCACTGGGAGGATTGAAGTCATGCAGGATAATCTCTGTCATTTCTCTTCCTCCTCTGTCCCTCCTGTACTGTATGATCTCTCTTAGCCTGCTTCTTCCTCTTTCTTCCACTTTCAGCTGAACTGGCCTGCTGCATGCAGGAACAGATCCTTGCTAACTAACTTGCTTGGACACCCTTTACCTCTACTTTTAAAACTACACCGAGTCTTTGCCACTGGCGTTCTTTTCAGTGAAGCACGGTAGGCACCAAAACTCCACTCCATTTTGGTTTCTTTGTTCCCAGAACAAATCTCTGTTTTTTGAGACAGTCTGATTATGTAGCTAGGGCTGGGCTTGAATATGTAATCTAGCCTCCCCAAGCTTCTCTCTGATGTTTCTGTAGGTTCTTACACTTCTTCAGTGTACAGAATTTCCCTTCAGTGATCAGTTGTATAAAATTTTGTTGAAGATAAAATACGTACAGGTAGCTGGGGTTTGTAGCTCCTGACTTTACTACCAGCACTTGGGAGGCAGAGGCAAGTAGATCTCTGTGAGTTCAAGACCAGCCTGGTCTACACAAAGAAACCCTGTCTTAAAAAACCAAAAAGAAAGACAAGCAAACAAAAACCCTAAAATCTCGTGTGTGTGTGTGTGTGTGTGTGTGTGTGTGTGTGTGTGTGTGTGTGTGTGTATACACATATATACACCTTTTTCTGACCTTGGGCTTCAGGCATGCAGGTGATACACACATAAGCAGGCAAAAGCAGCCATACACATAAAATAAATCTTGAAAAAAAAAAAGCATTCCGGCCTTAGCTGGTAATCGGATTTGTGTGATCTTCCGTCAGTCCTCTGTCTGTGGGTTTCCGGCCTGGCCTGGCCTTGGCCTCCTCTTCTGCTGCCTCTCCTTTTCTCAGTTGTTAGTGGAGAAGGATCAACGGGTCGCCATTCGCCATTTGTAATCTGGAATCTTAATAACTTACGCTTTCCTTTGGCCTTCGCTTTTTTTCACCCTCAAAGCTGAATTACCATAGCAGTTCAGATCCTTAAAACTTTTGTACGTATGTTTTTTTTTCTCTTCCTATTTCCAGGTTTTAATTAAGACACTACTTTTCTAATGTCTTACAGGTTAGACTTCAGTTCTATCCATTGTCTCCCCTTAATATTTTATCCTAAAACTGACAAAATTCTGATTTCCATGTCTCATTCAAATATCAGGCCATCTAAAGTGCACTAGAATGTACATGTATCTGGAGGAGGAAGCTGTGGGACACATCAGTGACTCAAAGGTTGATATTGTCTCAGTGGCCTTTGCTTCCTGAATCATCTTAATGGGCTTTTGTTAAATTCCTTTGGCACTAACAGTAGAGGTACTTGGCCTAAATGCCCCCTCCCCCTGCTTTGGGCAAAGGTATCAATTACATTAAGCCCCCAAAGCACTCCCATCTCGTTCCTGGCAGTCCCCTGTGCCCCTCTCCCAGCTGTGTCCTCGCTGGTGCCTGGCCCCTCCATTTCGTTAGGAGAAGCAATCTCCTCGTTCCTGCGCTGTGGAGATATATTTCTCAGCCAGGGCTTGAGCAGTGCCAGCACTGCCCCCGGTGAGGTCCCTGGCAGCCATAAAAATTTTTATTGTGATTATGTTGGTGTCGGGGTGTCCATCTGGGTTATTGCACACCTAGTTTAATTGATTGAAGTTTAATTTATTGACACTTCAAATTAAATGATCAGAATAAACTGTGCTGTTACTCTGGCCGGCTTGTTTTAATGGTTGATTGCTGGAAGCAGACCTTGGCTTGAACTAAAACCCCCAAAGAGTAATTGACGCTGCTTCTAACTCTCCCCATGTCTTGCCCTCCAAGAAGACCTCGTTATAGATTTCCGACATATTTATTTATATATTTTTTTCCCTCTCCCTTCACAGTGTTGGGAAAGAGTTGGTCCCTGGCAAGGTATAAATTATATCAAAGGTCTAGGGGAACCATCACATGGTCAGAAGGGGAGGAGGAGGTCTCTACATAAAGAAAACCAGACCCTGGAGAAGCCAGGTCCTCCCTGGGAGGCAGATTGTGAGTGCAGTTGCCTAGCTGTGTGTGGGAGCCTCGAGGCAGGTTAGGCTCTTTCTCATCTTGCTGCTGTTTCTTATTCCAGTATTATGACTTGGCTTGACATTGAAGAGTATTGTCAGGAAAAGAGGGGCCAGAGGGGACAGTAAGGGTGGAACAGGTGTCATCAGTGCTTGTGCAGCCACTTGTGCTGGAATAATAGAAGGAGCACAGCTGATGAAGATGCCCTGGGAGATACCAGTGTTGGTGAGGGCCCTCCAAGTTTGTCTCGTGTAGTTTTGGCCAGAGTGGTTTTCTCTCACAGCAGGCTGTTAGGTTTCTTCTGTCCTTAGATTGCCTGGCTTCTGTCACTTTCATTTCTTCAGGAAATCCTTTTGTGTAACTTAATTCGTGTGCTGCAGATAAAAGCTTATCTTGGTGCTAGGGCTGTAGCTCAATTGGTAGAGTTAAGCTTACCTAGCATCCTGTAATTGGGCATGGCTGTACACATCTGTAATCTTAATACTCCATAGATGGAAACAGGAAGATCAGAAAGTCAAGGTCATCTTCAGCTACCTAGGAACTTGAAGCCATTCTGGAATATATGAGACCCACCCCCGCCCCCAAAATAAAGAAAAGAATGTCTGTCTTTTACTGTCTCCCCCCCCCCTCCTTCTCACAATCAGTATACATGACTCCATTTGTACCCAGTTGGTCTGAATAAGTTCTGTCAACCAGTTATCCTCAACTCCTTTGTGTGTATATGTGTGTGTGTGGGGGGGTCCTAAATATGTAGTCCAGGCTGTCATCAATTTATGGTCCTCTTGCCTTGTCTCCCTGCATGCAGGAATTATGGGTGTGTGCTACCAAGCCTGGCTTCATCTTTTCTGTTGTGTAACTAGACTAAAGAACTCAGAGGCTGCTCAGCTAGTTTTTAGCTCTTTCTCAGGAGCAGCTGGAAGAGGGCAGCAGGATTAATCATGATATAAACTATGGCCAAGAATGCACCAGAAATGGATCTGTAACTCCCAGCGCTAAGGAAGCTGAGGCAGAAGGACTCCTATCCCAAGTCTAAGAGTTCGAGGCCAGGCTGAAAACTGTAGTAAAATCCTGCCTTGAAAAAGAAGTGAAATTCACATTAAGAAATTAAGAGTTGGCTAGGTAGTGGTGGTGCACGTTTTAATCTCAGCACTCAGGAGAGGTAGGCGGATCTCTGAGAATTCGAGGTCAGCCTGGTATACAGAGAGTTCCAGGCCAGCTAGGATAGTTAAACAGAGAAATCCTGTCTCAAAAAAAAAAAAAAAAAAAGAAAGAAAGAAAGAAAGAAAGAAAAAGAAAGGAAGGGAGGGAGGAAGAAAAAAGAAAGAAATTAAGACATTAGGGTCTCTGTCCAGTCAGGTGTGGGTACATACCCATTTTTCTATTACTTGGGAGGCTTAGCTGGAGGATTGCAAATTCCAGGCTATACACTGAGACCTTGTCTCAAAACCAAATATCCAAGGGCTAAGGATATAGTACAGTGATGTAATACTTGCCTAACATACACTCAGCCTTAGGTTCCATCCATCGATAGCACTGGAAAGAAAACAAAAGATGTCTCTAGCCTCATTTGATTTTTTTTTTTCCTTTACTGAATAATAATGTAAATGTGGGCTTCCGAATTATCCAAATCAGGTGGTAAGATGTTCTGATGTAGCCCTCAGGCCTGGCTGAGGAGTGCATCTGATTTCAGCTTGCTCTGTTCACCTGGTTTTCAGCAGTACCACCTCATTTTTGTGAATCTTTTACCTTGGTAATGGCTGAAGAGTTAGGAATTGTGTGACCCCTGTGGAGTCTTCTGCAGCTAAGTGTTCTAAGCTTTCAGAAAATACCTAGGAGTCTGGAGAGATGACTTAGCACTTAAGAGCATTTGTTGCTTTTACAGAGAACCCAGGTGTGGTTCCCAGCACCTACAGTAGATCATAGCCTTCTCTAACTCCAGTGGTTACTCAGACATGTAAAATAAATCAGTCTTTTAAAAGAGAAAAGCAAAGACCTGGTACTTTGCATTCCCAAAGAGCTTGAGGCTTGGTTAACTTGTCCAGTTTGGTCCCCAAAGCTGGCCATTGTAAACTAGAGGGTTATACATAGTGCTGATGATCCTTATTCTCCCTGCAGGCTGTGTGGGATTCTTGGTTATTCTAACTTATAAAGGCCACATATTTTTATTGAAGTTGTTAACTGGTTGAAGGGAAATCACTCATTTTCTCAAATTTTCCTCTTCATATCCTTTTTTTCTTTTTGGCTTTTTTGAACAGGGTCTCACTATGTAGTTATGGCTGGCCTGGAACTCACTATGGAGACTAATCTGTCTTCAGATTTTCAGAGATCAGCCTCCCTCTGCCACCTGAGCTTTGGGACTAAAGACACATGCCACCAAACCAGGCTCTTTGAAAAATCTTATCTTCAGAGGAAAAATCATTTAATTCTAAACCTAGTCTATGAACATCTTGAAGT
The DNA here is from genome assembly GCF_004664715.2 of Peromyscus leucopus. NCBI lineage: Eukaryota > Metazoa > Chordata > Mammalia > Rodentia > Cricetidae > Peromyscus > Peromyscus leucopus. Next base: position 601,993 of record NC_051080.1, on the reverse strand, counting down.
CATAACCGTGTGGTGTGTTTTTTTGATGGGAACAAAGGCCATAGATTTTTATCAGCTCATCACAAGGGTCTGCTGTAATTTAAAAAAAGAGAGAGAGGCATTAACCTTAGCTGATCTAGGTCCAGCCTTTCACTTCTTTGAGGAAGCTGAGTCTCAGAGAAGGGGGGGTGGGTGGGGAGCTTGAGTTAATGTGTCATCCAGAATTTAGACTTCAGCTCCTCTAATTGGCAGAAGTTTTGTCCCATGCCTGTTTCCTATCTGTATGGGCTGGGAAGATTGGTGTGCGTGCGTGCGTGCGTGCGTGCGTGCGTGCGGTGCGAGCACAGGAGGCCAGGAGCTAACCTCAGGTGCCATTCCTCCTCAGCAGCTGTCTACCTGGTTGTTATTATTTTTGATTTGACAAGGCTGGCTGTCTAGTAAACCCAAGGGATCCTCTCATCTTTGCCACCCAGTGCTGGGATTGACAGTTTTTGTCGTCCCCCCCCATTTATTTATTTATTTATTTATTTATTTATTTATTTATTTATTTATTTATTATGTATGCAGTGTTCTGCTTGAGTATATCCCTTCAGGCCAGAAGAGGGAGCCAGATCTCATTACAGATGGTTGTGAGCCAGCATGTGGGTGCTGGGAATTGAACTCTGGACCTCTGGAAGGGCAGCCAGTGCTCTTAACCTCTGAGCCATCTCTCCAGCCCGCACCTGGATTTTTTTTATGGCTCCTAGGGCTCAAGCTCGTGTCCTCGTGCTAGCATGACAAGTATTTTCACCCCAGAGCCGTCACCCCAGAGCCGTCACCCCAGGTCTTGTATTTTGTTATTTTATTTTATTTTTTAGGCAGAGACTTGTGAACTTGTTATAGAGCTGATGATCTTGAGCTTGTGATGGGATCGTCCTATCTCTACCTCTTGAGCGGCACTAGGATTACAGACTGTGGTACCATGTTTGGTTTTATGTAACACTGGGGCTTGAACCCAGGGCTTCATGTGTGCTGGGCAAGCACTACAACTGAGCCACAGTCCCAGTTCCTAGGAAGGCTCTTCTTTTTGTTGCTGCTGTTGTTTTTTGTTTTTTTCAGACAGGTTTCTCTGTGTAGCCTTGGCTGGAACTAACTCAGCAGACCAGGCTGGCCTTGAACTCAGAGATTGGCCTGCCTCTGCCTCCTGAGTGCTGGGACTGAAGGTGTGCTCTCCCACTGCCCAGCTTTGTTACAGTTTTTAATTGGTTAGATTCATTGCTAAGCCAAGGCACCCCCATTTTGCTATGGCCCCAAGAATGTCTTTCTGACAAGGGAACCCAGAACTTTCCAAGAATCTCAACCAGAATTTTTTTTAAGTTTTATTTTATTTTATATGTACAATTGTTTATTCTTCATGCATATATGAACACCATGTGCATGCTATACCTTCAGAGGCCAGAAGAGGGTGTCAGAACCCCCTGGAACTGGGAGCTGAGAACTGAACCTGGGTCCTCTGCAGTAGCAGTAAATGCTCTTAACCTCTGAGCTATCCCTTGTTGATTCGTAGGTCTTTTGGTTTTGTCACCTAAGTGAATCAAATAGTCACAGTTTTAAAATATTCTGTTTCTCTGCTCTACACTTTTTGGTAGAGAAAAAAAAAAAAAAGCTCCAAGCTTTTTGGTGTCAATACAATGATCTTACCCAAGTATTCCCTGGCTAATACTGTATATATTGTCAATAGACTTAATTCCATAGTTTGTTTGTACTTGTTTTGAGACAAGGTCATTTGTCCCAGCCTGTCCTAGAATTTGCTAAGTAGCTGGGGATGACCTTGAACTTCTGATCCTCCTGTTTCTACCACCTGTATTCCAGGGCTACAGGCATGTGCCAGCCACTACTGTCACTTTCCATGTTTTCTTTTCTGAACCCATTTCTATTAGTTTTACTTAAAATACAAAATACACACAAAGAGTTTGGTGGGTTTTTGTTCTTGAGTTTTGTTTTGTTTTGCTTGTTTTGATTTGTGTGTGAATTAAACACCCAATCTCTTGCATACCTTAGGCAGACACTCTGCCCAAATAGCTTGGGCCCCAAACCACTGCCTTTCTAGCACCATTTGCCTGGGCTATAATCCTGAGGAAGCTGCAAGTCAGCGAGAAGGCCCACAGAGGGCAGCACTTGGAAGGACTCTTTTCCCTCTAATCCTCCCATTGTGGGTAGTGGGGCTCCGAGACATGATATTTTCACCAGGCTTCAAGAGTCCCTAATTGAGATCAGAGAGCTATTTGCAGCAGTCTAGTTCCATTTAGCATTTCAGCTGTCCTGAGGAAGAGGACAGCTTTCTAGTTTTCTTGATAATAAAAGCAGACATGAAAATCTGTCCTTGCTATTCCTCCTCCCACAGCCAATCTCCCCATCCATCATTTCCAGGCACTATTAGCATTTGAGGTGAAGTTCTGTCATACACTCAGGCTGTGGCTCTGAAAGTCAGTGCATCACAGAACTTTGTCTCGAAAGCTTTCTAGCAGCTGCCCATTTGGGAAGCGAGAGGGAAGAATAGATCTTTTCAGTCCTTTGAATATGGTCCTAAGATCGTAGGGCCTTTTCAAGAGTCAGCATTAGCCTAGTCCATTGTCCAGGAATCATTTCTTAGTATCTGGGAGTTATTTATAAATGTGCCCTTTGCAAAACTTAGAGGGAAATTACATTATCAATAATGGCTTCTGGAGCCTTTGAACTGGCTGGTTTTATGACATGAAGGGAACTCTCGGGCTTCCCCACTCCTGAGAGATAAAGGCCATAGGGTGCGAGGGCCCAGCTAGAGTTAGGAGGTGGCAGGAGAAGTAAGAGCCGGCTCTACTACAGCAGAGTGATGCTTTCAAGTGGCATTCCTCCTCCTGCCTAAGCCCTCAGCTTTCCTTGTGGCTCTTCCTCTGCAAATCTGAAATGGTCAGACTTTGGTCCTGCCTTCCCTCTGTTCCCAGAACATTAGTGCCTGAAAGCTGGTCTCTCCTTCCTTACCCTGTCTTTTGTCCTACCCAAGAAGACTCTGTGCTTCTGCTTTGAGGTTTCTTTGATCATATCTTCTAGGAAGCCAGTGAAAAGAGCCAGGAGCAGAACCCTGGGCTGTGTTTCTCAGTTGTCATCATGCCTGTTTAGGTGCTTAGACAGTGTTGGCCACAAGAACATTGGCTCTCCTACTTGGCAGATGGCCATTAAGGATTTTGGCATGCACTGGGGTGGGGGAGTGTGCTCCCATTTCTTCCTGGAATGCCAGACTCTGGCTGCAAGAACAGTCACTAATGCCAGATTAAGGTCCAGTTTCAACTTGTGGGCAGCTAGCCCTCTGTGGTTGCTGTGAGTGTGGATGGAGGGTATTACCATTTCCTTTTATTGGGACTTTTTATCCATTAAAGAAACTCATTCCCATTGAGGGCTCGATTTTGGTACTTGAGAACCCAAGTTATATAGAACAGAGCCTGCTCTGTGTGCTGGTCTTTCTGTGTGGAGCTGGGAGTTAGAAGAGCAACTGTTTGTGGCTTTTTAGACTAGACGCCGAAGACTTCCCTCTGTCAGACACACAGTTCCCCACTTGCAGAGGGGGTGCTCTTGTCCATTATTCCAAGAACAGTGTGTCAGAGAGGGTGGGTTGGTGATAATGTCACCCCAAAATAGTCTCACTACAAAATCCACTTAACTGTAAAATCCAGTTCTAGCACATCATCACACTAAGAAATTTCTTTTTAAACTTTATTCTCAATTTAAAACAAATACTGAGAGTTCAGGATGTGCCAGGAATTGCTCTGGATACTTGAGATGAACTGATGGACAAAACTCAGAGGTTGATAAATGTTTGGTTTGTTTCTTTTGAGACATGGCCTCATCAAAAATTACCATCCTGCCAGGCGGTGGTGGCGCACGCCTTTAATTCCAGCACTCAGGAGGCAGAGCCAGGCGGATCTTTGTGAGTTCGAGGCCAGCCTGGGCTACCAAGTGAGTTCCAGGAAAGGCACAAAGCTACACAGAGAAACCCTGTCTCGAAAAACCAAAAAAAAAAAAAAAAAAAAAAAAAATTACCATCTTTAAGAGTTCAAGTCAGGCCAAGTGGTGATGGCACATGCCTTTAATCCCAGCACTTGGGAGGCAGAGGCAGGTAGATCTCTGAGTTCAAGGCCAGCCTGGGTTACAGAGCAAGTTCCAGTACAGCTAGGGCTGTTACACAGAGAAACTCTGTCTCATAAAAACAAAAAGGAAAAAAGAAAAAAAAAAGTTGGGAAAACAAAGCTTACATTTCTTAGGTCATTTTCTTTCTTTTGATTTTTCAAGATGGGTTTCTCTGTGTAACAGCACTGGATGTCCTGGAACTCACACTGTAGACCAGAGCTGGTCTCAAACCCAGAGATCTGCCTGCCTCTGCCTTCCAAGTTCTGGGACTAAAGGTGTGTGCCACCACTGCCAGGCTCTTATTCCCTTTTCTTTTCTTTTAATTTATTTTATTCTTATGTACATTGGTGTTTGCCTGCATGTATGTCTGTGTGATAGTGTTAGATCTTGGAGTTACAGACAGTTGTGAGCTGCCATGTGGATGCTGAGAATTGAACCCTGGTCCTCTGGAAGAACAGTCAGTCCTCTTAACTGCTGAGCCATCTCTCCAGCCCTCTTATCCCATTTTCAAAAGACTGGATTAGTGAGCTGTAGGGAGAGGTTAGCAGTTAAGAGTACTGGCTTCTGCTGGGCAGTGATAGCACATATCTTTAATCACAACTTCAGAAGCATTGACAGGCGAATCTCTTGAGTTTGAGGCCAGCCTGGTCTACATAGAAAGTTCCAGGACAGCCAGGGCTACACAGAGAAACAGCATACTGGCTTTTAAACTGGGTGGTATGGTGGAACACACCTCAAAACCAGCACTGGGGAGGCAAAGGCAGGCGGATCTCTGTAAATTCAAGGACAACCTTGTGTACAGAGTGAGTTCCAGGACAGCCAAGGGTTCCGTAGTAAGATTCTGTCTCTAAAGTCACTGGCTTCTCCTCTAAAGGACCAGGGTTCAATTCCTAGCACCCACAAGGCATTTGTAATCCCAGTTTTAGGACCTCTTCTGGCCTCGAAGGGCACCAGCCATACAAATGGTACACAAACATACATGTAGACAAAACACCCATACACATAAAATAATAATGTAAGTGATGGTACTTAGGGGGTAGAGGCAGATGAATCTTGTGGGTTTGAGGCCAGCCTGGGCTACATATTGAGAGACCCTATCTCAAATAATAGTAATAATAAAAATAAATAGAAGCTAGGAAAGCCTGGGTTAATCCCCAGTTCTCTTGAGCTAGGGCTGCTTCTCTACATGGAGTTCCCCTTCTGGAGCCTCACTTTACCTCTGTGGGGCTGCAGTTTCTGCATCCTTTGCAGTGACTCTTTCTTTTTTTTTTTCCTCTTTCTTTCCTTTTTAATTTTTATTATTTTATTTTATTTTCTATTATCAGCCTGATACAGTGCAAATTCTTATCCTAATAGTGAAATGTTTCACTGAAACTTGCCCAGTGATTGAGTAAAACCAAAACTTATTATAAGCCACAGTCATCCTAGGGTCCGCCCTGCTATGTCACCTCCCTGGCAATGACTCTTTCTTATGCCTCGTGTCTTTGTTAAGCATTTGTTTTTAAGAGGGGTGAGTTTCCTAAGACCAGAAAAGCAAAGCAGAATCTTGCCTTGGCACAAGAAGTAGCAGAAAGTATTTATTGGTGAGATCGTCAAATAATGTGAGCAACAGAGGCCTTCTGTACACAATGCCAGCTTCTCTCACTTTTCCCTTCTGAAAGTTATGAGGACAGAGAACACCAGACTTAATAAAACAGCTTTTCCCAAGTCATCTGTTTGCAATTGAAGAGAGGTGTTGAGTATAACTGTTACAGCGGAGGCTGTGATGCCTTTGTGAGCCAGTGTCAGCAATTCTGTTTTATTCTGGGATTTGTTCTGTTTTGTAGGGGAGTGGCTAGAGATTAATCCCAGGATTCCCTGCATACTAAACAGCACTGTAGCACTGAGCCCCACCCCTAAGCCCCTAGTTCCATTGGTAGTGAAAGAAAACTCCCAGACCCTTGACTTCTCAAATATTTTTCTGTTTGCCACACTTAAGATTCAGGTTGATTCTTATCCTAGCAGATTAAGCGATAATGGTTCATATATAGTAGAGGAAAGGTTTCATATGTGAGTTTTTGGATGGTGTCTGTCTTGGGGAACTGGTGTGTGTTTATGTGCTCATGCATTCACATGTGTGTATACAATGCTTTCCTTCTCTTCTGTGTTTGGACAGCTTAGAGTGGCTTGCTTTAAGCCTCTGCTTTGGGATTACAGTGACTTCTAAGTACACAGCCTTCTTTCAAATGAGTAGTGCTCATTCATTAGCATGGTCACATTCCATGCCCACCTGTGTCCAGGAGGCCAGGGAGGATGGGTGATTTGGAAAATGACTTGGCCTTAGGACCTGGAATAGCAGCGTGACCTACCTGATAAAGGCCTATGAGTCTGAGACTGTTTCTCTGAGTCTGCTTTGGATCCCTTTATTGAAGCTTTCCTCCCTCAGTTCAGTTCATCCTCCACTTGGTTATTCTCAGGGGGAGGTATTAGACCTAACCTTGCTGCAGTAGGGGACACACACAGACCCTGTGTGACTCTTTGCAGCCCAGTGGGACCAGGGAAGGAAGGTATTAGGCTTGTTAGTAGTGGGAGAGCCCTCAAAACTGAAGGTGTGTTCATGTTTCTTCAGGAGCCCTCCCTGTACACTGTCAAGGCCATCCTGATTCTGGACAATGATGGAGACCGACTCTTTGCTAAGGTGAGATTTCCTTTCATATTAATTTAGGAGCAGGACAGAGACGTTGGAGATTTAAATGTTGGGATTGGCCTTACTAACTCAAATTCTTCAGGAATATGCTGATTTTGAGAATTCTTCATCCTAACTTGACTACTCCAGATAAATCCAAGTTGGCAATCTTCTCTTCCTTAGAGTGCTTTCTTTCTGCTGTGCTCAGACCTTCAACTTCCTCTCTCATCCTCATCAGAGCAGGGAAGAACTTTAGAACCTTAGTTCCAAAACAAAACGCTATCAGTTTTAGAAGCTGCCTGTCTGTGTCTGTTCCATCTGTCCTGACTGTCCCTTCTGCCCCTCTGTTCCTGTCTCTCACCTTATCACTCAGCCTGAGTTTTTCCAGGGAAAAACTTCCAGTTTCTGACTTGTAGCCCTAGGTTTGTGGTCTTCACCAGGCTGCATGCCCCAGTGAGGTGTTACTAACTTTGGATGGATTGAGAGGAGAAAGGACACCCCTCTCCTTCATTCTCCCCCTCCTGTAGAAATATCTTCTGTCCCTGGTGTATTAACTCTGGGTGAGCAGAGCATAAATCACTCAGCAGGTGGAGATTAGTTAGAATTCACCAGCTGTTCCTCCCTGTAATTGGATGTAACTATGCAGGACACCTTTGGAAACAGTTATCCAGTTACTAAATGCCAGACCTGTCATAGGTCTTCAGCTGACTGCGACGGATTAGCCCCTAAAGAGCAGGCGATTTAGCAGCCTCATCTCCACCCCCTTGCTAAGAGTGCTTGGGAGTGGGCTCAGTGAAGCGCTCGACTGCCCCCTTCTCTCAGCTGGCAGGAAGAGCCAAGATGTACAGGAGAACAGGGCAGAGACTTGCCTCGCTGTGGAAGAGATTTATATGGCCTTTCTCCACTGCTCAATAAAAGAGTGGTCTTTCAGCCATGCTATGGTGCCCCACAACTTTAATCCTAACACTTGGGCACTCAGAAGGCAGAGAGTTCAAGGCCACCCTGATCTACAAAGCAAGTTCTAGGACAGCCAGAGCTACACAGAGAAACCCTGTCTGAAAAAACAACCCCCCCCCCCCAAAAAAAAAGGGACTGGTCTTCCTGCAGTGAGGGGAGTCTGAGGAAGCATCTCTGCATCTAATGTTGCTTATTTCTCCAGCACTGTCCCTGACAAGGGCAGCTCCTAGGAAGCATGTGGTGGAAGTGTCCTTAGGACAGCTGGTAGGTCTCTGCCTTCAGAGTCGTAGAAATGGCATGTAGGACTGAGGGTTGATTACAGCACAGCCCTTTCCTTTTTTTCAACATTTATTTCGTGGTGTGTGTGTGTGCGTGCTTGTCAGAGAAGGCCAGAGAACAACTTCCAGAAGTTGGCTCTCTCCTTCTACCTTGTGGGTTCTAGAGATCAAACTCAGGTTGTGAGGCTTGGCAGCAAGCACTTTCTTTTCTCTGTCTTACTTTCTTCTTTTTCCCTTTTTCTTCCTTCCTTCCATCACTCACTCCCATTCCCTGCCTCGGTAGTCTTTTCTTTTCTATCTTAGCATTCCCCCCCCCCCATGCCTTGAAGGAGAGGTATACAAGACCCCAGAGTAGGACAGTCACTAATCATTCTGGGCTCACAGCTGTGGTGACCCAGCCCTGTCTCCTTTCCCTCCGAGTAGTACTATGACGACACCTACCCCAGTGTCAAGGAGCAAAAGGCCTTTGAGAAGAACATTTTCAACAAGACCCATCGGACAGATAGTAGGTCATTCTCCTTCACTATTCCCTGTGTTGGGGGGAACCAGGGAAGGGGGTGTCAGCAGAACTACAGAAAAGGATAAAATGACTCGGCCTCCCCTTTCTTTTTCCCTCCTCCCCTCATATAATAAACTCTTCAGAAATGTAATGGGGAGGTGAGTGTACCTCACACGGGAATACCGTGCTGGAAGCTTGGCTGTTAGCTACCTGTCTAGTCCCTGGATTTATGAGCCTCACTTGACAAATTTAACTGCAGCTCTGCTCATTGTACCGCAGCCATTAGGGCAGGTAAATGGAAGCCGGTAAAGGTGACCGCTCTGCATTTTACCTCCGCTGGTATCCTGCCTCAAACACAGGGAGGGGAGTAGGTGCAGGGGCGGGGGGTGGGGGGGTGGGGGGTGGGGGGGGGTGTAGAGAGCGTACATTTAGACTCCTGGAGTTCCTGTGTCCCTTCTGCCACCCCCTAAACAATGGATGGCTTTAGTGCTTGGGGTCACTACAGTTGGCCTTTCCTTGACCCACACAGCTGTCCCCAGGAATTCATGAGAAGCCTGTTCTGCCTCCTCTTCTCTCACCGTTCGGTTTCTGCTTTCTTCCCCAAGGTGAAATTGCCCTGTTGGAAGGGCTGACAGTGGTCTATAAAAGTAGCATCGATCTCTATTTCTATGTGATTGGCAGCTCCTATGAAAATGAGGTGAGAATCCCTGCACATTTGCTACCTCTGATGTCATTTCTGAAACCATAGATGGGACACAGCCGTGGGTTTTGGGCTTTGTAGAGCCACATTCTTCTGATGTCTGGCAAGGTCGTAAAGAAGTCCTTAGAGATCCCTGTCAGGTTTACAAAATGGCCCAGCCAAAGAATCAGTCAGAAAGGAAGTTTTCCCCAGGTCTTTTTTTTTTTTTTTAAGGGGCAGGATCTTACTGTGTAACACAGGCTGTTTTCAAATTACATCTATTTTCCAGGTGCTGGGATTACAGGCATGAGTCACCATATCCAATTAGAATTGTTTTTGGTATCCTTTCCTACACAGTGGTGTTTTAGATTTTGTTTGTTTGGTGTTGAGACAGTGTCACACTGTAGCTCAGGCTGGTTTCACACTCACAGCAATCCTCCTGTCTTAGCCTCTCCAATGATGAGATTACAGATATGAGCCAGTATGCCAAGTTCCCACGGTGTTGTTTAAAGGTAGATTTCTGAGGTGGTCAAGGGTGTGTGTACTCTAGTTCACGGTGAAGCCATACAGTGTGAAGGGGTCACTGATGAAGTCTCACTGTGTAAGTGGGGCTGTGAGTGTAATCCTAACCTTCCTGTATGCAGGAAAAACTGTTTCTTTCAGGTGGTAGTAACTTCTGGGAGAGTAGACAGGTAAATAAGCCACCAGATAATTTTCCATCCCAGTTAAGAGATTGAGAGACCAGGTCCTGCTGAGCTCTCACTGCTGTGCATGTGCTCTGTGGAGTACATTGTTTGAGCTTGGCAGCACTTCTGTGGGTTGGAGGCATTACTGTTTTTGTTTTGCCAACAAGGAATCCAAAACACAAAGAACCATATAAAATTACTTGTATTTGGCTTTTGTCAAACTACAAAAGTGGCTGTTTCATGAAATTCAGCCCATTAATTCTCTCAGGGTAACACATGTAGAGTCAGTCAGCTGAGATTCAAGCCTAGTTCTGACTCAAGAACCCAAGCTGGGGCTGGAGATGCAGCTTAACTAAGTGAAATGTGTGCTTAGCAAATTTGAAGTCTTGGATTTGATCCCTAGTACCATTTTTAAAAAGGACCTCAGGATTGGGGGCGGGGCCCTGGAGAGATGGCTCAACAGTTAAGAACATTGGCTGCTCTTCCAGAGTCCTGAGTTCAATTCCCAGCAACCACATGGTGGCGGCTCACAACCATCTAGAATAGGATCTGATGCTCTCTTCTGACATGCAGGTATACATGCAGAGCAGTACTCATACATAAAATATGAATAAGTAAATAACTTTTTAAAAAGGACCTTCTGCCAACCTCCTCTGGCCTCAGCTTCTGCTTGGTTAATGATTTCTCTCTTTACTAATCCATCAGGTAGCTTGGTAAAGACATAGAAGTAGGGGCTGGAGATGGCTCAGCTGTTAAGAGCACTGGCTGTTCTTCCAGAGCACTTGGGTGTGATTCCCAGCACCCACATGGCAGCTCACAAACTGTCAATGACTCCAGTCCCAGGGGATCCAGTGCCTTCTTCTGGCCTCTTTGGGCACGTCATACATGTGATACACAGAGATGCAGACAGACATGCACATACATTAGCCAAGTTTTAAAGAGACATAGAGGCAGAAAGGCATGGCAGTGCACACCTGTTATCCCAGCACTTGGGAAGTATAGTCAGGAGTTCAGGATCATCCTCAGTTATATAGCTAGTTGAAGACCAACCTAAGCAATGTGAGACACAAAAGACAAAAACCTCACAGCTGGAGAGACTGCGTGGTGCTAGATTGCTCGCTGTTCTCTCGGTGTGCTTGAGTTTGGTTCCCTGCATCCCTGTTGGGCAGCTCACAACCCCCTGTAACTCCTGCTCCAGGGGAATCCAATGTCCTCTTCTGGCCTCTGGGTACCTGCACACATGTAGCACATACACACACAAATAAAAATAAATCTTTAATTAATAAAAATCAAACACTCAGAGGACTAAGATACATTGAGGACTGTGTCAGCCTTAAAAAAAAAACCTCCACTTAGCTGGACGGTGCTAGAGCATATCTTTAATCCCAGCAGGCAGGCAGATCTCTGTAAGTTGGAGGCCAGCTTGGTCTACAGAGCTAGTTCCAGGACAGCCAAGACTATACAAAGAAACCCTATCTCAGAAAAAAAGAAAGAAAGAAAAGAAAAGAAACCACTTGTGGGATTGTTTAGCAGAATTAACTTCTCCGAGTTCTCTTGCTGTTGTGTTTGCACTTCATGTTACGTCTCTGGGCATGTGTGAAAGCCGGTGCACTGGCTGAGGAATAAAGTGGAGGTTTTGTTTTGGGTTATCAGTTTTAGGGCCTTGAACCTTCTGTCTCCTTTCTCAACAGTTGATGCTTATGGCTGTTCTGAATTGCCTCTTTGACTCCTTGAGCCAGATGCTGAGGTGAGCTGACATTCTCCGTTTAAATTTGGAAAAAAAAGTACTTATCCCTCAGGGCCAGGAATTTGTGGGAAATCAGAGCCACACCAGGGAGTTAGTTCAGTGTAAGAAACTGGGCTGCTATTTGTGGCTAACTCACTGAGGGGGGTAGTGGAGAGCATGGTCCTCATGTGGAATAATTCTCTTACTAAGGGACGAAGGGGAGTCCCTAAGGATGAATACTCCGTACCTTTTCTGTCCCTCCTTTGGCTGTCCTGATGATTGAAGCCAAGGGTAGGCAGCTGTTCTACTACCGAGCTACTCACCCAAACCTTTTATTGTGTTTTTCTTTTAATTTAAGACATGGTCTTACTAAGCTGTTTTAGAACTCTGTAACCCGGGCAGCCCTTGAGCGTATAATCCCCTGCTTCAGCCTCTGGAGTAGCTGAGAGTACAAAACGTGCACCGTGGCAGTCTGTGTCTACTCTTGTCGTGTCCAGTGATTGACAGTGCTCTGAGCCCCCAGGTGCCTTCCTAGGCTTTGTCCTCTGCAGCTGAAGGTGGGGGAGGACAAGGGAAGTGTCCCAGGTGACACATCCCTACCTTGGGAATGGAGGAAGCATTACCCATTTCCATTGCTAGCCTTTATAGTCTTCCCCTGAACATAGAATGGGTCCACTGTGCTCTTTGCTCTCTTCACCTCCCCAGTCGTCCTCTGTTCCCGTGCACATGAGCAAGGGAAAACATAAGGTACTTTCTCTGAAAACATTCAAGGCTCTGAACTTTACCCACTGCAGCTCCTAAGTGAACGCATTTTAGAAATCCATCCGGAGTAGAACAGCAGGCACTCTCAGCCCACAAACCAGCAGGCCAAAGGCTCAGGTTTCCTCAGGAAGGGGGATGATTTATTTCCCAGCCAGGTGAATGAATAGACTTCATTTCGGGTAATCTAGAGAAAAGAGTCATACTGACGGATGTGACAGGCCACATGCACAAACCACTGGATCTGTGGCTGGTGGATGCAGCCCCAGACTGTTCTAGCCTCTCTTTGGCCTTTGTTTTAGGGCTTGAACAGACCTGGGGGGAGGGGGAAGAAGCAGAGAGACTTCAGAAGTTTGTCAGAGCTTGAGTGCAGATAGGATTTGCCTTCCACCCCTCCCACCTTCCACCATCACCAACTCCAGATTGTAAGCTGTATTTTTTGTTGTTGTTTATTTTACAAGCAGCTTCACTAGCAGCCACACTCTGGATAATCAGCCTAGGAATCAGAAGTTGGCCATTGAAAGTCCTTTCTTGACATTCTGATCACTATAGCTCAAGGGCTCTTTACCTTACTCACTTCTTAGTGTGGGACAGTTATTGGCCTAGCTTAGGATCTCCTGTTCAGACAGTGGCCCAGGATTCCTTTCACACACAACCTGATTTTTCTCTTTTTTTGGGGATTCAGGAAAAATGTAGAAAAGCGAGCTCTGCTGGAGAATATGGAGGGGCTCTTCTTGGCTGTGGATGAAATTGTAGATGGAGGGTGAGTTCTCTACACTGTCTGGATTTGGAGTGGGGAGGGGAGGTTACTTTCCCTGTTCCAAGTCAAGTGGGTTGACCAGCCAGTGATTCTGACCTCACAGTAAGTTGGTCCTTTGGAACAGGACAAGCGAGCAATGATCTTCTTTGTATTTGTAGGGTGATCCTAGAGAGCGACCCCCAGCAAGTGGTACACCGGGTGGCTTTGAGGGTAAGCAGGAATGTGCAACGCCCATTTCTCCACAGGTCCTCCCAAGCCAGTCCTGCTCAGTGTAGCTGAGGCTCCAGCTCATAAATACATCCTATCTTCTCCTATCCTCTCACTTGCATGGCTCCTTCTCCTGGCCTTTCCATCTCAGTGTACCAGAGAAGCAGAGGAACTTGTTTATGTTTCTAATGTGGCATCTAGAATTTTATATGGTTTTTACACAGAATGGGCACTTTAATGTAAACATATTGAATGAACAAAGAAGAAAAGAAACCTTAATTTCATGGTTCTGAAACTATAAAGGAACTTGAGGTTGGCTTGTTGCTTCTTTGAAAATGGATCCAGTCATCAGAGGCATTGGAGTGTCTTTCCTGTCGTAGTCGGATGGAACTCTCAGGAAGTACTTATTTGCCAGCACCTCAACCCTCCTTGGTGCTAGTGGCACCAGGAAGGGGGGTCTTTGAGTTACTTGTGGGAAGCTTTGTGTTTGCTCAGGGATATGACAGTGAGTGTAGAGAATCCACCTGTAAATTGTATGGTGCAAAGCTGTCTGAACAGAGCAGCGCTTCCAGTTCCCAGAATGTCCCAGCTCTGACCTCCACAGAGTGAAGGCTGCCAGTGCTGGGTAATGGGAAGTCTTCTCCCTTAACTGCCATGGGCTCCATTTGCATAGTTTAATCTTCTCCTCTAACATATGTCTCTATGTGGCAAGAGAGAGGGTCCCCCCCACCGGCTCCCCCCCTTCCCCTTCTCAGGCTGCTGTTGCAGCAGTTTATTTCTTCAAATTAACATGCCGTCGTTACCCATCAGGCCTTGCGGGATCCATTAAACTACCCCTGGCTCCCTCCATTCCCCCCTCCCCATATTGATATTCAGGGAAGGTCTTCTCTGACTAGGGAATCAGGTCCCCCACCCCAGAGTTGAGGGAGGTAAGGATCAGATATCCTGCTGATTACTTGGAATGAAATAAATCTTTTAAGAAGTCGACTGTCCTGCCTTAAAGTGGAGGATGGATAAAATGACCCTTTTGTGTTCACAGTCCCTCTGGCCAAGTAAAATTGTGGCTCAGTCTTTAGAAGAAGAGGCTGAGAAGTTTAGGGCATTTGCCTTTGCTTCATTTTAAAGGAACACTTATTCCTTTATTGGGCTGCAGTCTAAGTGCTTATCTCTGTGTACAGGGTGAAGACGTCCCCCTTACAGAGCAGACCGTGTCTCAGGTATGACTTTTTTCATTCCTCCTCTCCATATGGACAGGGTTACTACAGAGACTAACAGGAACCTCCAACCTGCCAAGTCTGGATTGAGACCTCACACTCAGTGAGGTTCCCTGGCTCCCTCATATTCCAGAGCACTGAGACTCATTGAACAGTGTCCTCGGCCCCACTCGGCCCCTTTCACTGAGATCATGACTGTCAGCCGCTCTCTGTACCCTTCAAACCTTCCCTGCCAGATACCTCAGTCAGTGATTTATTCCCCAGCAGAGGCTTGCCTTAAGCAGATGGTCTGTGTGCCAGTGAGCACACACTCCTCTTTCTCTTATTATTCAAATGAGGGCTGAGCTGGAATTGCATATTCTGGAATGTGCAGGCTTTGCAGATCCATCCTTCTACCTTGACTGCAGATAGACTGTCTGCCTGACCTGGGGGCCTGCAAGGGAGTGGTTCTGGGTTTGCCCAGTAGGAATCCTCACCATCCGGGTGTGTAAATCCCCTCCTTATAACTGTGTCCAATAACCCCCAGCTTTTTTTTTTCTTTCCTCCCAGGTATACCTCTTCTCTCTTCATCCCCCCAGTGGATTTGAATTCGGGGGGAATTTCCCAAACTGACAATCCTCTAGGGCTTTAGAGAGCTTCCTCCTATTCTTCCACCCTTGGGATTTTCTATCCCCAGTTCTTCTAAGGAGAGGGAAGGCAAGTGTGGGGAAGGAGAGCCTCAGCCTGCTCACACCCTGTGGCTTGCAAACCTTCGTCAGTGCTGCCTTTGTCTCTGCAGGTGCTACAGTCAGCAAAAGAACAGATCAAGTGGTCCCTCCTTCGGTGAAGATATTCCATGCCCAGTTCCTTGCCCCTCAAAACCCCACATCTGCTGTGACTTCTTATGCAGGCCCCCAACAGATGCTCTTGGGTCATCGTGGAGAATCACAATGGACCCTTGCACCTCTATCCTTTCTGGGGTCGTCCCCCTCTTCCTTCCCTCTCAAGGGCAGATTTGAATGAGGCAGGGGAAACACCCTCTTCCTACTGCACTGGTCCTCCCACCCCCACGTTCTCTTTTTGGTTTCTTGGCCCTTTTCTATGGCTGTACTTCAGATCAAAGCAGGAGAAAGAATGTGCTGAGTGTTTTCCTCCCTGTGCCTTAAAGGCCCTCATCCCCGCAGCCCATACGTCCAGCACAGGGGAGGACTCCTTCCTTCAGCACAAGTGGGTGTGGAGTGTCGTGCCTCAGCAGCTTCTCCCCTTCCTGCTGCCCTGTCCTCTGCCTTGGAAGAGATTGGGAGCAGCTTATGGGAAGGGGACAGAGCTGCAGAGGAACGGTGATTTAAATGCTGTCGGAGCTTATGCAGTGCAGTCTCTGCCATGATCTGGCCTTCAGTCTCAAAGCTGCTGTGCCTGCACATGAGAACATCCTACTCTAGGTCTGTACCACACCTCTCTGCCTGTATCACCTGTGAGATCTTTGCCTGGTGTGGCCTCTGGTACCCTGGAGCAAAGCCAGACCTTGGAACTAAAACCACTGTAGTGTCCAGAAGAGTTTCTACACAGAACTGGGGAAGGAAAGGGCCTTAATGGCTGGGGCCTTGCCATGTTCCTTCTCAGCTCCTCCACTCACATTCCCCCGCCTTGGTTCTGCAGTCTGCTGTTGAGCTCTCTCCCTCTGCCTCAGCCTTCCCCGGAAGCGGAGGGTCTGGTGCAGTACCTTTCCTCTAGGGCTTGGATTCCCATTCTTGGGTGTCATGTTGCCCCTTGACCCCACATCGCAGTGAAAAATGTCTTAGAAAAACATTCCCGAGCAAGCGTTCTGCCCCCTGAATTGGCTGAAGTGGGCATTCTGGAGGTGGCCTCTGCAAGAAACGGAGTCAACGAAGTCCACCTTGTACGCTACTGTGCGTCAGAGGAATAAAGTGAATCTTCCAAACTGCCTTTGTGTGATGGTTCTGTTCCTCCCTTTTTTGGCATCTATTCCTGTTCCTCCAGCCCCCCGCCCCACCTCTTCTTATAATATTTCTTCCTTCCTACCTCAGAGACTCCCCAGCACTCCCCCCTACCCCTAATTTACGGGGCTGTTTGCCTCCTTGGCATCTCTTGGTCCCCTCGCCTGGAAATTGGCGCCAGGGTTGGGGTGGGGATGGTATTTTCTCAGTGGGAGACTCAGGGAACTGAGTTCTCCCCCACACACCCCCAAAGCCAGCTGCCTGCTCCCGCCTCAGCCATTAGTAACCCGGAGACGCGCACCTGCGTGGGGGCTCGAGGAGGGGGCTCCCCTCCAGCCCCTGCTCCCTTCCCGCACCTCCCATTCCTCCGAAACGGCGCTGAGCGGGTTATTTATCGGAGCCAGCGCTGCTCCAGAAGGTCAGGACGGTGGTGTAAATAACCTCTTCTCGCCATTTCCCCGTCCCTCCAGAGCCTGCTCCCCTCCCCCTCCTCCACCTTTATTCGCACAAATGAATGTGGCTGGGCTGGCGTAGAGCCTGGCCCTGCATCTTAATGGGGCGGTGAGCTCACAAGATGGATTTAGCTGGGGGTTTTATGGTTGCTGCGGCGACAGGAGAATGCTTTGGTTTTCTTTCCCCCTTCCTCTGCAGGATTTTAAGGAGGGGGCAGTGTGGGGACTCCTCCTTTCCACTGAGATTTGAAGGGTCTCCTCAGTCACCTCTGCTGTTCCGACATGGGCCTGCAAATCCTAGACCGACAAGGATAAGAGAAGGAAGAAGGAGGCAAAATGGGAAGAGCCTCTGCAGGGCATGAAGCCTATGGCTTGAACGGTCCTTTCTCTGTGAAAACCTGGAACTTGGGCTTAGCAGCTGTGAAGCACCTGGGCCCAAGATCCCCCTAAGCATATAGAAAGCTGTATACTGGACCAGCCCAGCTTGGTCCCTGCACTGGTGGGGAAAGAGCTATGATGCCCTCTATCTTCGGCTGTCTGATCTGTGAGGAGCGATGCCCAGCCTTAGCCCCTAACCTGCTTCTCATGGCCCTATATAGCCCTTGGCTCGGGAGAGCAGGATTATTGCGCAGTTGAGGGCTGACGAGCAGAGACAGTATGGAGAACGTAGTTCTTTCTGTTCAGTTCTCAAATCCCGAATTCTCTGACCTTGTTTCTTCAGCCTTCTGTTTCCCAGCAGGACTGAAATGTTGGTGCCCTGCCTACCCAGACCTTTGGCCAGCAGTTTTCTTTTGGGACTCTGCAAACCCATCCTTAGCACTGACTAAAACAGACACAGCAGGGCTTGGACTGTCTGGTTTGCCTCCCCCTCCTGTTTGTGAACCTTTCCCCCTTCCCCAGGGGATTCTAGGAGGCCCTCCTCCCTTTTCCCCCTTTGGCTGGGAAAGAGACTACAGTCTGAACAGTGCCAGACACCTGCCTGCCAGATGTGGCGATTCCCCATGCTGTCCTGCCCCACTGTCTCTTTTCCCACCCCACTGAGCTCAGGCAGAGGGAGCCCCCCACAGAGTGATTTACTGC
Organism: Peromyscus leucopus; assembly: GCF_004664715.2. Taxonomy (NCBI): domain Eukaryota; kingdom Metazoa; phylum Chordata; class Mammalia; order Rodentia; family Cricetidae; genus Peromyscus; species Peromyscus leucopus. The sequence goes on along the minus strand of NC_051080.1, from coordinate 583,972 downwards.
GGCAGTCTCCTCCTCAAGTGCCCCTTCAGGCCTCTCCCTCCCTCCTCTCTCTCTCTCTCTCTCTCTCTCTCTCTCTCTCTCTCTCTCTCTCTCTCTCCTGGTGCCCATGCTCCCCTCTTTTCCAACCAAGACCAGGAAGCCTCCTCCCACTTTGGGCTGCGGGGCCCTGGGCTGGGGGAGCTCTGGCTCCCTCTCTGACTGAAGAAGGAATGGGTGGGTGAAGGGTGACACCCTTGCTGCACCCCTGGGAGAGAAATCAGCAGCAGGACTGAGGACGGTGGCAGCCAGAGCTGATGTCATTCTCAACAGGGAGGACAGGAGTGGAGTAGTCTAACAGAATGGGACCAGCATTCCAGAACTAGATGCAGAGGTCCGGGGGCCTCTGAGAAGTTCCTGGGTAGACCAGAGACTGACTGGGGCTGTGTCGTGGATATCAAAGTTTCACATGTCTGGTTGGGTCTCATCTAACCCTAGAGGCATTGACCCCAAACACTCAGGAACTCCAAGCCCTTGTCCTTCTTTCTTTGGTGTCTTCCTGGGTCTCCCTAGGTCCTTTTCAACGTGGCACTTCTCTCTCTGCTCACCTCCCAGGCACCCCGTCCTCTACTTCCTGGCCATAGCAGAACCCACCAGGATCCCACTAAACCAGGGACCCATGTAAAACCTGTTTTCCTCCCATCCATCCTTGTAGCCTAACATCCAAAGGTCTCTGCTGGGTTGCAGCAGGGTTCATGGTGGAACTGAGGCAGGAGGATGAGAATGTCAGAGACTGTACACGTGGAGAGTCCAAGGAAGTAAGGGAAGGGGGGGAGGGCAGAAGAAAAGTGAAGCAGTGAAGGCAGAGGCAGAGAGAAGTGAGTGAAAACCTATACAAAGGACGCAGGCACGGCTAGAGCAGAGAAAAAGAACAGAGGTGGAGACAGGAGGGACCCAGCAAGAGAAGGCTGGGGGTGGGGCAGGAGGGGGCAGGCTGGCTCTCCTGGGCTGCTGTATGCTGACAGGTCATAAATCATGTATATGCACATGTGCACATGACACATGTATGTAGGGGCCTGAGGTGCTGAAAAGGATGGTGTCCACAATATTATCCTTTTAGTCGCCTCTTCCTTTGAGGCACCTCACCATGTCCCAGTATTCCTGATGCTCCAGGGACCATTCTGAAGGTACTTCCACATCTTCTCAGGAACCCTGGCTTTCTCACTTGGAATACAAGCCTCCTGGAATGTTCAGGATCCACAGAATAATCAGAAGCCCCCATCCCCTCACTGCACACCCTGTGGCTGCCCACCAGCTGCTCCTGTCCGTCTTCTCCTCCCCCTCTTCTTGTCTGGCCCCCTCCTCTGCAGCAACCCCTCCCCCAGACTCTGACCCTCAGCCTGCCTGGGGCCTGGGTCAGAGGGGAGACAAAGACAGGATTTATTACCAGTGTAGAGAAGCAGCCAGAGAGCAGAGCTGAAGGCAAGGGCTGACCTCCCTGAGATACAAGAAGCTGGAAAGCGGGGCTCTCCTGGCTCCTGCTTAGCCTTGCTCTCTTCATCTTCCCTGAAAGCAGAGAAGATGCCCCTGAGGCAGTCTTTGGCCTCTAAAGGAAAATTTGAGAGGGAAACAGATGAGACTTATGTCACAGGGTCACTCTCCTACGGATATTGAGTAGGAACCAGGCTTCCAGTTGTTTCTTTGGTTAGAAAGATGAGGGAGGCGGCTGCCAGATGTGGTACAGAGGACTACTTTCTAATACACAGAGGGTCTTCACATGGCAGGCCGGTCGGATCACCAGCAGGAAGGGAAATGGGGGTATTGGAAGACAGGAGGCACAGCCCCGCTGGAAGAAGAGGCAGCAGGACTGGTTAGGGTACCAGCTCCATCTCCTGGCTTTCCTCCCTGAGATGGCACTCAAAGAGTGAGGAAAGCTGCCTTTGAAGCAAACAGTCGGCCTGAGATTGTCTAGTCAGCAGACAGGATGTGCTGGAGGAGAGGCGAGTATGATGCAGGGGGTTCCGAGAAACCAGACTGTCTCTGCTGTGGGTGGATGCTGAACGTCTCCCACTACCTGCCCTTGGAGGCCCCTCCAAAGTCTTGGTGCCCCTGGAATGCAGCACCCTGCTTTCTGCTTTACCTTGCTGTTTTCAAAGGACAGACACTAGAGTAAACTTCAAGCAAGGGCAAGGTGGAAGAACCAGTGAGCCTTCACCTCAGTACCAGCAACCCATTCCTATCCAGTGCTGGTGAGGGAAGACTTGGGGTCTGCTCTCAGACTCCTCTACAAGGAGCAATCATTGTCTAATTTCTGATGAAATGCTAGAAGTTGGAAATTTTACTGGGAAGGGTAATGGATCGGGAGAAAACAAAAGAATTGGGAGGGGGCAGGAAAAGGGAGAGGAGATCCTGTCTTTTTTCCTTACTCCCCCTTCCCTCGATTGAGGAGGCAGATTTACAGCCTTGGTGTTGGGGGGAGGTGAGCATAAGGAAGACAGATCTGCAGTTTTGCCCTCTGAGTGTCTGGGTACTTAGCTTTAACTCCCCCATTAGCATCAATCCCCATCTTGCTGCCCATCCGTCTTCTGACATCAGCTCCTTCCTCTCTCTGCAGGCCAGGCTTTCTGACCCTAAGTGGCTCTTAAAGGGCCAGTCTAGACCCTATTCTTTCCCTCCTCTCACTGGGGCGAGGGAGGGGGGCAGTAAGTTGGTGCCTGTGCATATGTGTGCTGTGGCCATCCTTGCTGAGGCCAATGTCACCCAGGGTATGGGTGGGGGCAGGGTGACTTCCCCAGTTCTCTGTAGACCTCCCTTATGTCATGGCCCCTATCCTTTGTCTGCTACCTCCCCAACCTAGAGCAAAGACGCTGCTGGCCAGGGGCTGAGGACTGGAGAAAGCATGTGGATCCTTAGGCAGATGGCCCCCACCCCCACCCCATTTCCTGGAGGCCCAGGGCAAGGAGTGTTTTTAATTCTCAGCCAGCAGTGGAGGTGGGCAGGTTGGGAACAGAGGCTCTTAGGGAATGCATTGGGCGCCACATTCCTAAGCCTCCTTTCCCAAAGATCCAGGCTGTGTGCTCGGTGGGAGATTTCAAACCCCTTCTGTGAAGGAGATGTCAACCCGGAGAAAGCTGCTTGCTAGCGCCTCTCCCTAGTTCATTCCTCAGCAACCGAGCTTAGGGGCGCAGAACAGCAGACTCCTCCTGGCCCTCTGAAGAAAGGCTGTAACTGCCCTCCAGGGTCTCCAACAACGACAGGATGCTCACAAAGTTCCTCCCTGATCTGCCTTCCATCCGAACTGCTGCAAAACCCTGCAGGCATCAGAGGGGGCTCTCAAGGATCGAACCGTTCTCTCTTACTGGTATCAGACGCCCACCACCCACAGCCCCGGAGCTCCCTCGGGCTTGAGATTAGAGGGAGCCGCTGGTGGGGTTCTTGGGAAAGTGGCCGTGTCCGAAATAGGAGCCCTCACCGCACCCCAGCGGCCCCTTATTTATCACCCTCCAAACCTCACTCTCAAAGAAGCATAAATATTCCTAATTCCTGAAGGCCGAGCCTGAGCTCGTAAATCTAAGCGGGGGTGGGGTGGGGTGGGAGGGGTCCCGCGCAACAAACGCGATGGAGCTCCCACGGGCTGCGCGCCGCCGCCTCGGGCCCGCCGGCCTCCGGCCCTGCTCGGCGGCCCTGCTCCCCAAGCGGCGCGGCGGGCACGCGCGGCGGGCGCGCGCGGGTGCGGGGGAGGGGCGCGCGGCCTCGCTCCCAGCCGCGCCCCCCGCCTTCGGCGCCCACCGAGCTGTAAATCAGGGCCGAGGCCGCTGGGCCAATAGCAACGCGACTCGTAAATCGGCCTGTCAAGAACAGCCAATGAGAGGCGGCGTTAAATCAAGTCCTGTCAGCGCTCGGCCAATGAAAGTCTCTGGGCTGACCATAAATCTGCCTGCGGGAGACAGCGAAAGTGAGAGAGTGTGTGCGCGCGAGCGAGAGCTGGCGGGCGGGGCCGTGGGGAGGCGCGAGGCGGGGACCCGCGGGCGGGCGGGCGCGGGCGGGCGCGGGCGGGCGGGAGACTGCAGTCTGCAGAGAGACGCCCAGATGGAGAGGGACAAAGAGAGGCCACGACAGTGCGCGGGCTCGCGCGGGAGGTTGACCGAAGTGGGGATACAGGCACTGACTTCTTACCCGAACAGTGCGCCCCAAGAGAAAAGCCCCAGGAAAGCCGTCTCCCGTTCCTTTTCTCCTAACTCAGCCTTTATTGAAATTAGGAACGGAGATGAGTGCAGAGCCCCCCACCCCCAAGGGTGAAAAGGCAACTTCCTTGCTAAATTTCTGTCCTTTGGTCTTGGGACTCTTTGTGTCCTCTGAGTCCCTCCCCCTCCGCGCGCCCAGCAATTGAAGATTAGGAAGTCACTCTGATGTCTAATTGCAATCCCTACCGTTGTTCCCTTCTACTTTGAGGAAGCTTTTGAATTGCCTTCAAGGAATGTGAAAAGTGAACCCTTTTACAAGCCTTCAGAGAGCTGTCAACCTTCCGAATCTTGGGAGGACTGAGCAGGAAGGACTTTTAGGGTTCGCCTGGTCACCTGATCTAGCTTCCGCAAGGCAGCTGCTCAGTGGTGGTTAGTCCTTAATGCTGGCAACAGCTCTGGTTAGACTTTGCCCTCAAACCACAGTTTATCACTTAATAGCCTTTTGACTTTGAACAAATTAACCTGTTGGTGTTTGCTTTCACATTTGTAAGAAAGTATAATAGCTCGTCATGGGAATTTTATGCTTACATGAAATATCTTTGCATGGGTAGCACTACACAAAGAGCGTCCCCGATTTTCAGCTTTCTACAGATCATGAAACCTGAAGCCTAGAGTGGCCTAGAGGTCTCAAGTTCATGGAGCTTGTCACTCAGGTCCTTGGTCAGGTCTCAGCTCCACGATCCAGGCAGCTGTCTTCGCCCTGTCTCAGTAGCCTCAGTTTTGTTTGTTGGCTGCGGAGAACACCGAGAAACACAGGCTCTGGATTAGTTCCTGAGTGGGGTGTCTTTCTATTCTTATTTCAGTACTTAAAATATTTCTTGTCTCAAAACAGGCATTTGGGGATAGAAAGGGGCATCTTGTCAACCCAACTCACATTGCATTCCCAGTACTCTCTGGTGCTCACCCAATACCTTACTTATTCTGTCCCACCCAGATAAGGATGGAGACTCCAGTAGCTGAGCACAGTGACTCACACATGAAATGCCCGCCTTCCAGAGTCTGAGGCAGGAGGATCAGGTATTCAAGGCCAGCCTCAGCCATATAGTGACACCCTGTTTCAAAAGAAAAAACAATGGTCTCAGCAAGGATCACATGCCTGTAATATTTGTCTTGAAAAAGAAAAACAAAAAAAACCCCACCAAACCCAAAAAACTAAACTAAAACAAAACCCCCAAAACATCCTCATTTTCCTTTCCAAGCGTGTGTGTGTGTGTGTGTGTGTGTGTGTGTGTGTAGGTGCAAATCCTGAGCCTCCACCCTTGGTCAGGGATCTTGCTGGCACTTTCAATACTCAACCGGAAGTCAGAAAGGAAGCGCAGAGAACCAGCGCCATCTGGTGGACATTATGCTTTCGGGCGATAGTTACAGAACGATGATGCTTGGGAAGGCAGGGGTGTGCCCTCCGACATTTCTGCCGGGCTTTCCTCGGCCTGGACAGGAAGATCGGAGGAAGAGAACTTCCCATGTACAGCTGCCACCCGCTAAGTTCGATTCCATTTTCCCAGGACACAGTCTCCACCTTGACTACCCTCTTGCTTGGGGGCACAGTGGACAGGATTCACCTCAGGGGTATAACCTGTAGAGTTGAATAAACCTCCTGGCCTAGATGGGTATCCTGGCAGCAGTGGTGAGTGGTAAGGCCTGTTTGATTAAGGAAAAGGACACACACCTGTAATCGGGCTGTGGCTAGGGAAGGGTCTCAAGTTTGAAGGCAGCTTGGGCTACATAGCAAAACTGTCTCAAAGGAAAAAATAAAAAGGGAGAGAGAAAGCTAATTCTCTCCAAGTACCATACATGTCCTGCAACCTAGGGCCCTGTCAGTCACAGGCTGTGTCTGTCCCTGGATAGCTGCTCTCTGCCTTGCTCGAACACACCCCAAAGCCTCAAATACCAGGTTCCAGTTCTGATCCTGACTTAGGCCTTTCTTTCCCAGGTAACCACTCCTGGGCGTTAAAAGCATGCAATGTGGGGCTAGAAACACAGGCTGGTCAGTGAAATGCTTACTATGCAAACACGGGGACGGGTGTTTGGATCTCCTGCACATCTGTAAGAATTGTGCATGGCTGTGCATTGCTGTAATCCCAGCACTGGTGAGGCCATGTCCTTCAGGAGGGTACCTGGAGCTTGCTGGCCAGCCAATCTAGCCAAATTTCTGCGTTCCAGGTTCAGTGAGAAACACTGTTGCAAAAACTAAGGTGGAAAGAGACCAGGGAATACCACCCACCCACCCCACACGCACACACACACACGTGCACAGAGTGAGATGCATTTATTAATTATTGACCTTGCATAACGCAGGGCTGACACATTGATTCCTGGATGGGAAAGCAGTGTACCCCAACACCACTGAGGTCGTCTGTGAAAATGTCCAAGGACTGAAAGGCGGGGCCTGCCCTCCGTGGGCCACTCCTGATGCTGGCCTGCCCTGGTGAATGAACTAACAGCTCTAATGGAACCGACGGAAACTCTGCGGCCCGCGTTTCAGGATGAAGCCATATGCGTGGCGGAACTGGCGGTTCATGGCTGCGTAGAGCACAGGGTTGATGCAGCTGTTGAGCCAAGTGAGGTTGGCAGCCACCATGTGCACTACCCGCGGAGCGCGGCCCCTGGCGTCCAAAATGTTGAGCAGCAGGAAGGGGATGTAGCTGAGGGCGAAGCATAGGAACACTGCGAAGCACATGCGCGTCACCTTCCCGAACTCCGAAGGGGCATTCGGGGCTCTGCGCGCTCCCGCAGCTTCCTGGGGCCTGTGATGCGCTTCAGGAAGGCCTCTCTCTACAGTGTGCTGGGCTGCCTTTCTGGTGCCCTGGCCCCCCGCTTCGGAGGAGTCACCTTCCAGGGTCTGGGTAGTCGCAGCACTGACTGGCTCAGATGAAATGCCCTCGCTGGGTCCTCTTGAGGCAAGCCCGCTGTCTAGCTCCTGGAAGTGGCCAGGCATGGCCTCATCTGTGCCAGCCACCTGGTGAGAGGGGATGTTGGCTCGCTGCAGCCGGTATTGGTCTAGCGCTCGAGCCGCACGCTTCACTTGGCGGTGGATGAGGCAGTAGAAGACGCCCACACTGCTGAGCCCAAGCACAAAGAAGATGCCCATGAGGATGGTGGTGTAAGGCCGGCCTCGAATGCGATCAAAGCTGCAGGTGCAGACCACTGGCACCAGGACAAACACGTGCCAGAGTGGGGCAAAGCTTGCCACCCCCACGATCCAGCTGCCCACCAGCGCCAGCACAATCCCCTTGGCACTGAAAACCTGGGGAAAGAGCTTAGGGTGGGCAATGAGGAGGTAGCGTCCTAGAGCAATGAGACAGAGGGTGAGAATAGAGACAGAATTGGAAGTAAAGAGGAGGAGCCCGAATATTCTGCAGAAGATGGCGCCTGTGCGCCAGTGGAGGTGGAGGTATGTGTCCACGGAGAAAGGCTGCAGGAGCGTGCAGTAGAGTAGATCAGCCAGGGTGAGGTTGGCAATGAGCAGGTTGAAGCGAGTTCGGAGCTGAGGACGGATGGCCAATGCCAGCAGGGTGAGCACATTGCCCACGGTGCCTGTCACAGCTACTACCACACCCCAGATAACGGCAAAGTAACGATAGCCCAACACGGACTCATGGTAACAGGAGAAGTTGGCATCCGAGGTGTTCCACATGATGGAGACTGAAGGGAGAGCAGAGGAGATGGAATGAGAGTTCGCTCTTCATCTTGACTTCTTTCAACAGCTGTGTCCCCTCACACCCTTCTGCACCTAGAACTTAAATTCACGATTCTGGAAAGCCACACTCACACTTCATCTCCAAGTTCCCAGCTCTCTCCTTAGGCTCTCTCTCTCCTTTCTTTTCACATTCTTAGATTTCTCTCCTAAATTCTTATCAAATGTCCCTTCCGGAAACGTTAATTCTCTGTTTCCCCAAACCCCAGGCCCCTTCAATATGTGTGGGATGCTCCCCGTAAACCTGGCAGCCTCCATCATAATTCCTTCCCGGTTCTTGAAGACCAGCCAGGAGTCCCTTGTCCTCTGCTCCTCCTTCTACACAATAGAACCCCGATCTTTCTTTGTTTCTTTTTTTGTTCTTTGATAGTGTCTTGTTATGTAGCTCAGGCTGGCCTTAACTCACAGTGATTCTCTGGCCTCAGACCTGTACCACTATTCTCCTGACCTTAAATTTTCTGATTGTAACTACCTGGAAAATGAGAGGACTAAGAAAGTAAGACTGTATAACACACACACACACACACACACACACACACACACACACACGAGTGTACACACGATATGCTCACCTGAGGTTGCCAATTTTCACACTTTCTTCAGTAAACAAAGTCTAGCTCACCTAAAGAGCAGGGCTTCCTTGGGGCAGCCAGCCTTCCAGCGGGACATATAATGTCTCCTACCATGTTAGACCAAGAGAATAAGAAACTCCCTAGTTACCCAACCTCAGCCACTTCCTTCCCTACCTCCAGCCAGTCCTACTAATTTTATCTTGCCTACTAAAGTCCGAGCTTCTCTGTTGAAATTCCCCTGCAACTTACTCCAGAGTTGTCTCATTCTTTTCTTTATCCTTCCTGAAACCCAAATGATGTTTCCTTCCGTTCTGTGAGGCAGGGCCTCTCTAAGGCCATTGCTGAGAACTGTTGAGCAGGGAGACAGTGTCAGGTCCTCCAGCCCACTTCTGTTTTTGTTTGTTTGAGACAGGGTCTGACTCATTACCCCAGCCTACCCTAGAACTCCAGAAATTCCCCTGCCTCAGCTATTTGAGTACTGTGAGTATAGGCATGAGTTACCACACCTGACTGGGCCATTTCTCAAGAGGTCTGAAACCAAGACCAGGTTCTAGAAGCAATGGTAGAACCATTGAGCTTGAAACCTGGAGAGCTTAGGCTTGTTTTGTAATAACAGTTCCTTTCTTCTCTTCAGAGTCCAGAGATGATTTACATCAGAGGGTCCCAAATGACGCTTCAGCACATCTGAGAAGTGGAGTCAGATCAAAAGATATGGGTTTGGGACTGGAGAGATGGCTCAGCCTGTACAGGCACTTGCCTTGGCCTGAGTTGTATTTTAGGACTTACATGATAGAAATAGAGAATCAATTCCTGCAAATTGTTCTCCAACTTCCATACAAGTTCTGTGTGACATATGCATCTATAAACACACACATAAATAAATGTAATAAAGTTTTTTTTTTTTGAGGCAGAGTCTCATTATATAGCCTTAGCTGACCTGGAGCTCATTATATAGATCAGGTTGGCTTTGAACTCACAGAGATTCACTCGCCTCTGCCTCCCAAGAGCTGGAAATAAAGGTGGGAGCAGGGACTGGCGGTACAGGCTGATAATCACAGTTACTCAAGAGGATCACAGTTCTTAAGATGTGTCAGAGTTACATAGTGAGTTCTAGGCCAGCCTTGGTAATTTTAGTGAATGAGAATTTATCTCCAAACAAAAAGTAAATTTGGCTGGCTAGTGTTGGTGTAAACCTTTAATCCCAGCATTGGGAAGCATAGGCAGGTGGATCTCAATGAGTTCAAGGCCAGCCTGGTCTACAGAGCGGGTTCCAGGACGCCAGAAATGTTACACAGAGAAATGAAGAAAAAAAAAAAAAAGATAAATTTGGCTGAGGATATAAGTCAGTGGTAGAATACTTGCCCAGAATGTATAAGGTCCTGGGTTCAAGTCTCAGAATTGAGTGAACCAAGTATGCAAGTATACTAGTACACATCTGTAATCCCAGAACTCAGGAAGTAGAAAGTTCAGAAGTTCAAGGTCATCCTCAACTACTAAGTAAATTTGAGGCTAGCCCAGGCTACAGGAGACTCCTCCTTAAAATAGATAAATAAATTGAGGCACAGCACTCAGGAGGCAGAGGCAGGTGGATCTCTGAGTTCAAAGATAGCCTGGTCTATGTAGGGAGTTTCAGGATAGCTCGGGCTATACAGAGAATCCCTGTCTCATAGAGCCATACCCAAACAAAATAAAACCACAGATGCTTAAGTGGTCCAGGCTGTTGACTCCTGCTTGCAATCCCAGCCCTTAGGAATCAGAAGCAGTGGGCTTCGGGCATTTGGAGGCCAGGCTGGGAACAAACTGAGACTGTGTTTCAAAGACAAACAAACAAATGATGACTCCATGTTTTGTGGTGGGTTGGTGGGGCTGCTAATTAAAGAGACAGAAGATCTAGGGTGTGGCTCAATGGGTAGAATTCCTAGGGTTCAGTTCCTAGCACCGAAAGGAAGGATAAGGAACATGGCAGGAAGAACAAGCTTAGAGAGAGGGGTGAATAATATATTCCATTTTGAAACATCAAGTTTGGGACATGTCAGTTTCCCAGCCTCTCCAACTCATTTCTCCTAGTCCCTCCCTGCCATCTTCCCCACATCAGACTCAGCCTATTTACATTTTCTTTTTATATTTATTTGTTTGTTTATTTGTGTGTGTGTGTGGCAGGGGAGAGAGGAATGTACATGTCACAGTACAGATGGACAACTTGAGGGAGCTGGGTCCTAAGGATCAAGGACTAAAGTCCTTAGAGTTGGTAGTAAGCCCCATACTCAGAGTCCCTCATTCCTCCACTCCTTCCTCTAAAGGGTTGCCTTTGCCCTCATCCTTCAGAACCTCTCATCTCTGTCTTTAATGTATGTATTTATATGTATGGGTGTTTTGTCTGCATGTATGTCTGTGCACCACGCGCATGCCTGTTGCCCAGGGAGGCCAGAAGAGGGCTTTCGGTATCCTGGGACTGGAGTTACTCGCTTGCCATGTGGGTGCTGGGAATTGAACGCAGGTCCTCTGGAAGAGCAGCCAGTGCTCCTAAACACGGAACCATCTAGCCAGCGCTACTCTCTGCCTTTTTTGAGCTCCAAAGTAAAAAACCTATTTGCTAGGCTGGGGCCCCACCTCGGTTGATAAGCACACCTCTCCTTCCTCTTTCAGGCAACATCCTACGCTCCCTCCTGTCTTCTGCAAGACTGGGAAGTGGGGAGAGAAGTGAGAAAGACAACCGCTCAGGGGGCCAGTGCAGACTCTGGGTTTGAGTCTGGTTTTTTGGTTTTCTTGTCCACTACCCGGTAGAGCTGGACGGCATGGCATGAGGGGATGGGGTGGAGAGGTGTGTCACAGTTCTTGGGATTATGTGTTTAGGCTGGATTCTGCGTGAAGAGTTACCCAGTGCCCCAAGACACAGGCCACTTGGAGCCTCATGAGAGAGTATCGTAGCAGATCTGTAGAGGGCACAGCCTGAATGGTCTTAGACACAGGAGGTCTCAAAGGATCCTTAAAACTCAAGCCTGCTTGCTGGTCGAAAACTGAGGTTCATGCAGGACATCCCGAGTCAGTATATGAGGCCTATCCCTGCTTTCTCTGTCTGTTTTGTTGGTGTGGGTCCCCACTATAGACACACAAGCCTGGGTTCTTTCCTTTGTCTGGGTTTAGACCCCTCTCCCTAGAATTGCGAGAAACTCTAATGGAACAGACAACTCCTTTTCTGCGTTCTTAGCGCCGCCTAGTGGAGTTGTAGAGAATTCTCAACAGCTTAGGTTGAGGATTCCCTCTGGCCAAGTTTACACGAGCTAGGTAGGGACTGAGATTCCCAGGCTCTGCTGGCTTCACACAACCTCTTCCCAATCTCGTTTCCCGTCCTCCTCCTTGGGTGTTGGGCTTCCTCACCGTAAGACACACCTTCCAAACGAATCGCGCCCCAAACAGCAAGCAAAGACAGTTTGAGTCCGGGGCGCGGAGGGCAGAACGAATCCAGACTTTATTGTCAAGGAGAGGGAAAGAGGGAGGGCGAAGGTGGGGGGGCCGGGGTTGCTACATTGTCAAGCAGAAAGAGTCCATGGGGAGGGGAGGGCCAGTGGGGGCCGGTCCCCATCCCGGGTCGGCGCTGGAAGGGCTGACCACACGGAAACCACAGAAGGGACAGGTTGGGGGGTCACGCCCCCGCCCGAGTTGTGCAGTGGAGGTGTCACGGGAGGGGGCAGCCATGAGGTCTAGGGATGGGGATAGGGAGGCTACAGACGGCAAATCCTGCGGAAAGGGGTGGGGCGGGCGGGGGCGAGGCTTCTATTGCTTTTTGCTCACAGTTTTGCGGAAGGCGAGGCGGGGGTGGGCTTGGACTGGACACCCCTTGCCCCCCTTGGTACCCCTTGGGCGATGGGTGCTGGTGAAAAGAATGGAACCCGGACCGGGGAGGAAGGTGAGGGAAGGGTCTATGAGGGCATCTCCTTGGTCCCACCCAAGTGCCTGAGACGCCCCCAAGTGCTGCCCCCTGCGATGGGCCCTACTGGACCTGGGGATGGGGCATGGTGCGGGGCGGGCACAGTGAGGTTGCAGGCGGTAAAACCAAAGTGCTTACGAGGGACCCAGGATCCCGCCTGCTCCCCTCCCCCTGCGGAGGACGGGTTTGTTCACGGAAGCGCTTTAGTTTGGGGTAGGGGGGGCCGGAGTCCCAGAGTCCGCTTATTGCCAAGAAAATCCATGTTCTCCCCCCGGGCCCCGACCATGGCTTGTGAACCCCGTTTTGTGCTAGGTTTGGAGGGGAAGGGTTGGATGGACATGGCTTTTGGGAGGGGGTGTCTCCGAGGGGGCTCGGGGGTGAGACGGCCCCCCTCTTTTCTAGGGGAGAGGGAAGGACAGGGGGCGGGGTTCCCTGAGATCTGGGGTGTTCCCCCCCTTCTTAAGCCCCCCTCCCCCGCTACCCCTCCCCTTTCCTGGAACCCCGTACCTCGGGGTGGGGGGAAGGAGAGACCATTCAGGGAGCGCCGGGAGGAGGGGCGGGCTGGGAGCCCGGAGGCCTGGGTCCCGGCTGGAGGTGGGGGATTCAGTGGGAGGGGTTCAGGGTTGAGGTCAGTAGGGGGAGAAAAGGATGGGTCCGTGCGCAGTTCGGATGGGTCCTGGGGCCGGGTGGAGTAGAGGATGTGTGATCGGTGGTCCCTGCAGAAGAGGTGCGGCTGGAGCTGGGCGCAGGGACAGCGGAGAGCCTGCTGCAGCGGCCATCACCGCAGCCACCGCCAGGGGGCTGGGGAGCAGGCCACCGGCCAGGGACTTGGGCAGCTCCTTGGAGAAAGTCAGTGTGCCCTGCAGCAGGCAAAGAGAGGGAGACAAAGGTCGGGCGAGTGGTCTGGCAAGCCCAACCTCTGCCGGCTTGCCCAGATTCCTTTCCAGCTCTCCTGGTCTTCCCATAGCCCAATTCCCCAGCATCCAGGCCTCACCGCCAGCTCTGCAGCGCCCCTAGGCTTCTTGTGACGGCTCAGTAGAGGATTGGGCTTCCCGGCCACACCATCTCGGTGCCTCCTGCTGGAGATGTGCTGTGTGGTACAGTGGGTAGTGGGGCTGTGAGCTTTTAGTAAAAAGTAACCCCCAGAGGCAGGGCCGCAGCTAAGCACCCGGCCATACTTCCTTTTTGAGTGGCCCTTACCCAAGCTCCCTTCCCTTAAGTGGGTCAAGTTCCTCAGATACCCTGGGATGGGTGTAGGACTCACCTGTTTCAGCTGGACCTCCGAATTGACCTTGACGTTGCAGATCTCACAGTGGAAGGTTCGGTCCTGGGAAGGAGCCTCTGGTTCCCCAGGAGTGGGAGGCCCCAGTCGAGGGTAAGCTTTGATGGGCCCCAGCCCACTTCGGGCCTCCAAAATTGTCTTGTGCTTAGTACCTGGCCCACGGAGGAAGAAGATGAGGGCAGGTGAAAAATTCTCCAGACCTACCAGGTCTCAAATGCCCACCATCTTCCCAGTGAGAATGTGTGTGTGTGTGTGTGTGTGTGTGTGTGTGTGTGTGTGTGTGTGTGAATGAATGAGGCGAGTGTGGGATTTTTTGGAGCCCTTTGGGACCCTCCCAAGCACAGGGGGGTCTGGGGAAAGGGGAAGGTGAATGAGGAAGCAAGAGACTAAGGAATAGGGAGATGGCTGGGAAAGGAGACAGGCTGGTAGGTCTTAGAGGACCCAGCTAGGCTAGAAGGCAGGGGAGTCAGGATGCAGAGGGGTGGGAGTAGGCTGAGGACCCATACCTTTGTTATGTGCCTCGAGCTGGGACAGGGAGTTCACAGCCACCTTGCACAGTGCACAGTAGAGCAGACGCTTAGCCTTCTCCTCTTCTTCCTTGCTACCCCCAGGCAGGGAAGCTGGGGCTGGAGTTCCCCCTTCGCCCTTGGTTACACCCTGTCCAGACTCTGGAACACTGGGAGGGGATGGGGAGCCAGGCTGTTTCTCTGGGGATCCTGGAGCTGGACCCAGGCCATTCTCCATGGAAACTGTTTGGTAAGAAACATGGGGTCATCCCAAATGGCTCTTCATGTGCAGACCCACCCCCATTTCCTCGAGTGTAAGAGCCCAGGAGTCAGTCCCCACCCTGTTACAACAGCCATGTTCTCATGCCCTGGGCCACAGCCAAATTCCATTCAGCTGCCACTGGCTGGATGTGTGATTGCAATGCCTGGCTCACTCCCCCAAAGCTGAGGATAGCCAAGGGGTAACCAGGCTACCTTTAGAGTAAAGCTGGCAGCCTGCCCAGCCAGGAGGAAAGGCAGAGACCCAGGATTCACCCCACCATGGCCTGCTGGCCAGCCTGAGCTTCCTGCCAGGACAACCCCTTCCCAAATCCCTCCCTGACCCTCAAGGAGAACACCAAGGAGCAACAGGAAGGGGCAGAACCAGGAGGAGGAGAAGTCAGGAGAGACAGATGTAAGCGTAGCAGAGGGAAACAGAAGCAGGGATCCAGGCTGCTCTATAATTCATGGCTCGATTAAAGATGCACCGGCTTCGGGCCTCTGCACTGGGTTCTTGCTTCTGCAAGGGAAACTCTAGCGCTCCCACTCTTGCTCCAATAGCTGATCCAGTTTCCGGGTCACGAGGAGGGCTGTGGCGGGAGTGGGAGAAGGCAGAAGAATTCCTAATCCCTGTAGGTGTGTGCTTGTCCATCCTATGACCCATCCTTTGTGTCTCCTACTCATTCATGACATCCTTCATCTTCACTCCAAACCAGACAGCACATCCTCATCCCAAACTGGACAGGACATAATGGTTTACGAAAGCAGTGTGTACAATATCTATCCCATGTCCTCAGAAAGTGTGCAGGGACTAAATGAGGTGGTGTGTGTAAAGCATCTACAACAATAGTAGTCAAGAAATGTCACCATCACCAGCTCTGCCCATCCTTATTTTATAGAGGTGTTAATTCACTAAACTAAGATGATCAGACTCAGAAGCAGCCAGAGTACAGTTAGAAATCAGGCCTGGCCCCTACATCTTTGAATGCCAGAGGGTTGGTTGCATATGTGTGTGTGCATGTGGCCACAGTGGAGACCTGGATCCCAAGCTGGTGATATAGACGCCTGTTTCTCATTACTTTTAGGGTGGGGCAAGAAAGACAGGCCAGAATAAGATGAAATGAGGACAAGGGGAATGTTAGGTCTCTCTGGAGTTGGCCAGACTGATATCTGTGGTAATCCCAGGGTGGGGTGGCTGATATCTTTCTGTCCCTGGATTCCCTCAGTCCCAGTTCCTTGGAAGTACGGTGGAGGATGGCCACCAGTCATGAGGGGAAAACAAATGTGAAGTTGCTTTTGGTAAAGCTGAAAAAGACCTCAAAGATTTTTAAGTTTTTCTTTCTTAACTTGGTTTCAAGAAGTTCACAGGTCCATCCAAGATCATTTAGGAAGTCTCGTACACTTGGCCTCAATCTCCAGGGAAGCTGGTAGGTTCTGATGTCCCTATTCCCTTTGGCTAGCACAGAGGGGCTTCATCTGGATTAGACGGATGCCTCCCTGTTCCTGGGAAAGCTTGCCAGGCAGCCTCACCCTAGCCCCTCGCTGAGTCACTGGGCGGTGGAGAAGACGGACAGTAGGGACTCTGTTGAAAAGAGCTGAGGCAGGGGTGGGTGGGGTGGCAGGATGGAATTTTGACATCACTATGCCTGGCTCCAGGACTCACCTTGCGTGTCATTGGGAGTGGGGACAGAGGGAGGAGAGGAGCAGAGGGGGAGTTCTGGGAATTGGGAAAGAACAGAAAGACAGATCAGTTGAGAAGTATGAGGGGGGTTCAGACACACCTGGACGAGGGGCTACACCATCCCCGCTTGGGGGGGTGCTGCCTGCCGGAGCGGGGTCTGCGGATTCCCGGACACTGGGCTCCCGGCCTCGGGTCTTGGCAGCCTCGATGCCTTTGACTCTTCGGGCATGGCGATTACCCTTGTAGTGTGCCTCAGCCTGGCTCTTCAAGGGTGGAGAAAGAACACAGAGTCTGAGATGAGCTCCTTCGGGTCTCAGGGCGGCCTCAGCAGGATGGAGTATGTTCTGCCTATACCCCTGCTGTGTAGAGCCCATGCTGACACACTGGTCATCGCTGTGGCTCAGATGAGCTTCTCATGCTGGAGTCCCTGGGAATCTGGACCCTGACCTAGTCCAGACTATACTCCACCACCACACCCAGGACCTGGCTGATGACTAGTCCTGAGTAGAGGAAAGAGATCCTCAAGCTTGCAAGAGAATACTGGACTGGGGAAAGGCGGGACACGCAACTAGTTGGCCTCTCAGACACCAGGCCCAGAAGCCCGAGTTCTTCTTCTGCCTGCTCTGCGGTTTTCACTAGCTCTGTCCTGATACTCCCCCTAGGCCTCATTTTCCTGGAGCTTCCATGGACACCTTGGAGGACCCTGGCCTCCAGCCCAGCTCTGGAGACAGGGGACAGCAGCAGAGACAGCTGTCAAAACAGACACTCGATGGGGAGGAAGAAGGGGGAGCTGCCTGCTATTGGCTGTCTTTTTTTTTTAAACTATTTTTATTTCATGTGCACTGTGGTTTTGCCTGCATGTATGTCTGTATGAGGGTGTCAGATCCCCTGGAACTGGAGTTACAGACAGTTTTGAGCTGCCATGTGGGTGCTGGAAATTGAACCTGGGTACCCTGGAAAATTTTGTAGCCAGTGCTCTTAACCACTGAGCCATCCCCTCAGCTCGTTATGGGCTTTTTATCCCTCCAATCTTGTTCCCTCCATCAGCAAATGGAGTCAGGGTTGGGAGAGAGGATGTTTGGAGTCTAAGCAATGAGGCCAGATTCTAGTTTGGTTCTGGCTCCACCTACCCACTGCCTGCCCATCCCCTCCTCTCCCATTTGTGCCACAGCTAAGAATGTATAATCTTGAGGTCAAAAGGTCACCTAAACAGGGATAGAAATACAGGTGTGGGCAGGCAGGGAAACAAGATTGACAGGGAGTAGAGCCTTGGTGAACAGGGCTCAGCAGTACGGTGCCTGAGTATGTGTGTACATGGGCTGCATAGACAAACAGTATGCTTTCCCCCTACTCAGCAGAATAAAAGACTTTGCTGTTTTTCTTCCAAAGCTTTAGGGCCTGCACCCTGCAAGGTCTGGACCTAAATAGATGTCCTGATGGGGCTTTAGAGGGAGGAAATCTGGAAGGATTCTCCTCATGGGCAAAATCCCAGGAGGGTGTAGAGATCAGGCTTGCAATGTGATTTGGAGGGAAGTTAGAAAGGACGTATGTGGGAGGCTGGGTGGAAGTGGGAAGGGTCGGGAAGGGTCGTTCAGCAGATGCCAGAGGGGACTTAAGCTCTGTGGAGAGCCACAGAGGCCAAACTCAGCACTAAGGATGGAAGGCTGGAGGTCATACACCTTCCCTGTTCTTCTGTTTCTGAGTAGGAGTGCTTTAGCCCCACGGGTCAAAGGGGCCAGCCAGCCTTGGAGGATTTGTCTACTTTCTGACAGAACACAGCAATGTCCAGGTCTGGTGGCACAGGTTTGTAATCATGGCTACTTATGAGGCTGAGACAGGAGGATTGAAAGTTCAAGGCCTATCTAGGCCAGAGTAAGGTAGAGCGAGCCTGGGAAACTTCTAAAGCCATGTCTCAAAATAAAAACATAAAAAGGAGCCAGACGCTGGTCTGGGTGTGGTAGCATATGCTAGTGAGTTCCAGGACTATGTAGAGAGACCTTGTCTCAAAAAAAAAAAAAAAAAAAAAAAAAACCAAAAAAACTGGGGCAGTGGTGGCGCACGCCTTTAATCCCAATACTTGGTAGGCAAAGGCAGGCGGATCTCTGTGAGTTAGAGGCCAGCCTTGTCTATAGAGTGAGTTCTAAGACTCCACAAAGGAACCTTGTATTAAAAAAGAAAAGAAAAAGAAAAAGGGTTGAGGACGCAGCTCAGTGGTATAGTACTTGTCTACTGTGTGCAAGGCCCTAAATTCAATCCCTACCACACACACACACACACACACACACACACACACACACACACACACACACACATTCAAAAAAAAAAAGCAACCAGACCATAGCGACCAGTTGTCTCAAGTGTCTTCCACTAACTCCTGCCCCACCACGGTCTCCCATTCTGCGTTCTCTCTCAACATCCCCTTAGTCTTCCCTCAAGCTCCCATGGCTGCCCCGCCACTCACCAGTAGGTAGCAGCTGGCCTTCTTACCTGAGAATTGAATCGGATTTGACAGACATTACAGGAAATGACTGGCCGCTTGGTCTTGAGCAAGGGTCCTCCAAATGTGTGTGAGAGCACAGCCTTCTGTACAGGGTCCATCTGTGGATGGTAGGTAGGGTGAGCTAGGAACCTGCACAAACTCATCTATTAACCCCACTTCCCCACATCGGCTGAGCCGAGGTAAGCCAAGGTCCTTAAGCCCTCTGCCTCAGGCCTCAACACGCTTAAGGCTCTGAGCCCCAGTTTTCTGGGTCTCTCCAGACCAATCTTCATAGCCTTGGAAGGGACCCAAAGGACCCACTGCTCCCATTTCATAGGAAGTAGAAGTGGTCTGTCCAAGGCCACTCCATGGTCTCTTACTCTGGTTCACCACACCTTCAGGGTTCAACTGTTACCTTGGCCTGTTTCATACAGTGAGGCCAACTCTCAAAAGCCACTGACAAGCCGGGCGGTGGTGATGCACACCTTTAATCCCAGCACTCCGGAGGCAGAGGCAGGCGGATCTCTGTGAGTTCGAGGCCAGTTTGGTCTACAGTGCTAGTTCCAGGACAGCCAGGGCTTTTTTTTAGAGAAACTTTGTCTCAAAAAACCAAAAAGGAAAAAAAAAAAAAAAAAAAAAAAAAGGACCACTGACAGGCAGCCCCAAATATCAGAGGTTCTAGGGCTCCTGAGTCCTTTTGGCCTCACTCTGGGGTACAACTGTCTGCCAAAGGTCCCAGGAGACAGATGTTTCTGTCTTCCTGTCTCTGGGCCCTATCTCACCCTAACACACTTAGGTTCTGGATATCTCTCACCCTTCTTTTTTCCTTTCGTTTTTCGAGACGGGTTTCTCTCAGTAGCCCTGGCTATCCTGGAGCTCACTCTGTAGACCAGGCTGGCCTCCAACTTATGGAGATAGGCCTCCCTCAGCCTCCCTCAGTCTCCCAAGTGCTAGGAATAAAGGCGTGCAACACCACCATCACCTGGAGGTTCTGCATCTCTTTAAGTCAGCACCTTCTAACAGGAAAACAAGAACTCAGGAGAGAATTGGTGGTTCTATCAGGGAACAGGGAAGAGGAGAATGGGAATAGCTCTGGTCTGAGTGTGCCAGGACCTTCTGAACCTTCTCTCCCTGTCAGCATCAGCAGGACTTCAGGGCAGAGCTGATGGACTTGTAGGGGTTGGGAACGCTCTGCTCACCCTGGGTCAGCAGATGCCTTTGCAGTCTCCGGCCAAGAGTTCGTATGAGGTGTGTAGTTGGGGAGGACAGGAGCTTCTCTGAGGCCTTCTGCTATCAAGGATACAGCTAGCACAGAGACAGTCTCTCTGAGCAGTCCTCCCCCTTCACCCTGGTGGCCAGGGAGGAAGAGACTGGAATGCAGCTAGGGCTAAAGAGACTAGGAATAGCCGGGAACTCTCAAAACAACTTAGGACTGAAACCTTATTTTCCAAGGGGAGGGGCTAAGACATAGTTGCTGATGACTCAGGGGTCCTTAGCAAACTCACTTAAGTGTCTCTCTGTGCTCAGGTTTTAGGGTTTTCCATGAGACAATGTGAGGGATAGAACAGTAATCTTCTCTCTGCCTCCCCCAGGAGTCTCTCCAACCGCTTGGAGTTACTATCAGGAAGGGGTCCCAGTGAACTGAGTGCTGACCTATGTCTGTCCCATTTTGGTAACAGTGGAATTGAGTTCAGATAACCAGTGTGACAACTGTCACCTTCCACACACTGCTTGAAAGCCCCAGTCAAATACAGGAAAAGTATGTGTCCGGGCACGAGCATTAGACAGGCTTCCATCAGTTCGTGCATGGGTGGAGTGTGAATGAGTGTCATGTACTGTGTACATCACTCGAAGATCAACATTTCTGCGTCGAGGGCTTTGCTGACACTGTGGATGGTCAGGTTGTATAATCTTCAGCTGTGTGTTTATCTGTACAAATGCATGATATGTTTGGCAGAAAGAAAGACAGACCAAGTTGGAGGCAGGCTTTAATCAGAGAGGAGAGACAGATTGCTGCTCTCAGCTTCTAGTCTCCACGCCTCAGTCCTTCCTTTTCAGAGACACCCCCACCCAGCTCTGCCCCAGGGTTCTCATGAGCCCTGGGCTTCCTCACATGCTGGGTGGGGAATGGGAATTCTGCCCAAACAGAAACCTAATATGGGCCAGGAAACCTAAGTCGTATGAAAACGGTAGGGAGAGAACAGGATGGAGAGGCGAGAGCAGTCTCCGAGAGCAGTCTCCTGGTTCCGTCTGTGCCATCGCCCCAGCCAGTTCCCGGAAGGTCTGAGGGCCCAGGATCCCAAGGATGAGTTGTGAACTGACTTTCCCAGTCTCTATCCCCTCACAGTCTAGGTTCCTGCCAGGTCCCTCTTCCGGGGTGAGAGGCTTGAGGAGGGAGCCCAGCCAGCCTGCCCCACCCTCCCTTCTAGGGACCGAGGAGACAGCTGACTGAAGGTGAGGGCTCAGGGCCCAGTCCCCAAGTAGGTGGAATGTGAGCCACTGAGGTGCTCCTCTAGACCAAGGTCAGGAGGCCCTGGTGACCTAGATGGAGGCTCCCTAGGGAAGGGTGGAGGCCAGCATCTCCCAAGGCCCATTTCATTCCAGAGACCCTTCCCTGGGATGCTGGCCTAGACACAGCCTGGCAAACTCTCCAGAGCAGTCCTCTCTCACCTGCCCTCCAACAGTGGTGAAGGGGAAAGGCTCCCTGAAACGAATCAGGCAAGAAGGGAAGGGCAAGGAGGAGCGAAATCAGACCAGGAGCAGGAGGGGGGCCTGCTATGATTAGGTTTCCTCTCATTGCTCTTTATCGGATGGAACCCACTACTCCTTGTCCAACCACCCACATCCCTACCCCACCCATTCCTCAAAATAAGGCGACAAGGGAAAGAGGTGGAACCGCAGGGATGGGACGACCCGAGCAGACAGGGCTGACACGGGCAAGAGGGAGCTGAGGGTGTCCAAAGAGCAGGTGGGGAAGGGCTGCTGGGAGAGGGCAAGGCTGGAGAAGAGAGGTCTGGGCAGCGTAGTGGTCTGAGGGTAGGTGTAGGACCGATGGCAAGTCTGAGATTTGGGGGACTCCAAGGACCTGGGAAGCAGAGGTTAGCGCATCCAGCAAGGTGGCAGTAGTCGGGGGCGCCAGTTGGGCTCCAGAGATCGGTGAGGGCCGCGCCGCGTGGGGGATGGGCGACAGCCGAGGACTGGGCGAGAGAAGAGGTGGCCGGCCCCGCAGGGCGGGCGGGGATGGGGTGGGGGGCGCTGCGGCAGCCGCGGAGGCGGGGGGGGAGGGGCCGGGTGGCTTACCCTGCGGGGCCCTGGCGGCCGCGGCTCCATGGCCCAGGACGGCAGACCCAGGCGGGGGCCGAGCCTGGCCGGCCGGGCGGCCCGGGGACGCGGCGCTCGTTGCCCGGGCGGCTCGGGGCTGTGAGGCCCGGCTGGTTGGGAGGAGGGGAGGCGGCGCCGGTCGGTCCGGAGCCCGCCCCGGAGGCGGGGCCGAGGGCGGGCCGGGACCGGGGGCGGGGACAGGGCACAGGAGAGGAAGGCCAGGGGGCTCCCGCGAAGAAAGCTGGGGATCGCGACTAGACACTGCTTCCAGGAAAGGCCTTGTTCCGGCTCGGGGCCTCTCGGTCAAGCGGCAGGGGCATTGACCTGATGACCTCGGCTACCAGCACTTGGGTTCCTTCCTGGGTCCAGTGACCGCCCCAGTCCTGTGCATGACCGTGTTGGTCTAGTTCAGACATGTATCTGTTTTTTCTTTCACCCCTTCTGCCCTGCTCCACGCTCCCTTGCAGACAGCTTTTCCTAAACAACCCAGCTTTCCCAGCTTTCTCGGCGCACAGCCCCTGTGACCCCGCCTTTAACAAGTCAATTCTCTCACATGGGTGGGAAACCAAGCCCGGGTACCCAAGATTCTCAGCGACTTCTCTGGTTGGTGGAGCTTGGGGCTGCCAGAGCAGAAGTGACCTCAGAGTGGTGGACGTCGACCTTTAACCTCTTCCCATCTCCTCTCCTGGGTTCTCCACCTGCCCTAGCACCAGGTTCCGAGCTACGCTTCGTGCACTTGCTGCCCTCTGGTGGTTAAGTGCGACCGCACCGAGAAGGCCAAAGAATCTCCACTGCCAGGACTCCTCTCATTTTCCTTGGACAAGGCAGGCCTCTGTCCCTGGGTCTCCTATCATAGCTCCCATCTCACCCAGAGCAGCGACCAGAGAGATGAGTGGAGCTGGGGTACTGGTTTGAGAAGGGCCGACTTTGGGAGACAGTGACGGATGTCCAAGAACAGAGGCAAACAGTGAACTGAACAGAGGGAGGATGAGGGAAGATAATAATGTGAAGTGTCTGAGGGGCAGAACCACCCATGTAGGAGAGAGAGAGAGGGAGGGAGGTACTAATCCATAGAGAGAGAGAGACTCTGCCATAATTCCACCACCACCTACTGTCGATCGAGCCCTTGGAATGTGCCAGCTCTGCACTGGGCTCTTTGCTTGGATTATCTAATTTAATCATCACAACTGCGATTTGAAGTAAGTACTATTATTATCTTTACTTTATAGGTGAAGGAACTGAGGTTTAGAGAGGTTAGATAATTTGCCCAAGGTCATAAGCTAGTAAGTGGCTGAACTGGGATTTGAATTTAAACCTGGGCAGCCTGACTCCAAAGCCATGGACTTAGCTGCTGCACAGTCCTTCCGAAGGCGGGTGTCCTCATTCCTCTGCAGAGTCTGAACGGTCACGCAGCCTGACATTCTCCCGTGTCCTCTCCACCTCTGCAGAGCAGACTTCCCTTCCCAGCCCCTCCAGCTGCTGGCTCCTGTTTCTTTGGCCAGAGTGGCCTCCTGTTCCTACTACCCAATTCAGCTTATTTTCTAGGGCTGTGGCCTTAGTCACCCCACCTTCCCCTTCTTTCTTTTCTTTAAATAACAGTACCAGTAACTAGTGACTAGGCAGCAAAAGTTTGACTGAGCACTAGCCCTGGCTAGGCATCATGATTTTGTAATACAATGCACACACAGCCTTGTGAATTAGTACTATTACTGCTCCCCACCCATGTTTTGTTTGTTGGGCAGTCTTACTATGTAGTGAAATCTGTCCTTGAACTTGTGATCCTCCTTAGGTAGACCAGGCTGGCCTTGAACTCACAGAGATCCACTTGCCTATGCCTCCCTAGTGTTGGAGTGTTGGGATTAAAGGCATGCACTACCACCACCTGCCTCAGCCTTTTAAGTGCTGGGATAATGTGCTGCCATGCCTCACCAATATCTCATTTTATAGTTGGCAAATTTAAGGTTTAGGATGGTTAAACAACTTGCCTGAGGGTGTAAAGCCAGGAGTTTGCAACATTAATTTATATCCTGGAAGTCAGATGCTCAGGATGGTGCTGTTTGCCACCCTGCTGCACTCCCAGGTCTATCCATGCTGTGGCTTTATTAACTATAATTTATTTACTCACTCCTTCTGAGGTATTGGGGCTTGAACTCAAGATCTCACACATATATCAGTGCCCTACCGCTGAACTATACCCCCAGGCTTCTCTCTTTCTTTGTTTATGACAAAGTTTTACTTTAGTTCAGGCTAGCCTAGAAATCACCATGTAGCCTAGGCTGGCCTGAAATTCATGGTGATCCCCTCACTTCAGCATCCTTAGTGCTGAACCACCACATCTGGTTCCAAACACAGGTATGGTAGTGCACACCTTTAATCCCAGTACTCAGGAGGGAGAGGCAGGTGGTCCCTGTGTGTTTGAGGCCAGCCTGGTCTACACAGTTCCAGACCAGTTAGGTCTATATAGTGAGACCTGTCTAGATAAATAAAGTGATAGACAGACAGTTGGATAATTTAATAAAAAGAAGAAAGCCTGCATGCCTGTAACCCAAGCACTCAGAAGCCTGAAATGTAAGGATCTTTGTGAGTTGGAGGCCAGTCTGGGGTACATAGTGAGAATTTGTCTCAAAAACAAAAAAACAAAAGCCCAAAACAGAGGGGGCGGGCAGCAATGAGACCCCTTGGACGGTATGAGCACTTTGTTATGCAAATCTGAGGATCTGAGTTCAATCCATGGAACCCACCATGGAAGAAGGAGAGAACCAGTTTCTAGGAGCTGGCTGGCCTCTGGCCTCTACCACATGCTGTAGTATGTGTGTACACGTGTACACAATAATAATACGTTTTAAACACCAAACATCAACAAAATATGCTTGATAAAACAAAAACATTCAAAATGCAAAAGAGTATAAAGTTGGCTCTCCTTTTTCTGAGGTCCAAGCCTGTGGCTTCAATTGATAGTGTGCTCAAAATGTTTGAAAAAATCATGCCTGTATTAAACTTGTACAAATTTTCCCTTAATGATTTTTAAATTTTATTTATTTATTCTTTTCATATATTACATCCTGACTGCAGACTTTAGTATTTTTTATTGCATGTATTTACTTGTGTGTATGGGAGACCTTGGTGTACACGTTCATGCCACAGTGTGCTTGTGAGGGTCACAGGGCAACCTTCAGGAATCAGTTCTCTTCTTTTATTATGTGGGTCCGAGAGGTCAAACTCAAGTCCTCACATTTGGCAGTAAGCACCTTCACCCATGGAGTCATCTTGCTACCCCCAGACTTTTTTTCCTTGTCATTATTCCTTAAACAATACATTTGTAATGTGTACTATAAATAACCAGATACAATTCAATGTATAGCAGATATGTAGGTTATTTGCAAATATCTAGGGCTGGAGAGATGGCTCAGTGGTTAAGAGCACCGACTGCTCTTCCAGAGGTCCTGAATTCAATTCCCAGCAACCACATGGTGGCTCACAACCATCTGTAATGAGATCTGGTGCCCTCTTCTGGCCTGCAGGGACACATGCAGGCAGAATACTGTATACATAATAAATAAATAAATCTTAAAAAAAAAAGTACATCTAGGGTTCATGGCAGTGGTGGTGCACGCATTTAATCTCAGGAAGCAAAGGCAGGTGGATCTCTGGGAGTTTGAGGCCAATCTGTTCTACAAAGCAAGTTCCAGGACAGCCAGGACTGTTTGTTACACAGAAAAACCCTGTCTCAAAACAAAAAGTACATCTTGGGCTTCAGAGATGGCCCAGCAGGTGGAGGCACTTGCCAGCAGACCTGACCACCTGAGTTTGATCCCTGTATCCCAGAAGATGGCAGGAGAGAATCAACTCCTGACTTTTCTTCTGACTTCCACACTTGTACCTGCACTCACATACACAAATAAAATAATATGACCAATAAAATATTTTAAAATATTTATTTTCATCTTATGTATTATAAATGTTTTATCTGCACATTTATCTGTGCACTGTGTATATGCCTGATACCCATGGAGGTCAGAAGAGGTCAAAGTCCCTGAACTGGAGTTATAGATGGTCGTGAGTGGGGAACCAAATGGGTCTTCTACAAGAACAAGTGCTCTTAACCACTGAGCATCTCCTTGAATAAATATTTAAAACACAAAACAACAGTAAAAAAAACACCTCAGAGCCAGGTGAGACAATGCACACCTTTAATCTCAGCACTTGGGAGGCAGAGGCTGATGGATCTTTGTGAGTTCTAGGCCAGCCTAGTCTGTATAGTGAGTTCCAGGTTACTTGGGACTACATAGTTAGACCTTGTCTCAAACAAACAAATAAAACAAAAATAAAAACAACCCTACATCTCAGTCTGGAGAGAAGACTCAGCAGTTAAGATTATATGGGGTTCTACCAGAATACCTGAGGGCTGATCCCAGCACCTACGTCGGGTGGCTCACAACAGCTTGGAGCTCCAATTCCAAGAGGCTCTGATGCCTCTGGCCTCCTTAGGCACCTGCACTCACATCTACATGCCCACATACTGGTACATATATAAACATAATTTTAAAAAATAAAAGTAAGTCTTTAAAAATCCATATCTCTGTTCCTAACTGTAAATTCTCCTTCCCCCACAGAGTGGCATCATTTGTAATTTCTTGGGTGTCCATCTTGTGAACATCCCAGTGCCCACATATAAATATCCCCCTTTAGTTTTATAAACAGAACCTACTATTTTATAACTTGCTCTTTTGCTTTTTAAAAAAATTACATTTTAATTTGTGTTATCTGTGGATGCATGTGTACTGAAATCAGTTCTCTCCTTCCACCATGTGGGTCCCTGGGGTAGAACTTAAGTCATAGGCTTCATGAAAAGCAGCTTTACCCACTAAGCTATCTTATCCCCATTCCCTCCTCACTTTCTCTCAACAGAGTTTTACTCTGTAGCCCAGGCTGGCCTTGAACCCTTGTGACCCTTCTTAGTTTGCTGTTTGTTTGTTTGTTTGTTTGTTTTTAATGACTCTAGTCCCATGTCTCAATTTCTTGAGTAGCTGGCATTACAAGTCAGTGCTACCAGGCCGGCTTTAAGTTTTTTATTTTATTATCACATGTGTTGGTCAAAGGATAACTTTGTGTACTTGATTCTCACCTTTATTTAGGTTCTAGGGATTGAACTCAGGTCTCCGGGGTTACATGGTGAGTGTCTCAGACCTGATGAGCAGTCCCACCCCCAGGTTTTATTTTTAGATCATCTTGCTAGATAGCTCAGGTGTGCCTGGAACCTATGACCCTCCTGCTTCTGTCTCCCCAGTTCTACAGTTACAGATGTAACCACCATGCCTACTCTGTTATTATTATTAGTTTTCTTTTTAATGTAGTGCTGAGGACTGGACCCAGGACCTCATGCACCACAGACAGAAGCTCTACTTCTGAGGGGACCTAGAGAGATGGTTTAGCAGTTAAGAGTACCTGATGCTTTTCCAGAGGCCCCAGCTGAGTTCCCGAGTTCCATTCTCACCACCCGTGTGAGGTAATACCAGCTCTCATCTCCACAGACACCTGCACTCATGCGCACATACCCACTGTGTCCACAGACACACAACTAAACTATTTTTTAAAGAGTTCTACTTCTGAGCTACAGCCTCCGCTTGCTGTGGTCACAGCTTTAACTAGCTCCTCTAGAAGCAGTAACACCATGGAACTGTTGGGAGTCAGAAGTTCCACTATAGGGACAGCAAAATGGCGGAGTGGATGAAAGTGCTTGTCATCAAGCCTAACAGCCCGAGTTCCAGCCCCAAACCCACACTCGAGGGAGAGAACTGCTTCCTGAAAGTTGTTCCCTGACCTTCTCTCTCATGGCACTGAGTATCGGCATACACAGACACTAGAAATAGTATAATAAAGAGGAAGAAACCCTAAGTTATAGCTGGATGGGGTGGCAGGCAGATACCTGTAATCCCAACCCTAGAGAGGCAGAGGCAAAAACCCAAAGAACAAACAAGCTAACAAATAAACAAAAAAAAAAAAAAATCACATGACTGGACTAAGGATGAGTCTCAGATGAGTCGTTTAGTCTCTGTGTTCCTCAACTGTAGATGGGGACAACACCGAGGCTGCCGAGACTGAGAACGTGAGGTTAGACAGAGGACGGCCTTCCCTGCCCTTGAGCTCGAATGACACCAGCTCACTTGTGCTTTCCCAGATGTTCTTCTCTAGCTCTTGTTCATGTGATTTGACTCAAACCGGAATGTTCTCTATGGCTATTTCCCTTCATTTATCTTATTTTGTTTGATTTTATGAGTATGAAGTGTTTTCCTGGGGATATTCCATTTTTTGTTTTGTTTTGTGGTTTTTTTTTTTTTTTTTTTTTTTTTTAATACTTTATTTAACTTTATGTGCATTGGTGTGAAGGTGTCAGATTCCCTGGAACTGGAGTTACAGACAGTTGTGAGCTGCCATGTGGGAGCTGGGAATTGAACCTGGGTCCTCTGGGAGAACAGCCAGTTTTGTTTTGTTATGTGAGACAGGGTCTCTCTATGCATCCCTGGCTGTCCTAGAACTCTGCAGATCTTTGAACTCACGGATTAAAGGCGTGTGCTGCCAAGCCTGGCTTTGTATGAAGCGTTTTGTCTGTATGTTTGTATGTGCACCACATTCACACCCGGTTCCCTCGGAAGCCAGAAGAGGGTACCAGATCCCCCGGGACTGGAGTTACAGATTTACAGATGGTTGTGAGCTGCCATGAGGGTGCTGGGAGTCAAATCCAAGTCCTTTGGAAGAATAGCTGAGCTCTCTAGCCCTTCTCCAAGGCCACTTTTACAACCCCATGAATATGCTGTGTGTTGTGACACATGTCTGAAATCCCAGTACTTGGGAGGCTGAGACTGAATCCCTAAGAGTTTGGAGCCAGCCTGGGCTACACAACAAGACCTTATTTCAAAAAATAAAACCAGGGCTTGGGGATTTAGTTCAGTGGTAGAGCGCTTGCCTAGTAAGAGCAAGGCCCTGGGTTCAGTCCTCAGCTCTGAAAAAATAAATAAATAAATAAATAAATAAATAAAACCAAACAATACAGAATAAAAACTACTAATGATTCTTCAGAGTCCAAATCCTAAGTCCTTGTTCCAGCTAGGTTAAGTCTTTTCTCCTCCTTTCTTTTATCCTGCTTAATCCCAGCTGGCCCCCTAGGTTCCCCTATAGCAGCAAGTTCTTCTTGTTTCTTTTTCTTTTTTTCTTTTTTGAGACAGGGTTTCTCTGTGTAATAGCCCTGCCTGTCTTAGAACTCACTTTTGTAGACCAGGCTGGCCTCAAACTCAGAGATCTGCCTGTCTTTGCCTCCTGAGTGCTGGGATAAAAGGCATGCGCCACCACCACCAGCAAGTTTTTTTTTTGATATCCCTTGAGCTCCCACGCAAGCTAAATGCTTTGAACACAGCTCTTCATCAGGTTATAGTTAACTTGCTATTCTTCCTGATAAACAATGGGCTCCCTAAGGGCAGTGACCAACTGATTGCTATGCCTCAACACTGGGTGCAGTTATGAGAATATATGTTCAGCATTGTGTTTTTATTAAGTTGCTTTAAAAATAATATTTTTTTTTTCTGTGCAGGGAATTGAATATAAGGCCTCACTCATGCTAGGCAAGTTCTTTACCACTGAGCTGTATTTTAAGTCCCTTCACCCACTTTTTTTGAGACTGGGTCTCATGAAATTCAAACTTGCTATGTGGCTGAAAATAACCTTAAACTCCTGATCTTCTTACTTCTACCTTCTGAGTGCTGGGGTTACAGGTGTGCACCACTACACCCAGCTGAAATCGCCTCTTTATTAGTGTTTCTGTGACAATATTTATTTATTTTCTAAAGATTTATTTAATTATCATGTATACAGTGTTCTGCCTGCTTGTATTCCTGCATGCTAGAAGAGAGCACCAGATCTCATTATAGATGGTTGTGAGCCACCATGTGGTTGCTGGGAATCGAACTCAGGACCTCTGGAAGAACAGTCATTGCTTTTAACCTCTGAGCCATCTTTCCAGCCCAAGAATTTATTTATTTTATGTGTATGAATGCTCTATCGACTTTATGTCAGAAGAGGGCATCAGATCCCACTATAGATGGTTGTGAGCCACTGTGCGGTTGCTGGGAATTGAACTCAGGACTTCTGGAAGAGCAGTTAGTGCTCTTAACCACTGAGCCATCTCTCCAGCCTGTGACAAATTTGTAACTTCCCTTCTGCTTCTCTCCCCCTTGGATATAAGGTTGCTTAGATAGACCTGCCTTCGGTTTACCCTCCTGTTAGCATGGGTCTAGGACAAGGCCATTCTTAGAGTCAGTGCTCGGTTCCCTCATCTGTAGAACGAGCTGGTAACAATAGCCACCCCAAAGAATTCTGTAAAGGTTAAGATGTGACAAACACTTAGTAAAAGTTGGAGTGCAATGCAAATTCTGGTTTATGTTTCTGGGAGAAGTTTGAGGGTTGCAGCTATAGGCTAAAGAGAACTCCCTCTCTCCCTCTCCCCCTCCCCCTCCCTCCCTCCCCTCTTTCTTTCTCTGTCTCTTTTTTAAGGACTTATATATGCCAGGCTGAGGATGATCTTGAATTTCTAAACCTCCTGAGTGCAGGTGTGCCCCATCACACCTCATTTATGTAGTATTAAGCATCAGATTCAGGGCTTGTTGGAATTACATTTTGGGCACATACTGTGTCCACCAATGTCTGCCAGTTACTAAACCCTCAGCTTCTGCAGTCCCATTTGTCAGAGACACTAGTGTCTACCTTGCTAGATTGTCTCTTTTGGGGTGATTTCTTCCTCTCAGTCACAGAGGCCTGAGCCCTGGACTCATCTTTGGCTTATCCTTCCTCCTCTCCCCATCCCCTCAATACTACTTGGTTACCATGGCAGATCAGTATTTCCTTGAAAACACCTCATCAGTCTGTCCTTCCTCTCTTTCCCATTCTTACTGCCCATTTAGGCTTCTAAGGCCAGACAGCCTCCTCCAGCTTTTGAACCCTTCATTGGCTACCACTGTCATCTTCCCCAACCACAACTCTTACCCAGGCATTTCCCTGCCAAAGAATGGACAGTAGTTCTCTGTTT
This sequence comes from Peromyscus leucopus, assembly GCF_004664715.2. Classification (NCBI taxonomy): domain Eukaryota; kingdom Metazoa; phylum Chordata; class Mammalia; order Rodentia; family Cricetidae; genus Peromyscus; species Peromyscus leucopus. Next base: position 552,952 of record NC_051080.1, on the reverse strand, counting down.
CTTTTCCTATTAATTATTGATGACTTTTGCCACCCCTTCAAGTTCTATAACAAACTGATCCTACCCACCCAGCTGTGTGCTCTAGAGAGCTGGGGATGGTCCAGTGAATAAAAGAGTAGCTGTGTACGCCTGATGATCTGAGCTCGATCCCCAGGACCCGCACCAAAAGCTAGATGCCATAGCGTGCATCTACAACCCTAGCACTCTTATGGCGAGATGGGAAGTAGAGGAGAATAGGTTGAACGCTGACAGGCTAACTAGCTTGGAGTACACAGCATGGCGGAAATACTGCCCTCCACACTCGTGCAAGTGCATGTGTTGTGTGCACCTGCACACAGGCACACAAACACACAGGACACGACAAAGGGAAAACCCAGAGCGGTGCTAGCCTTCTCGTCCCTTCCCTCTTCCCCAACCCAGTGTCCTCGGCTATTTTACTCCTGACAGCATTACCACTTGGGCTTCCTTATTCTCTGTATGGCTGAGCCCTTCACAGAGGGATGAGTGGGACAGGGCAGTGTCTGGGTGACAGGGAGGGCTCAGCAAATACTCTGTTGTTGTTGCAGTTACTATAGCACCAGAGAGCCAGCAAAGGCATGCCATCAGTGATTAGACATGAGGAACACAGGGTCACAGGAAGTGAGGATGAGCTTGGCCTACAAGGAAAGTGCAGGGGTAGACTGGGAGTGGGGGGTTCGGGGTCAAGGGCGGGGGAGAGGCCACGGACCGACCGTACTCACTGTGCTGTAGTTGCTGAAGAGGCCCAGGGTTGGGGCTGGCTCCAGTGGAAAGGGCAGGATCTGCTTGAGGTCCATCGGGGGCTGCATGATGGGGGGCTGCCGGAGCAGAGGGAGGGGCCCTGCCCGGCTCAGGCTGCCTGAAGGGCAGAGAGAACGAACATTCTGTGGGGTAGGAAGACTGAAGCTTGGAAGCCTCACCCAAGTTCATAGTACTGCTCCCTAGATGAGGCTCCTATACTCAAAAGTGTGCCCCATACATATACTTCCCCTGCTGCTCGAGGGGCAGACCCTTTGTGGGCCTAGGGACACAGGCTGGTCTTCCCTTCTGGGTGGTTCTCACTTCCCCCTTCTGCAGCCTCCTTCCCCAAGCCCTTCAGGCTTTTCACAGACCCAAGAAAAGCCTAGATAGCCTCTGCAGACAGCCTGCCCCTGGACCAAATCCCCAACTGCCCTCTCTGGTCTGGAGTTCCCTGGGTATATGAAGGTTTGTTGCATCCCCAGAACAGATTCAAGTGGGTGACTTTTCCCACTGTCCAGAGGGGAACATCGGGGGGCTGCATCTGGCTCCCTAAGTTATGAAGCTGTTCAGGTTATGACTCTTGGGTGATTGTCACCATCTCTGGGTACCATTTGCTCAAAGCTCTTCTGCAGCCCCTCAGTCCTATCAGACGCATTAGTCTGACTGGGCAGGCTCAGTTCCAGCTCTGCAAGAGGAACCTCGGTCAAAGCCTCTGGGAGAGGAGGGCCTGCATGTGACCCCAAGGGGAAATGAAAGTCCAGCTAGCCATTCAGTAGCACCCCGAAACCTCTTCCTCCTGGAGTCCTGAAAGAGGCTTTACCAGGTTCCAAAGGACCCAGCTCAAAGGTACTCAGGACCCTCTGGGTTTCTGCTGGCCTAGCTACCATCTGAAGAGGCCTTTGTCCACCAGCTGGGTAGTTCCTGCTCCCTCCACCACTCCAGCACCCCTGCCAGCAGCAGGGGTTTCTGGAACAAAGGCCAGACCAAGAGACTGCATGCCTGGCCCTGGACCTCCCTTGACCTTCCTAGGGTAATGGGTCCCCAGGATCCTTTCTTGTTCCCTCCATAAAGACACCCCTGTCATACCTTCAGAAGCTGGTACTTGCTGCCCCCAGGCAGTGGCCTGGCCCTGGCCCCCTAGGGGCCTGGGCCTGACAGTGTCCCCTTCCCTTGGTTCTGCCCTCTGCCCCCTTCCTTTGCCATCCCCCTCCCCCAGCCCAGTCAGTAGAATCAGCCAATCAGAGTCCTGGAAAAGTGGGGCAGAGGGGAGGGCGGGGGAGCAGGGATTAGGGGAATCTGAAGCGAGAGGGAGGGGGTGGGGAGGGCTCAGGCACAGCTGGGGGTGGAGAATGAGGTCCAGAAAGGTCTGGAGGGGTCTGTCTCTTCCGCTCAATGCCAAGACTGGAGGCCACTGTGCCTGAGGCAGACATGGGTCAAAGCTGCTGGGGAGCTTGGTTTCCAAATTCTAAGGCCTGAAGAAGATGTTTACCTTTGGCCTTTGAACTGTTAGGGGTCTGAATGCCTCCTGTCCATTTCTTCTTCTGGTACTTTACATTTGGAATGCTCGTGTGTGTGTGTGTGTGTGTGTGTGTGTGTGTGTGTGTGTGTGTGTGTGTGTGTAGAAGAGAGAGAGAGAGAGAGAGAGAGAGAGAGAGAGAGAGAGAGAGAGAGAGAGAGAATATACATGAGAAACAGTGGCAGAAGCAGGAATAGGTGACTAGAAAAGGGACAGATACAGAAAAGAAAAGGCTAAGGGTTAGAAAGTGAGAAAGGAGTTTAAAACCAGCAGGAGAGCTAGACGAGGACAGGAAGACCCTGGAGCAGAGAACATGGGTGAGAAAGATGAAGGTGAGGACAGGGACAGACAGACTGACCATCTCTTCTTCCTGGTCTGTCCTCTTAGGCCTCTCCCCTCTGCCCCATCCTTCCTTACTGCCTGGCACACCAGGGCAGCCTTAACGAGCCTCAGGAATGGTGAGAGAAACCCGAGTGCTCCCTGTGTCCCCTGCTCCCACTCACAGCAGCTGGTTTGGGGCTGGCGCTTCCACACCAGGGCACCGTGTACTACGGCTTGGCTCCTGACCTTGTCCCTGGCTGTCAACTCTCTAGGATCCCACTCCCAAAATCCAATTTAGAGGAGAGAGATGAGTTCCAGAAAAAGCCACCGAGAAACATTGAAAGCACCACTATGTACCAGGTAATGAGCAGGAGTCTTATCACATGTAAGCTTGGAGATATAGCAGTTTGGCTGTGATCCTACGAAGCAGCCAGTATTGTTTCTCCCATTCGGCATGTGACGAGACTGGGACTCAGAGAGGTTACAAAACTTGGCTGATGTCACACAGCCTTAAGTATTGGGGCTGAGAGTCAAATCAAGATCTGTCGCACTCTAGCAAATTCTTCCTCTGCTACATCGCTCCCAGAGGGCTCTCATTTAACGCTGAATCGGAGAGCTGAGCGCAGGCTGGCATCTGGTTTAAGCAGAGAATGGGGAAAGCAATTCCTTGCCTTTCCTGGGTGTGGAGTCCTCATTTAGCTCTAGAGGAGGAGAGATGGAGGAGAAGAGACAGAAGCCACTCAGCTCCCTGTGGCCTGGAACTGATGTGGAACAGGGCTGAGGTGGGAAGTAGGACAAGGGGTGAGCTGAGGGCGGGGTGGGGGGAGGAAGAGAGGTGGGCGACTAGTGAGGGGCTGTCCCCAAGCTCTCACGGCTCCTCCACTCTGAAACCTGAGGTGGGAGAGGGGCAGATGGCAGCTTAAGAACTGGGTGAGCAGAAACAGGGCTCTTTGGGGCTGAGGCTCGGGCATAGAGAGAGCACTTGCCTAGCCTGTGGGAGGCTCTGGGTTCAATTTCTGGCACCCCACTGCCCTCCTACTCTAAAAAAGCTCCATGGTTCTTGGTTTCGAGGCTCAGGTACATCTACCCTTTTCTAAGAAAAATAGTTGCCACTTTTTCAAGCTTATCCTTTTCTTTCTTTCTTCCTTTCTTTCTTTCTTTCTTTCTTTCTTTTTTCTTTTTTTTTTTTTTTTTTTTTTTTTTTTTTTTGAGGCAGGTTTCTCTGTGTAACCCTGGCTGTCCTGGAACTCACTCTGTAGATCAGTCTGGTTCCGAATTCACAGAGACCTGCCTACCTCTGCCTCTGGAGTGCTGGGTTAAAGGCGTGCGCCACCACTGCCCAGTTTATCTTTCTTCTCTCTCTCTCTCTCTCTCTCTCTCTCTCTCTCTCTCTCTCTCTCTCTCTCTCTCTCAAAGGCTGTCCTGGCTCCTGCTATGCAGACACACAGACCAGGCTGGCCCTCCAACTCACAGAGATCTTCCTGCCTCTGCCTTCCCAGTGCTGGGATTTAAGGTGTACACTACCACAATTGGCAATTTAAAAAATTACTTATTTTTATGTGTATGAGTGTTTTGCCTGCATGTATCAAAGTGCACTGTGTGTGTACCTGGCATCCTTAGAGGCCAGAAGAGGGTGCTTGATCTCCTGGAACTGGAGTTAACTGTTGGCTGTGGACCACCACATAGGTACTGAAACCCAACTCAAGTCCTCTGCAAGAGCAGCAAGTACTGTTAACTGCCAAGCCGGCTCTCCAGCCCCCTGAGGCTTATTCATTGACCGGGCCTCATATACACACTTTCTCATGAGATGGTTTCACTGTGCTAACTGGGTGAGTAGTAGCTGGTCTCTGACTGGCTCACTCTCATTTCTCATCTGTCAAACTAGAACAACAGTACCTGCCTCTGAGAGTTGATGACAAGATTGAACGAGTCTGTGTAAAGTGCTGGCACGACATACTGAGCACTCAATAATGTTTGCTGAATAAATGAATTCTTTTATGATAAATGATGACAGTTGGTTCAGATAGGGGGTGTTAGTAGACCAAGGTCACACAGCAAGTGGGGAATTTGAACAAGTTTCGCCTCCCAGTACGGTTTTCAAATATTATGCTTTTCTGAGTAGACTGGAGAAGAAAAGAAAGACGAAGGAGGAGGAGGAAGGCTGGGGGGAAAAGGAACAAGTCCAAGACTTTTGTCATGTGGGAGGTGAGGGCTGCAGGAAGGTTAGAGGAAGAGAAGGAGAGCAAATTGTGTGCATGTGTGTGTGTGTGTGGCACCCAGGTTAGGCAGGGTTGGGAGGAGTTAGGGTCGGGCTGGGGCAGGCTACTCTGGAGGGAAGCTTATTAGTGTAATTACCTCCAGCAGACATAGCCCCACCCTGCTCCATGGGGGATTGTTACATGTTCTATTCAAGACAGCTTCCAAGGCACTATAGAGGGATGAGCTTGCAGACCCTTGGGCGGCATCCATCTGTCCATCCCCAAACCCTGTTCAGTCCTGGGGACTTTGCTTGCTGTACCCAGCTTCCTGCATCTCAGTGAGGGCTGCTCTTTTCCTTCTTCCCCTAAAAGGTCTGGCCAGGTCCTGAGCCATGGCTCCTGGGCTTTCTTGGGTGGGCTGGGCAGGTCTGGTGTAGAGAATGGGAACAGTCCGGGTGAGTCTGCCATGAGCTGAGCTGTCTCTGGGAGTGGCCCATCTGGGTAGGGCAGGATCAGGGAAGGTTTTAGGGTAGGGCTGTGATTTAGTGGCTGTCTCACAAGGGTGCCACTGAAATCAGAGAGGTTTTGGGGTTAGGACCGTGGGTGATTAGGGTCCCATGGTGGTGAAAGGCACAACATGGGGCTAAGATGGGAATCAGCCTCTGAGGCCAAAGGGGAAATTGGGATTTCATCTTTAACTACCTCTTCTCCTTGTGGCCTTTTAGTTTCTTTCCCAGAAATGCCTAAAATCAGGGTCAGGCTAGCCGGGGAAGTATTGAATGCTTGTATCTTATCCTTTTGGTCAAGTCCAATGAATCTGTCCCCTCTGCCTCAATTCCTTCATCCCGGCAGAAGACAGGCTGAGGGCTGGAAAGGCTTTGAAGTCAGAGATGAAAGAGACAAGGGGATGATTATGCACAACTAAAAACACCAGCCCTAATAACCTCAGGGTATCTGTGGGTGGGGGTGGGACCTTGAGGGAGGTGGTGCCTCGGATGGGAGGTGCTGACTGCAGACCTTTGGGAAATCTTCCTAACCTGAACAGAAGAGCCTCCTTCCCTCTCCAGGTTCCTGCCCCTCACTAAACCAGGGACTTATTTGCAAAGGAAAGTGGCAGCCCAGAGAATCTGAACTCGGAACTGCCATCTTGAACTTTGACGTCTAGATTTTTTTTTCCAAGACTAGCTCTGGCTGTCCTGAAACTCACTCCGAAGACCAGGCTGGCCTCGAATTTACTGAGATTCACCTGTCTCTACCCACCCCCAGCCCCCAGCTGAGTGCTGGGATTAAAGGCGTGTGCCACCAGTGCCCTGATTCTTATGTGTGTTTTAATTTTGTTTTGAGGCAGGTTCTCACTCTGTAGGCCAGGGTGGCCTTAAACTCACTCTTTAGCCCAGGCTGTCCTCAACTCCCAATAACCTCTCTCTTCCCTCAGTCTGCTGGGATTATAGGCCCAAACCACCACATTCAGATGAGCTGGGTAGGGATGCCTTGTAAAGGACTCAGGGAGCTTATCATTCAGACCCAAATACCCTAGCATGGTTCTAAAGGTGGGTCTTGAGTCCTGGCAAGCAGTTTCTCCACTCTCTCCTTCCTTAAAGCAGGTTGGGATGGAATGGGGGGGAGGCTAAGGTGTGTGGTGCACTACTAGGCGCCCACCCCTCTGTGGACTTGGCACCAGGAAGGAGTTAATTATAGCGTCCTCCAGGGAGATGGTGGAGGCCAGTTGGCGGCAGGGTCCAATGTCAGAGAATTTGGACTCAGTCTTCTTGTGGCAGGATGTTGACAGCGCTCTTCCAGGTCCCTGACACCTAGTTCTCTGGGGCCTCTGGACTAGGGCAAACAAGGCTTAGTCTCGCCTGTTCTGGGCAAGCAGGATGCCACCTCTTCAGCTGGCCCAGGGTACAGCTAGAACACAGGGATCACACAGGCTGGCAGAATGTGGAGCCTGTGTGTTAGGGTCCTGAACTGTGTTGGGGTGTCCTCTGGAGTTGGGACAGTATTCACAGAAGGGCAGGGCACCTGCTAGAGACAGCCTTGGAGACTGGTGGGTGACAGACATGCATGCCTTGGTTCTCTCATTCATTTAAATAGCTGTGATGGATGGCCAGTTGGAGGGGGTAAGGTATAGAAGTCATGAGAGAGAATGAGACCACACAGCAGCTAGATGGAGGAAGGAGGGCAGAGTGGGAAAAGGCCCCCGTGAAGTTAGTGGGGGGACACAGTCAACGGAAAGGAAAAGAGACAGGAAGAGGGCCTTGGGAGAGGGATGAGAGCCAGGGATAGCGCAGCCCTCCGGCATCAGCTTAGAGCCAGGTGTCCTCGGTGGGGGCAGGGAGACCACAGGTGTCTGAGAGTGGTGGGGGGCTCCGCCGTAAACAGGGCCCTGGAACCGGCCTAGCCAGGGTGGAGGTCAGAGGTCAGAGCAGGCCCTGCGCTGCCGTGGCTGCAGGGTTGTGGGCAGGGGCTGCTGCAGAGCCCGGAGTACAGCTAGGCCCTCTCCTCCCCCATCCCTGGGGCTCCCTTCCCGATGTAGGTCATGAAGATGGGGTGGCCAAGGCTGACGGACTGGCTGTCAGAGCCCAGCGGGACTTCCCTTCCCCCACTCTGACTTTCCTTCGTCCCTCGGTCTCCTGCAGCCCCCGACCCAGGTCTGGGGTGGAAGGGAGGAAGAGGGGGAGAAGGGCCCAGGCAGCCGGCGCAGGGAAAGAGGGGCAGGTCCCGGCGTGTCGGGGCAGGATGGCTGCGGAGACAGGATCTAAGCCGCAAGAGCCTGGGATGGACAGTTTCCCACCCGCTCTTTCACCCAGCCCCCTTATCTTCACCCGTCATGTTCCCACCTCCCACCACACTCACCTCGAAGCTACACCCAGCATCTTCTCCCTCCGCCCCCCACTTCCTCCTTTCCTTCTTATCCTGGGCCCAGAAGGCTGTCGGAGTGCCAAAGCCAAGGGTGGGGGAAGGCGCTGGGGGTGACGGGTCAGAACCTTTACCTCAACTCCACCAGGCCAGGACCAGCCCCCTCCCCTAGTCTCTCGTACACTGTCTTATAATATTCATGAGCCTCATGAATACGCAATGTTCTCATTATGGGGCGGGGGTCTCACTTTCTCGGCTTTCCTCTGCCCCTCCCTAGATTACCAGGAGAAGCAGCAGCTAGGGGAGGAGGGGAAGAGGGGACCCCAGATGTGCAGCCAGATGAGGGGGGAGGGGGACCGAGTGGCAGACCGGCGGCCGCAGTCACCGCGGTGCCGAGTGGGGGGGGAGGTGACCCAGTGAGAGGGAACCAGATACCCGGAGCCCAGAGTCGCCGAGACCACTCACCGAGGATCATGCTGGGGACCCAGGCGCCCGGGGTTCCGCGTCGTTCTGTCCCGGGGGCCGTTCTGGCCGGACTGGGGGTACGGAGGGGGGGAGGAGTCGGGGAGGAGCAGGGCGGGCCGAGGCGGAGCGGGGGCGGGGCCCACAGCAGGTGAAGACCGGAGGGGGCACCCTAGCACCCGGGGCTCCGCGAGGGGGCGTCCTGGCTGCCTCCCACTTCCTCCAGCCTTTCAGTTGCTGCCCCCCAATCTCTGGGCTTTAGAATGTGGCTTTAGCTGGGGCTGGGGAACAAGATGGTGAGAGGCGATGGAGGAGGAAACTAAAATGCCTAGGTTCCCGAGGGGCTCAGTCTGAGGGCGGGAAGACGCATTCTCGGTTGACAGGGGGCCAGGATTCTAAGTGCTCTGGGGAGGGACAGAACCCGGGTTGAGTGGGGTAGCGATGCCCCACTGGGTCCAGGGGGAGCAGTGAGGATGCCTGGGTCCCAGTTTGTTCTTCCGCTTCGGAGCAGGACGTCGGGATTGGGTATCAGAGGTGAGTTGGGGGTCTGAAGATAGATCCGAGGTTGATCTCTGACAGGGTTCTTAGGGGAGCTGAGTGAACAGACTGCAATCAGTGGTCCTGAGGAGGTAGAAATAGGAGCTTGCAGTGGCGATCGCTAGGGCATTTGGAAGATGACAGAAGGTCAGAATCAACAAGACACAACCTTCTAGAGATGTCCTAGACTGAGTTGGGGAGGAGGAGTATTTATCCCGGGCTTAGATGCAGGACACTCTCCACCAAGGACAGCTTTGATTCTGGTGGCAGGGAACGTCTGAGGATGGGGTGTTCCTAAGACAAACAGGATGAGGCTGGAGTGTGAGAGCCGGGGAGGTATCTGGGGAAGAGGCAGCTGCTACCGCAGCCTGAACCTGTCTGTACCTGCCGCCAGAGGGAGGGCAGCAGGCAGAGTTCCCAGAAGGCCAAGCAGCCAGCTTTAGGCCAACCCCAGCCAGAGGGAAAGGGGATGAGACTGGGAATTGGAACACTCAGGGTTTAGGGAGGGTGGAGGCAAGGGTGAAGACCAGAGTCAAGAGTGGTAGGAGTGGATCCAGAAATATTCGGGAAAGGAGGGCATTTCCAGCTTCTGGAGGGAAGTTGGGGCCTGGTGGCCAATTCAGGTGCCGGAAGTTTCGGCTCCTGTCCTGAGCCCCAGCAATGTCTGCCTTCCTTATGTGAAAGGCTGTTTGCAACTACCCAGATGCTCCAGCTCAAGGCTAAGTTAAGGATGGGTGCCAGCACCTTGGTCTTTGGGTCCTGTGATCCTGCTTTGAGGAAAGATGTGGGATCCTAACCTGTCAGGATCCCACTGCACTTCTATAACAGAAAGCCTGCTTCTTAGATTCAGCCCCCTCCTCTCCTCTTCCAGGTTTCTCCCCTGGGGAAGAGGACAAACTAAACAAGGGCCAGCACTGGTCTTGGTTGATCTGAGGGCACCCTTTGCCCTTCAGGCCTTGTCCAACCTGCCCACACTGTCCCTAGGGTCTCTGAGTTAGGCAGAACTCAGAGGAGGGGTTGCTTAGCTTACTATGGGAGGCAGCTGGCTGGAGGGTGGGGTGACCTTGCAGGCAGCTGGGAGGGGGAGCATTGTGTTGGGTGAATTCATTATTGATGAGCCCTGCACCCCAGGCTACTAATGAGTCCAGGCCGACTGCCCTAATTGATGTCAAGAAACTTGAGACCCCCAGATCATCTTCCCGCCTGCCAGCTGCCTCTTCTGAGCCCCTTACCCCCCCATCTTCAGCTGCTGTTACTTCCTCCCTCCTCTTTTCCACCTTCACCAACACAGACAAGGAGAGGGTCAGGCGGCTGATCTCCACAGCCTCCATGCTCCTCTGGAGAGTGGGAGACACATTCTCACTGCAGGGTCGGGAGGTTGAGGAGGCAGCTCAGCTCAGATGGGAGTCAAAGACGTAAGCTCAGGGACGATGTGGGTACTAGATCACATCTGTGGCGTGCCTGCGCCCAAGGAATTCCTTAATTAGAGGGAGATCTTGTCACCCTCTTCTGAAGCAAAGGCACCATACAGTCACACCCATGACACCAGCCCTTAGTCCTAGCCCGCTTCCCTTCTTCATTTCCTCCTCATTTCAGTGGAGACATTTCAGACCCAGTCCCTAGAACTGGTGTCAACCTTCCCAGGAGGCTCTCCCGGAGAATTCCTGCTGTCCTTGGACATACTGGGCCCTTCTCTGTCTCACGTCTCTGCTGCCTCAGTCCTCTTGCCTTGTGGATTCTGGAAAGACACTCTGTAAGTATAGGACTGGAGGGTGGTTCAGGTAGCTTACCTGGAGGAATATTTGAAGGTGTTGTAAGAGTCCGAGTTAATAATGATAGTCCTGCTGAGGGGAGAGTTGGGTCTCACACCTCCCTGCCACAAAGTCCCAGAAATTTGTGGCTATGCTGCCCTCTGGTGGTAAAATCCTGGTCTAGCATGACACAACCATCTTTGCCCTATTCAGCTTCCTGCACTTAGGACAGACCTTGAGAAAGAGGACCCCAGGGCTGTCTCATGTGGCATGCTTTTCTCTTTGAAGACCTGAGCTCTCCGGCACGTTGGTTAAGAATAAGGGCTTTCACAGACGGGCAACACTGAGTGTGACTTGTTCTGCTATGCGGTGTGACCTTGGCAAGTTACATAAGCTCTGGGCCTCAGTGTCTCCTAGAATAAATGGAGGTAATGGTACCATCACAGGACTGGTAGAGTTTAGACGTGGGTGAAATGTTTATCGTGCAAGCTTGACAACTTGGGTTCAGATCCCTAGAGCCCACATAAAAACCTGGCTTGTATAGTAGCTTGTGTCTGAAATCTCATTGCACCCCTGAGACACAGAACTGCCAGAAGCTTGCAGGCCAGCTAGCCTGTGGTATTCAGCAGTAAACAAGAGACCCTGCCTCAAGCAAGGTGAAAGGCAAGGACCAACATTCAAGTTCAAAATTGTCTTCTGACCTCATGTGTGTGGTAAACTCACATGCCCAATTACAAGCGCACACATGCACAGAAGAAAAATTAAGAGATCATCTATATGAAGTATTTAGTGCCCCTTACACTGGCACACAATAGTAACTCCAACACATAACCCTAAAGCAGGCTGTGATTAAAGGCCCTTGTCACCAAGTCGAAAGACCTGAATTTGATTCTTCTTTTTTTCTTTTTCCCCAAGACAGGGTTTCTCTGTGTAACTAACTGCCCTGGAACTAGCTTTGTAGACTAGATTGGCCTTGAACTGAGATCCACCTGCCTCTGCCTCCCAAGTGCTAATATTAAAGGTGTGTGCCACCATTGCCCTGCCTGAGTTTGATTCTTAAACTCACTTGGAAGAAAGCCAAGTCCTGCCAGTTGTCTTCTGACCTCCATTGTGTGCTGTGGCATGTGGCCCCTCTCACACAGTCACACAAAATGTGCAAAACAAACAGAAAAAACTAAGGGGCTTTCCTTTTATTTTATTTTTCTGATTTAAGGGAAGCCCAGGTGAGTGTTTTGTACAATCTTTCCTCACCTTTCATCAGGACCTCTCTGCATTCTTCCATAATTCTCAATCCTAAAGAGAGATTTTTCTTTGCTCCTTGGTGGTAGGTGGTCTGGACCTGGTGGGGGCTGGATGAAGAACAACAGACTAGCTCCCACTTCACTCTGTAGACCAGGCGGCCTTGATTTCAGAGATCTGCATGCCTCTGCCTCCTGGTGTTGGGATCAAAGGTGTGCGCTACTGCTGCTGGTTCCTTTCTCCCCTTCTATTCTCTCCCTTGGGTCTCTTGTAGCCCAGGCAGGCCTTGAAATTATTATGCAGAGGGTAGCTAAGGATGACCTTGAACTGATTCTCTGGCCTCCATCTCCAGAATTCTGGGATTGTAAGCATGTGTTACCACACCTAGCTCCCTTTCACTGTCTTTTAATCATCTGGAAGTTTGTGGGGTGGAGGAATCTCACTCCTGGCTCCTAGTGGGAATAGGCCCACGGGAGACAGACATTTCCTTTTTACCCTGCTTTCTGGGTCTAGCATAGTTTGGAAAGTAGGGTGGAAGGACAGACTGCAACTTTGGTCAGTGGGGGCAGTGGGTAGGGTTTATTGCACTTGCAACAGAGTTTAAATAAGTTGGGGGTGGGTTCTGGAGCAGAGGGAAAGGGTGGGCGGGGAGGGAAGGGCAGCATCAGTGCAGCTGGTGGGCAGAACCCAGGTCCGGCAGGCCTGGGGCTCCCCATTCTCTGGGGAATGAGTGAGCCTGTTTGGCCAAGCTGAGGTTCCAGATATGTTGCCACTGTGGCCTGGTTAGGGTCCTGGGCAATTCCTGACTTCTCCTAAGTCAGGGATGAATAGGGCCCTAGACCCAGGTCTGCAGCTGACCCAAATGCCATCCTGGGTCTGTGAGCATATGTTCTTAAAATCTGAGACTGGGCTCCAGATCAATCCCAGGCCTCAGACTGGGTCTGGCTCCATTCTCATTCTGACTCCCCTGGACCTGGGTCTGGGCCAGCATCGACCTTTGTTTGGGATTTGTCCTGAGCTGGTCCTGCAGCACCATCCACAGTTAGTGTTCTTTATTGGCCCTCTAGGATGGGGGCTATCGGAGCTGCCAGGTCTCACTCCCCAAGTCTCAGGCTCTTAGCTGCAGGCTTCCTTTGGATCTCTGGGAAGGCCAAAGATACGTCTTTGCAGTCTGGAACCAGACGGGAAGTCCTGGTGGTATGCCTGGCCCACAGAATCATGACTGGATTCCCTAATTACGGCTCCAAGTTGCCTTCATGAAAGTCTCCAAAATGTAAAGGCTGAAGGAAGGCTGGGGCTTCTGTCCCTGGACCTGAGGCCCCCATCCATGAGAGGGCATGTGTAGAGGCCCCCATCCAAGAGAGGGCATGTGTAAACGAGGGTCCTTCACAGTGCATGGGGGGAAGGATCCCCAGCTTCTTGTCCCCCAGCTCTGGCCCTTCAAGTATGTCTCTGGGCTAGGGAGAACAGCTTCTCCCCAGCCCTCAGCACCTTCAGGAAGTGCCTGGTCCCTCCCTGTTGGCAGGTAAGGGATTGGCTCTTCAGGATCAGGAGTCTGGGATCAGGAGGACTCAGGCATCTGAGGTGGCTGGAGGCTTGAGCTGAGCTTTTTCCATGGCTGTGCCGTACGGGAGGGAGCGTTTGAAGAAGCCAAGCTGATGAGAAAGGAGGCACAATGAGAGATCATATTCATTCTACTAGGGAACCAGAGGGATGAGGAACCTCGTGCTTCCAGCTTCTCCATCCTGCCAAAGTGGCTTCTGAATACACATTCAGATACTTCCCCAAGGGGTCCAATGGATGTGGGAGGTCTAAAATCAGGGGTTTATTATGGGGCAATCTCTTATCAGAGTTTTAACAATGCTCCCAGTTAAGCCAGGAAGGGTAAACAAGTTCAATTCAAGTGCCATATCTGATTGCCCAGCAGTGGCCGCCACCTGTAGGATATGATTTGTTGTTCACTGCCACAGAGTTTTCGAGGAAATGACAGCACAAATGCCATCATGTATTTGCCATCTGCAGTTTGCAATATTGGCAAACTTATCCCGAGACAGGAGGCTTCTTTCTAAACGGGGGCTGCAGACTGAAGGAAGGGTCCAATAGTAAAAGACAGGGTGGGGGTGTGAGGAGCCAGGGCCAACATGGGGGCCTGCGCTGGAAAACAGATCTAGAGTGGCTTTTTAGATCCCACTGTGTAAAAGGTGAGCCTGGTAGGAGGGAGCCAAGCTGGGGCAGGGTGTGGCTGACCTTGTAGAGGACGTAGATGAGCAGACCTAGGAGCAAGAGGCCAAAAAGGATGGCTAGGATGATGATCCACAATGGAACACCATTGCTGCCTTCTGCCTTGGTCCACTGCACAGCTGTGGCCACCTGGGGACAAGCCAAATGACACTGAGAACCCAAAATTCTTCCTACCCTCTCCCTGGCTGCTACTGACTGTTGGATCTGGACCTAACTCTTATTTTTTTTTAAAGATTTATTTATTTATTAATGTATACAGTGTTTTGTCTGCCTGTATGTCTGCAGGCTAGAAGAGGGCACCAGATCTCATTACAGATGGTTGTGAGCCACCATGTAGTTGCTGGGAATTGAACTCAGGACCTCTAGAAGAGCAGTCAGTGCTCTTAACCTCCGAGCCATCTCTCCAGCCCCCCAACTCTCATTTTTTAGCTAACAGCATTCTAAACTTAAAGATGGAAGAGTCTGAAGTGCACAAGTGTCTTTTTGTTTTTCGAGAGACAGGGTTTCTCTGCGTAGCTCTGGCTGTCCTGGAACTCACTCTGCAGACCAGGCTTCAAACTCAGAGATCTGCCTGCCTTGGCCTCCCGAGTGCTGGGATCAAAGGCATTCACTGTGTCTCTTGTTTTTGTGTTTCACATCTGCTGTTTTCTCCACCCAGAATCTTCCTTTCTGGGACAGTCAGCCTAGTCAGTTTCCTCAGGCCTCAGCTTGTACACCACTCCTTCCAGGGAGGAAGGAGGACTAGGTTCAGGTATTCCTATGACATGTTTCCATAAACTGTCTGGTATGTGTCATGCTGACATCATTGCCTTCTAGGTTGTGAACTCCAAAGCAGAGCCACCATGTTAATCACCTACAAAGTCAGGAAATATTTGCACAAAGAAAGACCAGCCTGTATCCATGTCCTCACCCTGCTTCTGACATTCTTGAGCCTGCCTTCTTTGATCAAGACCTCTGACCTTGAACTCACCTGAAGTTTCTTTTGTGGCAGCTGCCGAGGCAGGATCTGGTAGGGCATCTTCAGAGCTTCATATACAGCCTCACACTGCAGGCTGAATGGCTGGTGTTCCCGCTGTGGGTGGAGAAAGGTGATCAGGGCAGCCCCTGGGGATCTAGAGGACACAGGGCTTCCCCACAGTTTGTCTCAGGATGTGATCGCTCCCTATTATGGACTCACTCTCTCTGATTCTCTTGATGTTCCTTATGAGAAATGGTAAATGTAAAATTGAATAATTATAACTGAATAGTGTATAATCAGATGACTATATGTCTAATATTTTTTTAATGATGAATATGGGTTAACATCCAGGACCATGGTTGATCCATAATGTGTGTTCAGTAAATGATAGCTTTTTCCTCTTCCTGCTTCTGCTTGTCCCTTCACTATGGATTCATCTTGTCTCTCTTAATTTTTTTTTAAAATTACAGTTGTGTGCATGTGTGTTCTATGTGTGTGCACATGCCAATCAATGCACATGTTCCATGGCACACATGTGGAGGTCAGAGGATAACTTTTACAAGTCAGTGTTCACCTTCCACCCTGTTGAGGCTGGGTCTCTTGTTTCTGCCACTGTGCTACATACCGCAGGCTAGCTGACCCACCAAACTCAGTTTTTTCCTTGGGTTCCAGGAATTGAACCCAAGTGGTCAGGCTTGAACAACTAGTCTATTTACCCACTGAGCCATCTCCCCAATCTTCTTTCCTTTCTTCTTATTTATTTTTTAAACATTGATGTATTTATTTGTATGTGCTTGGGCATGCACATGCCAAGGCTTGCCTATGGAGGTCAGAGGGAGTCAACTCTCTCTTTCTGTAAAGTGGGTCTAGACATCAAACTCAGGTTGTTAGACTCAGAGGCAGGTACTTTACCCACCCACTGAGCCATCTCACAAGTCTTCTTCTCTTCTTTCCTTCCTGTGTATGGTGTGTGTGAGTGCATATGTAGGTGGGTCAGAGCCTGAAGTCTCATACACTGAGACAGGCTCTCTCTCATGTGCATGTATGCATATGGTTTGTGTTTACATGTGTGGGTGGGTCAGAGGCTGATGTCGGATATCTCATACATTGAGACAGGCTCTCTCATTGAACCCAGAGATCACCATTTCGCCTCAACTGCCTGGCCAGCTGACTGTGGGGATTCCTTATTTTTGCCTCCTATGTGCTGGGATCACATACACGTGGCTGCCACACCAGATAGGCTTTCACTTATGTGAAAACTCTAGTCCTCATACTTGCATGTAAGTGCTTTACCCAAGGAGTCAGCTCCCAGCCCACTCCGGTGTTTAAACCTGTGGGTTGGGTATGTACTCTACCACTGATCTGCATTCCCATTCCCACTACTGCGCGCGCTCTCTCTCTCCCCCTCCCTCTCTCTCTTTGGTTTTTTCGAGACAGAGTTTCTCTGTGTAACCCTGACTGTCCTGGAACCAGGCTGGCCTTGAACTCTGCCTCTTGCCTCCCTAGTGCTGGGATTAAAGGCATCTGCCACCATGTCCGGGCTGATTTTCTTTTTTTGTGTGTGGTTATTTATTTATTGTTTTTTTGTTTGTTTGATTTTTCGAGACAGGGTTTCTCTGTGTAGTTTTGGTGACTGTCCTGGATCTCACTCTGTAGTCCAGGCTGGCCTTAAACTCACAGAGATCCGCCTGGCTCTGCCTCCAGAGTGCTGGGACTAAAGGTGTGTGCCACCACCGCCCTGCTTATTTATTGTATTTTTTTGAGACAGGATCTCACTGTGCATCCCTGACTGGCCTGGAACTCACTTATGTAGACCAGATTGACCTTAACTCACAGAGATGCACCTGCCTCTGCTTCTGAGTGCTGGGATTAAAGGTGAGCGAGTGCCATCATGTTGGGCTCTACTGTTCTATCAGGGCCAGAAAGGGAAACAGTGGCTGTTTCTACTGTGGCCACGAGGTGGCGCCGAGGACACACAACTGGGCTAAACCAGGGTGAGGGAGGGAGCTGTAGTTTGTATGTTTGCACAGTTGCCAAAGCAGAGGAGGAAGGGCAGACAGCAGGGAGAGAACAGGGTCAACCCAACTAGGCCCAAAGGCTGGGGTCCAGGCTGCATAAAGCTCCCTCACCTGTAGGAAGGTCTTGGCCCAGACTCGGAAATGCAGCTGCAGACTCCAGCTCTCTTGGCGGTGCAGTGGCCCAAACTCACAACGCAACCTGAAGCACTTGGCTTCAGGGCATTTCTGGAAAAAAAGAAGGTATTTGAGCCCAGAATTCTACTTTGGTGATCCTGAGAACTTAAACTGGTGTCCAGTGATGGGACAAACTCCATTCCCTGAAATGACTCACCAGGACTCGTGGCCCTGCCGTGGTAACGCTCCTGCCTGAAGCCTCTCTTTTCTGCAGGTGGTGTGGGGCGCTGTCGGGATCCAGCTGGAGGGAGAGACATTCTTACTGTCCCTCCTGCTCATTACAGCACCTAAGTCAGCCTGAACCTGAGTTCCAGAGCAGGAGCCCGGCTTCTGTCTCTGTCCCTGTGTCCAGCCAACCCACCCACTGGCAGAACAAGGCACCCACCTTGTTCTGCACTGAAATAGGAGATGTGTAAAGAAATCATTAAGTCCTTCCTGCCTCAGGGCCTTTGTACTGGTTGCTTCTTCTTCCATCGGGAATGTCCTCAGCCCTGTCTTTCAGGCTTCAGTTGATTCATTACTTTTATCAAGACAGGGTTTCTCTGTGTAGCTTTGGTGCCTGTCCTGGAACTCACTCTGTAGACCACACTGGCCTTGAACTCACAGAGATCCGCCTGGCTCTGCCTCCCAAGTGCTGGGATTAAAGGCGTGCGCCCCCACCACCGACTGGCCTTCATTACTTATTTAGCAGCGCTGGGATTGAACCTAGAGTCTTGGGCGAGCTAGGTAAGTGTCCTCCTACCTGGCAAATGGCTACATCTTCTAGAGGTTTCCCATCATTAAGTCGACTTTGTATCCCACAGTATATTAGGTCCACTTGCCTGTTTTCCTTCTTTCCTTCAAGAGTTCTCACTATGTAGCCTTGGCTGTCCTAGAACTCACTATGTAGACAGGACTGGCTTTAAAACTTGTGACTATGTTCCTGTTCCAGCCTCCTCTAAGAGCTGGTGATTAAGATGACAGGTGAGCTAAGATTACAGGTGTCACCACCATGCCTGGTAGCTCTGCACCTTCTGTCCATCTTCTTTTTTCACTCAGGGTCTCATGTATACAGCTGAGGATAATCTTGAACTTCTGAAATTCCTTTCTCTCCCAAGTGCTGGGACTATCAGTGTACATGCCAGGTCTCATCACTTTTCAACAGCCAATTATTTTTCTTTTTACTTCTTATTGTTTACCAGCCTTCATTAGATGCAAGCTCCAGGAATGCGGGGACCTTGTGATTTCATTTGGTGTGGGGTTTTTCCTAGTTGTAACTGTTCACTGTAACCCTTACTTCAGTAAGTGTTGTTTGCAAACACACACATTCTCAGAGGGCCAGAGGACAGGTCTGAGGAGCCTCAGAGGGACGAGGTGGCACAGACCTGGGAGCACACCAGGAGGATGAAGACTATCAGGCCACAGGACAGGAATGCAGCAGATGTGGGTCTTTTTCCTCCTTCCAGATGTTGTGGAGTCTGTCCCCCCACCACTTCCAGTAGCCTCCAGGCAACCTTTCCCAGCCCACGGCCCCAGTCCTCCACCCCATGCCCATGTCGAGGTTCTTACCTCTAGGCCCTGTGAGTTGGGGGTGTAGTTGGAGGTACAGTTGCTGAGTCCTGTCACCCTGGTCACATAGAGGAGCTGCTGGCCTTCCAGAGCCTGGGGACAGCTGAGCTCCAGCACGCCCTGGCTAATGGAGCTGGGGCCGTGGTTGATGAGCTGAGAGGGAATAATACAACTCTCTGAAGGGAAGGCTGGATTGATAAAGAGGCCTAGGTCACCACCACCCTGCATCAGGGCTCCTGTCTGAGAATTGAAGGAACACCCGAAGGCACTATAAAATCCACCTCAGCCATCACTTTTGAGACAAGGTCTCACTCTGTGCCCAGGCTGGCCTGGAACTTATTGTATAGATCATGCTGGCCTAGAACTCACAGGATTCCTCCTGATACAGGCCCTTTGTAAGTCAATGGACTGGTGTGTTCCTCTTCTGGCCGCCTCTCATAGACCCTCAGTACTCACCAGGCCGTCCCCTCTTGTCCACTAACCCAGCTGCTGGTTACTGTCACTTGTACTGGCTTCTCCTTTTCCCCCATCATGTGGCCTGACTGCCTGGCTTGTCTCCCAACCCTCCTCACCTCATAGACATGGTGGACAGCAGGGCCCAAGTCTCCCTCCTTCTGAGGCTGGTCTTGGGGATACCAGTCACTGACTGGGAAGAGCACAGCTTCAGGCTTGGAGACACTGAGGAGGAAGATGGTTTAGAGCAGGCAAGAGGAATCCAAGTGTCCTTCCCTAGAAGTCCATCACCCTTCCCGCTAAGGGCCCCATTCTGCTTGGGCACTGACCCATTGAGGGAGACCTGGGCCTGAGCCTCCACGGAGAGCGGGAAGGAGACCATGTTGCTTTGTGAGTTGTTCAGGTTCTTGCTGTGGGATGGAGGCAAGAGTGAAGCAGTTTGCTGAGGGAGGCACCAGGCCCTGCCACCCGCCCTGCGCTCTCCCTTCTTCCGGTCTCAACTCAGTCCCAGCTCAGGTCCAGTCACTCCCTACCTGAAGATCTGGAAGTCAAACTGGATGGTTTTCTTTGTGTCTCGAAGATGAGGAACAGTGAACCGGAGGCCACCCCAGAGCTGTGAAAGGGAGGCAAGGGGGACATTAGGTGGGGTGTTCAGCTGAGCGCTGGGGCAGCAGGACCCTGTCCTGCACTCTCTCCAACCCCTTCCTTTTCCACCCTGACTTACACTGGTGCCTGCCTTCATGGGGTTGCCCAGGTCACACACCAGCTGTCGGCTCTGGTTCACAGCAAAGTAGTCACAACTCAGGCTGGAGAAGTTCTGGGGACAGGCAGGCACAGGCCAGTCAGGCTTTGGCACCCTCTGGAGGGGATCACCACTGCAGCCCCATTTGAGAGTCCCTCCTCACCCCTGGGTGTCTGACAAGTCCTGAGTACTCAGCCTCCAGCGGGGCCGTGACCCGAAGTTCAGCCTCATAGGCGCCACCCTCACCCAAATTTTGGGCATGGAATGTCAGGTTCAGTGAGTTCTTGTCACCCAGGTACACATGTTTCTTCTCCCTGAAGGGGACACAGGGTAAGGACACTGAAGAATGAATCCACAAACCAAGGCAATGGGGCATGGTAATAACGCAGCTGGACTAGCCTTGCTGACTGGGCCCTAGCTCTGGCGAGCATAAGGTGAGGTGCTGCATGCACAGTAGTGCCCTTAATCTGTCTAGAGTCAGAGAAATTAATGCTCCCTGTAGACAAAGCTGAAACCCAGAGATGCTTACAGATCTCACAGCTAGAGTGTCCCTGACACTTAGTCACGTGACAGTCCTACTCACCCATACACATCCAGCTGCAGGTCAGGCACACAGATATTGTCCTCACCGCAGTCCAGCAAGATCTGGGCCTGCGGAGCATGACAGCTTTGAGAGGGGTCCTACCACCTCTTTTCCAGGGCTCTGCCTCGGATGCCAGGCCTGTCCGCCCAAGTTCTTTCCTTACCTTGTCCTCTATCCGACTCTTGCTCTGGTAGTGTAGGACTGGCTGGAGACCGTGGCTGTCCATGGGGGCACTTGGGTCCAGGGAGAAGTTGAGGGCGATGTGAATCGGGGAGAGTTTGTCTCGGAATTCTGACTCATTCTAAGGAGAGCATGCACAAGATCAGGGACTCTGGGGCCTCAGTGGCCTTGCTTCTTTGACTCACTTCTCTTTTTATCTGTTTAAGACCCAAATTTAACAATCCCCATTGCTCTGTGGGTCTAGGCTCCTGGTGTCTGGATCTTCTGATAGAAGGGCTTCTTTTTTAGCCTCTCAAGAATCCCATGCCCTTCAGGGGGAACCTCACAGAGATGCAGACAGACAGACACACACACACACACTCAGGCTAGGTCGCCCCCACCCTCAAGCCATACCCTGAGGTAGATCTTCATCTCCCTGCAGTCTTCCCGAGCCCCGTTCTGGATAATCAGGGTCTGGGTAAGGGTGGCCTGCTTGGAGGCCAGGAACAGCGCCCGCCGAATCCCTCCTTTCTGCTTCTGCCAGTCCAGTTGGAGTTCTACCTCAAAACCTGTGGCCAGGAAACATGGTGTGAGTCTGTCTCTCCTACCTGCTGGACTCAGTCCTCCCATCCCACTCCATGGTCTACCACACTTAAGCAGTCTCCCTTTACCTATAGAGTTGGGGACGTGCTTTCCAGAAGCATTGAGGCAGAAGCTAAGGTTGATGCTGGAGAAAGACGGAGGAGAAAGTGCTGAGTGTAAGTAGAACTGGACTCCTACCTGCCTCAGAAAGACCCCGACTAGGTTACCCCCTTTGTCCCTTGCTGAGGCAGACTTGGGCCCCCTGCCCACTGACAGGTACAGATCTCTGCAGGTTCCTGGCTCAGCTCACCAGGACACAGGGTTTCCTTCCAGGCTGCAGCTGCGCTCCTCTGGGTTGAACATGGAGGGGAGGATGGTGAGAGACGCACTGGCAGATATGATAGGCCGACCCCTGGAGAGTGGGTGTGTGGTAAACAGAATCAAGGCTCCTCCGAGGGCTGGGCACCTGCCCCAGGACACCAGCTCCCTCTGCACTGACATTCCCAATCTTAGTTCTAAAGGGATGTTTCTACTTCCCCAGGCTGCCTCAGTTTCCCTGAGTTCATACCTGTATACCAGAGCCTTGTCCACACCAAAGGACCCAACGATTAGATCTGCAAAAAGTCAAGAAACAACCCTTTACAGCAAGCCCCAAATCAGGATCTCTTTTTCCCAGGCTTTCTAGTTTCATGGAAACTCTAGGAGGCCCGAGCTAGGGAACTGCACCATCTGGTGGCAGCTGCCTAGAAATGCACACAACTTACCAGGGTATCCATTGCCATCCAGATCTCGGCCTCCTCGAAGGGCGGAGCCAAAGAAGTCTGGGGTATGGCCAGCTGCCCACAGGGGCTGCAAAACCTGGGAAGGCTTAGTGCTCAGTCCTCCTGGGCCTCCGGGGAATATAAACACGACTCCCTGCTGGGTTTCCCCACCAAATGGAGCCCCAATGGCAACATCTGCAAGACATAACACACATTTGTCATCAAGTTAGGAGGCCAGGTGTTGAAATCCCTACCACAAAACCTGCCCCTCATCTACCTGTCATTCCTGTTCTAAATCTCTTTAAACCCCAATATCCTTGGAAAGTCAAGAGGGACTGGGTAGTTAGTTTAGTTAATATAAACCCTCCCCCTAAATTCCTGACCAATCAGGCTCCCCCACTCAGCCTCAGCCATGTTGCTTACCATTGTAGCCATCTTGGTCCAGGTCCCCCAGGGGTGTCAAGGAGCTTCCAAATCTGCCGAACTCATCTTGGCCAGTGAGGGTGAGGGTGGGTGTGGGCTCTATGCCAGCTGGGTGCTGCAGGTAGATATAAACCCTGCCCACCTCCTGAGGTCTCCCATCAGCTGTCCGCTCCATGAGCAAGGGTGCCCCTACCAGCAGGTCATCTAGCCTGCAGGAAAGGGCAGATCCAAGCATCTTGATAACTGTCTTGTCACAATTTATTGCCCCTACACAGGAAATCCAGGCATTCTGGATCCCCAGGCATTCCCTTCTGTGAATCTGAGGGCTCTGATGTAGCATTCAGCCCTCTCCTTGCCCTGACCAATGAGAAGGATAGCATGAATGAGAGTCCAGAACAGAAACTACGAGGAGCACTCTGCCCGCACTGACCCATCCCCATCCTTCCTGCCCAGGTCTGGAAAATGCACCCCTCCCCATCACTCACCCATCTCCATTGGTATCAGTGGCAGCCACAGCATAGCCGAAGTAGGAGGCCATCTGTGGGGACAAAGGATATCACTGGGTCAGAACACGGTTCAGTCAGTAAACAGATCAAGAGTGAGTGGATGTTCAGTGGCTCCAGAGAAGGTTGGAAGTTTGACACTATTGGTCCAGAGCTGAGCTGGCAAGAGAAACAACCTGGAGTAAGTGAGGGTGTCCTCACCTGTTCTCCTGAGACATTGTAGAGGGACTGGATGTCTGAGCCATTAAGGATGGTGACCTGAAGATGAAGAGAAAGGCCTGTTGGTCCTGGATGCCCCACAGTCGAAGGTCTGGGACACACGGACAGGCATTCCCGGGGCACCTAAGCACTCCTGACTCCTTCCCAGTCTCCGCCCCACCTACACGTCTTCTCTACCCTGTTGCTGTCTTGCCTTGTTTTTTTTTTTTTTTTTTTTTAAGACTTATTATTTTTATGTGCATTGGTGTTTTATCTGTGTGTATGTCTGTGTGAGGGTCTCAGATTCCCTAGAACTGTAGTTACAGATAGTTGTGAGCTGCCATGTGGATGCTGGGAATTGAACCTGGGTCCTCTGGAAGAGCAGCCAGTGCTCTTAACTCCTGAGCCATCTCTCCAGCTCCCGCTGATTTGCCTTTCTCCTTTAAATCTCTTATGGATTTTCATCTCTACCCAGTAGATTCTAGTGACTAGAATATAAGATCAGTGGGACCAGGAGCATGGTTTTGGTTTTTGCCCCTCAGAGACTAAAGGAGAGCTTAGCAAGCTGCCCGTAAGCAGTAACTGACATCGAATACATACTGGGTTTCAAACCCAGCAGACTCAAAACTTCGTTATCCCTCACCCACCAGTGTCTGCAAGTCCTCGCATTTCTGTCTCCTCTTATCCATTGGCCCAGCAGACCTCCAAGTCTCTTGGATCCTGCTTTCTGCCCTGCTGTTCTGCTGAGACTTGGTGTGAGCCTTCCTAGGGCTGCTGGGCATTCAGCCTCTGTGCCTTGGATTTCTCCCACTGGTACTGATGCCAGAGAGCAGATGGAGATTGCTGCCCCCCGCTGTGCACCCCGGGGAGCCCCCTGAGCCACTGTCAGTCTCTGTCTCTGGGGGCCTCCAAGGCTCCTGGTGTCTGGCCCCACGGTCCGTGCTTGTTCAATTCTCCCTTGCTCTTCTTACCCTCTTCTGGCTTGTGGGGCTACAAACTAGCTCCAGTTTCCTATTCTTTGTATTCTTCATGCCTGTGCCTGGGACGCCCTCTTGACCCATCTGTGCAGAGCCATCACAGAACCTTCTCTGACGCACCCTCTCTGGAAAGAGGTTACTACTGCTTTCCTAAAATGTGTTAGGTTACCTCAGTTGCTTTTCAGGAACTTCCAGTTCAGAAAGTGTAGAATTGGGAATATGGTAGATATTAAATATTTATCCAGCTGCCCCTAAGCAACATAATTGGTATCTTAGGACCATAGTTTATGTGTAAATTGTCAAGGCTGTTCTCCACCCCACAGGGCTGTAGTGGGGAACACCATCATGAATGGACAGTGCCTGAGACCTTGAGAGGCTCCATCAAGATGAAAGCTGCGTGTCTCATCCCACATACTTGACTAGAGGCGCCTGACAAGATGGGATAAGATATCTCTGTCTCATCTCTCACCTTGCCTTAATAAATGTTATTAATCGGACAGCTGTGTGTGGCACCCATCTGTCCGGCTCTTGTCATAGTCTAATGATAGCAGCTGGCTGTTGTACACCACCTAACAATTCACAAGTGCTTCCACCCCCTTACAAGTGCCTAGTGAGGTCAGAACTATTATTACCCCATTGCACATGGAAGAAGCAGCTTGGAGAGGTTAAGCAGGGGGCAGTGTAGCAATGAAAGAACAGATGAACTTATCCAGAGTCAGTGCCAGAATTTGAACCCAAGTCTGACTTCACATGCTTCCTTTCCTTGAGCTAGACTTCCGAAATTCTATCTGTTTTCCCCAGAGCCTATGTTCTGATCTATTTTCCCCCCCTGAGGCTCCACAAACTGCCCTGCAAGGCTCTGCACTTGGCCAGGGTGAGAGGCAGGAGATGGCGGGCAGGGTCTTACATAGCCATAGGTGAGGTTCCCTTTGGGCACACCGGCAACAAAGTCTGCAAAGAGAAGAGAAACTGATGGGTTGAGGGAAGGACAGGACAGACTCAGAACGCTGAGCTGGGCTCTCTCCAGCCCCCCTTTTGGCCTAGCCTGGGGTAAGCCTCACTTACCTTCTGTGTCATCACCACTGAATTCACCCACAGCCACAGAGTATCCTGGGGGACAGAGTGGGTGGATGTTAGCACTGCCTCCTTTGGGACCCTATCCTCTGGCCCTCAATCCCTTCATAGTCAGCCTCCACACAAGTATGGAGGCAGAGCTGGTGGCACTGAGTGGGGGAAGCAGGGGAGGCTGAGTGAGGACAGAAGCCCCTGTTGCCCTCCCATTCTCCCCCCACCTGCTTGCCTACCCAAGTAGCTGTCATCATATATGGAGCTGGCCTGGCGGGTCTGCAGCTGCCCCTGCACCGGATTGATGAGGTATTCTGGGTAATAGGACTTCGAGATCTGCTCTTGAGTGGCGGACAAGATCTGGCCTGGAAGGAGAGCAGAGTGATGGGCTGGGGGAGGTAATAGGGACTTAGGGGAACTGAGTAGGATTTTAGAAGTTTGGATCAAGGAGAGGGCCTATGTGGAGGGTGGTGGAATAGAATGAGAGTC
This sequence comes from Peromyscus leucopus, assembly GCF_004664715.2. Lineage (NCBI taxonomy): Eukaryota > Metazoa > Chordata > Mammalia > Rodentia > Cricetidae > Peromyscus > Peromyscus leucopus. The sequence goes on along the minus strand of NC_051080.1, from coordinate 527,436 downwards.
TGGGCGTAGATGTGGAACCGGGAAGTTGAGGGAGTGGAGAAGGGAAGGATTAGTGAGTTCAGACCTAGAGGGGGAAAGGATGTGGGCAGAGGAAGGGCTTACCTTGCCAGAAGTAGCTCCCCGGTCCACCCAGGACCACATGGCCAGTCTATGGAGAGGTGAGGGGAAGAGGGGATGAGTGTGCCATTTGGTACTGACCCTGGAGCCTCACTCACTGCCCTCCCTCCCCAGTCACCTCTCACCTTGGTGAACTCAGCACTGAAGCCCCCTTGACAGTAACCCTGCCCTGCCGCGCTGCTGAAATCTGTGAGGGAAGAAGACAGTGAGACCAGCTGGCTGTGTACTGATGGGCTGACAGAAGGGAGACCAGACAGTCCCCTGAGCAGCCTTGAAAATGTTTATTTTGCTGCTTGGCGGCCATGAAGAGAAAGCCCTGAGCACCTGGGATCCTCACATGGAAATAGTAGGTCATGCCACTCTGGCCCCTACCTGAGCGGCAAGGTGCGTACTCCAGAATCCGGGTGAAGTTGTCTGTGGAGAGGTAGCAGGTGCCCACGGGGTCGCTCTGTGGATCCTTTTCTGTGCGCCAGCTGTACAGTGGAGCGCATGCCTGGGAGGGCCCAGAGGGTGACTTCAGGTTTAGCCCAATAAGAACTCCCCAGCCAGGCCCGGCTTTCTCCACCACTGCTCAGCTCTTAGGCACCACACCACTGAGCCCACTGGCCCCTCACCAAGATGGAGGAGCCGTGGGCTCGAACCGTTGCCCCGAACCACTGCAAGGACTTGTACTCCACGGGCTCCTCTCCCTTGGCACTGGACAGTGAGGACTCCAGGATCCGGGGACCTGGGGGAAGTTGAAAGGGGGTTGTCACACTGGTTCACAGAGAGGCAACCCTCAGCCTTGGCCCAGGATGCTCAGCATTTCTAGACCCTGAGCCCTGAGCCCTTCCCAAGTTGTCTCCTTGGCTTCTCTGGTTTCCTCTTAGCTATAACAGGACACGTGCACTGTGGTGCTGGGGAACTGGCGAAGTCCCATGGCTAACTTCTGTCTGTACACCAGCCCTGTATCTGCCTCCAACAGCCTCTCTGTCCACCTCCTCACTAGACCTTCCTTTCTGTCTCTTTCCAGCCTAAACTCTGCCCTTTGTACCACCGCCTTTCTCGCTCTTCTGACTCTCCACCTGTCTCTCAGGCTTTTTATTTATTTGTTCGTTTTTTAAGACAGTGTCTCATTTGTAGCCCAGGCTGGCCTTGAACTTCTGGCAATCTTTCTGCTTTAGCCTCCTGAGTGTCCTTAGGCTTTTAAAAGTCAGTTTGTTTAGGAACTGGAGGTTGTAACTCTGTGGTACAGCACATGTGTGTGTGCATAATCCCTAGCACCCTTTCAGAAATCAGCTAGCCTCCATGTTTTTTCTTCTCTTTTCTTTCTTTCTTTCTTTCTTTCTTTCTTTCTTTCTTTCTTTCTTTCTTTCTTTCTTTCTTTCTTTCTTTCTTTCTTTCTTTTTTTTTTTTTGAGACAGGGTTTCTCTGTGTAGCTCTGGCTGTCCTGGAACTTGCTCTGTAGATCAGACTGGCCTCAAATTCACAGAGATCCAAATGCCTCTGCCCACCCTCAGTGCTGGAACTAAAGGTGTGCTCCACCATATCCGGTTTGGCCTCCACATTTTCATGCTTACCTCTTCTTGCCCATTTACCTCAGTCCTTACCTCTGATGATAGACTGTCTGAATTCATATCCTCGATCTCTTACTAGCTGAATGACTTAACTTCTGCTTCCTCCCTCACAGGATGGGGATACTAATTCAGTTGCTGTAGGATTAAGTGAGCCAAGGCACTCATGATAGTGCCTAGCATGGAGCAAATGCTCTTGAGTGCTGGTTGAATAGCCTCTGCTCCCTCAGGTCCATCTGCTTGAGGGCTGAACTCCTTGTGGCAAAGGCTGAATCACACTATAGCACTATCACTTAGCTTGGGAACAGAACCCTCTTCAAGCCTCTTCTTCTGTCTTTTGTGTTATGGCCCTGGCCTCCCAGAGTTGTGGGTGATTCAGTGGAAATGAGAGCCACATGTTTCTGAATCATGCCCGCCCTCCTTGGGCTGGGCTGGGCACATGGAGTAAGTGCCACAGGGAGCCCACAGCTAGGAAATGGAGCTCCAGAACGACTGCTAGGAGAGCATGAGGTTCTGGTGCTGAGGCTGTACGCCTTACAGCAGGGACCCCAAGCCCCATCCTCAAGCTGCAGGCCCACCCACCCACTTACTCTGGGCCCCTCCCTGAACTCTTCCAGCCTACCTTTGCTGTCAAATTGAATGGTGGTGCACTGGGCAGGGCTGGTATCCCAGGGACACACGTAGACAGCACCACCCTGCAGAACACCTGGCTGGCTAGTGTTAGCCTTGGGTGCTCCCACCAGCACACTGACCCTGTGGAGGGGCAAGGAGAAGCGGATTAGGAGGGGTCCTATTTCCAGGTCAGTTTCGGGTGGCAGGACGCACCCAGACCTTTGGGCCCAAGGATGGGGGTGGGGTAGAGGTCCCCTGGGTTGTATTTATATCTCAGGAGATGCCACAGATGCCAGAGGCAGGGGCTGGAGCCAGGCGTTTCCCACGTGCTGCTGTCACTAACTCCCCTCCTCCCCTCCTCCCACATTCTCCTACTTCTTCTACTACCAGAGAGAAGGAGCCAGCGTCAGTTCCTGGAAAAGGAACGAGGGACAGAGGTCTAGACTCCAGCTTCTCCAGTTCTTCCATCTATCTGCCAAGGTTAGATGCCCAGACCAACTGAGGCTGTGGACCAGAGGTTGAGGGTGTGCTTGGCATATGCAAAGCCGTCAGCATCAGGAAAACAAAACAAAACAAAACAAATAGTACCAAATGCAATGCATGTCCTTTGGTTGAAAGTGGATTAAAAATATATATTAAAGGGACAATTTAGTCCTAGAACCCCAGGTTCCTGTGGAGTCTCAGGGTCCTCACCTATTGTGTTCCCTCTCTCCCCAAGCCAAATTTTCTACCTGGGTCGGAACCCAGGCAATTGGTCACATAGTCTTGAGGCTCGTTGGAGGAAAATGTGAGTGTCGCAGAGGAGCTGGAGCACTGTGAAAATAGGCTGTTTCCTGGGCCTGGCTTGCCCCCCCTGTGGCCCAGAGTAGATCTCACTTTCCTAGCTCGGACTCTGCCTCGCTTGTACCTCTTTACCACAAAGCAGCTCCAGAAGACTGAACTCAAATCTTGTTCTGTTGGATCCTCTTCCTGGACACACATGCCCGAGATGGGGTCCTCCACCAAGGGAGGGCTCCTGGAATTCCTCCTCTACCAGCCCTGGTCCTTTGCCTCCAGGTCCTCCACATAGCCACAGCCCTGTTCTCTTTTGGCGCTTCACTCAGAATCTCCTGCAAGGACTGCATCTGGCAGCCTGGGCAGCTTTCCCTGGCACCCCAGCTCTGGGCCAGTGTCCCGGCCAGGCTTGGCCTCTGCTCTCCTCCCCCGCTGCCATTGGCAATTGCTCCTCAGCCTCTCTGCCTGTCTGTCCCCAGTACTGCCTGCTCTCTTGATTTAGATTTCTGAGTCTCCTCCTTTGAAAAAAAAAAAGTAATCATTTAATGTGTATGGATATTTTGCCTGAATGTCTGTGTGGCGTGCGGGTACTCGGCTCCAGGAGGCCAGAAGAAGGTATTGGATGCCCTGGGACTGGAGTTAGGAGTGATCCTGCCATACGGGTGCTGGGAACTGAACCCTGTAGCCAGCGCTCGTAACTGCTAAGCCGCTTCTTCCTTCATTTGATTTCAGATCCCTGGTCTCTCCACCTCTAATGGTTTTTGTGCCCTTTCAGGTTTCAGCACCCCCAACACCTACCCCTTTTCTTGCTTGTTCCACAGCCTTTATCACTAGGATTGTGGGCTCAAGAAGGGACTTAGCAGAGGTCACAAAGGCAGGAGTGTCTTCCAATAGGGTTACATATACTGAGGGGGAGGGTCAGGGTCTAAGAAGAATAAGTGATGGGATCAACAGGGAAGGAGTCCCTAGGACACCAATGGAGTATGGAAGGTGAGGGGCCCCCAACTGGATCAGGCCCTCTGAATAGGTGAGACAGTTGATTGGCTTGATCTGTTTGGGAGGCATCTAGGCAGTGGTACCAGTTCCTGTGCTCATTGCATGAGTTGGCTGTTTGAAACCTGGGACTTATGCAGGGACGCTTGGCTCAGTCTGGGAGGAGGGGACTGGACCTGCCTGGACTGAGTCTACCAGGTCGATCTCAATCCTGGGGGGGGAGGGGGGCAGGAAGGGGGAGAACAAGGGAATCTGTGGCTGTTATGTAGAACTGAATGGTATTGTAAAATAAAATAAAAGGAAAAAAAAAGAGGACAGGTGAGAATAAAGAAAGCAGGGGTCCAGGGGAACAAGAGTGGGGCAGGACAAGAGGTGCCTTAAGTTATAGAGTGGAGAGGGGAGGTGCCAGCTCGTTACCCTGGGGACAGGAAATGTTTACTGCCTGTGGCTTCCTGTCAGTTTCCAGCCTCACATTTCTCCATTTGTCTCCCACCCACTGGGTCTCACCTCTCTCTAACTCAGGCATTAGGACCAATTAGAAGTTTGAGCCACCATTCCAAGGGCCCAGTGACCTTCTCAGGTGAGAATGCCTGAGGCTGACGCCATTGAGAAGCTGCAACCTCAGGGCTGAGAGAGAAGAGAGGGGTGTGGTCCTTCTGTAGCTAGAGCTGCCACAGAGAATTTAGCCCTGGCCTCTTGCACCAAAAAATAGTGAAGGCCTGCATCGGTGGTGGTCTACATAGTGAGTTACAGGACAGCCAGGGCTGCACAGGGAAACCCTGTCTCAAAAAAACAAACCAAAACAACAAAAACAGTGAAGGCATTGCACAGGAACCAGACGGCTGCACAAGAAGCTGGAGCTCTGGGTCTTGCCCTAGCTCAGCATGGTCTTGGGTTTCCTCTTTCTCTGGCTTCTACCAAGGTCCCCAGATTTCTCCCATACCACCTGCATTTGTAGAGAAACTGAGAAGGGAGTGTATAGTTCAGCAGCCCTTACAAAGCCTGTGAAACCTATAAGCCCATGGGCCAGGGGCATATCTGTTTGCTATGTGAAAGTTCCGGGATCCCAGAATGTAGACAGCGGACATGGATCCTGATCAGCCCACACAATCCACTCATGGCTTCTACCTAAGGCTTTAGTGGTGTGTCCATCTCAGAGTTCTCATTCTAGCACCCACACATGCCTGCTGATGTGCCCGTGCCAAGGCTGCCATGTAAGCTTATTATCCCTATTCTCCTCCTACCTGATGCTTCCTAAATCCTGCAGCAGTAGAATCCTCATAGTGATCCAAAAGGGGACTAAGGGAGGGAGGGTCCTTGGGCTGTTTTCCATATTGCAGACCGCCTAACGGAAATCATGCATTTATCTGATAAGGCATACCAGGCTAATTAAAACTTCAAGTGCATTTGCTTTTGACTGGCATTACACCAACTTGTGTGGGGAACCTGGTTATCTCGGGCTGGTCAGAAGTTCTGATTGGCAGCTATAGATACTCTTGGTTCATAAAAGATGAAAAGACCATGAATTATCTCCCACTAGATGCTGCTTGGCAGATAGATTCTATTACAGAGTCCAAGGGAAGAAATGCTTGCCGTCATTTATCCAGAAGCCTCAGAGGGTTTGGTTAGTCTTTTGAGACAGATGGCCATATCTAGAAGCCATCGCACAGAACATCTACTGGACTAATGCAGATGCCTTGTGGTGCTGCATGCAGGAAAGGAAGGCCATCTCAGCCCTGACATTCCTCAACAAGTCCCCAAACTGCTGACCGAGCCTCAAGACCTTATTTGACAGATGGGAAAACTAAGTCCAAGAGAAGTCACAGCCATCCGTGGTTGCTCAGAAACTTTCCCAGGATATGAACAGAAGCCTGGAATCCTGGCTCCTAGGCTAGTGTTCTGCCCTGCCCCACTGCCAAAATATCCCCTCCTCTCTTCTTCACTATCTCCCTAGTCAGGCTTTTGATTAACCAAGCCCCTGTTCAATATTCAGTTACTGTTTGACTCCCTTGGCTTGACAAGGTCAGGGTAGAGAGCAGCAGGTGGGTCAGGGCCCAGCTCCCACAATCCTGCCTCACCCTGGCCAGGCCAGAGGTGGACACCTGCTTCTGGAACTCCAGGTACATTCTGAAGGGGTACACCTGGCTGGCCGAACAAGAGCTGCCTCCAGCAGACCGGCTCACTTTTTAAGCTTTAAGTCCTAAGTTAAGTCACTGTCTCTCTTCTAGCCTTAAATTCTCTCAAAACTAACTTCTAGTTCTAAATTTTTATGACTTTTGAAGCAATAATATTTTTCTCTGTTCAACACAGGATTTTTGTAATAATCCAATGAGAAATTGATATGAAAGCATAAGAGGAATGTAAGGGATTATGATTGCTATCACAGCTACTAGCAAGTACTACAAGCATGTGAGGACTGGGGATGAGCAGTTCCAGCAGGTGGACTGCTTGCCAAGCATGCACAGAGGCCCTGGGTTCAATCCCCATAAACTGGGTGTGATGGAGGGTGTGGCAAAGCCAGCCTGTAATCCCAGCACTGTGCAGAGGTGGGAGCAGAAGTTCAAGGTCATCCTTGGCTATACAGCTTGAGTTCAGCCTGGGAGCAAATAAATGAATGAATGAATGCAAGTCAGAAATGGAGGGAAAGTTAAGATATGAGTGAGGTTGGTGCCAGGGAAATAAAAATCAGAACCAAGACTCTCCCTATAAAGCTCATACTTTGCATGTGTTGCCTGCACGTGGGCGGGCACCTTTTAGGTGTTGTCTCATTCAGTTCTTAGAGTAAGTTAGACACCATGTTCAGGGGAAGGCTGGACTCCAAGGGTAACTTAAGTAACTTGCTCAAGTCCCAGCTCTTTGGTGAGTGGTGAGCACTCACACCCAGGGCTGCCTGGCTTCACCCCTTGTTGCCTGTGACACCTCTGCATGGATCACCCTGTTCTCTTCACTGTTCAACATTAGAAGCGATGCAGAAGAACCCGGAACACCCAGACTACAGCCCGAGTTTTCCCACATGAAGGAGAGGGAGTCCAAGTCCACCACACAGGATTACACACAGAGCAAAGGGAAGGGAGAGCAGAAAGTGAGCTGGACACCTGGGTGCTCTTGGGAGCACAGATGAACAGGGTGGGGGTGGGATGAAAAGACTGGGTCCTCTTTCAGAAGAAGCCTTAGGGACTAAAGGATCAGGCCAGGGGCCAGATACACACCTAGGGGACAAAAGGAGTACAAAGTCCAACAGATATGTCAGTTTTAAAAGAGAACTACCGTTTTGTGTGGGGTGGGGTAGGGATAAGGGAGAAGTAAAACGCCAGACACCCTGATGAGGGAAAACATCCTATATCCCCTCCATCCCTTCTGCTCCGTTAGGGTTGTGGTAAGAAGTTTGGGGGACCTTGGGGGAGGCAAGGCCTGGCAGAGACTCTAGGCCAGGGTGATGCAATGAGGTTTGGGCAAGAGGCCAGGGTGTGGGGTGGGGACCTTGAAAAGCCCAAATTCAACGTCTGGGGCCTAGTTATCTTTTTTTTTTTTCCATCCCTAAGTCCCCCAGACAAAGTAGAAAATCGTCCCTTCCCCAAATGAATTAGCTAGAGTTAGCGCCTCCTCCACCCCCTAATTAAACAGACAGCTAAATTCAGCTCACCTCTGACAAAGGTCCTAAGATCTCGGGGTGGGGGTGGGGGTGCTGCCGTGGGCATATCGGGAGGCTCAGAGCTTGGAGGTGGAGGAGAGACCACTGCTGTCATCCGAGGGGTTCAGGAATCTGGCATCTGGGGTCCCCTGCCCCAGAAGCTGGGACTGTCACCTTCCTCTTATTTAAAGTAAGTCCTCCCCTCATTTAAACAAACACTTTTGTTTCAATGTGGCCTCTAACTCTGATTTCCGAGCCTGTGGGCACCCATTTTCCAAGCACTAGGAGTCTAGGTCTGTTTATTACCCGGAAATAAGGATCGCCATAGAGATTTTCAGGAACCTTCGATCTGATGCTCTTGGGCCCAGAAAGCCTATGTCTCCCCAGCTTCCGACCCTAGTCCCAGAAGTCTGAGTCTCTGTTCAACTACAGCCGACAAGCTACAGGAAATCAGCTTTTCTCTTCCTCCCAAGAGCTGAGCTAGAGGGAAACCGCCCACCCCCCTTCAGGCGCGCGCACACACACCCCTCCCGACACATCCGTGCACCGCCCTGGGCTGACCCCGCCTCTAGCCCCAGCACCCCCAGTGCCGGGGTCCAGGGATTCTCCCTAAGTTTTTGGATCTCCTCGCCTGAAGGAACTGGGGGTGGGAGGCGACGCAGGGGACTGAGGAGAAAGGGGAGGGGGAGCTCCGTCCTCCTCCCTGGTCTTTCCCCAGTCTGAGTTGATGGGGGAGGGGAGGATGAGACTGGCCCCCACATAACCTCCCGACCCTCTCAGTCTGTCTGCCCTCTTACTGCACGCGCTCACCCAGCTTCAACCCTCTCAGTGGCCCCACCGAGGATCTCGAAGTTCTTCCAGTGCTCCCTAAGGCCCGGCCTCCGCGCCCCCCTCGACTCCCACCCGCCACAGGTCCCCAGCAGCCCACAAATCGCCGGAGACCCTGAGCTTTCTGCGCTCTTTCCTCCTGGTTGGCCTCGAGACCCTGCCTGCACTTCTCCAGCTTCTAGATTCTGTCCTCTCCTCATGCCACAAGTCTCGACACCGATCTCACACTCCACGTCGGCCACGGTGCCTCCCTGCTTCAGCGCGGGCCCCCAATTCTAGCTTGGGCCCCCAACCCTAGTTCTGGTCCTTTCAAACTCCGCCCTCAAACTCAAGTCTTGGTCGCCGCCAGACCCCGGCGCGCCCCCAATCTCCAGGTGGCCCCCTGCTCCCTTCTCGCCGCCAACCTCGCCACTTACCCGTCCCTTCCTGGCCGGTAAAACTCCACGGAGAAGCCGAAGAGGGAGCCGGGGGGCCCGGAGAGCACCGCTGGGGCCTCCGCTTCTAGGTTGAAGCCCCCAACCTGGAGTGGCGGCGGCCACAGGAGCAGCAGCAGCGGCAGCAGCGGCGGTAGGCACCGGGCCCCCCAGCGCAGCGGCACCGCGTGGAGAGGAGACGGTGGCGACCGTGGCGTCCGGCTCCCCATTGCGCCCGCTCTTCCCTGTCCTGGGGCCACCGACCCAGAGCCGCTTCCTAAACCTCCCAGAGGCGAATGACTCAACGCGGGGAGGAGTTTGCCAAACTCCCGGCTGGGCCCTCCCCCCGGCCGCCCGGCCGGCTGGCGGGGGGACATTCCTGGGTCCCCGGGACGCCGAGGCCGCGCCCCGCACCCCGAAGGGGCGTGGGGGGCCGCACCTCTGAACCCCTGGCTCCGGCCCCAGCTGGAGGCCGGTGGTCTGGCCTGGCTCAGACTGGGCGGGCTCGGGTTCTTCGCCCTCCTCTCCGCTTCCCCTCCCTCCTCCCCCTCCTTTCCAGATGTACAACGTAAACGCTCGGAAAAGTAGTTGGAAAAAGGGAGCAGAGAATTTCCTAATGAGGAAAGGAATCACCTCTGGGGGGTGGAGGGAGCCTGAACAGTGTGTGTGGGGGTCTCCCTCACTTATTCAGGAAAGAAGCTTTGGGGTCGAGAGACAAGGGACTCCTCTGGCGTCCATCCAACAGGGATTCCCCCTTGCCTTCCGGGGCCACCGGGTGCCTGGGTTCGGGCCAGCTGGATTGGGGACTCTGCAGCCCAGGCACTGAGTGCTTCCAGGCAGCCTGCTGGAGCAGCTTCGTGGGCTGCCGGAGTTCCGAGGCTGCCCCTTCCTAAACTGGTAGAGTGGAAAGCACAGGAGTTTGAGGCCTCAGTTCTCTAGCTTCTCTCTAAGGTAGGGTTTGGAAGTCTCTGTTATGACCCTTTCTTGGATTTGGCAGTTGACCAACTGGCCAGCCCCCCAATTCAGTGCCTTCATCATGTTGCCTGATTTCCTGGAGAAACCCCAGAAAGATATGTGATGGGTGGCAGATGTGATGGTGGTGGTGGGGAGTCTTCAAAGGGAACGAGCCTTCGCTTTCTGTTGGCCTTCTTGGTCACCCCCATAGCCTGTGCAAGTAGAGGAAGGAGTTTTAGTAAGTGGAGGTGCCTTTCTAGCTCCTAGCTCTGGCGGTGTGTGATGAGATCACCTTTCAGGACTCTAGTCTTTATCTTGCTCTGGGGGATGGGGAGAGAGGCCTGGAGTCTCCCCTAATCTCCTTTCTGCCTTTTTCTTCCAGGACTTCCCCCTTCTGGAATAATGCTCCCAAACTTAAATCCTGCCCCTGTGCCTTTCCTTCTCTTTTGCTTTGCTGTGGCCTGTGGGGTTTCCGAATAAAAGTCCCAGAGTCAGTTTTTTTTCTTCCTGCTGTGTGCTTCCCTCCTTCATCACTCAGGCACCCTGCTTCCTATCCCCAGTCACCCAGCTAGGTGTTCAAAAATCCCATCTCCAGAGCCAGTTGCAGCCCTAGCCAGAGGCCAGCTGAGCAGGCCATAGCCATAGTGGCTCTGCCCCACTTTCACAGGTTAGGACCCCAAGGAATCTGTGTGTCAGGATCTGAGGCAAGCAGTGCCCAAAGGTAACCTCTGGTGAGACCAGCCAAGGGGAACCCCCTTGGAGAGGAGGATGGAGCCTTACTGTTTATAGAGATCCATGTGAAGCTTGGATCTCACATGTGAATCCAGTTCTCTCCTTTCTCAGCCCAGACTCTTTAGATTTTTCCCAGGATTTAGGAGCTGGGAGAAAGAGGGGGTGTGTACAGCTAGGGAGGTGTGTGACTCAGATCCTCCCAGGAGCCTTGGTGGGGGACAGGGGACATAGTGTCCTGCCCTGGTCCTCCTCCTCAATCCCCCAACATTGGCCAACTCAAACAGGCCCCCTCCCTGTCCATTCCTTCTCCTGTTTACACAGGAGCCCCTTAGTCATTCTCTGGCTAGCTCCTCTGCTCTCCCCAATATCCCTCCTCTCTTGGCTCTCCTGCCCTTATAAGTCCTCACCCAGCAGCCCCGACACCAGCTTTCTTACTTGTCTTGCCTTCGCCTAGCCTCCCTTTCGTCTGCTTCTTGTTGAATCTGAGCTGGGATTTCTTCCTGCTTGGAGGTGGTTCAGCAATAACCCTCCAGGCCAGTTAGAAGAGGATCCCTGGAGGCTAGCCATCCAATCTTCTTCAGGAGAGAAAATTGCTGTAGAGTGATGACTTGTTCAAGATCACATGGCTAACCATGGAGAGTCTAAGACCTGAGTGCTATTTTTTTGTTTGTTTGTTTTTTACAATCATTTTTTGTGTGTGAGATCACACACAGGTAATGACACACATGGATGGGTCAGAGGACATCTTTCAGGAGTTGTTTCTCTTATTCCACCACGTGGATTCCTGGGATCAAACTCAGGTTATCAAGTTTGAGGTAGCAAGCACCTTTACCATTTTGCCAGCCCAGTCTGACTTGGGTACTTTGACTCCAAACCCATGCCTCTCCTCTGAGCCTGTTGCCTGTGTCCTGGGTCTCCTCTTAACCCCTTTCTCCCTGCTCTGTATCTCACCTCTCTGGCCAGTCTGTGGGCCTCTGTATATCTCTGGTTTTCCTTTCAGATCTGACATCTCTGGTAGCCTCTGTCCTGTGGTTCAGTGGTAATGAGTTGCTGTGATGGCTATTATTAATCATAGTGTGCTCCATGATGGAGGCACAGAGGGTGAAGGACAAGACCAGGACACTAGCCTAGCTCCTGCTGTCAGCAGCTTGACTGCCTTGAAGGCTGTAAGTTTAGAATCAGAAGAGTGAATTTCCACAGGGGAATTCAGATGCAGATACAAAGCCTAAAGTCAGGAGTCATACCAAGCTCTGACAGCCAGGTAAACAGTAATGGTTTATCTAACATATGCTATATGCTGGGTTCTGGGCTGAGCTTTAAGCTGTTTCTCCATTTAATCTTCCCAAAGGCCCAGCACTGAAGGTATGACTGCCCTAATTTTACTGTTAGGAAACTCAGAGGAGTGACTAGCAACATCACAAAAAGAAAAAGGCAGAGGAGCACCCAAAGCATTCCAGTACATTCTGAGGCTTGCTCTTCCCAGTGTTAGCCCTCTACAAAGCTGTGCTTCCATAGGGGAGCAGGAATCTTAATCCAGATCTGCTGTCCTTGGGGGTGGGGTGAGGGGAGGGTTGTATATACAACCCACTAATCCTCCAAAGCTGGAGGGAAAGGTTTGTATTGACTTCTCTGGGGGTAAGAGTCAGTAGCTTCTTTCAGACTCTCAGATGCCTGTAAACAGGGAGCATTGAGGCTGAGTGCACTGAATTTAAGAAGTAGGCTTCCATCTTATGGGGCCTGTAGAAAGCTTAGCTGGATAAAGGGGTCTGAGGTTCTTATGAAATAAAACCTCTCAGTAGCTGGACCTAACTGGCATATGCTTGTAATTCCAGCACTTGGGAAACTGAGGCAGGAGGCATGTGAATTCCAGGTCTATATAGATTACATAGTGAAATTTTGTCTTGAAAAATCCATAGCCTAGGTGGTGGTGGCACACAGCTTTAATCCCAGCACCAGGGAAGCAGAAGCAGGGGGAATCTCTGGAGTTTGAGGCCAGCCTGGTCTACAGAATGAGTTTCAGGACAGCCAGGGCTACACAGTGAAACCTTGTTTCTGATAAACCAAACCCAAACCCAAACCCAAACAAAACAAAAAACAGGACAAACCAAAAACATACAACAACAAAACAAAAACCCCATAACCAGGCTAGAGGGATGGCTCAGAGGTTAAGAACACTGGCTGTTCTTCCAGAGGCCCTGAGTTCAATCCCCAGCAACCACATGCTGGCTCACAACTATCTATAATGAGATCTGGTGCCCTCTTCTGGCCTGCAAGGACACATGCAGGCAGAACGCTGTATACATAATAAATAAATACATCTTTAAAAAACAAAACGAAACCCCAAAACCCACACTGCTCCTCTCAACCCTCCTTTCCCAAACCTCTCCTAGGTGGTGTGATTGAAATAAAATGGGTCATAGGTGTGCTAGGACAGACTGATTCCCTAACTCCGGAAACCTGGGCATTCCCAGAGACTCCAGGCTACTGGCGTCCGGCCAGAACAGTCTTTCTTTTATTTGAGGGATTGCTCAGACTTAATGTTCTCAAAAAAGACGACACAGTTCAGTGGGAAAGGAGACAGGGAGAGTTTGGCCGCAGAACCCCATCTCCCTGTCCTGAGCTGGAGTGATGAGCAGGTGTGGAACCTCAGTGGAAGAAAAGAAAGAAGTCTGTGAAGAGAATGAAGGTGAGGTGGATCTGCAGAAGCAGAGCAGGAGCTCGGTCACAGCAGAAGGCTGCTGAAGTTGGGGCATTGTTGTCTGTCAGAGAGGGAAGTGGGAAGTTTAAGAGTAAGCCCTCTGAACTCAAGGACTGTCACTGCCTGACTCAGGTCTCTGTTTAGAGGAACTGATGGCTCCATCATCCGTGAGTCACCATTTACCACCCCCACCCGTCTGCCCAGGGAGAAACCCTCCTCATGTCCCAGAGGTGAAATAAACCCAGATTGCACTCTCCTTCCCGCCCCCACTTTGCTCAGAATGTAGGAGGAAGTGGATGAAAGTGTTCACCAGGGTGACAAGAGCAGTCCTGGGAGATAGATGCTTACATCCTCTTGGGGCTGTGGAACTCTGAACCTAGTGACTGAAATGGTGACTAGATAGTTCTGCAGACACCAAACTCGGAGTTCTCTGGACAGAAGGAAGGCGATGGCCATTAATGAAGAAGGGTGGGGCTGAAGGACACTGTGATAAAAAGGACCAGTTCAGGTACAAGTTGCCCAGTGGAAGGAAGGACCATCTATTCCAACTTTCTTCAGTTTTTCTTTTTTTCTTTCTTAGCCTTTTGGGAGTCACCAGAACTCTACAGCAAAATTTAATAACCCAGATAAAAAGTTAAAAGAAAAATAAGATCCTCGGGGTGTCCTAAACATTGACCTTTGATTTGCTCTCTTACCTCACCCCATTTTTTTCTCTCATTGTTCACCTCTTGCTCATAGTCCCTACCTCCGGAGAGGAAAGGGGTGCCTGGTATTTCTTAGCTGAAGGCCTGGAAGCTGAAAGGAGAGACTCCATCCGGGGTGGGAGCTGTAAGTGGGAGTGTCACTTTCCTGGGATGGCCTTCCCAGATGTGAGCACATCTGGAGCCCATCAGGGAGGGACCTGGAGCACCAAGATTCCCAGTGCACATCCGATTGAGGCTACAAGGGGCTGTGGATGAGCCAGGAGTTCCCTCCTACTTCCACAAGTCTGCCTGCCATTTCTAGCTCTCTGTGGAAGGATTACCCGCCAAGACAGGAAGTTGAAACATGGTCAGGGCCCTGTCAGGGACGGCAGCAAGAAAGCCAGGGATTGTGCTCCAAATCCAGATATTTCAGTAGCTACAGCTCTTTATGGCTCTATAGAGATGACAGTATTTCTGATCTGGTAGAAGTGTGTGTGTGTGTGTGTGTGTGTGTGTGTGTGTGTGTGTGTGTGTGTGGTTGCGTGTGTCTGGGGCGGGGGTGGGGGGTGGGGGAGTGGGACATGGTATTCACTTTGCCCTTAACACATGTCATGAAGCTGGAGATGGGACCCAGCATAACTACCTGCCTGCTTTTCAGGAACAAGTCCTCAGGAGATCACTAGACCTTTGGCTGCCTTCATCTCTCCACTCACCCCAAACATACACTGTTTCTTTGGCTCCAGATTCCTCCTTGTCCATTATCACCTCACAATGAACACATTTGTTTTCTAGGGATCATGTGCCAGGCTAAGAATAGGTAGGCCTCCTTACCCTTCAGTGAGTGCTACCTCTCTCAGGGCTGAATCATGGGGTTTACAGTGACCTCACAAGGGTTCCAGCTGTCTGCTGCAGCAAGCATTGCATAAGGGTAACACAGAAAGTCTCTGAGGCTGGAATTCATGATGAGGCCAGTGATGGAGTGAGTGAGGTGTGTGTGTGTGTGTGTGTGTGTGTGTGTGCGCGTGCTCCTCCCTTTCTTCTAGAACAATGGCTGGAGGAGGAGTCAAGCCTTTTAAGATTCTTTCATTTGTTGTTGGTTGTGGCGTTAGCATACATCTTTAATCCCAGCACTTGGGAGGCAGAGGCCTTCCTGGTCTACAATGTGAGTTTCACCATAGCCAGGGCTATACAGAGAAACCTTGTCTCAAAAAACAAAACAAAACAACAATAACAAAAATGAAAATAAAAATAAATCATTTGTTTATTTTCTGTGTGTATGTGCATGAGTGTGCATGTGAAATATAGAGGCAGGTACTGGGTGTTTTCTTCAACCACTTTCAATCTAGTTTTGAGACAGCGTCTTACTATACCTGAAGCTTAAGAATTTGGCTAGGCTAGCTGGCCAGTAAACCTCAGGGGTCCTCCTGTCTCTGACTTTCCAGTGCTGAGGTCTATGCTTGCTTGCCCTCTTTCTTTCTTCCTTCCTTCCTTCCTTCCTTCCTTCCTTCCTTCCTTCCTTCCTTCCTTCCTTCCTTCCTTCCTTCCTTCCTTCCTCCCTCCCTCCCTCCCTCCTCCCTCCCTCCCTCCCTCCCTCCCTCTCTCTCTCTCTCTCTCTCTCTCTCTCCCTCTCTCTTTCCTCGAGACAGGGTTTCTCTGTGTAGTTTTGGTTCCTGACCTTGAACTCACAGAGATCCGCCTGGCTTTGGCTCCCGAGTGCTGGGATTAAAGGCGTGCACCACCACCGCCCGGCTTTCAACCCTAGTTTTTCACATGGTTGCTTGGAATCTGAACTTGGGTCCTCATGTGTATCCTGACAGTCACTTTACCACCTCTCCACCTCTTTATTATTTTTTATTTTGTGGTGCAGGGAATTGAACCCAGGACCTTGCATATGCTAAGCAAGTACCCTACACTGAGTTATGTCTCCAGCCCCAGGAGTCTCTGTTTTATAAAAACAATAAATAGGGGCTTTAAAGATGGCTTAGCGGTCAACAGCACTGGCTGCTCTTCCAGAGGACTGGGTTCAGTTCTCAGCACCCACATGGTGACTCACAACCCTGTGTAACTCTAGTTTCAGGAGATCCAACATTCTTTTCTGGCCTCTAAGGCCAGAAAAACCAGGTACACATACTGTACATACATATTTAGGGGAAACACTCATACACATAAGGTGATTCTTTTTTTTTTCTCAAGACAGAGTTTCTTTGTGTTGCCCTGGCTGGCCTGGAACTCACTCTGTGGACCAGTCTAGGCCCAAACTTAGAGATCTGCCTGCCTCTGCCTCCCAAATGCTGGAATTAAAGGTGTATCCCACCACATCTAGTAGCACACTTGTATTCTTTTAAAACACACACATATACACATAAAAAAATAAAATTTTACAAATAACATTGAATTTTTAAAATCATGTTCAGTATTTTGAAGTATATTGGGAAATGGTTAAATCTAACTAGTTAAGAAGAGCATTGCCTCACATGGTTACTCAGTGGTGAAGGTACTTTTTTATAGTTGCCAAAGGGCAACACACCGTGGTTAACTATAATCACTTTGATGGGCATAGTGGCACACAATTTTAAACCCAGCACTTCAAAGCAGAGGCAGGAGGATCTCTATGAGTTATAGGCCAGCCGGGTTATGCAGTGAGATCCTGTCTCAAATAAAGCAAAAGCAAAATAAAAAAGATCCTATTGTCACCTGTGTCACAAGATCCTGAAACTGATACCAACTTGATACTATAATCCTATATCCTTGGGCTAACATCTATTTCCCTCTCCTAACTATCTCAGCCTCTGGTAATCACCGTTCTCCTCTCTGTTATTAGATTGACTTGTTTACAATCCACACATGAATGACATCGGGTGACATTTGTTTTTCAGCACCTGGCTTATTTTACTTAACATAAAAGTCCCCTAGGATAGAATTATCTATGCGAGATCAAATGGCGGTGTTTCATTCTCTATATGCCTGAAGCATATTCCACTGGGCACATGTGAGCCACATTTTTTTTTTATTCACCCATTGGTAAACACTGGTTGATTCATTGTTGCCTGTTGTGAACAATGCTACAACTTAAGAATGCAGATATCCTTTCAATATACACATTTCGTTTCCTTCAGTTATTCCCAGTTACAGGAACTGCTAGATGATTGTATGGCATCGCCTCATACATACTTGGTGGTGCACACTTTTAATCCCAGCACTCAGGAGGCAGAGGCAGGCAGATCTCTATGAGTTTGAGGCCAGCCTGGTCTACATAGTGAGTTCTAGGACATTCAGAACTATCACACAGAGAAATCTTGTCTCAAAAAACCCACAAAAAAACAAAAAACAAACAAAAAACTAAACCAAACAAAACTCCCCCAAATCCACAACCACCACCAAAACTTATCTAGCAAAGACCCAGCACCCGTCCCTCTCCACCCTACCTCAGCCTCTGGAAGAGGATGAGCTTCCTGACCGTTTGGCTGAGATCCCTTTCCACAGCTGTCCGACAGCTTACAGGCTGAATGCCAGAGGTCTTCCTGTTCCAGGTTCAAATCAACATTTAGCTAGTGTGTTCCACATAACCTAATTCTGGAGATAGAGGGTAGGGCTAGGGTCTCTAAGTCTCCAAGATAGAGGGAAGTGTGTGATAGGAATTGACCTTGGAGGGGAAAATTGGGGGAGTCAGATGGAGAGCTGTGTCGCAGGAGAGGGGATGGTAAGATGGCTTCTATCTCAGGGAGATCAGGCTTTCATTTAGGTCACTTCCTTCCAGCCCAGGCTGCCATGGCTATCCATGCCTCTACAACTAGAGATCTCAACTCTACTCCCCAACTGCAAGCCAATAGCTTACAGAAGTTCTAAGAAGTGTGGGTAAGGAATAGGAGGTGCAGAGAAGGAAAAGCACAAAGAGAAGGGGTGAGGGGGAGGAGAAGGGAGAAAGGAAGTTATTATCAGGTGGGGAGTCTTTGGAAAGTGGGGAAACCATCAGAGAGGAGAGAAACAGCTGGAGAAGGGGAAATGATGTAGTTACATGGCAAGACCCTGTCATCAACCAAACAGAAGAGGAAAGAGGGTCTCATATCCTCTGCAATTCACTTTACTCATTTTGGGCATCTAAACCACCTAAACAAGCCTCTGATGGTGTTATTTTCAGCTCAAAACCTGTGGTTCCACCCTGTGAACCCCAAAGTCTGCAAGGGACAGCCAATGGGGCCTTTGATCTAACTCTTTGACTGAACACACAAAGCTCTGTGAACTGGAGGAGGAGGGGAGCTGAGCTGTGTTGGAGACTTTTTTGTTTTGTTTTCAGACAGGGTCTCAACTTGCAGCCCTGGCTGACCTGGAACTCAGAGAACTGCATCCTTCTGCCTCCTGAGTGCTAGGATTAAAGGCATGCACCACCAGCCTTTTCTTGAGAATAGAAGTCAGAGAGGGCTCAGAGAAAAGGAAGAAGGGCTAGGAAGGGAGAACCAGAAGTGGTGTATGAAACAGAAGTGAGAAGGGAGGTCCTGGAAAATGATGGAAGAGAGGAGAAGGAAGAAAGGAGAAGAGAGGAAAAGGGAGGAAAGGGAGAAGGAAAATGGGGGTAGGCTGGTGTGGAGTCCTCAAGTGTGGGAAGTAGATAAACTTTGGAAGCTGCTTGAAGGAAAAGTTCAATCCTCTTCAGCAGTTGGTGAGGAACTCTCCATAGGTCACTGAGAGGCAGCTGAAGTTCTGAGGAGGCAGGAAGTAGGCCCCCTGATTTGCTTTATCCTCAAGTCTCCCACTCGTCACTTAGGGACCAATTTTCTGTGTCATTTGTCATTTTTAGGTCCTTCAGTGGATCTCATTCTTTGTTGGGTTTTCTACCCTCCTGACCACTGTCTCTTGGGCACAGATTTCTGGTCACTCTTCTTCCCACCTGTCACATGCAGGTCATTCTCTCTCCCTGGTCTCTTTAGGTCCAGCTCCTCTGGCCTATTCGCCCTCTGTGTCAGGCAGAGATGAAACAGACTGGAGGTGTATCCTGCTCTCTGCTCAGTGCCCCTCCCCCTCCAAGCCAAGGTTGAGACAGTGATGCAACTGTCCCTTTGGCCATTTTCCTGGTCCTGAATCCCAGGGGTGGTGTATGGGGGTGGGAGGAGGGGTAGATCTGAGGTGGAAAGTCTGACGCCGAGTCCAAGCCCCCAGCCCCACTCAGATTGGCTGAGCTCATCTTTTCAAGCAACCACAGCTGGACATTTTCCATACGATCACCTCAGGGAGCAGGGCAGGGCTCCAGAAACCCAGGCGGCTGACAGCTTCACAGGAAGCAGGCTGCAGGCCAGAGCACCCTACGTGCCTTTGGTCTTCCTTTTTGCTGCATTCTGCAGGCTGCAGTCCCAGGGGAGGAGTAAGGAAAGGGCTCTAAGCCTGGAGAAGAGCCAAAGCTGGACCAGCTTGTGGGTCCCAGACAGACAGGTTTCTTCATCCCTCCACATCAGTGCTCACTGTTTGTACCAGCCAGCGTGGGTGAGGTTCCTGTGTGGCACGAATGTGTATATGAGCTGGTAACCTGTGCACACACTTACACACAGTCTTTGAACTGCATATGCTTGTGTCAGTGTTTACTAGGATGGGGTATCTGTGTCCTGAGTGGTCCACAGGCCAAAGCTGGAGGCGATGTGTGGGTATGAGCCCCTCTGCTTTCTTCTCAGTGGTGCAGGAGATAAAGTAGCAGGTTTGAGATGAGGGCTACTTGTTCTCACAACTCCTGTTTCCCCACCAGTCAGCCCTTCCCTCACTTAGCCTTCAGCTTTTTTTTTTTTTCCTTTTGGTTTTTCTAGATAGGGTTTCTCTGTGTAGCCCTGGCTGTCCTGGAACTCACTCTGCATACAGACCAGGCTGACCTGGTCTGCCTCTGCCTCTCAAGTGCTGGGATGTTTGCTATTTATTCATGTTTGGTTTCGGCCTTTGGAGACTGGGTTTAGCTATGTAGCCTTGGTTGGCCTGGAAGTTACCATGAAGCCCAGGCTGATTTCAAACATGGAGTAATCCTTCTAGCTTTGCCTCCCAAATGCTAGGATTACAGGTGTGAGCCCCTAGACCTAGTGAAACCTGTCTTTGCTGGGGGCACTGAGATGTCTGCTTAGGGTGGAGGGGCTGGAGGCAGCATGGGCAGGAAGCTCTTGGCTGTTTATTCCCTCTCTTTCCTGCCTCCTTTGTGGTGGCAGACTGGCTTCCTTCCTCACTTCAGCACCTTGGCTCCCAGCTCATTTCCGCTCTTAGACTCCCAGTGCGGCTCTCAGGCTTGCACAGCAGAGTTTTTCCATGCATGGCCTTTTGGGCAAGGGGACCCCTGGGTGGGTGAGTCAGGGACTGAGGAATGCTAGTGAGATGCCTCTGTATCCTTCCCTCACTCCATTCAAGCAGCTCTGAACTGAGGGAGGGGCTCCTGATGTGTGGTTTACCTGGGATTGCTTCTCCTCTGTCTTGGGACTGGAGAACAGTCCTGAGAAGATACCCCAGCCCAGCCCAACCTAGTCTAGCTTCCCTCTTTTGTGTCCCTACTTGGCTGTCTTTGCCTCGATCTGCCCCTGCCCCACCTCCCACCTCCATCCACTGCCCTACAAGTCAAGGAATGTAACTTTTCTCTCTCACTCTCTCATTGATTAGTCATGGGCACCCCATCCCCGTGGGAACCGTTACTCATCCTTGCCCCCCCTTCCCAGCAGTCTCCCCAGAATTGGCTTAACTCCTGCAAGAGGAGCACTTAGTCAGTAGTTGGACACCAGAGGTGGAGTGGGGGCAGTGTCCTGGAGAAAGCCACTTTTGGAGCAGTGTTTGATCTTATGGCCCAGAAACAGAAACCCCCTCCCCCACTTGGTCCACACACCAGGAGCTTGCAACTCCTGGTTTTAGTTACTGTGGTTTGGTTAGCAGGGGTAGGGTTGGGGTAGGGGACTGTTTGGAGAAGGGTCCAAAGCAAATGGGCACCTAGGTCCTTCTCCGGTGCTAGCTTTGAGACTAGGACCTGGAGCCTGCTCTTTGGATTTGGCCTGGTGCCAAGGTCTGGCCTCTGTCTCTCAGAATCAGACAGGACCTTTCCCAATAAGGAGCCTCCCAACTCTAGGTCCACTCCCTGCTTCCCCCCTTTCCAGTCCCTCCAATAGTTCCTCTGCCCTAAAATAGCCAGGCTTTCCCCTCTCTTCCTCTCTGCCTCTCCCCACACCCAGGTTTGGGGCCCAGAGGGATAGAAGAGAGCTGAAGAAGGGTGAGATTGTACAGGAACCATATGGGCAGGTTTGGAGAGGGGTAATAAGAGCTCATAAAGATACAGGGAACTGGTCACATGGCCCAGGTCTGCATGGGGTGGGGCTGGGGACACAGTTCCTGGAACTATTGACTCTAAAATAATAATAGCTGGTGCTTTTTGGCACAGTGTTTATTCAAAGAGCTCTCTGTGAATTAACTTAGTTGGTACTGCTCCTATATGAGGAATATCTTCTTGTCTTCTCCTCACAAGGGGAAGAAACTGAAGGATAATTAAACAGAGGATAATTAATATGCTTAAAGTGAGTAGAAAAGCTAATTCAAACTCAGACTGGGAGAAACCACCTATTTTAGCTCTTGGCTTGGCTTTTGGGTATTTGGGCCTCCCAGGACAGTATAAGGAATGCTCTTATGGGGCTTAGGGGGTGGTGATACTCATAGACGCTGCCACTCTAGTATGCCTATTACAGCGTCTACTCCTTGGGTGACTGTATAGAAACAGATTGTGATTAAACACTCCCAAAGAGAACCATTGATCATTTTAAGAAAAATTTTATTTTTTATTGTTTATTTTGTGCATAGGTTTGTTTGTGGGTGCCTGAGGTTGGCAGAGGAGGTTGTCAGATCCCCTGGAGCTGGAGTTACAGGCTATTGTGAACCACCTCTGTGGGTGCTGGGAATTGAGTCTTCTAGATGAGTATCAACCCGTTGAGCCAGTGAGCATTAAAAACAAACAACAGAACAAAACAAACAAACAAAAAAACCCTGGTGCCACTTGTCTTTAATCCCAGCACTTGGGAGGCAGAGGCAGTAGGATCTCTGTGAGTTTGAACCCAGCCTGGTCTATAGAGTATGTTCCAGGACAGCTAGAACTACACAGAGAAACCCTGTCTCAAAAAACAAGACAAAAACCTCCAAATTCCCCTCATCTTATTGTTCATTTTAAAAACAAATTAACCTTATTCTAAAATGAAAAATATAATCAGTTGATTCTCAATTATTTATTTATTTATTTATTTATTTATTTATTTATTTATTTATTTATTTTTTAAGCTATGGTCTCACTCTGTAGCCCTGTCTAGCTGAAACTCACTATTGTAGACCAGAATGGTTTCAAACTCAGAGCTTAACATGTCTTTGCTTCAGATTAAACACACCCCACTCAAACTCATTAAAACAAAACAAAACAACCAAATATATAGCCTGACATTGTAGTGCATGCCTATAATTCCAGAATTCAGGAGTCTGAGGCAGGAAGTTGGTGAGTTCTAGGTTGTCTGGGATACCTAGGAAGACCCTGACTCAGAAAAACAAAGCTAGGGCTGGGGAGTTGGCTCTGAGGGTACAGTATTTACTGTGCAAGTATGGAATTGGAATGACAAGCCCATTACCCACTGTCCAAGTGTGAGGACAGGATGAAATCCCATTGTCTGCATAAAAGCTATAGCCATAGGTGTGCATGGCAGCCTTCTTCTCACCCCAGCCTTTGGGATGCAAAGCCAGACAATCTCTGGAGAAAGCTGGCTAGCTGACTAGACAGAGAGCTGAGTTCAGTGAGAGACCTTGCTGCAGTACATAAGGAAGAATGCAACTGAAAAAGACACCAGAAGCCAACCTCAGGCCTCCACATGCATATGCACGTGCATATGAACACCCGTAGGCACACACAGGCCACGTACATGCATATTCCAAAACCCCAAACAAAACCAACATCACCAATTTAAACCAACAAAACAAAAATATTGTTGAGTGATGTGCAAATGATAAACAGGTTAGCACTGAAGCCAAGTAAGTATGACAGGAGGTGGACGTCAAGAGAGGAATGCAGGGTCAGAATCAACGTTAGGGGACACCTGGGAGAAAGGGGGAAGAAAAGTTGTGAGTAGAGGACTTTCTGGGGCCCCTGTCCAGCCCTTGTTTATGTTCCAGGTAGTTAAAAATACTGATTTATTTTTTTCCCACAGAGAGGAAGAAAGGAAGGGGGATGAGAATTCTTTAAGTCATGAGAACAGGCAGGAACCACTGGGATGGATCCAGGCACTTAGAAGTTCCAACTTGAGCAAGATTCTTCTTTTTTGGCTCTGAAGTTTATCTTTCCTAAATGAGAGTGATTGAGCTAGGAGAGCATCAGGGGTTCCATCTTACTCCAATACATTCAGATTCTTATCCAGAAACTCGGGGAAAACCAGGGCTGAAGTCCTTGTGAGGGTCAGGAACAAACAAATACTTGGTAACCAGGATGAGCTCAGGGCTCTGTAGGGGGTAGTGAGGAAAACCAGTCAGCCAGGCCAGACTCCAGAAGTGAATGGAGGGTGGCTCACTCATTCATCTGACCCTGTGCCTTAAAAAACTAAAACCTAGAATGTAAGTATCCTATCCAAGGAGACTGAAATGAGACACAGCTCTGCACATCTAGGAAGGGCCAATTCCCAGGTCCCTCTGTAATGGAGGTATTATGGAGATGGGAATAGCCAGAGTTATGAAATACTGTTTAGGAAACTAAGCAGTGTACATATATTACCTAATTTAACCCCAAGATAATCCTATGCCACTGCAGTTGATATGTTCCAAATTAATATTGTCGTTTCTTTTTTTCTTTTCTTTTCTTTTCCAAAACAGGGTCTTACATAGCTTTGTTTGGCCTGGAACTCATCCTCCTGCCTCTACTTCCTGAGTGCTGGCATTAGATGTGTGACACCATGGCCAGCACTTGTTTTTTAAGGCTTGTAGTTCTGGCTTGCCTCAGATTTCCTTTGTAGCTGATGATGACCTTAAACTGTTGACCTTTCTGCCCCTAGCTCCCAAATGCTGGGATATAGCCATGTCCCACCATTTCAGGCTCTCTCCTCTCTCCCTCTCTCCAAAAGAGTCTCATTCTGTAGCTCAGACTAGCCTGAAACTCAGTATTGGCCCTCACACTAATGGGCAATCTTCCTGCCTCAGCATCACACGGACTGAATTTAGAGGCGTGAGATAACAAGCCTGATTTGATTTTCTCCTTTAATGTTCTCAACAGCTAAAGTTGAGATTTGATTGATGAGCCATCTTTAAAAGCAGGAGAAGCTGGCATGGTGGCATAAGCCTTTAGTACCAGCACTGGGGAGGCAGATCTCTGTGAGTGTGAGGTCACCTTGGTCTACACCAAGAGTCCCAGGACAGCCAGGGCTACATAATAAGATCCTGCCCCCCAAAAAGAGAGAGAGAGAGAGAGAGAGAGAGAGAGAGAGAGAGAGAGAGAGAGAAAACGGTAGGAAAGATGGTTTAGGTTCCAGTAGGACTTTAACTGGTGGAGGAACATCTCTAGAAGTTAAGGGACTTTTGCATCCTGGTAGGATCCATTCTGGATAGGGCTGTTGGGGTGGGGTGGGTTTGGTTGCCAGCCCTTGAGGATGAGAGTTAAATTGGATGTATGACACCTTGATAGCACCTCTCTCCACTCTTTTCCTGGCATTTTGAGATAGGATCTCACTGTTTGGTTCTGACTGGCCACAGTGCTGGCATTACAGGTGTGCACCACCTTATCAGGCCTTATGCGGAGCCTTTAGAGATGGAAACAGTGAGTTATGAAGTTGGGGATGTTTTAAGTTTGCAAGGAGACCAGTAGTTGATTTTGAGACTGCAAATTCCCTTTTGTTTTCATCAGCTACTTGTTAGCAGGAGAAAAGGAAATTAGATATTAGAGGGACTTCCCTACTGTTTGGGGCTGATAGGAGCCTCTGCCTCCTGTGGTGATTTGTAAAGACAATGCATTCTTCCTTGTCTGTAATGAGCAGGAGCTGGAGGCATGAAAGGTCATTGTGCTGCTAGGATTGTGGATGAGGTGGTTTATTTGATGACCTATGACCAGCTAGAAGAGCCTGAGGTTTTTGAGGGAGAGGAAATTTGCCAAAAGGGCATTTGGAGGAGGGTATTTCTGGGCTCCAGCCTAGGGTGAAGTCAGAGACATAAATCACACCTCCCAACTGCCCATTTCCGATTTCAGTTTAGTTCCCAGCCAACAGTTTAGTCAGCTTGCCAGAGGAGTGTGTGGATGGAGGTGGGGCGCTGGAGCTGGAACCAGTGACTGGGAATGGGGATCAGCAGGGAGTGGGAAACAAGTTCCTATTGGGCCCTGTTGGGTTGGGGTTGGGCTGGAAGGGCTGGGTGTGTGGGGATCACAGTGAAAATGAGTTTGAAAGCCTTGTGTGTTGGTATACTCTTATAATTTCAGTACTTGGGAGGCAGAGGCTGAAGGATCACTTCAAGTTCAATACCAGGGACAGTGAGACGCTGTTCCTCCCAAACCACCCCTCCCCACAAAATCCCAACAAAACAAGAGTGAATTGGAGATTCCTCATTTCCGACAAGACCCTCAGCCACACCCAGTCTGCTGAATTCTCCCTCAGGTACAAAACCACCGGGGCATGCTTTGAAGACTGATGCCTTCAGAGAAACACTCCATCCCACCCAACTGTTGCTCACTTCAGCCAGAAAAGTGCAGATGTTCTGGATGAGTAGAACCAGAAGTGAGTGGGGACTGAGAGATGAGGATCTCAGAATATTAAGGTTGGGGAACGTCCTTCTCCTGTGACTCTTATGCAGCAGGGTTGGATGATCTTTCTTCTCACTGGAGAACCTCAACAGTCTGCTGTCCTGTGGTGGGCATGGCCTCCTCACCAAGGGATTGGGGAGGCAGAGTAGGAGGCACTGGATTGAGTGTATATGTTGGGAGGGGTAGGTGTTTGAGGTCAGGAAGTCCAGAAAGCAACTCAGACAATGGCTTTTCCGCTGGTGTGGGTCTAGGCTGCTGGATCCTGTCTGACCCCATAGCACCTCCTAATTTTCTTATTGCTTACTAGTCAGGGAGAGGCCCATTTCCAGGTAATTTAATCCAGCCTGGCATCCTCTTCCACATGGAGGTTGTCATGGTCCCTATATGGTATGGCACTGGCACTTTGATGTTATGGCAAATATGCTTTTATTTATGTTTAATCTATTTGTTCCTTAAATTGTTCTCTTGTGTTCTAGGAGACCAGAAGCTTTGGTACAGCCCCAGTCCAGCAGAACAATAACATGTGCTTCTTGATATGCAAGGTGACAATATGATTAGATGGAGATCTTGGAATGTTGGAATATGTTTCTAGAAAATGAGAGTGAGCTGAGCTTAATCCCAGCACTTTCGAGGCTAAGGCAGGAGGATCATGAGTTTCAGGCCAGCCTTGGCTATACAGTGAGACCTCTCAACAACAAAGAGAAAGAACTAGCCAGGCAGTGGTGGCTCACGCCTTTAATCCCAGCAGAGGAGGCAGAGGCAGGCAGATCTCTGTGAGTTTGAGGCCAGCCTCGTCTACAGAGTGAGATCCAGGACAGCTAGGGCTGTTACACAGAAAAACCCTGTTTAGAAAAACGAGAGAGAGAGAGAGAGAGAGAGAGAGAGAGAGAGAGAGAGAGAGAGAGAGAGAGAGAGAGAGAGAGAGAGAGAGAATAGAAGAAAGGAAGGAAAGAAGGGAAACAGATGGGAAGGTATGGCCATTGCTACCAGGGCTTTAACTGGGTAAATTGACATTGAGGCCCTCTATCTCTTTCCTTCCTCCTGCTCTTACCTGAGAGAATCAGACAGCTACTTTCCAGCTCACCATGTGGGTAGAGGACTCAGCATTGTCTCACTAATGTGCCTAATTTATTGTTAGCCTTGCTCCCATGAGTCCAGGGTCTGGAACGCACAGTCATCTTTATTGTTGTCCAGGCGCTGAAGCCCTGCACAAGTCCTCTTAACTCTCAGCAGTCCCCTTCTTTTATGTCTTGCCCTTGTTGTCCAGACTGCACAGTCTGGCACTTAGTTACCTAGGGTATTAATAGAGTTCCTATGAAATTTAGAAACTGAATTCATCTGAATGTACATTTGACAGAAGCAACTATAAATATCTTATGGAAAAGATTACATAGAATTCTTTTTAAAAAAAGATTTATTTTTATGTGTGTGTTTTGCCTGCCTGTATTCATGTGCACTACATGAGTATGCCTGGTACCAGGACCAGGAGAGGGCACCGGATCCTGTGAACAGGAGCTACAGATGGTTCTGATTGTCAGCCACCATGTGAGAACAAACATGGGTCTTCTGGAAGGGTAGCAAGTGCTTTTTTTAAAATAAAGATTTATTTATTTTACGTATATGAGTGCTCTTTATGACAGAGGAGGGCATCAGATCTCACTAAAGATAGTCCTGAGCCACCATGTAGGTGCTGGGAATTGAACTCAGGACCTCTGGAAAACAGCCAGTGCTCTTAACCTCCGAGCCATCTCTCCAGCCCCCCACTCCCACCCCCACTTTGCAGCAAGTGCTCTTAACCAATTTGCCATTGATCCACACCCCCATAGGTTTTTGTTTTTGTTTTTGTTTTTGAGACAGGGTCTATGTAGCCCTGGCTGTTCTGGAATTCACCAAGATCTGTTTGCCTCTGTCTCCAAGTGCAGGGATTAAAGACATTCACTACCATGTCCAACCATACACAGAATTCTTTCTTTTTTCTTTTTCTTTCTTTCTTTTTTTCGACAGTTTATCTGTGTAGCTTTGGCTGTCCTTGAACTCACCAAGATCTGCTTTCCTCTGGTCGCCCCAAGTGCTGGGATTAAAGGCATGTGCCACCACTGCCTGGCTCATAGAATTCTTAATGTAGACTTTTGTGTTAAAGTGCTTTTATTTTGCACAGAAAATATGTCTGTTATATTGGAAAGAAGACTTGAGTTTGAATGCTGACTCTACAATTTAATAGATAGGCCATAGCTTGGTATGGTGACATACACCTGGAATCCTAGCACTTAAGAGGCTGAGGCAGGACTGAGAGTTCCATACCAGTCTGAGCTATATACTCTTGTCTAAAAACAAAAAACAAACAAACAAACAAAACAAAACAAACAAAAAAAAAACACCAGCCAGGCGGTGGTGGCGCACGCCTTTAATCCCAGCACTCGGGAGGCAGAGGCAGGCGGATCTCTGTGAGTTCGAGGCCAGCCTGGTCTACCAAGTGAGTTCCAGGAAAGGCGCAAAGCTACACAAAGAAACCCTGTCTCGAAAAACCAAAAAAAAAAAAAAAAAAAAAAAAAAAAAAAACACCAGTAATAAGCTGGGTGTGCTGGTGCATGCCCTTAATTCTAGCACTCTAGAGGCAGAGGCAGAAACAGGTGGATCTCTGAGTTCAAGGCCAGCCTGGTCTACAGAGTGAGTTCCAGGACAGCCAGGGCTACACAGAGAAACTTTGCCTGAAAAAAAAAACAAAACAAAATAAATACGTAAACAAACAAACAGTGTCAAGTTATGTAATCTTCCCTGTTCTCAATATATTCATCTATAAAACAGAGACATACTTTTCCCAAGACTTGTTGGGAGAATTAAGGTAATATTCTGTCTGTGCAATCACAGTGCTGAGAAGACTGAAACCCATTCAAAGTCTGAGGTGCTCTTTCTGAATGTGACAAAGTGTGTTTCACAGGCCAGTTCTCAGCACAGACATCACTGATCCTTACCCAGCACTCCACAGCACAACTCACAACACGTGTCTCTCCCACTAGACCAGGTTCTGGAAGGTAAAGATTGTTTGTACTTCCATTTTCCCATGGCCTAGTACACTGCTTGATTAGTAAAATGCTATTTGAACACATTGCCTTTAAAAAAAAAAATAACAAAAGGCCTGGGAATATAGCTCAATTTTTTAATGAGCATGTATGAAGTCCCAGGTTTGATCCCCAATTCTCTCCTCATACAGGAATGTGATGGTGGCACATGCCTCTAATCCCAGCACTTGGAAGATTAAGGCAGGAGGATCAGGTCACTTTAGCTTTATATTGAGTTTAGGGCCAATTTGGGCTACATGAGACCTCTTTTAAAAAACAAAACCAAAAATGACTTGGGGTTGGAGATTTGGCTTAGTGGTTAATAACATTTGTTCTTGCAGAGGACCTGGGTTCAATTCCCAGCACTCACATGGAAGCTCACAACTATCTGTATCTCAAGTCCCAAGGAATCCAGTGCCCTCTTCAGACCTCTGGGGGCACCAGATGTATGTGTGGTGTACATATGTATGTACACACAGGGAAAACACTCATGCACATTAAATAATAACATAAGGAGCTGGAAAGAAGCTCAGCAGTTAAGAGCACTGACTGCTCTTCCAGAGGACCTGGGTTCAATTCTTGGCAACCACGTGGCAGCCCTCAACTGTCTGTAACTCCAGTTCCAGGGTACCCAACCCCATCATAGACATACATGAAGGCAAAACACCAATACACATAAAATAAAAATGAATAAATTATTAAAAATAACATAAGTACATTTTTAAAATAAAAAAACTAATGAAAACATGATGACATGCAATTTTGTGACAACTGCTATTTTAATATATTTTTAGTCATTCTGTAAAGCTTTTATTGTATATACATTCATCTTCCATGGTATGTTATATAATGTGTATTGATCCCATTTCCTCCCATACATCCTACCCTCCCTTTTTTATTTTTGGATTTTTATTTAGCTGAGGATGATTTTGAACTCCTGATTCTCCTGCTTCCACCTTCCAAGTGTTGGGATTATAAGCACGCACCACCACATTCAGTCTTGTTCATGCATATGACAACCTTGGTTGATTTCTTCAGGTGCCATCCATACACCTTGTTCTTTTTTTTTTTAAGACAGGGTCTCACTTTGTAGTTCTGGCTCACCTGGAACTTGCTATGCTTTGTCCCCACCAGGCCAAACCTACCTTGATTTTTCAAACAGGGTCTCTCATTGGCTTGGAGCTCTCTGATTAGGCTAGGGAACTCTGGGGATCTGCTCTCCATCCTCCAGAGCTGGGATTACAAGTGTGTGCCGCCATCCCTGGCTTCTTTGTGTGGAGTCTGGAGATCAAACACAGGTCCCCATGCTTGCACAACTAGCACTCTATCAATAAAGCCATCTTGCCAACCACATTGGCTGGTTTGTGTGCCAACTTGACACACAAACTTAGAGTCCTCACAAGAAGGAGCCTCAGTTGAGGAAAGGCCTCCATGAGATCCAGCTGTAAGGCATCTTCTCAATTAGTGATTTCTCAAAATGTGGGAGGGCTTACCCTATGGTGGGTGGTGCCATCTCTCATTTGCTGTCCTAAGAAGATGGGCTGAGCAAGCCAGGGGAAGCAGCTCCCCTCCATGGCCTCTGCATCAGTTCCTGCCTCAGGGATCCTCCTCTGTTTGAGTTCCTGTCCTAACTTCCTTCAGTAATGAACAGCAATGCTGAAGTATATGCCAAACAAACCCTTTCCTCCCCAGCTTGATTCTTGGTCTTGGTGTTTTGTTGTAGCAATAGAAACCTTAGCTAAGACACCAAACTTTTTTTTTTTTTTTTTAAATATGGAACACTTCACAAATTTGCATGTCATCCTTTCACAGGGGCCATGTTAATCTTCTCTGTATTGCTCCAATTTTAGTATATGTACTGCTGAAGGGAGCAACCTTTTTGTTTTCTTTAAGATTTATTTTATGTATTTGAGTATTTTGCCCACATATATGTATGTGTACCATGCACATGTATTATGTACCTGCAGAGGCCAGAAGAGGGTATTAGATTCCCTGGATCTGGAGTTACAGATGGCTGAGTTGTGAGCCATCATGTGGGTTCTGGGAACTGAATTCAGATCCTCTGGAAGAACAGTAAGTGTTCTTAACCACTGAGTCATCTCTCTAGCTCGAGCACTACTGTTTTTGAAATAGCTTCTAGCTCTGGCTGGGCTAGAACTCTCCGTGTTGACTAGGCTGATCTTGAACCTGTAGTAATCCTTTTGTCTTAGCCTGTAGAATGCTGGGATTACAGGTGTGCACCACCACACATAGCTCCTAATGGACATCTTTGCTGTGGAATAATCCTTCTGTACACTGTGAAAATGTGTTGTTCTCATTGTTAACAAAAAGCTGATTGGCTGATAGCTAGGTAGGATTTTTGGGGCAAAGAGAATGCTGGGAGGAAGAATGGCAGAGTCAAAGGAGTTGAGAGAGATGCAGAAAGAAGCAAGATGAACATACCGTGTTGAAAGAAGGTACTGCCTTGTGGCAGAGGGTAGATAAGAAATTAGATTAGCTGGATGTGGTGGCACACACCTTTACACTTGGGAGGCAGAGGCAGGCGTATCTCTGTGAGTTCAAGACCAGCCTGGAGTGGTCTACAGAGTGAGTACCAGGACAAGGCTCCAAAGCTACACAGAGAAACTCTGTCTTGAAAAAACCAAAAACCAAAACCAAAACCAAAAACAGAAAAGAAAAAAAAAAAGGAATTGAGTTAATTTAAAATGTAAGAATTAGCTAGTAACCAGCCTGAGCTATTGGCTGATCATTTATAATTAATATTAAGCATCTTTGTGGTTATTTGGGAGTAGCTGCCGAGACACAGAGAAACTCCACCTGTACATATTGATTGCAACTTTTTGAAAGAGACTAAGCCGAAACCACCCTGCTACTCTGTTCTTGAGTTATTTGAGTCAGGATCTTAGGTATCATGGAAGAACCTTGCCTGTTTTGATTGTGAATTTGACCTTCCTGTTTCAACTTCCCTGAGTGCTGGGATTACAGGCACTTGTCACCAAGCCCAGTAATTTGGTAATGGGGGATCTAACCCAGGGCTTCATGCATCTAAGTAAACATTCTACCAACTAAGTTATATTCCAGATGCTTTTGAATTCTTAGCCCATTGACACTGAGAGAGAATATTCATTGCTTTACTTAAACAGGTTAGGTATAACATTATACACCAATAACCAACATAGGTTATACATTCCTTGAAAGTAAGGCTCATGCCTTAAACTTCTTTTGCCTCAAATTATTGCACCAACTCCCCCTCCCATAAAAAAAGCAGAGCATACTAAAACAGTTGGGAAAAATGGTAGGTAAAATTGTCATTCCCTTTGACACTGAACATAAAACAGTTGGATAAAAAAGACCTGAATCATTCTGACTGCATTTTCTTACTTGAGGCTGAAAATTTCCCAGTGTGGTGAGAACAGGTGAGTATTGTTATTTGTCATACTGGAATCTCCCTGAACTCTGTTCTCAGCACTTAACATGGGATAGTTTCTTAAGCCTGGGTACAGAGAGAAAGCTCTACCAAGTGGAAACTTTCTAATGTCTAATGGAAGCTCACCTGGGCAAAGGAAGTGGAGCTCTAATGGAGGGGAAGTAAAGGTCCTTTCCCGAAGATCAGGTGGACACTGTCAGCCAATGTCATTGTCACTGGGTGGAGACTGGCAAAGAAGAACAGCTCTAGGGGGTAAATGCTTATAAAAGAAAGCATTTAATTGGGGCTTACTTACAGTTTCAGAAGTTTAGTCTGACTTAATATACACTAACAAGTAGAGGCTACACAGATAAGCATCCAGAGTCTCTGTTTGCACCAGTGGATTTATTCTTTATTTACTCATTTTCTTTTTCTTTCTTCCTTTTTCTTTCTTTCTTTCTCTTTCTTTCTTTCTTTCTTTCTTTCTTTCTTTCTTTCTTTCTTTCTTTCTTTCTTTCTTTCTTTCTTTCTTTCTTTCTTTCTTTTTCTTTCTTTCCTTCCTTTCTTCCTTCCTTCCTTCCTTCCTTCCTTCCTTCTTCCTTCCTTCTTTCTTTCTTCTTTCTTTCTCTTTCTCTCTCTCTCTTTTTTAAATAAGGACGTCTTCATAAATTTGCATGTCATCCTCATATTAAAATTCCAATTTTAATATGTGTGCTGCTGAAGTGAGCACTAGTCTTTCTTTTATATGGCTGACTCAAGCCCTTGGCCTTTTCAACATAGAGAAGATAGCAGATCTGACTTCTGACCTTCACTTCTCTTTAATGGATGCTCAGTGTTGGGAAAGAGATTGTGGGAGTAGGGTACTGGGAGGTCAGAACTTTTATTTCCCTACTGGTGTGCTATCCAGTTTCCTTAGCTTAGACACAGCTTCTGCTGTGGTTCTGCTGGTGCTAGACTAGACATCTTCAACACACTTCTCATTTGAAGAGCAGATGCTGGAGGGAGAAAGAGATACCATCTACCCCAATGCCATCATTTGACAAGAAAGTGAGGTCTAGAAAAAAGGAAACAACTTTCCTTCAGTTACACAGCGAATGTGGGATAGACTTCAGGCATTTTTCTGGAGTGGTGGTGCAGGCTAGCACTTGGGAAGTGGTGGCAGAAGGATCTAGAGTTCAATGGCATCTCCAACTTCCAGACTTTTGCCCCCCAACAGAGTAGAGGGGTTTTGCTACTGTTTTTAGGTAGAGCACTGCCCCTTTCCTGTTCTCTTGTTCACCAGCTGCTTGCAACGAGAAACTGAATTATTTCTCCACAAGCAAGAGAAAACTCCTGCTTCATTTAGTTTGTGGCAGGAAAGCTGCTGGACACAGTCTGTGGAATCCCCTCTACCTTGGCAGGCTGATTTTACCCAACTGGTGGCAATGGCCTTGTGCCCACAGACAAGCAATTTGAGGCTTGCTGTCCATGAATGCCAGGTGGCTGACTGGAGACCTATACTGCACCTGCTGATCCTGGTGTGAAACTCTTGGATTTGTATATGTGTGAGTTTCAGGAGGGCATTTTTACATGGACTTAAGGGATTTGGCACTGAAGGTATAGATTACCTCTTTTTGAATTGTTGGTCTGTGGAGGTCCTCTAACCCCCATCCAAACATTACAGGCTACTGCTACTGTTCTTTGTTACTGTCTCAGTCAGTGTACTATTGCTGTGAAGAGACAACAATATCACAGTGACTCTTATAAAAGAAAGCATTTAATTAGGGGCTTACTTAACAGTTTCAGAAGTTTAGTTCATTATCAGCATGGCAGGAAGCATGGTGGCACGCAGGCCGATATGATGCTCAAATAGGAGCTGAGGGTTCCATATCCATAGGCAGTAGGGAGAAAGAGCCACTGGGCCTGACTTGGACTTTTGAAACCTCAAAGTCCACCCCCAGTGATGCACTTCCTGCAACCAGGCTAATCTTTTCAAATAGCATTTCTCCCTAAGCATTTAAATATATGAGCCTAGGGGGGGCATTCTTCTTCAAACTACCATAGTTACCCTCCAGAACTTGATGGTAAGGTCCTGTTGCTGAAGATACCATATACATGACCTATGGGTCATGGAGAATTCAAGCTGGTATTCACTTGGAACCTCTATTCCCCCTGGCTAGCTTTCACAGTACTAGAATGAACTATGTATACTACTAGGGGAGAAAAATAATCAACACTCTTACCCAGCTGTGAACCCTGTAAGTTACACTAATGACTGGCCTGGCAATTCATGTCCACTGATGCATTAGGGCCACAAATGCTGTGGGAGTGACCAATCACTTTCTTACTGGATTTAAAGCCTGATCCATAAGATGGAACTAGTACTGTTAACTGGGCCAAAAAATAGACCCATGATTAGCTAAGTCATAGGCCCTACAGGAGAACCGAATACTATTACTGTGTTAAATAGACACAGTAATAGCCCCCATCTCAAGCTCTTACCTTCACATCACATCCACAGATTAGTTCATCTCCCATTCCTTACCAGAGAACTTTTTTTTTTTTTTTACAGTAGATGGTGACTAATACTGGTCAAAGTGCAAAGGGTAAAACTGTTGAGTGCTAAATGGGACAGTTAGGTTATACCCCCTCTCCCCAAAGCTCAGGGATCATTGTAAATGAGGGGGCAGAAAGATTTTAGGAGCAAGAGGTAGTGTGGATGTCTGCAGTGAAACAATATTTGCTGGACATGACTGGGCCTTTCTACACATGAATTCATAGAAGCTGTGACTGCTTGCACAATGCCTGTACAAGATCAAGGGAATCAAAATCCCAGCATAGATGGAGGTAGGTAAGGAAGTTCTATTCCTGAGGGGCTACCAGCAATTGGTGGCTGTTAGGGGAAGGAGAGTCCGCTTCCTTTAGGAATGTGAACCCTTAGAGCTATCCATGTTCTGTAGATTATCTATACTCACATACACACAGGCATCACTAACTGGACTCAGTGGGTTAAAAAAATAACCAAGCGTGGTTGTGCACACATTTACTCTCAGCACTTGGTGTCAGAGGCAGGCAAATCTCTGTGAGTTTGAGGTCAGTCTGCTCTACACAGAGCGTTCCAGACCAGTCAGGGCTACATAATGAGACTCTATCTAAAACAGAGACAAAACCAAAAACCAAAGAAACAAAAAAGAGATTGAGAGAGCTCTTGAGTGGGCCCACATTTAAAATTGGAGAAGAGATGGGGGGATAGGATAAGAAATAGAGGGGGCCAGGCGGTGGTGACACATGCTTTTAATCCCAGCACTCGGGAGGCAGAGCCAGGTGGATCTCTGTGAGTTCAAGGCCAGCCTGGTCCACAGAGTGAGATCTAGGACAGGCACCAAAACTACACAGAGAAACCTTGTCTCGAAAAAAAACAAAACAAAACAAAACAAAAAACCAAAAAGAAAAACAAAACAAAACAAAACAAAAAAAACAAAACCAAAAACAAAACAACAAAAAACAAACAAACAAAAAAAGGAATTAGAGGGGAAGGGTGTGAACTTGATCAAAATGCATTATATAACTGTATACAATTCTTAAAAAATTAAAAGATCTTGGCACTGGGGAAGTGTGAGACAGCTAAGCAAGTAAAGGCACCTGTTGCCAAGCCTGACAGCCTGAGTTCAAACCCTAGGACCCACATGGTGGAAGGAGAGAACTGATTCCTATAAGCTGCCATCTGACCTCCTTGTATGGACCATGACATGTGTATCTCATGTGCACAAATTGAAAAACAAAGGATGCTGGCTTTTGCTGTGGATGCATGCATGCATCCCCACATGTATTATGCATACACACACACACACACACACACACAAAAAAAAAAAAAAAAAAAAAAAAAAAAAGAAAAGATATTGGTATTTCCAGATTGTCAGGAGAGATAATACCCCACCGCCAACCTAGAATCTATGGATAGCCCTGAGTCTGTGCTTTAGGAAAGCTTTTCAAATGTCGGGTTTTTTTTGGAGACAGGATTTCTCTGTGTCGCCCTGACTGATTTGGAACTTGATCTGTAGATCAGCCTGGCCTCAAATTCATGGAGATTCATCTGCCTCTGCCTCCTAAGTGCCAGGATTAAAGGCATGTGGCACCATTGCTTGAAAGGATTTCACATATCCTAGGCTAGCCTCTAATTTATTTAGCCAAAGATGACCTTGAAGTTTTGATCCTGACTCTATCTCCTAAGTGCTATCGTGTTTAGTTTATGGGGCATTGGGGATTGTGTATGCTAAGCAAGCACTCTACCAACTAAGCTATGCCCCTAACCCAACGGGGCAACATTTCTAAGGCAAGGAAGCGAAATGAGGTTTGGGTGTTAGGATGAACACACTATAAAGCAGAAAGAGTACCCTGTTTATGTCTCTCACAGGCTACTTCTTCGTGGTATTTTCCAGTACAGTCTCAGGCCACCTTAGATTTGAACGCCACCTGCTGGACACCAAGGAACTCCAAAGTTATGTCTCAGCCTTTTCACTACAATTTCACCTTTATTACAGGTCATTTTATAATCTGTTCAGGTGAGTTTTTTCTCTTGGGAGCCAGACTTATTGTCTTTCAGGGAGACTAGGTACATCCCTCCAACTCCCCAGACTGCCCTTTCCCCATCCAAAATATTTTATCCTGAGGCTGGATAAAGTGTTTCATAGTTCCTTGATTCAGGTGCCCCAGGGTGGCTGAACTCTACTCTATTTTGGGAAAACAAACTCAAAACAACACAGGGCACTCTTGATACTAACTGCATGTCTCTGTGTGTGTTATTCACACAACAACTAAGCAAAAATATTTCAGAGGGCCCTGGCTAGCTAGCCTAATTCAATTTAATTTGGATGCTATCGGGAAATAGCATCAGATACAGGGGTTGCAGGCTCAGTCCCAAGACTGTCCCCTGCCTTCAGATGCCAGCTGCAATCCTTCAGCTGTTCTATTTCTGACCAAACAGCTATACAGTGAGGTTCCCTACAAACCTAAGTTCTGGGTTGATTAATGTGCTTGAGTGGCTCCCCAAATTCTGGGAAACACATTAGTTAATCATAAGGAATATTAAAGGATACAAAGAGACACTCAGGATGAGTGAGGCATAGTAGAAGGGACACCGTCTCCATGTCCCAGGTATCTGTCATATACTGTTCTCCAGGTCCTGTATCTTTCATAAGTCTGATCAGCTACTGAAGCTCTCCAAACCCTCCAAGGTCTTATGTAGACTTAGTGTCTCCAACCCTAAGAAGACTACATGAGGACACCCAGCAAGGCCTGTCTGCTTCCGAAGTCTTCTTGGTCTCTATACAGCATTCCTCCTTCCAGGTAGGGGCAAACCTCTCTGGCATGAGGTAAAAGGCAGGCCAGAGAATTTCTTCATGGCCAGTTCCGGGACAGAAAGGCAGGGAAAGATAACAGTTTCTATGACCTGCTTTTGGGGAAAGTAATGCTGATTTTTATAGCCTTCTCTGGGGAGGGAGATATAAGCCAGGAATTGCAAATAAAATCCAAAAAATAACTATCATACAATCATAACCTACTGCCAACAGGAAGCAGCTGGATAGATGAGACAGGCCACAGGATCCTTGGACAGGAAGAAGGTACTGCCTTTGCTTGGCTTTCTGTCCCCTCTACCTGATTAAAATATAGGGAACTGGTGTGTTCATGGTCCTTGCTCATTTAGCACAGATAACTACTAGAACCCATTAAAGTCGTTAGTGTACTGGAAACTGTGGACTAGCTATTCCAACTTGGGCTGCATCTTCAGAATGGGAAGTAACTTGTGAGTTTTGACAGTTCTAAAATAAATCCTTCATTGGTGAAATGGGGACAGCATTAATCTACATCCTCAAGATTGGCTGGGCTGTACAATATCCATGCAGTTCACAGGGCTGGGAAAACAGATGTAGAAATCTCTCCATCCCCTGCTGACTCTGCAATCTAGCTTGGTCAAAAAGCAGTCTTTTCATATTTTCTGAATGCCTTATTAATATACATCTTTTGAATATCTTTCAAATCTTTGCTTTAAAAGAAAGGAATTAAGGAGGATTTAAGAAAATGTTGTGGCTAATCTCATGCTATATTCACTTAATGTCATTTCTG
This sequence comes from Peromyscus leucopus, assembly GCF_004664715.2. NCBI lineage: Eukaryota > Metazoa > Chordata > Mammalia > Rodentia > Cricetidae > Peromyscus > Peromyscus leucopus. Next base: position 489,135 of record NC_051080.1, on the reverse strand, counting down.
TAATGTCTTTTAGTTTACCCATCACTTTAATGATTTATTTTTATTTTATGTGCATTGGTGTTTTGTCTGCATGTATTATCTATGTGAGGGTGTTGGATCCCCTGACACCTGGAGTTACAGACAGCTGTGAGCTGCCATGTGGGTGCTGGGAACTGAAGCCAGGTGTTTTGGAAGAGCAGCCAGTGCTCTTAACTGCTGAGCCATCTCTCCAGCCACCCCTCTGGCACTTTTAATTAAAATTTGAAATTGTGTGTGAATCCAGGTGCCCAGAGAGGCCAGAGGTGTTGGATGCCCCTGGAGTTGGAGTTATAGGTGATTGTGAGCTACCGGACATGGGTGCTAAGAATTGAACTTGGGCTGGGTGGTGGTGGCACACGCCTTTAATTCCAGCCTTCGGGAGGTAGAGACAGGCATACTTCTATGAGTTCCAGGCCAGCCTAGTCCACAGAATGAGTTCTAGGACAGTTAGGGATACACAGTAAAACCCTGTCTTGAAAAACCAAAACCAAACCCAAACCCAAACCAAACCAAAACAAACAACCCCCCCCAAAAAACAAAAAACAAACAAAAAAACCCACCAAAACCAAAAAAACAAAAAAAACCCCAAAAAACTCTGGACCTCAGGAAGAGGAGTACATGTTCTTAACCACTGTACTTTCTAGCCACAGTGCTTACTCTTAAGGGCTTTGGTGCACTTGTCTTGCTTAAAACTTTAAAGGATCTGGGCTGGGGACATCACTGAGTTGGTAGAGTGCTTAAGCATGCATAAAGCCCTGGGTTCACTTCCTAATACCACATAAACCAGGTATAGTGACTCACTCCTTTAATGCTCACACTATTGAGATAGAAGCAGGGGGACTAGGAATTCATGGTCTTCAGGCAGCTGAGTTCCAGGCTTGGCCTGGGATGCCTCAAAAACAAAATCCCAAGCCCTTTAAAGGGATCTGAGGATATATTACTATGATTTTACCTTTAATCACTACTATACTATACCTTTTACTTGTGATTAGTTTGTGGATTTTTCATAAAATTAAAAAAATTATATGTTTTAAGTTCAAGGCCTGCCTGGTCTGCAGAGTGAGTTCCAGGACAGCCAGGGCAATACAAAGAAACTCTCCAAAACCAAAACCACAAAAAAATGTGGATGGGTGGTGATTTTGTGTGCCACTTTTTCTTCTCTTTTCTTTTTTTTTTTTGAGACAGGGTTTCTCTGTGTAGCACTGGCTATTCTAGAACTTAACTCTGTAGACCAGGCTGCCTTGAACACAAAGATCTGCCTGCTTCTGCCTCCAGAGTGTTGGAGTTAAACTCTGCCTGGCTGTGCATCACTTTAATGCTTGGTGCTCAAGAGGCCAGAAGAGGATGCTGAATCCCCTGGAACTGGAATTACAGTCATTAGGCACTATGTGGGTGCTGGGAATTGAACCCAGGTCCTCTGGTAGATCAGCCAGTGTTTTTAATCTCTGAGCCATCCTCTAGCTTTCTACATGTGAACTTTTAAAAAAGATTTTATTTTTAATAGCTCATGTGTATGGGCCTGCATTCTTGCACTCTGGTATTTGGGGAGACCAGAAGCATAAAACTGCCTAAAACTGGAGTCATAGGTGCTACTGAGCTCAGGTCTTCCATCTCTCCAGACTAAGTCTGTAGTCTGTCAAAGGACCCAAGTCCTTAAAAACTAAAGCTGAATTATGTTCTTTGTAAATTCCTAAAAAGACTTTTTTGTAGTGATTTTAGAAACTCTTTTGCCTATACCTGGGGTCTACTGTGAGAAATGGATTACTGTGTGCTGCTTTCACATATTCTGATTTATGATCTGGACATAAGCCCAGGAATCTGCATTTTATAATAAGCATCTATAGCAATTGTGATGGAGGTGATAGACAGCTGGAATATGCTTCCAGAACACTGACTTTGACTATAAAAGGAATGAGGGGAGGGTGTAACTAAAACAAATCTTCATGTGTAAATCTCACTTCATTTAGCTCTTTGGAGCCATAGCTCTCACACTGGGGTTAGTATCGTCTTGCCCAAGAAATAAACCCTCAGTCATTTCCCTGAAAGAGGAGAGGTAGCCCTGGGCTGTGTGTCAGACACTTAGGAAAGTGTGTTATGTGTTAATTTGTTTCCCAACCTGAATCATTTCTGTGCAAAGGTTTGGCTGAAGGCAGTATGAACTGACATACTCTCCCTGGTGATTTTGTAGTTTTCACTGTAGAAGGCATGCATAAAGCAGGAAGTAGAGTAAAGGGGGAGGTATCAGGGACTAAGCTGGCGTTATATCAAGCTTTGCAGTACAAGCAGCAAACATTTTAGCAGGGGAGAAAAGGGCTACAAACAGCTTCAGACACCAGTGTTTTCTGGGCATCTCATTTTGAGGGAAACAACAAAAATGCATAGTACTGGCAAACCAACCCTTAGCCACTATGTAGAAAGTTTGTGAGTAAATGGTGTTCTGAAATGTAGTTCATTTCATAGAAGAGAATGAATGATAAGTCTTGACAGAAAAAATTAGGCCAAAAGCCTGGCAAGCACCTCAAATAGCCCAGAGGAGGTTGTGGAGCCTTAGCAGAAAGAAAGAGTCATTGAATCCCTGGCCTAGCTAACACAGACCAGAGGATGCTTTCAGTGCATTTCAAAACAGACCTGCCTTTTGGGATGAACCATACAGTTCTTAGAAATCACTGATGGTTTTTTGAAGAATCCCACCCCCAGCTCCTGGGAACAGATTAACAAGAACCCCAAGTTGTGAGATAAGGGAACACAGAGGCTGCTCTGTGATTTAGAAGTCTGACTTGACATGGTGAGAGGTTATCTCTGTCCCTGCTTCCCTCACCTCATTTGATGGTCTCAGAGAATGATTTAAGGACAGGAATTCCCCCCCAACAGGGTTTTGCTGTGTGGCTTTGGAGTCTGTCCTGGAACTTGCTCTGTAGCCCAGGTTGGCCTCAAACTCACAGAGATCCACTTGCCTTTGCCTCTGCCTCCTGATTGCTGGGATTAAAGGCATGTGCCACCACCACCTGGCCAGGACAGGAAAATTTTATACAATGATTAAAACTCTAAAATTGTTGCATAATTAATCTTTTCCATTTTTTATTTTATTTTATTTTATTTTATTTTTTTTGGTTTTCCGAGACAGGGTTTCTCTGTGTAGCTTTGCGCCTTTCCTGGAGCTCACTTGGTAGCCCAGGCTGGCCTCGAACTCACAGAGATCCGCCTGGCTCTGCCTCCCAAGTGTTTTTATTTTATTTAATCTTATTTAAAAGTACTTTTTTCTAGGTAAATAAAACCACCAAAATTTTAGTGTTGGGTAAACCTTGGAAGCCATATACTTCCGTTCTGTCTATTCATAAAGATGACTGAAGCACAGGAAGTGTATTTGGCATTTCCAAGGTTATAGGGATGTTCTTGAGACAGGGTCTATTATGGAGCTCTGGCTGTCCTGAACTTACTCTGCAGACCAGGCTGACCTAGAACACAGATCTGCCTGCTTCTGCCTCCCAAGTGCTGATTAAAGGCGTGTGCCATCCTTACCATGACAGGGCTGTTCTTCAGACTGTCACTAGTTCTGTCTGTCACTGTCTGCATAACCACCTTCTCTTAAGGAGTTCCAACTGCTCGCTTCATGCTTGCTCAGTCAACAAGTACTATAGCCAACATTTTTTCTTTTTTAAAGATTTATTTATTATGTATACAGTGTTCTGCCTGCATGTTTTCCTGCACGCCAGAAGAGGGCACCAGATCTCATTACAGATGGTTGTGAGCCGCCATATGGTTGCTGGGAATTGAACTCAGGACCTCAGGAAGAACAGCCAGTGCTCTTAACCTCTCAGCCATCTCTCCAGCCCCAGCCAACATATTTTTAAAAAATAATTTATTTTTATGTGCATTGGTCTTTTGTCTGCATAATTGTCTGTGTGAGGATGCCAGATCCCCTGGAACTGGAGTTACAGACAGTTATAAGCTGCCATGTGGGTACTGGGAATTGAACCTGAGTCCTCTGGAAGAGCAGCCAGTGCTCTTAACCGCTGAGCTATCTCTACAGCCCTAGTCAACACATTTTTGTGGGTCTTTTTTTTTTTTTTTTTTTGAGGGATGGGAGTGATGTAGGGAAGAATATGCTGGCATATGGTACTTATCCCTCTGGCCTTTGAGGAGAGAGGAGAGGAGAGGAGAAAGGGAGGAAGAATAGGGAGGTGGAAAAGAAGATTGGGGAGAGAGATGAAAGAGGGAGACAACCTTGTGCTAATTATTTTTGGTTTTTTGAGACAGGGTTACTGTGTGTGTAGTCCTGGCTGTCCTGGTACTTGCTCTGTAGACCAGGCTGGCCTGGAACTCAAGAGATTCATCTGTCTCTGCCTCTCAAGTGCTGGGATTAAAGGTGTGCATCACCACTGCTCAGCTTATTTTCTTAATTTTTACAAAATTATTTGTCATAGCTAGGCGGCGGCGGTGGCACATGCCTTTGATCCCAGCATTAAGGAGGCAGGTGTAGGCGGATCTCTGAGTTTGAGGTCACTTTGGTCTACAGAGTAAGTTCCAGGACAGCCAGGGCCACACAGAGAAACTATGCCTCAAACAACAACAACAACAACAACAACAACAACAAAATTATTTATCCTAGTTGGGTGGTGGTAATGGTGCAAAACTTTTAATCCCAGCACTCAGGAGCCAAAGACAGGCAGGCAGATCTCTCTGAGTTCGAGGCTAGTCTGGTCTACAGAGCTGTAGTGATATTTGTTCCACCCATGACCTTGGACTATACAGCCCAAAGGAGGCAGTGCTTCCTGCCATCGACCTCTGAGAAGGGGTTGGAGAAGAGTCACATGCCCCTTCTCCATGTTCCTGCCTGCAAGGTCAGATCAGATGATGACTTCTGCTGTCTTACTCTGTTCTGTAATCATGAGTGTATTGCCTCATTTTATAATTCTGTTACCCATTTAATAGATTCATGTGGATTGATCTTAATGTAATAAATAACACCCAGGACAGCCAGGGATATACAGAGAATATATAATCTATTCTAAAAGTATGAGTGTTCTGCATGCATACACATCTGCATACCACATTCATGTCTCCTGCCGAGGAGGTCAAAGGAGGGACTGGATCCCCTGGGACTGGAATTAGTTGTTAGCCATCATGTGGGTGCTGGGAGACGAACCTGGGTCCTTTAGAAGAACAGCCATCACTCTTAACTGCTGAGCCATTGATCCAGCCCTAGATGTTTTATTTATTTATTTTTTACTTGATACAGGGTTTATGCAACTCTGGCTGTCCAGTGTCTTGCTATATAGACCAGGCTGGTTTCAAACTCAGATCCACTTGGCTCTGCCTCTGGAGTGCTGGGATTAAAGGTGTGCACTATCACATTTGACATCCCAGACTTCTAATCTTACAAAAGAAACCCCCACACATTAGAGAAAACCTGAGTGCTCAATACACTGAATACCAAGCTCCCTTTTACCCTCCTCAGATGACCAGCTCTCAGAGGTCTGTGTTAGCAACTCAAAGAAAAAGATGATCTCAGGTATACCGTGGGGTTGTAGCTATGCTGTCATCTCCTCAGGCTTAACACGATTTAGGAACCACAATAGGCTACAGGCCCTTAATGGCTTAGTCTGGTGGTGTCCTGAGAGTAATTCCTCAGAGGCCCAACATACAGCTTGCTCCTCAGATGACTTAGCCAAATACCCAATTCACTGTATATTCTCCCTTTGTGCTTAAAATGTCAGTGTGGTTTCTGTTTCCTTCTAAAACTCTGACTGATGGGGGCTAAATGAAGTGAATTATGGCCAGGCTTTGAGGCCAGCCTGTGGTGGTATTGTGTTCCCCAAAATATTGTGTACTCTAATAAATTTATCTGGGGTCAGAGAACAGACAGCCACTAGGTACAAAGGCTAGAAAATGGTGGCACTCACACCTTTAATCCTAGCATTCCAGAGATAGAAATCCCTCTGGATCTCTGTGAGTTCAAGGCCACATTGGAAATAGCCAAGCATGGTGAAACACGCCTTTAATCCCAGAAAGCCAGCCTTTAATCCCAGGGAGTGGTGGTAGAAAGCAGAAAGATATATAAGGCGTGAGGACCAGAAACTAGAATCTTTTGGCTGGTTAAGCATGTGGCTGGTTAAGCATTCAGGCTTTTGAGCAGTAATTCAGCTGAGACCCATTCCGGATGAGGACTCAGAGGCCTCCAGTCTGAGGAGACAAGACCAGCTGAGGATCCAGCGAGGTGAGATAGCTGTGGCTTGTTCTGTCTCTCTGATCTACCAGCATGGACCCCAATAACTCGCCTCAGGTTTGATTTTATTAATAAGAACTTTTAAGATTCCTGCTACACCAGCCTGGTCTACAAAGTGAGTTCCAGGACAGCCAGAGCTATTACACAGAGAAACCTCATCTCAAAAAAACAAACAAACAAATAAACCAAGTGAATTACAATACAACTCAGTAACTGTTACTAAAGAAAGCATAAGCAGGATGTGTTGGTACAGACCTCCAATCCCAGAACTTGGAAGCAGAGGCAGATGGAACTCTGAGTTCCAGGCTAGCCAAAGGCTCCATTAAAATAAGCAAGCAAGCAAGTAAATAAATAAAAGGCATTAACAGAAAAGAATGTAAAAAGTTTGGAAGTTAATGAGGAGATAACATTTGAGTTGGAATTTGAAGATGAGATTACACCAGGAAGAAGCACCAGGAACAAGTATATTTTAGAAAACAAGACCTGTGGAAGGTATGGTCATTAGATTTACTTTTATTATTGTATGTGGATGAGTAATATGACTGTGTACCACATGGGTGCCTGACTCCCTAGGAGGTGGTTAGCCTCCATGTGGATGTTGGGAATCAAAGTCAGATCCTTTACAACAATAAGTGCTTTTAAACCATTGAGCTAACTCTCCAGCTCGTGACAGTATGGTCATTAAAGAGCACTTTAGGGACAGTGAGTTCACCATGGTTAGACTACGACCACGGTGGGGCAATTGTAAAATGTAGTTAAGAGTACTGGCTTTTGGAGCTTGTAGATATGATTACAATTTTGTTTCTTCTATATAGTAACCAAGCAACTCTGATTAAATCTTGTGAATTCTGTGATCCTCAGTTTCCTTATCTACCAAGTGGAAGTCCTGGGATCAAAGGCCTGCGACACCACTGGCCAGCTTTTTTTCTTTTCTTTCTTTTTTTGTTTTTAGGCAGAGTTAGCCTGGAATTTAAGGGCAATCTTCCTGCCTCAGCCTGCTCAGCCTGAATGCTGGGATTCTAAGTGTGAGCTAACATACCCACGCTTCCTTCCTTCAGGCCAAAAGAATGCTTTCATGCTTGGCATTAAAATGGCTCCTGCCACAAGCATCACAGGAAAAAACTGGAGGAGTAGGAATAGAATGCTGGACATGAATATAAATGGCACTTTAAAGAAGGGTCATGGGCTGGAGAGATGGCTCAGCTATTAAGAGCACCCCTTTGAGCCCTTTTAGGGTGGTGCATACCTTTAAATCCAGCACTTGGGAGGTGGAACTCAGATCTCTGAGTTCAAGGCCAGCTTGGTCTACAGAGGGAGTTCCAGGATAGCCAGGGCTACACAGAGAAACCCTATCTTGAAAAACCAAACCATTTGTAACTCCAGCTCCAGGGGATTCTGATTCCCTCTTAGGGACTCCATGAGTACCAGGCCTGCATATGGTGTACAGACATACATGCAGGCAAACTTTCATGTGTAGGGAGCCGCTATTCAAAGATGGCGCTGGCTTCCTGGTAGCCTAGCTGTAAACAACTCCATATTTGGCTATGATGCACGAGTATGGTAATTGGCCTTATGTCCTCAGCCTATCCCGTGGCTCCCCGTGTTCACATTCTGGCGGGACCCAATCACAGTACGGCACGTTTGCCTGATTCCCTTTATAAGCAGCGGCAGTTTAGTCCTCGGGGCCCCTCACCTCCCGCTCTTCCTTAATCAAGAGGCGCGCCAATAAAGTGTGATCTGAGAAGAATCCTCACGTGGTGGTCGTTCTTCCTCGCTGGCCGAGGAGCGCGCCGCATTCATGTACATAATGAACATAAATAAATCTTAAAAAAAAGTCAGCAAGATGGCTCAGCAGGTAACTAGAGTTAGATCCCCAGGACCCTAGGTAGAAGGAAAAGACTCTAGCCAAGTTCCCCTTTGACCTCCATGTCACCCTCTCTCACACAATAAATACATGTAATAAAACTTAGAAAATGTAAGTGTAGACAAACAACCCTTCCAGTCCAGTTAAGCTCTTCTGTAGGGTAAATGAGCAACTGCTTGAGAGGGAGGTGGTAGGTTCTATGTATTGCTCTGCTCAGCACACACACTCCTTCTTCAGTGTGAAGAGGCTGGAAAACCAGAGACAATGTCCTATTTCCTTGTAGCCAGTTACACATTTGGGGGGCTGACACTGGCTGCAATGTATCTGGCAGCTGTAGCAGCAGCATCCTAAATGCAGGAAAGTAGTTGCAGTTCCCTTCATAACCTTTACAAAGAATTTGTACAAGTCTAGAGTTTTAGTCTTCTGTGCCCTGCATAGCTTCCTTACAAGTACTTTACTGGTTACACTGGCTATAACGGATTCTGTTCTCTGCAATCAAACTGTCTGAAAATGAAATGAGGTTTCTCTTTTCTTTTTGCTTTTTCTAGACAGGGTCTCTCTTTGTAGCTCTGGCTGGTCTAGAACTCTGTATGTAGATCAGGCTGGCCTCAAACTCAGAGATCTGCCTGTCCCTGCCTCCCAACTGCTGGGATTAAAGGCATGCACCACCATGCCCCGTCTGTTTTATTTTTTAAAGAGTAGATGAATCTATCATTTTTGTAGCTAAGTTAAGAAAGGGTGGAGAATAACTTATGGAAGTATTACAGGTTTTGAGAAGCTGAGTGGTAGCTTGCCTTCAACTAAGGCCCCTGATTAATCTTATCTCCTAGTGTTTGTACTATGAAGTCCCCTATTATAAGGGAAAAGGCTGGAGCATAACCAAAAGCATATTGTGAGATGAAGGCAGGTGATTTCTAAGGTTGAGGTCATAAAACAATTACAACCTCCATCTTACAGACTCTGGGGGAAAATCAGGTGGCATGTTGTGACGACACTGAAAACAGGCTGTGCAGAGTCCCATGTGGGGAGGAAGTGAGCAGCACTTCTGCCAACAACTAAACCTGACCCGCTAGACACTAAGCCCTTAGCATCAAATTCTTACCTATATCAGAAAACTGCTGCTCTAGATAAACTGACCAAAACTACAGGAAAGGTCCCTATTCAAGATGACTCAGCTAAGCTGATTCTGAATTCCCAACTCACAGAAATTGTGAGAACAGTGTCTAATATTGTTTTATTTATTTATTTAGTTAGTTTTTCGAGACAGGGTTTCTCTGTATAGTTTTGGTGCCTGTCCTGGATCTCGCTCTGTAGACCAGGCTGGCCTCGAACTCACAAAGATCTGCCTGGCTCTGCTTCCTGAGTGCTGGGATTAAAGGCGTGTGCCACCATTGCCCGGCTCTAATATGGTTTTAATCCACTGTATTTTGGGGGAATTTGTTATGCAGCAATAGGTAATTAATGCTTTGGGGTAGAGTGCAAAGTACACAGATGAAGTTAGCCTTGAGGAAGTGGAGGATGTGCTGTGTGAGTTAAGAGTAAAGAAGTTTGATGACTAGTATCTCTCAGCAAAGTCATCTGCTGAGAGTGGGGAGGACACATAACTGAGAATAGCTTGATAGCATTTTTGTTTAAGTAGTCTTACTATGTAGCCCAGACTTGAAACTCCCATTGATCTTTTTGCCCCAGTTCCTTGAATGCTAACATTATAAACACATACCACAAACTCTGGCTGAGAATAATAAAAGGGTTGCAACAAGGCCAAGGGTAGTGACACACATTTTTTTCCTTCCCTTTCCTGAGATAGGGTCTTACTATGTAGCTCTTGGCTGTCCCGGAACTCACTATGTAGACCAGGCTGGCCTTGAATTCATGAAGATCTTCCTGCCTCCTGAGTGCTGGGCTTAAAGGTATGCACCACCACTGCCCAGCCCTATTTTAGCATTTTAAAAACACCTTCTATAGTACTTACTACATCCATGAAGCATAATAAATACCGAAAAGGGTTGGGCACAGCTCAGTGGTAGATGTTAGACTCAAGCCCTGAGAAAACAACAAAACCTGGAGAAATTACCCACTGGAATTTATCAAACAGATAGCATTAATAACCATCTGTTGTTGCTTTTAATCCCATCATGCTGGCTCCTCAAGAAAGAACCACTACCCAAACCTGTTTATCATTCTCTTTGCTTTTAAAAACATCATGTTTCACATGCATCAAGACCTATTTCCATCAAAGTTACATACCAGGTAGAACTACAGCAGTGCTTATTTTTCAGAAGTTTTAGAAAGCTAAAACAACTCTTGTCACAAAAACCTCCAATCAAAAGGGCATTATAATGGAGCTTCTAATCTCAAGATCAAGCTTTCCATCCTTTTCAATTTACACCTCTGTTATGAAGATCTATATGACACAAGGAACTGCCCAAGCATAGCCAGACTCCAATCCATGTCTGAGAAAAAAAGAACCAAAACAGATGAACTAGAAAAGCATACTTTAAGTGACATTTATTTTTTATTTTGTTTGGTTTTTTGAGACAGAGTTTCTCTGTGTAACTTTGGTTCCTGTCCTGGAACTCACTCTATAAGCCCAGGCTGGCCTCGAACTCACAGAGCTTCACCTGCCTCTGCCTCCTGAGTGCTGGGATTAAAGGTGTGCGCCACCACTGCACTGCCCAGCATGGCATTTATTTCTTTAGACACAAGAGTCTCAGCTGGGTGTGGTGGTGAACACATTTAATCCTGGGAGTGGGGGTGGGGGCTGTTGGGGAGGTTGGTAGAGGCAGGCAGATCTCTGTTAGTTCCAGGCTAGTCTGGTTTACATAGCAAGTTCCAGGACAGCCAGAACTACTTACTATGTAGCCAAAAAATGACCTTGAATTTCTGACTCTCCTGCCAGCCCTGACAAATGTATATCCTTAGCAAAGATCAAAATTTCAGGACTTTTTCATTTGTACTAAATATGTTAAAAACAGAGTAGAAAGTACTGTGATTACAGGCATGCGCCACCAAGAGGTGCTAGGGACTGAAGCCATGGCTTAGTGCATGCTACACAAACACTTTACCAAATGAGCTATGTCCCTGGTCCTATTTAATTTAGGTTTTTTGAGACAGGGTTTCTCTGAGTAGCTTTGGTTCCTGTCCTGGAACTCACTCTATAGCCCAGGCTGGACTTGAACTCACAGAGATCCACCTGCCTCTGCCTCCTGAGTGCTGGGATTAAAGGCGGGCACCACTACCACCCAGCTCTTCCCGATTTTTATTTTAAAAGAACTTATTACCTAGCAAGTTCCAGGATAGCCAGGGCTACATAGAGAGATCGTGTCTCACCTGCCCTCTCAATCAAATTAAAAAATTGTTGTATTACCTCCAAAATGCTAAGACTGCAGGTATGTGGACCACACCCAGTGGTAAATACCAAAACAAATCTGCTGACCAATCTTGTATTCTCTAGGGTTGGGGCTGAAGGTACTGTTCTTCTAATGTAAGAGTTGAAGCAGGCAGAACTGCCATGTAAAAGGAAAAACATTCTGTTCACACACAAGTTTGTCAGATCTCAGTATGGGGCTGGGTGTGGTTATGTATGCCAGAAAGGCCAGTACACCGGAGCTAGACACAAAAGGTTCAAAAAAAAGTTAGAGGCCAGCTTGGAATATATAGAGATTTTTCTGGCTGGTCTGGGCTATTGTTACGGCTAAAGCAGCTTTTATGTTACCCACCAGCCATTTGTCTGACTCCAATCCCAATAAGATAAGATCCCTGACTCAGTGACCCCCACCCAAAAATGTACATTTGTTACTATCTACTTGCTGTGCTATGAGTAACTGTCCCCCCCCCCACCCCGTAACCTGCTTACAAGGATGCCAAAAGATTGTTGTGAGTTGCCTTAATCATTTAACTTGGCAGAACAGTTTTTACTTTCTTGCATAGACACAGAAGGTCTTCATATGGTTTTCTCCTTTAAAAGTCCTTATCCATACCCTTCCTTCATGGCAATCTCAAATTTGGCTCAGAGATTGTTCATCCTGCTAGCAGTTAATCAATACATCTTTTAATCATAACTGGATTGAGCTTAAGGTCTTTTCCCAGGGGTCACAAACTCTGTAACAGTACATACTAAGGTACTATTTAAAACCTGAGCCAAAACAAATAGCATACAGGAGACGTAGGTGGACATTTCTGCTATATTTCTGGGAGAGGTTGATGCAGAAGATGGAGAATTTGAGGCTTATACCGAAGTCCCTAACTAAAGAAAGAAAGAAAGGAAGAAAGAAAGAAACAAAAAAACCAAGTCAGCCAATCAACTCTTCCCCCAAGAAGAAGTAAGCAAAGAAATATACAAGCATTACATAGGGCTGGGATGTCCTGAGGGTAGAATGCTTGCCTAGCATTCTCAAAGCCTTGGGTTTGATCCTTAGTACCCTCTATACACTTTATGCATTGCCATAATCATACTTTACCTTAAGAATGGTAGAAGTAGCCAAGTGGTGGTGGTGGTGGTGGTGGTGGTGGTGGTGGTGGTGGTGGTGGTGGTGGTGCACACCTTCAATCCCAGCACTGGGGAGGCAGAGGCAGGCCTATCTCTGTGAGTTCAAAGCCAGCCTTGTCCATAGGGCAAGTTCCAGGACAGCAAGGGCTATACAGAGAAACCCAGTCTTGAAAAAAATAAAAAATCAAACTGAAACAAAAAGAATGATAGAAGTAGCTGGGTGTGGTGACACACATTTATAATTCTAGCACTTAAGAGGTGGAGGAAGGAAGAAGATCAAAAGTTGAAGGTCATCACTGGCTACCACTGAATTTGAGGCCAGTCTTAGTTACATGAGACCCTGCCTCTAAAACAAAACAAAATGTACAAGTAAAAAGCTCTCCCTTCAGCTCTTACCTACTATGAAACTTAGTATGAATTATGAGGAAGACAGCTAAAGGATCTGAGAATGCCAGTGTGGTAGATGCTGTGGCCACTGCCTCTTAAGTGAAAGGGTACTGCAGGGAATTATTTCAAGTTAAATTTAAATATTTTCCCCCTTCAGCTCAGGTACTGCTACTAGGAGAGCTAAGCATCACTTATCATCTACACTTGTTTATTCCTGGAGAGAACATTTGCAAATCACAATGGCAATTTTAGAACCCTTGAAAGAAAGTCAATCTTTGAAAAAGCAAATGCTCTGACTGGAGCAGAGCATGAAAGCCCTGCATAAGATCAAAGTGCAGAACCTAGAACCTAGCTCTTTAGGTAAGTTTTGTTAAAATACTTCTACTTTAACTTTTATAAATAATTTTGAACAGCTACCGATTTTTAAAAACATTTTATTAGAAAAGTTTTATATGTATGGGTATTTTGCATGCATGTTTGTGCACTATGTGTATTAAGTGCCTAAGGCAAGGCAGAAGAGGGTCTCAGATCTCCTGAGACTGGATTTCTAGATGACAGTTGCCATGTGGGTGCTGGTACTTGAACCCAGGTCCTCTGCAAGAACAGCTGGTGCTCTTAACCACTGAGACATCTCTCCAGGCCCACTTTTAATTTTTGGTCATAATACTTGTTTTTAATGGAAAAGGAGGACTGTTTACGTCCTTCTCATTCTTCACATTATCCTCTGACAAGGATGTTCTGAGGCAAGAAGTCCCAGAGATGCCTTCCTCCAGTTCCCAACAAGCAGTAAAGAGAAGAGCTGCTTCTTTGGACTAGTTTTTGGGGACCCCAAACATTTCTAGCAAATGAAACTAGATGAGTGAGTCTTAGGTCCCCCAAAATTGTAAGCAGTCTGTTAAAGCTTATGATCCAGACAGAAGGGAAGTTTTAATTATTAGTTTGCTGAAGAAAATAACATCCAAAGCTACATCTGAAAAGTCTCACCAAACATGACTGCACAAACATGAGTTGAACAAAGAGGACACCAATGAACTTGCCAAACTACAGGGGAAAAGCCCAGGAGGCCTCAACCCTACACAAAGAACTACAGGCAACTAAATAAAGCTGGGAGTAGCAGAGCTGTCTTCAGTGAAGAACACACCAATTGGTTGTCTAGTGCCAAACAGCTCTGAAAACATACATACAAGCAACATTATATAGACTCAACAGGTTATGTATATACAAATACATGTATACATGCAATAACAACTGACAAAAAAAGGCCATGAATTTGAAGTAGAGAGGGGAAGCATACATGGGAGAGTTTGAAGGTGGACAGGGAAGGGAGAATGTTGTAATTAAAATACAATATACAATCTCAAAACAAACAAAAAAGATAAAATGTAGACTATCCATACCAAAAACAAAACAATAAGCCTATTTTGTGAGCTACCTAAATTAACATATGTAAGCATTCTTCTATATTAAGTGCTATGCACATTTCAGAAGGCCAGGTGTTTTATGAATAAGTTCCAAGGAGTAGAGATGTTCCAAAACAGCAAACTACGGGGCTAGCGAGACAGAACTTGCTGCTCTTTCAAGGACCTGAGTCCATTAGACCCCAGCACCTATATTGGGTGGCTTACAACTATCTGCAACTCTAGCTTCAGGGGATCAAATGCTCTTTTCTGTCCTCCTTGGGTACCTGCACACATGTGGCATACACATATAGACACATACAGATCAATAAAAATCTAAACAAAAAAAATCCCAAAAATTCAAATCAAACCAAAACAGTATCCTGGGGCTGATGGTGGTGTGTATTTCTGCTGTAATCTCCCCCCCCCTTTTTTTTCCTGGTTTTGTTTTTTTCAAGACAGGGTTTCTCTATGTTACCTTAGCTGTCCTGGAACTCACTATGTAGCCCAGGTTGGCCTCAAACATGGAGGCAATCTTCCTGCCTCAGCCTGCCAAGGCTGGTTATATAAGCTACCGCACCTGGGTTAGGGTTTCTCTGTGTAACATTCCTGGCTGTCCTGGAACTAGCTCTGTAGACCAGGCTGAGACAGTCTTAAAAAGAGAAAAAAGGGGGTGGGGATAGCAGGGATGTAACTCCTTAGCATAATGCTTGCCTAGCATACATTTGATCCCTAGCCTCTCAAACCATGAAGGCCATCCTCAGCTACATAGTGAGTTCAAAGCTAGCTTGGGCAGGCTATTTGAGAGCCTGTCAAGAAAAAAGTAAAAAAAAAAAAAAAAAAAAAAAAAAACACAAAACAACCCAAACAACCAAAAACAAAAAACCCCAAAAAATATAATCACCATCAAAAAGGAAAAAAAAAAAAAATCAAATGACAAAACAAAATAAAACAAAAACCTTTCAGAAATAAAATGAGTTTAAAATGTCCTTTTAAGGGCCTACAAGGTACTAGGATAGCCAAAGCTTTGGGCAATTTAGAAATCTAAATTGCTAGGCACACATCTGAAGTCAGTGACCAGGGCCTCTCATATATTTACATTCCTAAGCTGAATCAAATTTGACAGGTGGAAAGCCTATGCCTTCTCCAATTATCCATTTGAGCCTCCCTTTGTTTATATAGAAGCCAGAGCTAGCTTGATAGTACATTTTCTAGCTAGAACACAGGGAGATAAAAAACAAAAGCAAAAACCTACCCTATGCTGGAAATACTCAAGCAGCAAAATGTCTAAATGAGAATGGGGCGTTCTGCTGTACATAAGCTATTGACATCTCAAAGACGCTGGATGAAGAGATGTATTGCTCAGAAAAGCCTAGTTTTTTTAAATGCTTAAAAGAATTTGGTTTACATATGCCAGAGAACACAAATACAGAGTTACTTTTTCTTTTTTTGTTTTTTCGAGACAGGGTTTCTCCATGTAGTTTTGGTGCCTGTCCTGGATCTTGCTTTGTAGATTAGTCTGGACTCGAACTCACAGTGATCCACCTGGCTCTGCCTCCCGAGTGCTGGGATTAAAGGCGTGTGCCACCATCGCCCGGCCAGAGTTACTTTTTCTAATCCAAGTTTTCTAGTTTATGGATCCTGTATGATAATTTCACATCATTATGTTTCATTAACTAGAATGGGAAGTGATTTTTTTTTATTTGGGGCAGTAGGTATTTAACCAAACTATCAAGCTGTCTAATTCAGCAATGTGTAGAAGGTTCTGGCATCAAATAATTGAGGAGTCAAAGTCTCAGTAGCTGAAAATAAAAAAGGTACTTGCCAGTTTGAAAGTCACAGACAGTTTACTGTTCTATAATTAGATAAAGAGAAAAAAGAAGAACCCTTGGGTAGCAGGAAAAAGCAAGAGTCTTCCACAGTCTGGCATCTGCAAGGAAATGAGAAAAAGTTTTTACTTCCTTTCAGAAGTATCAACTACATCTGACAACAGTCCACACAACTGTAATCCCTCAAACTGTCTTATAAACGATCTTCCAGAAATTCACAGTTGTTAATAACAAGACATCTTCTCCTCTTTAGTATCTCTGTGTACACGGAAACTTGCTAACTGAATTAAAAACATTCTCCACAGTCATCAATATGCATTTTTTGTGTCAACAGTTTCACAAGTGAGAACTGACTCTCTAGGTAGCTGACTACTTTGAGCAATTCTAAAGAATTCTAATTAACTTATGTTGGTATTTTTCTTCTCAAATACTCTATTACTCATTAATTAATAGTATTGATATGTGTGTGTACCAAGACTTAAAAATTACATTCATCCAGGGCTGGAGAGATGGCTCAGCAGTTAAGAGCATTTGATGTTCTTGCAGAGGACCCAGGTTTGGTTCCCAACACTCACAAGGTGGTTCACAAACATCTGTAACTCCACTTCTAGGGAATCTGGTACCCTTTTCTGACCTCCATGGGTAGACATATGTGGTAGCCATACATACATGTAGGCAAAACATTCACAAAATATAAATGAATAAATCTAACAAAAATTTAAAAATTACATTTTAAAATTTATTTTGTGTGTGTGTGTGTGTGTGTGTGTGTGTGTGTGTATACTTGCACAGTGGTTAGAGGACAACTTTTGGGAAATGGTTCTTTCCTTCTAACACATGGATCCCAGGGATAGAGCTCAGTTCCTTAGGCTAGCAAGCAAGTACCTTTATCTGCTGGCCTCTCTCCACTTCTCCTTTTTTGAGAGAGTTTCATATAAACTAGGTTGTCCTTAAACTAAATAGCCAAGGCTAATCTTAAATTCTGGATCCTCTTGTCTTCACTTCCCAAGTCCTGGGATTACAGGTTTGTGCTATCACACCCAGCTTTTAATACTTGGTCCTTAAGGGAAATCACATCTTCTACTTCTTTTGAATCCTTCCACTAAAAGCTTGAAGAATTTGCAACAGGTTTAATAAATAATGCTTCTTTTTTATTAAGAGGATTAAGAAAAAGCTGTATATGTTTGTGCATACCTGTAATCCCAGCACACATAGAGGCTTAATGAGGCAGGAGAACCTTGAGTTTGAGGTCAGCCTTGGTTTAAATAATCTAGATGCTGTCCTAAATAAAAAGGAGTTACACAGAAAAAGAAATTCATCATGTAAGAGTGTGTAATAGCACTATAACAGTGAAGTTAAAAAGCCAAGTACCAGCAGATACCACTGAGTTTAATCCTAGTACCCAGGAGACAGAGAAAGGTGGATTTCTATGAGTTGGAGGCTAGCCTGGTCTAGTTGCAGGACAGCTAAGGTTACATAATCAAGAGACCTTGTCTGGGGTAGGGTGAGTGGAAGGGAATATCTTGTCTTAATCTTATGAGAAGCTTCTAGGTTTTCATGGAGTTGCCTTTCTTTTTTCTTTCTTTCTTTCTTTTTTTTTTTAAAGATTTATTTATTTAGTATACAGCATGTATGACTGCAGGTCAGAAGAGGGCACCAGATCTCATTATAGATGGTTGTGAGCCACCATGTGGTTGCTGGGAATTGAACTCAGGACCTCTGGAAGAACAGTCAGTGCTCTTAACCTCTGAGCCATCTCTCCAGCCCGGAGTTGCCTTTCTTATTTACTAGACAGCTATATACTGTATTATCATCAGACATCTTGTGAGAGATGTAAGAGAGCAATTCCAAGTTCACCATTTATCCAGGTCTGTTCATTGTATTCTGACACATCTCAGTGCTACTCTGTCTCTTCTGGAGCCAAATTTCATTTTCTGGTTTCCAGATACATTTAACAATTTAAAGTCAGAAACTACCAAGCTGGGCAGTGGAGGCACACACCTTTAGTCCTAGCATTCAGGAGGCAGAGGCAGGCAGATCTTTGAGCCTAGTTTACAGAACAAGTTCCAGGACAGCCAGGGCTAAACAGAGAAATCCTGTCTCGGGGAGCGGTCAGAACCTACCAAAAGTGGCCAATTGCTAGAAAAACTAATAAATCTAATTGCTAATGACTAAATGGCGCTCCCTTTTATTATTATTATTTCTTAACACCTTTTAAAAACTTTTTTGTTTTTTTGAGACAGGGTCTTACTATGTAGCTCTGGCTGTCCTGGAACTCACAATGTAGACCAACCTGGCCTTGAACCTACATAGATCTGCCTGCCTCTGCCTCCCAAGTGCTGGGATTAAAGGTGTGCACTACTACATCTGGAGTTTATTTATTGTGGTGATACATTGTGTACCCTAATAAACTTGCCTGAGGATCAGAGGACAGAGCCAGCCACCAGATAGACACAGAGCCAGGCAGTGGTGGCACATACCTTTAATCCCAGCGCTTCAGATCTCAAGCTTTTGCTTGGGAAGCACATACTCTTTTAATCCCAGGAAGTAATATGGCAGGGCAGAGAAAGGCCTGAGGAAACAGGAACTCACACTCTCTCTTTTTTTTTTTAAACATTTTTTTTTAAAGATTTTATTTATTTATTATGTATACAGAAGAGGGCGCCAGATCTCATTACAGATGGTTGTGAGCCACCATGTGGTTGCTGGGAATTGAACTCAGGACCTCTGGAAGAGCAGTCAGTGCTCTTAACCTCTGAGCCATCTCTCCAGCCCGGAACTTACTCTCTTTAGGCTGAGGATTTCGTAGAGGTAAGAACTAGTGGCTGGCTGTTCTGCTTCTCTGATCTTTTAGCTTTTACCCTGATATCTGGCTCTGGGATTTTTATTAAAAGACCATCTAGATTCGAACAACAACAACAACAACTTTATTATTATTATTATTATTTGTTTGTTTTTTTGAGATGGGTTTTTACGTAGTCCTGTCTGTCCTAGAGCTTGCTATGTAGATCAGTCTGGCCTTGAACTCAGAGATGCTGTTGCCTCTGATTCTCTGAATGCTGTGTGACACCATGCCTGGCTGGGTGTTTCCATCTAGCTTTTCTAACTTATCAGAGGAAAATATTAGGTCTGGTACAAAATGAACCCTACCACAGATTCATCTGCTTCGGTTTAGATGGGGACTGGACAGCAACAGACCAATCACTCATTCATTCGATAAATACACGCTGAAGGATTATCTGCAAGATAGCTGAAACAGAATCCTGTCCCAGCCTTCCTAAAGTCCTGCCACCTGTAGTAGGGCTGGGCAACCTCAGGCAAGACAGCGAAGCTTAGCTCTACCACGAGCCCACAGAAGGGCCTTCAGGAAAGGTTTCATCTGGGAAAAGGAAAGGACTTTGGTATTTTTGTGAGGTTCTGCACTTAAACTACTAGATAGTATCAACAGTGCAAGACTCTTAAGAGACCTTAAACTTTTAAATACTCATTAAAAAAAGAATAAATTTTTTAAAAAATGAGAATTAAACAGTACTGTATAGAGAAAAAAATTGCAGAGCAGTGAGGCACTGCTGTTTGATTTATCTTAGTCCATTACAAGAGGCAGGATAGATCTAGATTGCAACTTTGATGTCAAAAAAAAAAAAAAAAAGCAGTGTGTACTAACATCAGGGGAAAGAACTTAGCATGGTAACAATGGTAACAGAATTTTAAGTAGTAAATGCCTATTCATTAGCCTGTAAAGCCATTATAGAGGCTATATATGTATATGTAACACACACACACACAAAGCTTTAATTTGGTAAGAAAATCTGAAAGAAAATTGTAATCAAATTGCTTTATGTCCAGTTAAATCTTGCTACCATCTGAAGAGATAGTAGAATGAAACAAATACTTACTTGAGAAAGATGTTCAGTTACTGTGCATTTCCATCTATGAGAATAAACATTTTAAAATAAGTATGCCATGTCGATTGAAATTCATTCCACCCTCAGTGCTTATTAACACAAATTACTTTTTTTTTAAAAGATTTTAAGATACATATTTTTTATTTATGTATACAGTATTCTACCTGCTTGTGTCCCTGCAAGCCAGAAGAGGGCACCAGATCTCTTTACAGATGGTTTGTGAGCCACCATGTGGTTGCTGGGAATTGAACTCAGTACCTCTGGAAGGACAAACAGCCAGTGCTCTTAACCTCTGAGCCAACTCTCCAGCCCAAATTACTTTTTTTTTTGGAGACAGGGTTTCTTTGTGTAGTCCTGGCTGTCCTGGAACTTACTCTATAGACCAGACTGGTCTGGAACTCACAGAGACCCACCTGCCTCTGCCTCTGCCTCCCAGGTGTTGGGATTAAAGGTGTTCACCACATCTGCCTGGCATAAACACAAATTACTTATTCCTAGAACATATGGGTTAATAATCTTAAAGCAGAATTCAAAATTAATGATTGAATTCCATTGAGAATCATGGGAAAAGAAAGCAGTCTTGCCAGGCAGTGGCGGCACACCTCCCTCTGCTTCCTGAGCTGGGATTAAAGGCATGCACCACCACACTCAGCTTTAATTTCTTGTTTGTAACCAGGCATAGGAGTATTGTGAAGTAAGTAAGGTGCTTTGAACACAAAATTTACAGTCACACTTACTTTCAGCATCAGGCTGGACACCAAAATAATCAAACCAATTGTTTTGTCACAATGAAGAGAGTAAGAATACTTTGACCTCTATTTGACTTACTATTTTTCCATGGCAGAACATAGGGCAAAGACTTGGGAACTCGCATGCCTGAAGCCAGGTTACTCTTATGTTCCATAACTATGTTGTTTGCAGGACTAAAAAAGAAATAATTTGATGTCATCATCAATATTCTTCAGGTATACACACAAGACAATCAAAATGTGTTTTTAAGTGGGGAACACAAGAATCACACAAGTGTAGTTTTTTCAAAATATTCTTGCACTTAGGATGATTACTATTTCTCTGGAATGTTCCTTATTTCATATGTGCATTATGATGGAATTAACTGTGTGATGGTACACACCTTTAATCCCAGTACTTGAGAGGCAAAGGCAGGCAGATCTCTGAGTTAAAGGCCAGCCTTGTCTTGAAAAGCAAAACAAAACAATAACAAAAGAGTTAACCACTTACATTTTATAGAAATTGAGATAAACACAATTACATCTACTGGTCAGTAGTATGATATAAAATCCCACCCCTGTAAACAAGACAGGTGTGTCTATTCCTGGCTGGAACTCTCTACCAGGTTGCCATCAAACTCAGTGATTTGTTGGCCTTTGCCTCCTGAGTGTCAGTGCTGGAATAAAAGCTGTTTCCCACCATGCTTGGCTGCAACAGATCTCTTTATAAATTATTTTTATGTGTAAGAGTATTTTATCTACATGTATGCCCATATGCATCACTTGTGTGCCTAGTGCCTACAGAGGGCAGTGGAGGGTGTTGGGAATCCCGTGGAGCTGGAGTAACAGAGAGCTGGGAGACAGTATGTGGGTTATGGGAATTGAACCTGGGTCCTCTGAAAAAGCAGTCAGTTCTCTTAACCATTGTGCCATCTCTCCAGCTCCTATAATAAATCTTTTAAGAACCGAAGTTAAAGTTGCCACCAATAAAATTAATCTAAGTTTTTGTTATTGACTAAAAATAATATGCATTTATTAACTGACCTCAGTAACTAAGAAATAAAAAAGTAAGTATTTTATGAGTGCTGGAGAGATGGCTCAACAGTTAAGAGCATGTACTACTTTTCCAGAGGACCTGAGTTTGATTCCCAGCATCCACATTAGGTAGCCAGGGGATCTGACACCTCCAGCCTCTGTGAGCACATCCACTCATGTGCACATATCCACATACACATAATTAAAAATAAAAAATTAAGCATTTAAGGAAAAATAAAGTATAGCATTTTATTCCTTTATTTTCTAACCCTGAAATGGTCTCACTTGTATTTGAAACTTGATCTTCTAAGGCAAAATATTGATATAATGAGAAATCTGACTTCTAAATTGGATACACAGTATTAGTAATAAGAGATATATTCTCTTTCTTATTCATTAGATACTTTGGATTTCCTAATCTCAAAGAACTTTCAGGATTTTAAAAAATATTTACAGGCTGAGCAGAGATAGCTCAGTGGTTAAGAGCACTGGCTGCTCTTCCAGAGGTCCTGAATTCAATTCCCAGCTACCACATGGTGGCTCACAACCACCTATAATTCAAGTTGATCCCCTCCTCTGGCATGCATGTCATATACATATATGTATATGACAGAAGAGTTTATGTGTATTACAGGGTACTCATATACATAAAATATATCAATAAATCTTTAAAAAAATATTTATGTGTGTATGTGCATATGTGTGTTGGGGTCCAGAGCCTAGAAGAGGGTGTGGATTCCATGGATCTGGAATTATAAGCAGTTGTAGGTTTGGCTGATGTGGATGTGGGGACTAAACCTGGTCCTTTAAAGAGTAACAAGTGCTCTTAATCCCTGAAGTCATCCCTCCAATCTCCTTTGAAAAAAAACTTTTAGAAAAAATCCTGCTGGACGGTGGTGGCGCACGCCTTTAATCCCAGCACTCAGGAGGCAGAGCCAGGCAGATCTCTGTGAGTTTGAGGCCAGCCTGGTCTACTGAGTGAGATCCAGGAAAGGCGCAAAGCTATACAGAGAAACCATGTCTCAGAAAAACCAAAAAAAAAAAAAAAAAAAAAAAAAAAAGAAAAAATCCTGTTTGTGTCTCTGTGTGTGAATGCGTGTGTACACCACAGTGTGTATGCAGAGGTCAGAGAACAACTTGCATAAGCCTATTTTCTTCTTTCACTATGTGCGTCTTGGAGATCAAACTCAGGTGTCAGGCATAGTCACAAATGCTTGCACTCATTGAGCATTCTCACCAGCCAGAGGATTTGTTCCCTACCACAGCTATTGGTGATCTAGGGTTAAAATTGTCTAAGTAGTATAACTGGAGAACTTTTTTTTCAGTCTTAAAACAATGCAAACCCAGCAAAAATATCAACAAAGAAGAAAGCCCCAAACAGTTAAAATACAAGAATATCAGGCAATATTGCTTTTCTTATTAGACTAGAGTAGTAGTATTATATTTCCGGTATAAAGTCCATGATTATATGGATCAAAGAACAAGTAAGGCTTAACAGTTAAGAGCACTTGCTGCTCTTGTAGGGCACTGTAGCTTGCTTCCCGGCGTTCATGTCAGGTGGATCACAACCACCCCTATCTCCAGCTTCTGTATTTGACAACCTCTTGTGGCCTCCAGAGGATCAAAGGAAAATACACATACATATACATAAACACAAACACACACACACACTTCTGACAACTTCTTCTGGCCTCACATACCCCCCCCCCTCTCAAAAGAGCAAGAAAAGAAAAACCCTCACCAAACAATATTTGTACTAGGTTATGACCATGAATCCTCATCAAGGAAAGATGGTGCTTGCATTATTACTATTATTACTATTAGTTTTTTGAGATAGTGTTTCCCTGTGTAGTTCTTGCTGTCCTAGAACTCATGTTGTAGACCAGGCTGGCCTAGAGCTCAGAGATCTGCCTGCCTCTGCCTCCCTAATGCTGGGATTAAAGGTGTGTGCCACGGCACCTGACTCTATTATTTATTAATAATATTATTATTATTTTTGGATTTGGGGAGGTAGTGATGAGAGTAAGATCATTTAATTTACCTATTGTTGCCACAGAAGTTGGCTGTGCCCCAAACAAATGGGGTGCTGGTCTGTTCCCACAAATCTGCCAAAGGAAACAAAACAGTTTGTGATACTACTAGAAAAAACACCAATCCATGTTAGTTGAATTTGTCAGATGGGAAATAACACAGCTAGGCTTTGAGGGGTATAAGTGAAAACTGATTGAGTGTCCTGTCCAAGTAATACAGAAGCAGGAATTTAACATCTGAAGGATAAAACCATAAGAGCCATAAATAATAGTAATTGTGCCTAGTAACAATCACGCACAGATGGTACAATAGAATTTATGGGGAAAACAGATGTAAAGAAATGCTTCTTCTAATCAAGTGGGATAGGCTGTTCTATGTGTCTGCACAGTGATACAAATGTGCTCATTTTGTGGCCCAATAAAAATAAGGCATTCCAAACAACATGGTATGCTCATAAAAAAGAAAATCTTCCTTCTGTCTTAAGCAAATGATCTGAGATTTAAATATGTGAAGAAAAAAATGTAGAGGCATCTCACCTTTATCCCAGTCTTCATCACAAGGAGGGCACTGCCATGTGCTCTCAGCCAGAGTCTCTTGTCCAAGGTTCCTGGTTTGGTTGACTGCAAGACAACAGAGATTTGACATAAAAAGGGCAGAGTGGGAGGACCAGCTAGGTTATTCTGTTTAAGGGATTTAAGGCCTTTAAAAGCTGCAGGGTAGCCTATTGAGTCTTTGTTTTTAAATATGGATAGGAT
Organism: Peromyscus leucopus; assembly: GCF_004664715.2. NCBI lineage: Eukaryota > Metazoa > Chordata > Mammalia > Rodentia > Cricetidae > Peromyscus > Peromyscus leucopus. The sequence continues at coordinate 464,471 of NC_051080.1, read as the reverse complement.
GGAAGCTGACAGGAACAAGAAGCAGAAACAAAGACCATTACCATATTTATAGCAATAACAGGATTATTTATTTATTGAGACAAAGTCTTAAACTCAAAAATGACCTTGACCTTCAGGTTCTCCTGCTCCATTTCTTGAGTTTGGGGATTACAGGCTAGTGCCAACCATGCCTATGATTTTTCTGGCAAAGGAGCTGGAAACTACAGAGCTTGACCCACAGAGCTCTATCTCCAGCCTCAAGAACTTTATTTTTAGATGATTTATTATAATAGTAGAAAACAGTCTGACCTATATAAGAATCTAACAACCCACTGCTACAATGACATAACCATCTCAAAGGCAGAAAAATGTTCCTTTGAAATGGTGAAAGCCTAGCATAACTACAAACTGACCGGCTAACCCCCAGTACTGCAACATTTTAGCTAGTCAGACTTACCCACATCCTGCTCAATACAGCTCTTGTCATCACAGCTTGAGATGTGATGACTGATTTCAGCCCGGGGAACCTGGTGCCGAGCATTGAAGGGACAAGTAGCCAATTTGTTTGCAACATCAGGATGATTCTGTGGAATCAAAATTAAGGGATCTATCAATTTTTTAGATCTCATAAAATCCATGGAAACTAGCTCAGCCTTTTTCTATAAATGGCTCTGTGTAATTCCTCAGCAAGTTTTTATATCTCAGCTGTGGTGGGTACACTCAGTCAAGGTGGGCAACTCATCACAGAAACCTAAGAGGGAATTAGTTATCACCCACATAGACCATGCAGCTACTATCTCAGTAGCGTCAAAATGCAAACCTTTTGGTTATGACTGTAGGGATTACCCTCCCCTTGGCCCCGCCCCCATACTGGGATTTTAGTGGCTTATAAAGAGCAAAGCAGTCTTCTCCGTCTGTCAGACAGCACAGCCTGCAATGCTGGAGCCCTCTGGGTGTCTTTGAAAGCTGACATTCAGGATCAACACTAACAATGAAACAGCCTGCACTGCAGCAGGACCCTGCTATTGCAATGTGACAGTGCTGGGAAATAGGGAGCTGCAGAGACAAGCTAATGATTTTTCAGACCAACACAGGGACACTTACTTATAGTATTGATGCCTGAAATGAGGCCCTGAACAACTTAACCTCTTTTGTTTGTTTTTAGGGAAAGAGTTTCTCTGTACAGCCCTGGCTGTCCTGGAACTCTGTAGACCAGGCTGGTCTTGAACTCAGAAATCCATTTGCCTCTGCCTCCCAAGTGCTGAGATAAAAGGCACATGTCACCACTACTTGGTGAATAATTTAACCTTTATTTTATCTATTTCACTTAGGAAAAACCCAAATGATAAGCACTTTGTGGGCTAGTACCTTGTTTTAAACCTCCCCAAAATGATTTATTATCACCTAAATGTCATGACAAATGTACCAGCAATTAAGAAATTTAAGAAAATGAGGGCCTGGAGAGATGGCTCAGTGGATCATTAAGAGTGCTGCTATCCTTCCAGAGGCTCTGAGTTTTTTTCTAGTACCCAAAGTAGAGGCCTTTTTTTGTAACTACAGCTCCCAGGAATTTAACAGTCTCTACTGGTCTCTGTGGGTACTCTCTCACACACACATATTTTTAAAAAAAAAAAAAAAAAAAAAAAAAAAAAGAGGGGCAATAAGATGTCTCAGTGGGTCAAGGAGCTTGCCACCAAGTCTGACAACCTGAGTTTGATATCCAGGACCTATATGGTGGAAGGAGAGGGCTGATTCTCATAGGTTGTTTTCTTTCACAAGCACACTGTGGCACACACATACTTATAAACATATACATGCTAAAATGTTTTATTATTATTTTAAAGAGAAAGAACATAAAGTTGGGTGGATAGGGAGGTAGGGAGGATCTGAGATGGATCAGGGGAAGGGAAACACAATCAAAATATATTGTATGAAAAACTTTTGTCAATAAAAAGTTTTAAAGATGTATCACAAACAAAATTCAAAATGTAAAACTAGTGAGAAGCAGGCTGGAAAAAAATGAAAGACTAAGAAATTTGCATGGTCTGTAGAGATGGCTTACTGGTTAAGATTGCTGCTTACTGAGCAATCATGAGAGGCTTGGTTTGGATTCCAGCACTGCTAGTGGCTATATCAGAGGAGCAGCAGGTGGCAATTGAAGTTCAAGGTCAAGTTCAGGAGGTCAAGGATCAAGTTCAGGGGGCAACCCCTGACAGGTGAATCTCAGATAGGCAAGGCCTCAAGACCACAGACCCTGGAATGTCTTTTGCTTCTGCTGTGCCTTTACATGTTTGCTTCTGCTATCTTTCTCTGGTATCTGGCATGGTGTGAATGGGTATGGGGAGATCCCCACTGTTTGTAATGTAGTGTGTTTATCTCCTGGAAACACCCCATTCCATTGGGCATTTTTACCTGTGATTATGAAGATGATTACTTCCTAAACTGTACTGTTTAGCTGATAATAAAATTAGTTTAAATAGAGTTTTGATAAAAAATAAAACAAGGAAGTGTCACACTGCTACAACACATGAGTTTCTATTGAGAAGCTGTATATATAGACTGTGGCTTAGGTTAATGATTAAGAAAAACAACTGAGTCCTAGGAGCCCAGCTAGTTTAAATTTTTTTAACATTAATGTTGGAAGATGTGTTCATAGGTTTTGGAGTCATCATAGCTGAAACAAAGCTTTGAAAATAACTTAAAGTTAGACTAAGATGTTTTTGTCAAATAGCTTTGAGATGAAAAACCCAAGAAGATAATCTAAAGTTTTAGAAAGGCACATAGTTGAGTGAGGAACTCTTTAAGGTCAGGGAACAAGAACAAAGCAGCCCAATTATCAATCATTAGCTGATGTGCCTTTCTTGCTAGGATTGGTTGATAATCAAAGGTGATGATTAATTTCTTACACCAATTTCTGCCCTCATTCTCCTGATATAAAAAACTATTGATGAGTGGGTATGCACTCTAAAGATTTAAAGTAGAGCTAGCTGACTGTTTTGCATGTATAAAAGTTTAGGTTTATAATTTCTTTAAGATTCTTTATAAGATTATACCTTTCAAGATAATAAAGTAATTGGCCCTTTCTTTGTAACTGCAAAACACAGCCTGCCAATGAAACACCTGGCTAAGAAGAATACCTTGCTTGCCTACACAGTTAATCTATAACAAGTTGCTTGGGTATGAATGTATGTGGGTTCTTGGGATAATTTACTTTTCACCTGTAATATGTAAAATGTTTAATCATGTAAAGGATATGGAAAACATGCTGTTTTTTTACTTGTATTCATTATAGTCATTCACTTGAAAAACAGAATGTAACCACATTGTAATTTTTATATTGCTTGAAAGATTTTGCTGGGGTATATAAGCTGTAAGGAAAAGAATAAAGATAGAGTTAAATTGAGTTAAAAGGAAAACATCAAGAATAAGAGTTAAAATGGGTTAGAAGGAAAACATCAAGAATGAGTTAGAAGGAAAACATCAAGAATGGAGAATCAGGAGGAGAACATCAAGAGAGTTAGAAGAAGGAAAACATCTAGAGAGACAGAAGGGACATTTCTGAATACAGATAAGAAAAGAGAATATAGAACACACAGAATGAAGAATACAGAAGAATAAAGAAGGAAACCATCAAGAGAATGTGAGTGTCTTTCCTCCTAACCTCCTCAGGTAAAAAAGTCTTTGTACATGCTGACTCTGGATTCCCTTTGAGCCCTGTGCTGCTGGGGGCTGGCCCCCCAGCAGCAAAACAGCACCCAGTAATAAACTGGGCATGGTCTTGCATGCCTGTAAAGCAGCCAGTGCTGGTAGGCAGCAAAGATAGTAGGTAACTTGCAGGGCTTATTGGCTGCCAACCTGGTTGACAAAAGAAGCTCCAGGTTCTGAGAGAGACTCTGTCTCAAAGGAATAAGGTAGAGTGATAGATGGGAGCATCCTATACCTTCTTCTAGCTTCCTCTGTGCACACATATGCACATACACTCCATACACCACACTCACACAAAGAAAACTGGAGCCAGCTATAGTGGCATAGACCTTCAATTCCAGCATTGGGAGGTGGAGGTAGGGAGATCTGAAGGTAAAGGCTATCCTTAACTAGAGACTTGAGACCAACCTTGGCTACAAAAAGCCCTACTTCAAAAAACTAAGTCTCTTTCCTTCCCCAACAACTCCAAGCAAACAAAAAAAGCAGTTTGTGGCTCAGGCCTATAATACCAGATATAAAGAGTCTAAGGTAGGAGGATGGAAAGTTCAAAGTCTGCCTGGGCTGTGAGTTCAAGGTCACCTTGGACAACTCAGTGAGTCCTGTCTCAAAATTAAAGGCAGGCAACACAGCTCAGTGGTAAGGGCACTTACTCCTCTGATGTGAGGCCTTAGATTAAATTCCCAGTACTGCCTTCCCTTTCCCCCACAAAAAATGAAAAGAAAAATAAAACACAGTCTCCATTACTTACATAAGGCATGTTAGACATTAAAAGCAAAGGTTTCTGGAGACAGGGTCTTGCTATACAGCCCTGACTGGACTTGAATTTGTGGCAACACTCTTGCCTTACCCCTGCAAGTGGTAGGATTACAGGCATGCACCACCATATCCACTTAAGGAAAATAGCTTAAAATTTTTAAATTTAATTATTTTAAATGTGTATGAGGTGTTGGGTTCTCCTGGAGCAGTTATGAGCCACTCAATGTGAACTTGGGTGCTCTGAAAGAGCAATACAGGTGCTCTTAACTGCTGGTCATCTCTCCAGCTTCCACTTCTTCTTCTTCTTCTTCTTCTTCTTCTTCTTCTTCTTCTTCTTCTTCTTCTTCTTCTTCTTCTTTTCTTCTTCTTCTTTTCTTCTTCTTCTTTTCTTTCTTCTTCTTCTTCTTCTTCTTCTTCTTCTTTTCTTCTTCTTCTTCTTCTTCTTCTTCTTCTTCTTTTTCTTCTTCTTCTTCTTCTCTTCTCTCTTTCTTCTTCTTCTTCCTTCTTCCTTCTTCTTCTTCTTCCTCTTCCTCTTCTTCCTCTTCCTCTTCCTCTTCCTCTTCTTCTTCTTCTTCTTCTTTTGGTTGGTTTGGAACAGGGTCTCTCTATGCAGCTTTGGCTATCCTGGCTGGCACTTATTCTATAGACCAGGCTGACCTTGAATTCATAGATTATCTCTGTCTATCTCTGCCTCCTGAGTGCTGGCATTAAAGGCATAAACCACCATTCCCAGCTAATTATTTTTTTAATTTTATATGTGTGAATGTTTTGCCTGTGTGTATGTATATGCATCATATGTGTGTTTAATCAGAAGAGTGGGTCAGATCCCCTGGAATTGGAGTTACAGATGGTTGTAAGCCACTATGTGGATGCTGGGAATCAAACCCAGTCTTCTGCAAAAACAAGTGCTCTTAACTGCTGAATCATTTCTTCATTTTCCACTTAGTTTTTTCAGACAGGGTCTTTTTTTTTTTTTTTTTTTTGGTCAGGGAAGAGGAGGAGTGTTTCAAGACAGGCTTTCTCTGTATAGCCTTGGCTGTCCTGGGACTCTCTCTGTAGACCAGGCTGTCCTCAAACTCAGAAATACGACTGCCTCTGCCTTCCAAGTGCTGGGATTAAAGGCATGTGTCACCACCTTTCCTTGAGACCGGGTCTTATCATATATCCCAGGAGGTCACTATATAATTTACCTGTCCTTGACCTCATGGCAATTCTCCTGCCTCAACTTCCTGATTACAACGTCTGGATTATAGGTGTGTGCCACTATGTATGGTTGGTTTGTGTGCTTCTTTGTTTTGAGACAGTCTCATGTAGCCCAGACTAGCAAGCTCAACTTGCTATATAGTTGAGGGTAACCTTGAACTTTTGATTCTCTTGCCGCTACCTCCTTAGTGCTGGAATTATAGGCTTGAAAAAAATCACACATGGTTTTATGTGGTGCAAGGGATTGAACCCAAGGGCTTTATACATGTTAGGTAAACATCCTATAAATTAAACTACACCCCCAGCCCTAGATACTTTTTAAAAAATATTAAATATGAATTATATATAGTTTAGATTAAATACTAACCTTTTTTGGTATCTGTATCTAATACTGGTATTCTTTAAAAAAAAATTAGGAGCTGAAGAGATTGCTCAGAGGTTAAGGGCACTACTGCTCTTGCAGAAGACCTGGATTTGGTCCCAGAACCCACATGATAGCTTACAACTATTTGTAACTTCAGTTCCAGGGGATCTGATGCCTTCTTACAAATTTTTCTTGGGCACTAGGTACACATGTGTTACACATATGTATATGTAGGCAAAACACTTACATACAAAAAATATAAATATTAAAAAAACTTCTTTTTTAAATATCTTACTTTAAAACCACTGAAGTACATTTTCCCCTAAGATTTACTCATGTATTTTATGTATATGAGTGCTCTGTCTTCATGCACTGATCCCATTACATGGTTATGTGGTTGCTGAGAATTGAACTCAGGACCTCTGGAAGAGCCAAGTGCTCTTAACTGCTGAGCCAACTCTCCAACCCCTAAGATCTTACTTTGTTAATTATGTGTGTGTATGTGTGTCTTTGTGTGCATATGTGCACATGAGTACATGTGCCTATGGAAAGCCAGAAGAGGGCACTGGATTCCCTAGATTTGGAATTACAGGAAGTTGTGAGCTGCCTGATATAATTGGTAGAATTTGTGACCTCTGGAAAAGCAGTAAGCCATCTCTCCAGCTCTGACATCAGTATTCTAACAACCCTATAAAAGTATTTATTTATTTACTGTTTTTTTTTGTTTGTTGGTTTTTTGTTTTGTTTTGTTTTGTTTTTGAGACAGGGTTTCTCCGTGTAACAGCTCTAGATATCCCAGAACTTGCTTTGTAGATCAGGCTGGCCTCAAACTCATAGAGATCCACCTGTCTCTGCCTCCCGAGTGCTGGGATTAAAGTCGTATACCACCACTGCTTGGCTAGTAATTTTTAATTAACAGAGGTCTAGAGTACATTATATTATCTAAGTCTATAAAGAAGTAAGCAGAGAGAAAACAAATTAGAAAGAAAAGAGATTTTGGGGCTGGATAGAAGACTCATTGGTTAACAGTATTTACTACTCTAGCAGAGGACCTAACTACAGTTCCCAGCACCTACATGGTGGCTCAAAACTGTCTGTTAATTCCAGTTCCATGATATCCGATGCCTTCTTCTGGCCTCTGTGGACTTCTGTATACATTGTGCATATAAACTTACACAGACAGACATACATATACATAAATTAAAAAAAAAGATGTTGAAACTTGGAGAGTTACTTTTAGGAAGAATACTTTCTTGAAGTCAGAAAGAAATGTAAAATAGGGGTTAAAGAAGACCCAGTGGTTAAAAACATTTGTGTTTTCAGAGGACCTAGGTCTGTTTTGTAGCACCCACACAGTAGTTCAGAACTATCTTTTTAACTCCAGTTCCAGGGGATCCGATACCCTCTCTCTTCAAACCTCCACGGGCACTAGGCACACACATGGTGTACATATATATATCCAACCCATATACATAAATCTAAAAATATTTTTAAAAAATAGGGTACTTAGTACTTATCAGAATAAAGAACACATCAAATTTGTAAGGTAAGAGGGATTTTTCATTACTAGGAAAAAAATTAGTGATTCTTCTGTTTTCCAAAGGGTAAGATTCTAGAGATATTGTTTATAAACAATGCTTTGTTGATAGTTAGAAGAAAGAAAAAAAAAGACAAAAATTTATAAACTTCAAAGAATAAGACATCTGTAAATATTGGAACTTAACAAGGTAGAATCACCAAACAATCTGGCATTCAATTAAAATATTTATGTTAAATAATTTGTTGCCTATAAAGCTTGGCTCTTCAGAAGAATCCAAGGTGGCATGAAAGGTCATATTTATGAAAATAATACCCTACCTTTCTGCACTTGATAAGATGATAAGGAAACCTGCAGGCCCTGATCTGGTGATTTTTATCATAGGGGCACTGTAATAACTTTTCAGGGTCCAGGGAGTCGACTGAAAGAGAGAAAAAAATACAGTAAGTATAAAGTATAATAGGATCCTGTAAAACTACAGCAGCCTTTTAGGTATATTAATGTTTTCAATAAATCCTTAGTGAAAGAATAAGGCAGTCTAAAGAAAACTTTGACTAAAATAAAGTGTGACTGGCCTGGCAGTGGTGGCATCCACCTTTAATCCCAGAGCACTTAGGAGGCAGAGGTAGGCAGATCTCTGAGTTTGAGCCAGCCTGGTCTACGGAGTAAGTTCTAGGACAGCCAGGACTACACAGAGAAACCCTGTCTAAAAACAAAAACAAAACAAGCAAACAAACAAAAACCCAAAACCAAATGAACCAACCAAAAAAAAAAAAAAAAAAAAAAACACAACAACAACAAAAAAAACCCAAACTGTGACTAAATGATAACTATGAGAAAATAAAATTGTGCTATCACTGACTCTTAAGCACAGTAGTACCAACAATGGCATGTTGAGGTCTCATTCACATTTCACTGAATATAGTTTTCATTCTTATTATAAAACAAACATGTTAAATGACATCCAAAGTATTTTTCTTCCTTTTCTTTTCTTAAAGGTAACAATTCAGGGTCATTTCTATTCTCTAGCTACTCCAACCAAGGTTTCTCAAATAGTCCACCAAAGGTGGAATGTACTGTTGGTGTACCAATAACCACTGTGACCCACTGCACTTGGGAACTCTACTCTCCCAATCCAGTTGGCCCTATGAAAAGCTGAGGATAATTAGCATCCTTGTCTATTTCTAGTAAACAAGTTGATAGCCATAGAGTTTCAATAGCATGTTCTATGGAAGTAGTGATAACTAGAGCTTCCCCCAATCTGTTCTTTGCTTTACTCCTGTATGTTGTATTGGTTGTTCTACTTTTCTTGTCCATGATCTCATTACTTTTGTCAGATAATTTTACTTTTCATAATTTGGAACATAGATGAGAAAAAAAATTCCTTAATCTAATGACTATTAAACCAGCCAGCAAAAATAACAATATACTATGATGATATTTTATTTGTACTGAATTGTGATTTTATTTGTATGTTAATAAATAAAGTTGCCTGGGGGTCAGAGCTAATAGTAAGCCATAGCAGAGCTGGGCGTTCATGGTACACTTTAATCCTTTAATCCCAGCACTTGGTAGGCAGAGCTAGGTAGATCTCTGTGTGGTCAAGGATACAGCCAGCATTGGAGACACACACCTTTAATCTCAATACCAACCATAGAAGACCTGGAGGTCTGTACAGACAGGCAGTGACGAGGCGGTCATGTGGTTGAGTTTACAACCAATGAGAAGGCAGAACAGAAAGTCTATATAAAGACAAACACACAGGAAGTAGGTCTCTCTTGGCTGAAGAGGATCGCTGAAGCAGGAAGGGTAAGGCTCTTAGCTCTGACCTCTTGGGCTTTTATCTTTACATCGGCTCTGTGTTTCTTATTTAATAAGATGGTTACTTCTACAATATACTGCAAAGACAGAGTCTCCTACAGCTAAGACAACTGTAGGCATGGACTGCTGTGTCCAGAAAACCCTGCCCTTAGGCTATCCAAGCTGCCTTGGCTGTGCCCCCAGTCTTAACAAGCCTGGTTTAGGAAACAAAATTAAATGGCTAAGTACATTCTGAGAGCAAAAGGCAACCTAATAAAACACTCTTGCCACCCCTTGAAGGTAAGGATAAAAGATAAACAATTCACCTTTGATAAGCAGCTTATAAACCAGAAGACTGCAATGAAAATCAGAAACCAGAGGGGAATTGAAACAGACAGTTTCACTGGAAGAGTGGTAAACATGGAATAAATTGCTAACCATGGTCATGATGCAAATGAGCCTGAAAGGTTATCTGAAGGACAGAATGAACAGGGAGGAAAAAGTCCTAGAGGACTGGCATGCTTATTATGCCAACTGAGCTCTTCTTAGGCTGCAATCTTATTTCTGAAGCTTCAGAACACCCAGGGAGCATTCACAGATGAAATTCTTATTAGTTTTCCTTCATTTAATCCATTCCATCACTAGCAAATGTCAGCAATTGACAGAATGGAGCACTCTATGATTCACACAAATTATTACTGCCCATATAGAGTATGAGTCAAAGTTGATAATGAGAACTACCATATGCTTTACTTCTTGGTCTGGCAATTTAGGTCAGCTCTGTTCTACATCGAAAAGAAATATCTATCCATTACCCATCCACCCATCCACCCATCTATCTTGGTGTTGGTGACCAAATTATGGGTCTTAAGAATGCTATACAAATGCTCTACCACTGAGCTACAGATCAGTCTTGTAAAAATTTTGTATTTATTATTGTATGTATGGTGTGTGTGTAGATCAGAGGACAACTTTATGAAGTCAGTTTTCTCTCTTACTTTTACATGATTTCTGAACTCAAACTAAGGCTATCAGGCTTGTATGGCAAACACTTCAGTGCTGAGCCATCTAACTGGCCTGTTGGTTTGTCTTTTGATAATCTTGCTGTGAAGCCCATGCTGGCCTAGAAGTTATAATCCTCCTGACTCAGCTTCCTATGAGTTGGGATTACAGTGCATCCCATTACAACTGGTTCTCATAGCTCTTTAATTACTTAAAGTGTTTTGTTTCAGACCAATTTGTTCAGGGTGATATGGCTGGAGACTAAAGTGTCTTTCTTAAAATTTGAGTATTTCTTTTTAACAAAAATTTTTAAAAAATGATTTGTGGTTGATATATTGTGCACCCCAATAAACTTATCTGGGGGTCAGAGAACAGAACAGCATAATATTAAACATAGAGGTTAGGCAGTGGTAGCACATGCCTTTAATCCAAGCATTCCAGAGGCAGAGATCCATCTGGATCTCTGTGAGTTCAAAGCCACATTGAAAACAGTCAGGCATGGTGACTCATGCCTTTAATCCCAGGAAATGATGACAGAAAGCAGAAAGGTATACAAGGCGTGAGGACCAGGAACTAGAGCTGGTTAAGCTTTTAGGCTTTTAGCAGCAGTTCAGCTGAGATCCATTTGGATGAGGACTCAAAGGCTTCCAGTATGAGGAAACAGGATCAGCTGAGGAATTGGCAAGGTGAGGTAGCTGTGGCTTGTTCCATTTCTCTGATCTTCCAGCTTTAACCCAACACCTGGCTCTGGGTTTGGTTTTATAAGACCTTTTAAGATTTGTGTTACATTGATTTATTTTCATTTTGTGTGCATTGGTGTTTTGCCTGCATGGATGTCTGTGTGATGTATGTGATCCCCTGCAACTGGAGTTACAGACAGTTGTGAGCTGCCATACAGGTGCTGAGAATTGAACCCAGGTCCTCTGAAAGAGTAGCTACTGCTCTTAACCACTGAGCCATTTCTCCAGTCCTAAAATTTGAATTATTTCTATACCTCAACACCACATAGACCTTTCTTTCTCAGCATTTCACAGAGAAATCTGAATTTTTCATAACATACAGTCTAGTCAGGCATCAAACTATGAATAAATGATGTATTATTTTCTATAAGCAGCAAGTAGTACATACTGTAAGTGTCTTCCATGCTGATGGCAAAGGAGTCCTGTTCAAGTGCTAGAGGGAAAAACATGGTTCAGAGAATCAGAAGTGAGAAGCATCAAAAGGCAGCCCTAAAATGTAGAGTCATTCCTGGAACTGAGGCTGCCCAAGTTCAATAAAACAAACCCTTAGTACACGACCTCCTCCCCAAACATCTCTCTTCTTTGAAACATTCTTTACCCCTATGACTAATTTTAGCATCATCACATAATTCATACTCTTGGAATAAAATCTAGGGCCCACAAACGGGCCAAATATGACTACTGACATAAACTACATTCAAGTGACAACACAGCAAAGTATTTTAAGTGGAATTATAACGCCTGCCATTGTTCACCTGCTATTAGAGTTTGATGCTATTTAACATTAGCAGTAGGGGGTAAGTTGAAGCCATAAAACATCATTATTTAAAATTCCAGATAAACTACTTTAAAGTTTTTCTTTCCAGCTATCGAGATGGCTAAATGGTTAAGAGCTCTGGGGCTCTTGCAGAGGATCTGGGTTTGGTTCCCAGCACCTACATAGCTTACAAGTGCAGTTTTAGGGGATCAAATGCCCTCTTTGGCCTATGTGGGCAATGCATGCCCATAGTGCACTCATAAATGCACATAAACACATGTAAAATAAAAATAAATCTTATTTAATGATTTTTCTTAAATGTGATCAGAAAATGTCATACCAATGTTCTCCCTTTCTAGCAATGCTTCACTCTGTCCCTCTCATTTCTTACACAATGGCAAGATGAGTACTACTTCAGTCAGCACTGATTCTCTCTCTATAGTGAGGGAACATGTGAATTTAAGAACTCATAGAGAACACGTAAAAGAACAATTATAACAGAAATGAAAAACGTTAAAAGAGAAAACGTCTCAGTTTGAATTCTCTTTTACTGGAGAGCTCTATTACACACTGATTTAATTCACTTAATATTATGGGAAAACTAATCTTGTATATAACCACTCCCATAGGAATCTTCTGAAAATTGGATGCACATACAGTTGTCTCTAGGCAAGCTCTCCTTTGGCCTCTCACACAATTCCACACCCCTTCTCCCCATTCTATGACATAAGCAGCATTAGAACCTTTGTTAGGAAATACAGGTGATCAGCTGAACTCTAGGTTAGTGCTTTGCCGCAGAGCCCACTTGTTAATGACAATCACTAGGGAAACTATCTGAAAATTATTCTTCATGTTTGGATTAAACTATCTTGACCTTTTGGAACCTCTATTACAATTATGTCATACTTTGTTAAAAATAAAAAAGGTTTGGAAGGACGAATCAAGCATTACTTTTTTAAATTTTACTTTAAGGTATATGAGTGATGAACGCAGTATTCAGCAACTTAGGCAGTCGACCTATTCTTTCCCAGAAAGCACATTGACTATAAGTAGGTCAAGAGCGCTGGAATTTATAACATCACCCAGCTGTCTCTGACTTTCCCCATCAAACTGTTAACAGGTGATTCGATTTCTTTTCCTCGGTACTAGGCTGCTGTGAACTGGAAAAAGTGAGAATCTGAAGCCACTATTTGAACCCTGAAAAAAAATCGCAGATCTCGGCAAAGCAGTAATTTCTCTCCCTCTACACAAAAGTCCCTAGATTCGAGAAGAGTCAAACAACGAGAGGGAAAAAGGGGCAGGCAAGGGGGAGGAGGTTACCCTGAAAACAAGGTAGAAAACGTGCCGCCGGGCCGGCGTCGAGGGGACGATGGCCGACGCGGCGGTGGCCAGGGCTCACGGCTGGGGAGTAAGGAGGACACTACCTTGAAGGTATCCCGCCCGTGAACCGCTTCCAGGGGCTGACCAAGCCAAGGCCATACCACCTTTCCTCTTTCCTACCTCAGTCAGACGCTCTCCCCACCACCGACTTCGACTTCGCCTCACAGCCAGGCCCCGGCAACGCCCACTTCCGGCCTGGCCTGATGCCAGGGCGGGGCCGCACTTCCTGTGACTGGCTTGCGCAGGCCCAGTGCTGCGAGGCCCACGCCTGCGATCCCTTCTGCTCTTGGCTCGCCCTCCTGCCATCAAGGCTACCTCTTGGGGATCTCTGGCCACTTTGCTTTTAGCCACCGTGCCTCCTCCACTCCCTGGCCCAAATGGCCCCATGTGGGTGGAGAGCTTCCTTTGCTGGCTTCGGGGCGGCCATCTTAGAAAAACTAGGGAAGAATGGGACTGGTTGGAGCTGGGTGCTGTGTGCAAGAAAGCCTTGTTTGTGGAAGTTGTGGAGACAGAAACGTAATTTAGATTTTGAGAGCTCCAAAGAGGAATGATGGAGACAAATACAACGGTTGAAGAAAAGGGAAGAAGGGCAGGGTTTTTGTGTTTATGTAGTACCTGTAGTCTCTCAATTGATACTACACTTGATCTTAGCCAAAAGGCCGAGAAGCGATAAGTCTCTCAATTGAAAAGGCAACAGTAGTCTCTGAGAATAGTTGGGAGGATGATAAGTTTCTTGGTGGGATTAAAGGGAATTTTAAGTTGGAGAGGACAGGTGGGTCAAAGAACTAGAAGCAGGAAACTCAAAACGCTGGGAGCCCTTGTTCAGAAAACAACACTATTCCAAAGCTGTATTTGTATACCTGCTTAAGTCTAAATACTTGTCCTCAGAGTACTTAGGAAAACAGGTACTAAGTTGGACTGATGGTCGAATGGGAGTACAACATATGCCAGGAAGTGGCAGAGATGGTAAATTCCTGTAAGGAAATTAGTAGGGTCTGAGATGACCTGGGAAAGCATTAGGGAGAAAAATGATTTATATTATAATTTTTATAGCCTTTGAAAAGGTGTTGACACTGTGGGTAGATTTGGTGACACTTTAAAAATACCAAGTTGTAAAATACGTTATATGACAAGTTTTTTGTACTGTCTAAAGCTTAGAAGGCAGTCTAGAAGTTGGCTGGCTGCTGAAATATTGAGGCTTCTGACACATTTCAGTAGATAAGAGCCTAAATATGCTTTGAGGATCATCAGGATAGCAAAAACAAGATGAATAGGGTCTTAGGAGTGGGGCATTTTGTTTTTACTTGAATAATACGTAAATAAATGTAGATGTAACCAACTGTCTTATTAAATAAGAAACACAGAACCAATGCAAAGAAGAAAACCAATAGATCAGAGCTAAGAGCCTTACTCGCCTGCTTCAGCTAGCCAAGAGACCTCTCCAAAAGGGGCCTACTTCCTGTGTGGTTGTCTTTATATAGTCGTTCTGTTCTGCCTTCTCATTGGTTGTAAACCCAAACACATGACTGCCTCGTCACTGCCTGTCTGTACAGACTTCCAGGTCTTCTATGGTATTGAAATTAAAGGTATGTATCTCTAATGCTGGCTGTATCCTTGAAAACACAGATCTACCTAGCTCTGTCTACCAAGTGCTGGGATTAAAGGCTTGCGCCACCACTGCCATGCTCTTGCTATGGCTCTAATAGCTCTGACCCCCAGGCAACTTTATTTATTAACATACAATTAAAATCACATTTCAGTACAAATAAAATACCACCATATTTCCCCTTTTCTATTTTAATAAAAAGAAAAAGGCAAAAGGTTATAACTAACAAAAGAAAAACTATATACAAAAGTACAACTATATACAATATATACAAGTAATAAATACCTAAACAATGTCTAGTCCATTTGTATTTGACAAATTCAGAGAAAATAATTTCATTATCTATCCTATTTTGGTAAGTCCAAAATGTATCTAATTCACTTTCTATCCTAATTAATCTTCAACTATAACTAACTAACCTTCAACTATAACTAATCTTCAACTCCCTCAGAGACCCAAGAAGGAAATAATATTAGCTAACAAAAATAAAAACAGGAAGTGCATGCAAGTAACTTCCAAAAAATTTGTGAGTTGACAGAAACAAGCCAGCTGCCTGGACAGTCACCTGAGGTTTCTCCGCAGTGTTGGGGCATCATCTTCAGCCTATAGGCTTAGCATATCTGATAGACTCATTTGTGAAGTAGGATGTATACAAGGTCAACAGTTCAACCTCACATTGGGTGAGAGCAGTCCATGTACCAGAAACACTTGAATTCCACTAGTGTCCTGTCATGATTCAGGATTTTAAATTTTGGAAATTGTTGATGGTTTTTTAATTCAGCTGTCCATTCTTCTTGGCTGTGCATATATGGCATCACCTCAGCATCCCCTTCTTCTCCGCATCCCTCTATTAAATGCCAGTCTACTATTGAGAGGCGTGAGCTTAGTTACTCTTCAAGAATAACTGTTTCAGCTGCTGTTCCATTGCACATCAGAAGCCATCGGCCCACTGCCTGTTCAGTTGCCTTTGAAGAAAAGGGCACTGTACCTTTTCTGGATTGCAAAGGCCACTTCAGATATGGTGCCATATTGTCTTGGCCTCAGAAGATGCCTTTTGATAAAGCCATAACCACACTTGTTTTGGCAAGAATCAGTAGTCCTTTGTTTCGTGTCCTGTCTGTCCTGTTTGTCCTGTTGATTCGAGGATACTTTGTTGTCCAGTGGCTAACTTTTGCCACAATGAAAGTTGACTCCATATGCAGTTTCTTCAATGCCCATATTTTCTCTGAAGTAGATTGGTACTGCCAGGAGCCAACATGTCTCAAAAAAGAAAAATTTTCTAAGTTATTAAAACATTTTAAATGCCATTTTCTGTAGATCTCTGAAGGGTTTGAAGATGACCTGTCTAAAACATCTCTGCTCAATTTTTAAAACATATCTAATATGACTACAAGTTCTATTGTAATGTCTAACTACTAACTTTCATTTCTTTATATCCTAATAGTTGGTAATAATAACATTCAAGGATCAGAAAATTGCATTACATTGTTAAATGAACGGTATAAGTACAATTAGAAATATACATATAGCATTTTCTAACAATATCAATTTCAATATATATAATTTGTATACAAAATAAAACAATCCAATTCTATGTAAAGTATTTAAAACAAGTAATTGTCTTTTTCTTCTTTTCTTTTCCTTTCTTTTATAAAACAAGAACCTTAAATCTAATCTCCTTTGCTTAGCCTTTTTCCTAACCCCTGACAACAACGTGTAACCAACCCCCCTAAACAATGAAAATTATCCCAGACCCAAAAACCATTAAAAAGACCAAAAAACCACCTGCCCCACACCACCTCTTGGGAATGTGGGCGTCATATTCTTTAAATTGCTTCCTGCTGGGTATGGGCAAAGTTATCTTTATCCTGAAAGAAAAATTTTAGGTTAATTGTAAAATTCTAGGAAAGGTAACTATATCCTTCAAATAAATTACCAGTTCCGCTTCCCGCTCCAGTCAGCAGGCTGATGAAGAGTGCTTGCTTCATAGTTTTCAGTACAGAAGAGAGCTGGGGAGCAGAGGCACAACAAGCCTGTCACTAGGGGTGCTGAGGCAAGAGGATTGCCATGGATCTGAGGCCAGCTGAGACAGCCTCAGTGAAAACCTGCTTCAGTGGGGCGTGGGGAGTGGGGTTCCAAAGAGGATCTGTGAAGTTGAGGAGGAGAAGGAGGAAACAGACACAATCTGAGGGTGAATTGGGATGGCTGCCAGCAACATTTAATTGAGAAAAAACCACACCTTTTATACTGTATAGTTGCACATAGGATTAAAAGGTAGACAAGGGGCATGTGAGCTGGAGTATGGCTCGAGATCAGGGGTTGAGGAATCTAACATTGACTTTGACAATAGGCATCAGTCATATGTTAATGGAAGGGCCCCCAACCAACCATCCAAAACCCTAAAAAGAAATAGGTTGTGGATGGGAGATGGGCTCAAATTATTCTTGTTACAGGATAATGTTTTTTTCTGTTAAGTATATAAAGTATATAAAGAACTCAAGAAACTAGACGTCAAAATACTGAACAATCCAATTAAAAAATGGGCTAAAGAGCTAAACAGAGAATTCTCAAAAGAAGACTTTCAAATGGCTGAAAGACATTTAAAGAAATGATCAACATCCTTAATCATCAGGGAAATGCAAATCAAAATGACTCTGATACAGCCTTACATCTGTCAGAATGGCTACGATCAAAAACACTACTGACAGCTTATGTTGGAGAGGATACAGAGCAAGGGGAACACTCCTCCACTGTTGGTGGGAATGCACACTTGAACAACCACTGTGGAAATCAGCATGGTGGTTCCTCAGAAAATTGGAAATCGATCTACCTCAAAACCCAGCCATACCACTCTTGGGCATATACCCAAAGAATGCTCAATCATACCACAAAGATACATGCTCAACTATGTTCATAGCAGCACTATTTATAATAGCCAGAACCTGGAAACAACCTAGATGCCCGTTAACTGAAGAATGGATTTAAAAAATGTGGTACATATACACAATGGAGTACTACTCAGCAGAGAAAAACAATGACAGCATGAAATTTGCAGGCAAATGGATGGAACTAGAAAACCCAGATGGTAACCCAAACCCAGAAGGACAAACATGTTATGTACTCACTCATAAGTGGATTCTAGATATAAAGCAAAGAACAATCAGACTGCAACCCACAGAACCAGGGAAGCTATATAGCAGGGGGGACCCTAGGATAACTGTGGCTTATAATACTTTTTGGTTTTACTCAATTACTGGGCAAGCCTCAATGAAACATTTTACTATTAGGATAAGAATTTTTACTGTCTCAAACTGATAATAGAAAAATAAATTAAAAAAAGATTTATTTATTATGTATACACTGTTCTGCCTGCATGTATGTTTGCAGACCAGAAGAGGGCACCAGTTCTCATTACAGATGGTTGTGAGACACCATGGGATTGCTGGGAACTGAACTCAGGACCTCTGAAAGAGCAGCCAGTGTCTTAACACCTGAGCTATCTCTCCAGCCCTAGTAGGATAATGGTTCTTTTTTGTTTTTCAAGACATGGTTTCTCTGTGTAACAGTCCTGGCTGTCCTGGAACTCGCTTTGTAGACCATGCTGGCCTTGAACTCAGTGAGATCCACCTGCCTCTGCTTCCCAAGAGCTGGGATTAAAGGCGTGCACTGCCGCCGCTGCCACCACCACCGCCGGGTGGATATGGTTCTTAATCATGTCTGCATATTAGAATCATCTATGGAATGCTTAAGATGTATCTTGTAGCTGGGCGTCGGTGGCACACACCTTTAAATCCCAGCACTTGGGAGGCAGAGGCAGGTGGATCTCTGAGTTTGAGCCCAGTCTGGATTACAGATCGAGTTCCAGGATAGCCAGGGCTCCATACTCTGAGAAATTCTGTCTCAAAAAACCAAAACACGCCCCCTCCCCCCCCAAAAAAGACCATGTAAATTTGCCTCTTAGACCAACTAATCAGAAAAGAGCCAGGCATAGTTATTTTTAAAAACCTACCCAGCGGGGGTGGGGGTGGGGTGGGGTAGGGGACCCAAACTTACCCAGATGATTCTAATGTGCAGCCAGACTAAGAAATACTGACCTAGGCACTGTCTTGAATTTGCAAAAGCATTTCTTTCACTTGGATGGCCTGGATGATTCATAGGTGCAAGCTGTTAAATGCTTTTTCAGAGAGAAATTGCTTCATTGTAAACTTAGCACAAAGCGCTTTAGGAAAAGCTGTTTTTTTTTGTTTTTTTTTTTTGTTTTTTTGTTTTTTTTCGCCAAGTTCACTTCAAATCATTAGGAAACAGCTTAAAACAATTGTTTTTTGTTGTTTTTGAACTCACTCTGTAGACCAGGCTGGCCTTGAACTCATAGAAATCAGCCTGCCTCTGCCCCCTGAGTGCTGGGATTAAAGGCATGCACCACCACTGCCCGGCTTTGAAACAATTCTTATGAGATTCTGAATTTTGAATTTATCACAATATCACTCATGAAGAATTAGTGGGGCCAGAGTAGTGTGAACTAATTTTTTCCCCCAGAGATATGGTGCAATTTTTGTCACTGTTGCTATGACCCATTTAGATACGTACAGATTGAAGTTTCTGAGGAAGACAGAGCTAAGGGCTTGAGAGAATGGGAGCAGGGAGCTCCACTGCAGTTACTGATCCTTCCTTGTCAGGACGGCAAGGTTCTTAGCTGACAGCCCACTGACTCACAAACAAAAGACAAAGCTGTCTTTCAATGGTGATTTGGAAATAAGGATGCACCACACATCTGTTCCTTCTGTTCTTCAATGCTTTGTTTATTCCCTTTCAAGCCAAAAAATTTATGCTTTATCTGAGATCCCTGCTGAGTTTTCTTTCAGACTGTTTTTTTCTGCCCAGGTTGATAATATTTGAAAATGGAAAAACAATGAAATGAAGTAATTTACATAAGGGTCATTCTAGGAGCTAGCTGAGATTACTATCCAAAGCTGAATTTGGTCCTTGCTGGTTCCATCTGTGCATATATTACCATCCTTAATATATAATATAATAAATATAACATAACATAACATAACATAACATAATAATATAATACAATAAATATAATATAATATATAATAATTTATAATAATATAATAATTATTATATAAATATACTATATAATTATATATTAAAATTTAAAATAAAAATATGTACATTAAAATTTATAATAGTTAAAAATAAAGCCAATGTTTCTAATCAGCCTAATCAGTAATAAGAACTCTTGAGATTCTTCAGAAACATCCAGTGTTTGATGGATTGAGGAAATGGCTCAGTGGGTAAGTGACTTGCTGCTAAGGCTGATGACCCAAGTTCAATCCCTGGAATCAACTCCAGAAAGTTGCCCTCTGACATCCACACGTGCACCATGACATGCATGCGTACACACATGCAAATAAATAAGTGTAATAATATTAATAAAAAGAATCAGTGTTTCAGAAAGCCTAATAGCCAGAAGACTCAGCATTTCTTTGTTTCTGGCTTGAATTGTATTGCATCCTGGTTCTCTTATCTCCTTATGATTTCTGATTGTCAGTTAAGTGTATAATTAAACATAGAAAAATTGTTCCATAGATGTAGTTGAAGAATCTGTCAAAATTAAGGCTTATAGAGCTGAAGAGATTCCCTGTGGGTAAGATGCTTTTTCTCAAGCATGAAGACCTCAGCACTCATGTAGAAGCCTTATGTGGTGATAAATCTAAAATGGAGTATATGCACTCACACTTGTGTGTGTGTGTGTGTGTGTGTGTGTGTGTGTGTGTGTGTGTGTGTGTATGTGTGTGTGTGTAGAATGCTTAAAATCTACTCAGCAAATTTCAGGTCATAATACACATTTATTAACTATAGCTGCCCTATTTTACATTAGATCTTTAGAACTAACATAGTATAGCTGTATACTTGTAGGCTTCCATGAATATCTTCTTACTTCTCTACATACAGTTCTTAGTGTCTCAGAGTAGATCTTAACCGACTTGAGAATTGGTGTACTTTGGTAATGTTGCAGCATCTGTAAGAAATCATCTACCTTGTCAGAGTGTGAGAGGCAAGAAGAGAGTACAATACTTGAAGCTTTTTCTTTCTATTTTATACTTCAGCTGCTTGGAAAGCATAGGAGTATAGATAGACCACAGGAGTGATGATGTGGGACCAGTGAAGTATGTTCCTGAGCAATAAGACATGAAGAATGCTCCCCTCCCCCATTTATACCATGAATGAAGAGTGACAAGCTGATAACTTGACTTTAGGCAAAAAACTTTGTAGCTGGAAAGTCTTATTATTCTGTTGTGGAATAATCTTTTTGTACACTGTGAAGATGTCTTTGCCAAGGCACTTTCTGATTGGTTTAAAGAGCTGAATGGCCAATAGCTAGGCAGGAGAGATAGGTGGGATTTCCAGGGAAAGAGAGGAAGAAGAGAAGGAATCTAGGTATAGAGAGGCACCAGCAAGACACCACAAGCAAGTTGGACATATGGTACAGAGGAGAAGTAACTGAGCCAGGTGGCAAAATGTAGATTAATAAAAGCAGGTTAGTTAAAAGAGCTAGTTGGGAAAAAGCCTAAGCTAAAGGCCAAGTTTTCATGATTAATATTAAGTCTCCATGTTGTTATTGGGGAGCTGGCCATCCTACAAAGAAAGTCCGACTACATTCGAGAAAACATGCTACATTATTGTATTGATATAACTTGCCTTGGAAGGAGTTTTTGAAAAATGAAAACCTGTTACCAAGAGTTTTGAAAGGCTGATTTATTTATTTATTTTTAAAATAATTTATTTAACTTTATGTGCATTGGTGTGACAGTGTCAGATATCCTGGAACTGGAGTTACAGACAGTTGTGAATTGCCATGTGGGTGCTGAGAATCGAACCTGGGTCCTCTGAAAGAAGACTCAGTGCTCTTAACTGCCAAGCTATCTCTCCAGCCCTGAAAAGCTGCTTTATTATGAGAGAAATATTTAGCCCAGAGCACTGAATCTCTTTTTTACCTCATCATGTCTATAAAGGGTTCTTCACATTCACCAGCTGTAGCTAAGGGCTCAGGATCATGCCTGTCTTAAAATAGCCCATAGTTTAATGATAATAAAGTAGGAAGAAAAGCTATGTAAAGACATGTGCTATTTGTACGGGAGCATGTGGGCATAGCTGGAACATTGGGGGATTTGGGAATTCTTTGAAGTAATTATTTATTTTTGAGTGAGGTCTCTCTGTGTAGCTCCAGCTGCCCTGGAACTTGCCATGTAGACCAGGCTGGTTTAGAACCCACAGATATTCAACTACCTCTACTTCCTGAGTACTGGGATTAAAGTTGTGTGCTCCCATTCCCAGCTTGAGGTAATTACATTAAAACTACTATTGGTCTGGAGAGGTGGTTCAGCACTGAAGAGTACTTGTTGCAGAAAACCTAGGTTTGGTTCCCAGTACCTGCATAACAGCTCACCACAGTCTATAACTCCATAACCTTGATGCCCTCTTCTTACTTCTGTAGGCAGTAGATATGCACATGCAGGCAAAACATTCATATGCATAAAATAAGTAAATATAAAAAGGAATTTAACATTTACTACTTTTTTTTTCAGAATAAATACTCCTCACCTCTGTAAGTTTGTTTGGGTTTTACTGAAGCTTTGACCAAATGTTAGAAGTTAAAAAATATCCATGTGGTGGCGCACACTTTTAATTCCAGGAGGCAGAGGCAGGTGGATCTCTGAGATCAAGGCCAGCCTGATCTATATAGTCAGTTCCAGGATAGCCAGGGTACACAAAGGAAACCCTGTTTTGAAAAACCAAAAAAAAATTTTTTCAAGGTAAGTCTCACTATGTAGCTTTGGCTGTCCTAGAACTCATTATGTAGTTCAGGATGCCTTATTTATTTATTTATTTATTTATTTATTTATTTATTTATTTTTTGGTTTTTCAAGACAGGGTTTCTCTTTGTAGCTTTGTGCCTTTCCTGGAGCTCACTTGGCAGCCCAGGCTGGCCTTGAATTCATAGAGATCCGCCTGGCTCTGCCTCCCAAGTGCTGGGATTAAAGGTATGTGCCACTATGCCCAGTGAGTTCAAATCTTTTTAAAAATTATTATTTCATTATTGGTTTCTTTGAGACAAGGTTTCTTTGTGTAGTCATGGCTGTCCTGGAACTCACTCTGTAGATCAGGCTGGCCTCACACTCAGAGCTCTGTCTGAGTCTCTCTTGAGAGTGCTGGGATTAAAGGCATGAGTCACCACCTCCTGGTTGCATCCCAAATCTTAAAAAAAAAAAAAAAATCACTCAAGGTGGGATGGCTAGGCACCACTATAATGAACAAGTATGTGGTAGAGAGAGGGGAGAGAAAGAAAAGCAGAATGGTTTGGGTACTATGAAGAGAGGTGGAACTGGAGACATGAAGGCAGTGAGAAACAGCCTGATCCGAGAGGCCTGTGCTACCATCTGAGGCCTTGGTGATGTCTGGGCTTGTACTGCCTCCAAGGGCCACAGACCTGCAGGTGGGGTCTGTGTTGATGTTTGTTACCACCAAATGCCATGCAGATGTCCATGGTCTGGGCTGCTACCTATAGCCATGGTGATGTCTGAGGACCTTGCTGAGCTGGCCCTGACCCCTGTTTGGGCAGTGTGGGAGAGCTGGCCCCAGTGGTGTGAGCACAGGAGGGCTAGCAGGCTGACCAACTCAGCTACCACCCAGGCCAGGGTCAGAGCTTTAAGTTGGTCTACCCCAACATCTAGATGGGGCCATCTATGAGCTAATGGAGCTTGTGAAGGGGCCAGTTCTATGGATCCATAGCTGCAAAATCTCCACGACCCATGACAGCAGCAGGATATCCGAGAGGAATGTTAGTGAGGTCCAGTATTGTTGGTGTAGCAGGAGCCGGAGGACTTGAACCAGACCAATGACTCATTGTGAAGATGTTTGGGCAAGAGTGTATACTGTGCGACACACCACAGCTTCGGATGCCACTATGATGAAAGAATATGTCATAGGCAGGAAAGATGGAGGAGCAGAATGGCGCATGCACAGCAGAACTGGAGACTTGACAGCTGTGATGGGAGTGAGAGAATGCCTCGGTTGATAAGAAAAGCAGGTCGTGCCTAGAGGGGTCGGCGAGACTTCTTAATTTTAATTTTTTATTTTCCTTTAGGGGAAGGTTATAAAGAAGGAGGGTGGATATGGAAGGATTGAGGAATGAGTGGGATTGGGGCACCTGATGTGTAATTCTCAAAGAATCAACAAAAAATTATGTTAAAAATTACTTATATGTATGTGTGTGTTCTTATCTGTCTGTATGTGCACCAGGTGCTGGAGGAGTGGAGGATTTGCCAGAACTATAGTTACAAGCTGCTGTGAGCCATCTGATGTGGTGCTGGGAATTGAGTTTCTGGTTTTTTTTTTTTTTTGTTTTGGTTTTGGTTTTAATTATTTTCTGTGTTTGAGTGTTTTGCTTAAATATATTTCTGTGCAACATGTGCATGCCTGGTACCTATGGAAGCCAGAAGAGGACGTCAGATCCCCTGAGACTGGAGTTACATAAGGTTGTGAGTCCTCTGGAAGAGCAGCCAGTGCTCTTATGCTCTTATCTGCTGAGCCATTTCTTCTCTACAGAGCCCTGCCCCTGCACCCCCCACCCCCCCCTTTTTTTTTTTTTTGCCACAGTGTGAACCTGATTAGTCTTATCAATAAAAACCAGGAGTCAGATATCAAAGTAATAACCTAAAAGATTAGAGAGGCAGAAGAGCAGCCACCAGTGACTTCTTACCTCTCCAGATAAGTGTGAACAAAAGAGGTGGAGATCCTGTCTCCACCCCACATTACCACTTCCTATCTCCACTTCCGGATTATGCTGGGATTAAAGGTATGATCCTCCCCAGTGCTGGGATTAAAAGCATGCACCATCACCACCAGGCTGTATGGTTAACTAGTGGCTAGCTAGCTCCAGCCTCTGATCTCCAGGCAAGCTTTATTTGTCAGAACATGAACAAAATATCATACAACAGACAGGATTTCATTTTGTAGCACACCATGGCCTGGAATTCATTTGCTGTGGAATAATCCTTCTGTACACTGTGAAAATGTATTGCTCTCATTGTTAATAAAGAGCTGATTGGCCGATAGCTAGGCAGGAATTTTAAGGGCAGAGAGAATGCTGGAAAGAAGAAGGGTGGAGTCTGGGGAGTTATGAGCAGATGCAGAGAGAAGAAAGATGAACTTATGTTGAAAGAAGGTACTGCCATGTGGCAGAGGGTGGAATATGGGTTAATTTAAAATGTAAGAGTTATCTAGTAACAAGCCTGAGCTATTACCTGAGCATTTATAATTAATAAAAGTCTCTGAATGGTTATTTGGGAATTGGCTGACAGGACAGAGAAACTCTGCCTACATTTGCTATTCCTCAAACTTGTGGCAGTACTCCAGTTTCAGCTTTCTTAGAGCTGGGATTACAGATGTGAGCCTCCATGCCCAGCCCAAAATTTCTTAAAATTTTGAGTAGATCTGGCACCTATATTTTGAATAATACAACCATATGAATGATCTTTTATCTGTTAGGAATAGGATGACCAACTTGGTGTGTCCTGTTGTCCTAGGATAAATATTGGTAGTGCTTACTTTCATGCTTAAAATTGTCCTTGTTGGAGGACTCCCATTTGCAGCAAGGCTTGTTAAGGAAGGGAATGGCTCAGCTGCCTTTAGCCTACTGGCTATGGGTGGGATAGGACCTCTGTGGGTCTTTTCTGTGTCGAACACACAGATTGCAAGCCCAGTGCCACTTTGAGATCTTTGGCAGCAATTAACCATGCAGCTCACACACAATTGAGCCTGTATGATAATGAGTATTCAGAGACAGGTAATACCTGGGGGTGTTCATCAACCTAAGACAGAGTGCCTGTGTGGCCTGGGCAGGTATCTCCATGACGAGTAAGGTGACCTGCTGACGTCCCATGCAACCTAAGTCAGAAGCTCATTTTTTAGTAAAAAGGGGGACCTGCAGGGCCCTGGCCCCCATTTGCTTGCTGACCTTGACCTTGATATCCTCCCTATGCTAATTCCCTGCCAGGTTCCACCTCCTGAATGTTTAAGGGAAGTTCCTTGTCTGTGTATCCTGCATAATGGGCATTAACAGCTTAGATGCAAGATTGTAAAACATCGGTAGTGAACTTCTGCCCTCCGGGGTTCTCCCAGTGTGCTGTAAGCCTGTATTTAAGACCTCTTCCCTCCTTCAATAAACAGCATTTAGCATTAAAAAAATGTCCTTGTTGGAAGAAAGAATATGTAGTTACTGAAACTAAGACTTCATGGTCTATTGATTCCACATAGAAAAATATAATACAGGTCTAAGATGATGATATTTGACCTTATTCCTAGGGAAGATTCTTTTGTCTTTATAGTCTGTTAAGTCAAAGTGTATGCTAGGCGGCGATGGCACATGCCTCTGCCTCCTGAGTGCTGGGATTAAAGGCATGTGCCAGCCTGGTCTACAGAGTGAGTTCCAGGACAGCCAGGGCTGTTACACAGAGAAACCCTGTCTCAAAAACAAAAGACAAACGAACAAAAAGTCAAAGTGTATTTTAAGAACCAGAATGTGAAGACAGGTATATGGTGGGGTAGGTGCCAGGCTTTTTCTTTTAGGTCACAAACCAGCTCCTAAATCATGACATGGAGATTTATTATTAGTTTTGAATGCTTGGCTTAGCTTAGGCTTGTTTCTGGCTAGCTCTTTTAACATGTTTCTCTGCTAGAAATTTTTTATGGTTTATTAAAACGCAAAATCCCATGCACAAATATTAAAGAACAAAAGAGGAACTTGAGCCGAATCACAAGCCACTGCCAATATCTATCATTGTTCGCTGTTCTGCCCGACCGAGCACTCATCCACTCTGCCTTTGCTCCTGGTCATGTCCATCCCCAATGAAAACCCTGCCTCTTGGACCAAAGTAAACAAACAAACAAATAAATAAATAATAAATAAATAAAAATAAAAAATAAATGCTCATCTCAGTGGGCTAGCTGACTGGTGACAGAATTCCCGTAACAATCTACTTTGTGCCTGAGGCTTTTCACCTAGATTTCTCCTATTTATTCTTTCTGCCCTCTAGTCATGCCTATCCCTTTCTCTGTCTAGACATTGGCCATTCAGATGCCTTAAGTAGGCAAGGTGAAACAAATAAAACACATCTTTTCATAAACAAATGCAGCAGAAACAATGTAACACATCTTAGCCTAGCTAAAGTAATATTTCACAGCATAAACAAATGAAACATATCTTTGCCTAGTTAAAGTAATATTCCACAACAGGGGTATGCCTACAATTCCATCACTTGAAAGGTGGAGACAGGAGGATTAGAAGTTGAAGGTCATTCTTAGCTATATAGTGAGTTTGAGCCTAGCCTAAGCTACGTGAGGACCTGTGTGTGTGTGTGTGTGTGTGTGTGTGTGTGTGTGTGTGTGTTACATGCATGCTACAATGTGTTTGAGGTTAGAGGACAACCTGAAGGAGTTTGTTGTCCCCTATGTAGATTCCAGGGATGGAACTTAAGGTTGTCAAGCTTGGTAGCAAGAGCCCTTGCAAGCTGAGCCATATCACCTTATTTTTCAACAGTGTCTTTTATTGAATCTTACTGACTTGGCAAGACTAGCTGGCTAGTGGGATCCAGGAATCCTGTCTCTTGTACTTGGATTACAGCTGTATACAACCACACCTGGCTTTCTATGTGTGTGTTGGTGATGTGAACTCAGATCCTTATGCTTGTATGGAAAGCACTTTACCGACTGAACAACATATCAGTCTCCATTCAGACCCTGTCTTAAAAAAAAAAACCAAAAACAGCTGGGTGTGGTGGTACATGTCTTTAATCCTGGCACTTGGGAGGTAGAGGCAGGTGGATCTCTGTGAGTTTGAGGCCACCCTGGTCTACAGAGCTAGTTTCAGGACAGCCAAGGTTACATAGAGAAACCCTGTCTCAAAGGAACAAAACAACAACAACAACTCAAAACTACAACACATTGAAATGTGTAATTCTTTAGTTAGGAAATGAAAGCAAACTGAGTATGACTGGAAACGTCTGTAGTCCCAGGCTACTTGGAAGTGAGGAGGCTCACTTCAGTTCCAGAGTTCAAGATAAACGGGTAACAAAAACAGAGTGGTAAACACCTGTGATTGTAGTACTCAAGGAAGCTGAGACAGGAGAATTTTGAGTTTGAGGCTAGCCTGGACTATGTATTGAGAAACCTTCAAAAAGAAACTAAATTGTTAATATTATATAAATTTAAGGGAGAACTTCAGTAGGTCTCCTTAGTATAATGTATGTAGGAGGACACACGGGATATTAAATTGCTAGTTCAGTTTTGTTCTGGTTTTGCCATAATTGGAGAAAACAGATCATTTGAAAAGACTCTAGTAAACTTATGCAGGGATGAGCCTCAAAAGGCTATAAATATTCATTTGTATGATATTTTTTTTCTGTTGGAGGGGGCGTGGTTTGAGACAGGGACCCTCTGTGTAGCCTTGGCTGTCCTGGAACTTGCTTTATAAACCAGACTGGCCTTGGACTCACAGAGACCCACCTGCCTCTGCCTCCCAAGTGCTAGGATTAAAGTCGTGTGCCACCACTGTCCCCGTGCATATATATATATTTTAAAATTTTTATTGAATCTTTGTGGATTTTACATCATGCATTCCAATCCCACTCATTCCACTGTCCCCTCACCTCTGCCCTCTGCCCTTGTGGCCTGCCCCCAAAATAACCTAAAAACAAAACAACCCCCTTCCCAAAAAACAAAAAAACAAAACAAGACAAAAAAAAATAAAGGAAAAAAAGAGAAAGTTTTTGGCTTGGAAGCTGTAGTGTGGCTCAGTGAGTCACACCATATACACCTTAGTCCATACATTTTTACTTGTAAATGTTCTCTGCAACAAATTGTTTGTCTGGCTCAAGGCTTCTGGCTTCTGCTACTCTATTGATACTGGGCCCTCACTGGGACTCCTCCTGGATATCCTGTTGTGGTCTAGTGTCATGGGGATCCTGTAGCTTTGCATCTGCAGATCTGGCCCCTTCACATGCTCCAGCAGTTCATAGATGAGGTGGATGTTGGGGTAGGCCAACTCATAACACTGTTTCTGGGCCTGGGTGGTAGCTGGGTTGGTCAGCCCACCAGCTTTCCTTCCAGGGTGAGCTTTCCAGTACTGCCCCAGCTAGCTTACCCAATGCAGCAGGCAGCAAAAAGCAGGGCCAGTTTTCCTGCTCTCATGCTCTCCAGTCTGCAGACTGCATATTTTTAAGTCTAACTATGTCTGGATTACAACAAACAAGAAAAACAAAACTAAAAACAAAACAAAACAAAAAACCTCCCAATGTCATTATTTAAAAAGGGTCAGTAAATTTAATAAAGTGATACAGCTTAGCTGGATGGCTCAGAGACTAGGGTAGAACCAAACATGGACAAGAAAAAAAAGTCAATGTAATGATTCCTATCACTATTCTGCTACACTCATAGACTGGTGCCTAGCCCAGTTGTCATTAGAAAGGCTTCCTCTGGCAGCTGATGGGAGCAGATGCAGAGACCCACATCCAAACATTAGGTGGAACCCTGTAGAAGAGGGGGAGGAAAGACTGTGGGAGCCAGAGGGGTTGAGGACTCCAGGAGAACACAGCCCACAGCAGACTCAACTAAGGAGGGCTTACAAGGACTCCAGAGACTAAGGTAGCAATCATGAAGCTTGTGCTAGGTCCTCTGTATTGTGGGACTCCTAACAGTGGGAGAGGGGCTGTCTCTGATTCTTTTGAAGGGTCTTGGGACACTTTTCCTATTGGGTTGCCTGGTCCAGCCTTGATGTGAAGATTTGTGCCTTGTTTTATTGCATCTTGTTATGCAGTGTTCTGTTGATATCACTGGGAAGCCTGCTCTCTTCTGAAGGGAAATAGAGGAGCAGTGGATCTGAGGGAGATGGGAAGTGAGGTAGGGACAGGGAGGAGTGGAGGGAGGGGAGACTGGTGGGGATGTATTACATAAGAGAATAAAAAAATATTAAAAAAAAGATACAGCTTAAAAGAAATTTCAGTAGAAAGTATCCAGCACTTGGGTATGTCTTACACATACAGTGCCAGGCTGGTGTGTGGGAAATACAAAGAAACACACAATTCTGACTTTTGAGATTGGTGGCATGGTAGAAAGGAGAAAATTGTCTTTTTAACTGCCATGTTAGAAATCACTAGAGGAGGAGCTCCAGGAGTCCAATTGGTGAGAAAGAGGAGGGTTTGTATGAGCGAGAATTGTTGAGACCAAGATTGGAAAAAGCACAGGGACAAATAACCAAACTAATGGAAACACATGAACTATGAACCAATCGCTGAGGAGCCCTCAACTGGATCAGGCCCTCTGGATAAGTGAGACAATTGATTAGCTTGAACTGTTTGGGAGGCACCTAGACAGTGGGACCAGGCCCTGTCCTCAGGGCATGAGCTGGCTGTTTGGAACCTGGGGCTTATACAGGGACACTTGGCTCAGCCTGGGAGGAGGAGACTGGACCTGCCTGGACTGAATCTACCAGGTTGAGCTGAATCCCCAGGGGAGTCCTTGCCCTGGAGGAGATGGGAATGGGGGGTGGGCTGGGGGAAGGTGGCGAGGGTGGGGGTGGGGAAGACAGGGGAATCTGTGGCTGGTATGTAAAATTAAATTAAATTATAAAATTAAAAAAATACAAAAAAAAAAAAAAAGAAAAAGAAATCACTAAAGGAGACAGGAAAGGTTTTAGTTCGGCAAGAGTTGGACTTAAAGCTAGAATAGGGCTTTGAACGGCTAAAGGGTTAAGGATGACATTTAAAAATAAACAATGGAAAGTAAGGTGTAATAAGACAAGGACACATCAAATAAGGACACAGAGTTATTAAGGTAGGTTTAGAGCTATGTTCCAAACTCAGCTTGTCATAAAAAGTGTATCCTTTAAAAGCACGGGAGATTTGTGTAGCAGATTGAAGAAGAGTGATTGGAGGGTCACACAACACATGGCAATAAGTGAGGGAAAACTTGGGGGAATGAATAATCTAATCGTGGAATAGTTTCACAGCCTGCAGACCGACGGTAATTCCCCTTCTAATAATAGAAATAGGCAAATGAGCTCTGTAGCATTCAGGTGACTGACACATGCGGGTATAAAAATGAGGAATAAGAAATCAAGCAAGTTTGTCAAAGGAAAATATTCTTTATTTAAATAAAAACATGTTAAGATGGCAGACACCAGGGTTGTTACTTAAAAGCCGAGATTTTCCTAAGGTTTAAAAACAAGTTCTAGTTGTTTGCTGGCACTTCAGTTTGCAACGTTTCCATCAGTTTTTCTGACCTGTAGGGGGAAAGAAAAAGAATGAAGTCGAGTCGTTTTCACAGCTTGAGCTGTGCCAGAAGCATTTAAAAACAGCCTTTTACAGCCTTGTCTCCAGTGAAGTCCCTAGGACTTTACTGCATCCTCTTGTGGGTTGAGGAGGAACAGAATAACATTAATTTTTTTTTTCCTGGGCATTGAACCAGGACCAAGTGCATATGAGGCAGGAGCACTATCACTGAGCTGAATCCCCAGACCAATATTTTAATAAATTATTTAGTTTTTGAGATGGGGGCTCTATTCTGTAGCCCTGGCTGGCCTGGAACTCATTATGTAGACCAGGGTGGACTTGAACTCACAGAGATCTGCCTGCCTCTGCCTTCTGAGTTTGGGGATTAAAGGTGTACACCACCTCACCCAATAGCTTTAATTTTTTTTTTTTTTAAGAAGTAAGGTTTGTCTAAGAATCTTTGAAAGTTTAGACCACAATGTTAGACTTTGATGTTAACCTGACAAAGGTGGACTTTACCTCTTCCCCAGGACTTGTAGCTGTTAGGATGTTTATCAGCCACAGCCTCTTGTAGGTCCCTTGAGTCACTGTAGGAGAGAATCACAAGAAAAAGTTAATAGGGAAGCAGGAATGGGGAATGAGCTGATATATCCAGTTCCAGGCAGTCAGAGTAACATTATCCAACAGAATTGATGTTACTCAGGGTTAGAGTAGGGATAATTTGATTTCTGTCTTGTTCCATATGGTTCCTTTATGCCTTTCCTTCTCATGTGGTAGGAGACTCCATCAATGGCCCCCATAACCCTTGTATGTGCTCTCCAAGCTTGTTTGGCTAGGGATCCTGAGCTATTTGTGTATATATGGTCCCCTTAATTCTGAGAAATTGGTCTTTTATACAGGATTATGTTGTATATACAAGGCCTTGATCCTCCACACACATTTATATGCGTGTATGTGGTATGTAATTATGTGGTATGTATGTGTGTGCAGGTGCCTATGTGCTAGAGGTCAGTGTTGGATGTTTCTTCAACTGTTTTCCACTCTATTTATTTTAAAAAATGTAAAATTTTATGTATATGGGTGTTTTGTCTGCATATATGTCTGCGCACCACGTGGTGGGTTCCTCATGCCCATAGAGGCCAGAAGAACATGTTTGATTCCTGGAACTGGAGTTACAGATGGCTGTGATCTGCTGTGGGTTCTGGGAATCAAACCTGGATTCTCTGGAAGAGCATCAAGACTCTTAACTCCTGAGCCATTGTGTGTGTGTGTAGGTCAGAGGACAATTTATGGGGTGGTTCATCTACCATATGGGTCTTAGGATTGAATGCAGGCTGCCAGGCTTGGCAAGAAGCACATTTTACCCACTGGAACATCTGACTAGGCTTCCACCTTATTATTATTTTTATTATTTTTTTAAATTTTTTTTTCCCCGAGACAGGGTTTCTCTGTGTAGCTTTGCGCCTTTCCTGGATCTTGCTCTGTAGATCAGGCTGGCCTCGAACTCACAAAGATCCTCCTGCCTCTGCCTCCCGAGTGCTGGGATTAAGGAGTGTGCCACCACCACCCGGCCTCACCTTTTTTTTTTTTTTTATATGAAATTTCCTACTGAACCTGGAGCTTACTGATTTGGTTAGACTACCTGGCTAGCACGTTTCAGGAGACCTCCTGTCTCTGCTTTCTCAGTGCTCTGATTATAGGAGCACACTACCATACCTGACTATTTTATGTGGGTCTGGGATCTAAATTCAGGTCCTCATGTTTGTGCAGCAAGCGTTTACCAACCGAGCCACTCCACAGCCCTGAGCATGGGTCTTTTAAGTTAGTGACTAAAGCTCATGCATTTTGAGCCTATGGTCTAATGGCCGTCTTCCCTTTAAATGTCCAATTTTAAGACTGGTGAGATGGCTGAGTGGGCAAAAGCACATACCACCAAGCCTTACAACCTGAGTTTAAAACCCAGAGTCCATGGGTGGATGGAGAAAACTCTTGACAACAGGTTGTCCTCTGACCTGCCAACAAATGCCCTGGCCATGCTAAAAACAAACAAACATTAGAAAAAAAAAAAGAGTCAACTTATTACCTTGAATGATGGTGATAGCATATAGTTTATCTTACCTTTCACAAACCAGCATTTTTGGAGCAAAAGTCTCAAGAACAAATGAAGGAGAATGATGCATATGATCTGGAAAGAACGAGGAAGAAGAAACAAGTCCTGAGCATTTTCAGATTGTTGGTAGCAGAGCTGGTGAGCAGCTCTGCCAGAGACCACATGTCCACCCCTTATGTTTAGGTATGATTATGTGACTGCTTTTACCAGGGGAATGGAAATATAAGTATCTTCTCAAATTAGGTGGTTAAAGGCAGTTGTACATTTCCATTCTCCTTTGTGTGTTATCTTTGGAAGCTAAATGTGGAAGGCTGACAGCCACAAGATGAAACGAGCTTGTATCCTCATGTTGTTATTATCCACTAAATTACTGTCTTAGAGCTTTTATTATTGTGACAATGAACAAAATCAACTTGGGGATGAAAGGGTTTATTTCGATTACACTTCCAGGTAACAGTGTACCAGTGAGGGAAGTCAGGACAGGATCCTAGAGACAGGAACTAAAGCAGAGGCCATGAAGGGGTGCCACTTGCTGCCTTGATCAGCTTGTTCTTTATTTTTTTTTTTTTCTTTTTCTTTGGTTTTTGGATCACTAAAACAGGGTTTCTCTGTGTGGCCCTGGCTGTCCTGGAACTCTCTCTGTAGACCAGGCTGGCCTTGAACTTGCAGAGATCCATCTGCCTCTGCCTTCTGAGTGCTGGGATTAAAAGCATGTGCCACCACCTTCCCAGCCCTCAGCCTGCTTTCTTATAGAACACAGAACCACCTTCCCAGGAGTGGCACCACCCACAATGGGCTGGATCCTCCAACATCAATCACTAATCAAGCAAATGCCCTACAGGCTTACTTTACCTATACCCTGATTTTGTGTAGGCATTTTCTCAATTGAGGTTCCTTCCTCTCAGATGATTCTAGCTTGTGTCAAGTTGACATAAAACTAGTCAGCACAATACTTGCCTTGAGATTTTAAATTATGACATTAACATAATTTAGATTTATATTATGGGAAGGAACATTGTTCTCACATACTCATTTAGTTATTTTCATTGTTTTACAGTGCTGGAGATAGAGCTTAGTGAGCCTAGGCAAGGGCTGTGCCACTGGCCACAGCCCTTTTCTATATTTAATTAAGTTTGATTATGAGGCAGCCTTTTATAGATGAGCATTTAGAGGATGTGTTTAAGAAATAAATCCCTTAATAGCCAAGTCTAGTTTGGACTGAAACTGGTGAGGTCTTTTTAAAATTAGAGACAAGGTTTCTCTGTGTAGCGCTGGCTGTCATGGAACTCACTCTGTAGACCAGACTGGCCTTGAACTTGGAGATCCACCTGCTTCTGCCTCCCAAGTGCTGGGATAAAAGGAGTGCACAATCACTGTCCGACAAAGTCTTTTTTATTTATTTTGGTTTTCTTTCTTACTTTTTGAGACAGTGTTTCTCTATATAGTTCTGGCTCTCTTGGAGCTTTCTACGTAGACCAGGCTGGACTTGAACTCACAGAATCCTCCTGCCTCTGCCCCCTGAGTTCTGGGATTATAGATAAATCATAATACCTGGCAAGATAAACTTTTTTTTAAATGAATGAATTTAGATTTTAGTTAGATGGCTTTTTTTTTTTTTTAAAGGAACAATAGTTTATTGAATACACTTTGCTTAAGGAGCACTTGTTTATTGAGTATGTTGAAGGAAGGCAGAGTGGCTGGGCAGTAACAACAGTACTCTTGTAGCACAAGGCTGTGGACTACATGGAGGTGCAGGGGGCAGTGTCTCCAATTGGGGCATGTACTTGTTTGGTTAGGGCCAGTGTATGATATTAGGACCTTAGTGTGAACTGCTGTGTCTGAAATTTCCAGTTGCACAATCTCTGCCATGCAAATCAAGAGGCCATGCAAAGTATGGCCACCTTGGCTGATGAAGGCTCAGCCCTGGTCAAAGGCTGCAGCCATGGGATCCTGGCCTTTAGCTCAGTGAGACTATTATTTTGAACTGGGCCACCCCTCTAGAGATAGGTGGCATTCTTAAACTTGGTAATTTAATGTAGTGAAGGGTTTTGTGAGATAAGCATAAAGATTTGTTACTCGGGGCTGTGTTTACTGTCTCCTAGTTCTAAAGAACACTTCTGTTCACAGCTGTGTTCAGTTTCACCCTTGCTCACCCACATTCCAGACATCGGGGTCAGTAATCTGATTGCCAGCATTGGAGTTTTCATTTCCTTCAAAACTTGGGCAAGTAATCTTTAGAAGATTAAGTGGCTCTGAAACAAAGTAGGAAAGAAAGTGTTGAAATAGAATAGACAAAAATTTTTATCTGCTCTGTATGGCTAAGGCTTCTAAGTAACTATGAGATATGGGGATGTAGGAAGTCATAGAATTTGGTATTACCTACATGTGCTCAAATGAAAAGCTTACCATCATCAACTGCAGTTCTGTTGACACAGTTGGCCTCATGTTCCTTGAGCCTTTTGATTGGGACCACATGACAAGCATTATATTTGCAGTTAGCCATCTTTTTAGCTATCTTTGGATTTTTCTAGAAGGAAAAATTCTTGTTAGGCTACTCATTTCTGAAAATACTGAAAAGATATTATGTCTCAAGAATGACTAGTTTCTAGTTGTCAGTGGAAGCAAAAAGCAAAACCAAAGAACTATCTTTTTATATTCTGAAAAAAAATTCATCTCTTGTAATTTACAGCTATTATTGGGGAAACTTACCTTTTTGCATGATGCCAGATGGTATTGTAACCTGCTGGCTGGTATCCTGTGGTTTGGGTCATAAGGACAGAGTTCTATGGCTTCTAACTCCATTAGTCCTAAAAGACAGGAAACATAGGTTGGAAAAGAAAAGATTACCACTTAAGATCAGGTTGTCTTGACATATGCCTATTTTCTAGTCTTAAAAGCAATGTGGTATTGGGGCTGGAGAGATAAGCAGTTAAGATTGGGGTCTGCTCAGTCATGAAGCCTAGAGTTCAAATCCCAGCACCCAAATTTTGTAGCCAAAATTTAACATTATACATACTCATAGGTTGCTTTAAATAGAGTGCTTACTTCCCAAATAGAATTAAACAGGCAAGAATCCCTGGAAAAACAACAGACCTGACTATGATGAAATTCAACATTTGTGCACTATTTAAAGTAAGGCTGGGGAGCTGATTCCTTTAGTGTTTCTCACTGTCCCTTCCCTCCAACTTTTCTAAAACTGAGCTACTAATTGTCAGATAATTCAGCATAACCACTGAGAAGGAATCAGAAGAACCACAACATAAAGTCCGAGTTTAGGCCACTTACATTTACCTAAGAATGCTAGCCTGAAATCACTAAACTTGTGGATATTAACATGTAAAGACTCCTAGAACTGAGCTGAAAATAAACCATCTCAAAGTTGCTGCATTTTACTGCCAACAGGAGTCCCACTCTCCCCTATGGCTAGCTGTCTTTAGCTATCCAAGCAGACATTCATTTCAAGGACTTCCAAGTTTCCAGGCAACAGCTATAGCTGAGATTTCTGCAAAACAGTGATGTATAGTTTGGTGGTGGTAGTGTTGTTGTTGTTGTGTGTGTGTGACAGAAAAGATCAAGGCAGAGTGGCATAAACAATATGGATAGAAAAGTGCCCTAGAATAGCCCATTTCAATTTGGCTGTGCACCATGCCTAGAGCATAGACAAAGGGCATAGGGCTAGACTGTTAAATGTCAGATTTTCCTGACAGCATTTTGGTGATTAAATCCAGGGATTTAGACTCAGGTAGTTTTTGGGAACACAAGCCAGATTCTTTATGCCTTCACTGCTTATTAATGATTGTATTTGAGCCATGGATACTTAAAGTTAATCGACTTTCTGGAAAATTAAAGCTAGTAAAATCCATTATTATATATAATTATATTTAGATTAAAAAAGATAATGGATCCAGGTAGTGGTGGCACACGCCTTTAATCCCAGCATTTGGGAGGCAGAGGCAGGTGGATCGAGGCCAGCCTGGTCTACAAAGAGAGTTCCAGGACAGCTGGGGCTGTTACACAGAGAAACCTTGTCTCAAAAAAAAAAAAAAAAAAAAAAAAAAAAGAAGAAAATAGAAAAAAGACAACAACAAAAATAAAAAACCACCCTTCCAAAAAAAGGATAATGAAAAATGTGTTTTAATATCTGTGTGTAGTCTTCAGAAAACCTGTTATTTCAGCCAGTGGCCTAGGAAAGTATGAATTTTGGTCACACTGATAAGTCTGGTCTTAAGAAACAAAGATTGCTGGAGGAGTCACAGTGACTACAGCTTATATTGGTTTGTTCATTAATCAAAAACTACATTTCCCATGGAGGGAGGCCATGACTATGATACAGGCCATTTGATTTAACATGTCAGACTCCTCAAAGTTACCTTCATTCTTGAACCTAGCATAAGGATGGTGAGACTCACCTTATTCTCCAAGCACTGTCCCTCAATCCCAAGGGAAGTGTCAATGGAAGAAGTTTGAGAAGACAGAAAGCACAGTACTCTCCAGTTAAGAAAGGAAATCAGCTTGCTGTCTAAGCTTCCTGTTCAGTTCCTCTCCTCTCACCATAGGTTCTACGTTTCTCAGAAGTTTGGAAAGTTTTGATGTCATAGTGAAGTCTTAGAGAAGTGATTCTCAGTCTAGTTACATGTAGGAATCACCAGAAAGTTTTAAAGTGACAGATCCTTTAGGGCCATTCCAGAACTATTGGATCAGAATCTTAAAAGTGCAGTCTGGCTGAGTGTAGCTTTAAGAGTTCCTCAGGGGATTCTGGTTGATAGTTACTAGGTTACTAGGCTACTGCCACCATTGCTAGGCCTTGCTCTGGGGTAACTATTTTTAGAAGGGTTCTTCAAGTTCACAGAAGGAACTAAAGTATCATCTTTTTGATAAGTTCCTAAAGACTACCTGTTGCCACATAAGCCCATCTTTCAACCTGTCCCCTTTCTTTATGGGGAGCCAAATATAGAATTCCTCAGAAAGTGATAGGACAAGCTCAGTACACCTTCAAAATCAAAATTTTAGTTCATTTTTGGTGTATTTAATCCAATATACCAGGCCCTAAGATAAACATACACATGTAACATGTCATTTAATCACTTCCATAGTTGTGTAAGGGATTATCATTTAATAGATTAGGAAAACCAGTTCAGTGAGGATAGCCTAAAGTTACAAGGCTTACCTGTTTCAGTAGCATTATTATTATTATTATTATTATTATTATTATTATTGAGACAGGGTTTCTCTGTGTAGTTTTATGCCTGTCCTGGAACTCACTCTGTAGCCCAGGCTGGCCTCAAACTCACAGAGATCCGCCTAGCTCTGCTGGGATTAAAAACATGTGCCACCACTACCCAGCTTCAGTAGCATTATTAATATTGTTTGAAGTAATACATGTAGAACATTGAAATATTGGATACGTAGCAAACAGTTAGGTTACACTTTACATATATTAATCAATTTAATAAAATAACCCCATGAGATAGAAATTATTAATCAATATAATCACATTTAAAGGTAAACTGGATCAGCTGGTAATTAGTAGAGTAGGGATGGAAAGTCAAGTGACCCGGGTCTAGAATCTGGGCTCTTAGCCACTAAGTCATAAGGCTCAGCTCACTCTACTGAGCTACATTAATCAGAGTCTGATTTTGAAGTGTAGGCTTTCCCTCATACCAGCTGGTGTTGCCAGGCTTCAGGAGTTTTTCACTGAAAGTGGGGAGGGAATATACTACGAAATGTGCATTTAAAGGTAGAACCTAAAATGGGCAGGATGGTGCACACTTGTAATCCCAGCACTTAGGAGATGGAGGTGGGAGAATCAGGAGTTCAGGATACCCTTGGCTACAAATTGAGTTTAAAGTCAACCAGGGTTCTATGAGACTTTATCTCAAAATCCAAATAAATGAATAAAACTAAATAAATGGAGGCAGAATCCGATTTAGATGTAAAGTAAATGAGTACAGACCCAGTGTTGTAGGAATTTAGGAAGAACTGGGTTTAGGACTGTTGAGCAAGACCCTGAAGTTTGAATAGGATTTGGCTCAGCAACAGGAAAAGCTATATAAGTGAAGTCAGAAACAAACATAGCACACCCCAGTAGACAGAGACCACAGTCCTCTTTGATGGGGGAGTGTATATTAGAGGGGCAGAAAACAAGATTGGTTTGGCATAGAGTCTTTAAATTTTTTTTGGACAAGGACAAGAATATAAGCGAGAGACAACAGAAAGATACTGACCCTGTGAAGGCTGTGGCTGGGCTGTTAAACTGCCTCTGACAGCCTGTTATTTATCCTCCTCCATCAAGGTAAAAGACCAATAGAACCCGCAGACCTCTTCAGTAGAACTTGGGTTTCCTTGATAACAGCAGGTGATTTAAATCTTCAGGGCCCATATCACGTTACTCTAGGCCCATAGCGTTTGAGGCCCCTATAAATAAACGAAGACAGAGTCTCTTTTCTAAAAAGGCAAAGTCTCTCTCAGAGGTGTTTGAAATTTTATACCTTAAGCATTTGATTGTTTCTTCAAAATAAAACATTCTCTTGGGAGCAAGCATGCTAAGTTCTTTTAGTAATAATGTTGATCATCCCTGACTCTTTTCTCCCACCCCCACCCAGGATTTTGGGCTTATGTGAAAGCTCTGGGTATGGAAAAAATGGGATTATTAAACAAGCAGAGAAAAGGCTGTGGGAAGGAAGCAGGTGCAAAGGCATCTCTGACATGGAACTTTCCTGGAATCTTTTACTCTCTACCTTGAAAGAAACTTGGAGTTGAAAGTTTCTTTAGGTAGAGGGTTGAGGCTTGGTTGGAATGTAAGAATTATCTCAGTGCTAAAATTTATTCAAACATCTAAGATTCAAGAGTCATTATTAATTTTCTCTTGCTAATTAATCTGGCTTTTCATCATGGGGCATATTTCATTTAATATTTAGTCTTAACAATTCAATAAATTATTAGTATTATGTCTTTAATTTTTTAAGACAAATTCTTATGTCTGAAGGGCTCTAGCAGGCCTGGTCATGGCAAACATGGTGCTGGCAGGCACCCTTTCCCTTCCCTCTCCTTGTAAACCATAGATTACATCCCTAGAGCTAGCCATCAAGGTCTATTCCCTTATTTGGATACTTTTTTTGTGTGTGTGTTTTTTCAAGACAGGGTTTCTCTGTGTACCCTGGCTGTCCTAGAACTTGCTTTGTAGACCAGGCCATCCTGAAACTCATAGAGATCTGCCTGCCTCTGCCTCCTGAGTGCTGGGATTAAAGGCATGCACCACCACTGCCTGGCTAAGAATTTGCATGTTTAGTATGCTTCTTTTAAAACACTTGTATTTTTTGTAGTATCTAACAAGTTTCCAAGGTGCTGCTGCTTCTGTTGTATCACACTTGCAGACTCACTGTACTAGATACTGCAAAGGAAATCAATATTGGGCATCATACTGGTCATTAGGGTGTGGGTGGGAGAGACAAAGCATATGCTTGAAAATATAGCAAGGAAGCTAGGTCTGATGGCACATGCCTGTCATTCCAGCACTCTGGAGGTGGAGGCAGGAGATCAGAGGTTGAAGGTCATTCTCAACTACATAAGGAGATACAGAGTTAGTATATCCTGGAGTTCACAAGACCCTTTCTCAACCCTCCCAATCTTTTATATAAATAGGTTTATACATAAAATAGAGTAGAATAGAACACAAAATTGAATGGAATAGTTAGAAAGAGATGGGATCTGACCTGGGTCCTAAAAGGATGCTGGGGCCTAAGGGTCAGTAGAAAATAACAGGCATTCTAGATGGAGATACAAAAGGGAAAGTGTAGAGGTGTATGGGGCTGGTAGTAGATATTTGTTTGGTGTAGGCTTTGTCTGGGGCACTTGAGGAGGGGTAAGGCCAAAACGGTTGGTGCTGCTTTATGAGGAGCCTTGAAAGTCTGTTCCTTTCCTCAGTCTCCGCCCAATTCTTAACACAGTACTGCACAACCAGAAAGAGGAAGTCTCTTCTGCTGAGGGTGCAACAGGAAGTGCAAGAGGCCTCTGAAAGCCTGTGAGCCACAGTGACTGCTCTCCCCCAGGAACCAATTGCAGCGGCACCCGGAAACACGGTGCACCAACCAGGCTTCTACATAGAGGGTGTTGCCACCCAGGCTGAGACTATTTGGGGCGATTGGGTCTTGCTATCTGGATGATCCTCTTTCTCGGTGGCCATCATGTCTTTGACCTCTGCCTACCAACATAAATTAGCAGAGAAACTCACCATCCTGAATGACCGAGGCCAGGGGGTTCTCATCCGCATGTACAACATCAAGAAGGTAGGTAC
The DNA here is from genome assembly GCF_004664715.2 of Peromyscus leucopus. NCBI lineage: Eukaryota > Metazoa > Chordata > Mammalia > Rodentia > Cricetidae > Peromyscus > Peromyscus leucopus. The sequence continues at coordinate 422,905 of NC_051080.1, read as the reverse complement.
AGATCATTTTATCGAATCAGGGCAGGAGCCTGGAGGCCTACAGGCCCAATAGTTAAGCCTCCCCACTTTCTCCCCCTACTGCTTTAAGTGGCTTTCAGGCACTCAGATGATATAGGGCACTCAGTTTGGGAGCTAGAGGGAGGCTTCTTTTTAAGGCTTGCCCTTTCTAGGTATGATTCTTGCCTTTCTGAGAGCATCATCTTTCCCCTAGGACTGAGGGTAGGGGTGAAAATGGGGATGAGAATATTTATGTTCTGAGTGATTTGGATAAGGGTCTGGGATCTAGAGTTTTGGGTCTATTTATTGCTTATTCCTCTACTTTTTGAGATTTCAAGTTGGGTTTCTGTCAAAAGCTTTTTTTTGTGGAATCATTTCCCTAAATAGATTTTTTTTTTTTTTAAAAAAGGAGGTAGGTATCTTCTAAGGTACTTTGTGGCTGTGCATTCTGTGTGTGTGTGTGTGTGTGTGTTTAGGACAGAAACTATGAAACTGGGCAAAGCTGATGTTGAGAGGTGAACCAGGGGCTGGGCAAGCTGTAGGAAGTAGAAATAAAGGTGGGTAATTTTGAGACTCTTCTGGGAGAAAAAAGAAGGGACTTATGGGAGGGACATTTGTGCACTTGTAGTAAAGCACCAGGAATATGGTTTCTGTGTCCTCATGTCATCTATGAAAGCCTCTTAGGGTGAGATCCTCATGTACTGGACAGATCTGTGACACCGAGCTTTATGTGAAGTCTAACTTTTGAGCAGCCACTTTTCTCGATACTTCCGGCTTCAGCGGAGGGGCGAGGAAGAGGCTTCCTCTTTGTGTTAGAATCAAGCCTCTGTTAAGACGAGATGCCAGGTTGTTAGCTCTTAGGGGTGCTGGTTCACTGTCTGGAACTTGTTTCTCACCTACTCTCATGCTTTTATAATGAATTCCCAGACAGTCTTTCCCAAGAGAGATAGTGGGAGTGAATGATAAGTTAGAGGTGTGTATCTGAGTGGAAATATAATATGGTGGTTTTATTTTATTTTTGTCTGTGCAGACCTGTTCAGATCCAAAATCTAAGCCACCTTTCTTACTGGAAAAGTCCATGGAATCAAGTCTCAAGTACATCAACAAGAAATTTCCCAACATAGATGTCCGAAATAGCACGGTGAGAACTTGGGCCCATTTTCCCCCTTTCTGTGACATTATTCTTGCATGACTCAGATTCTCCACTTTTGCCTGCTTGTCTTCAAGTGTAGCCATCTCTTAGATTTTCTAGGCTCATATATAGGGCTTCAGGTATTGAGGATTGTGAGCTCAGATGGGAGTCTCCTATGGTGAGCTGGAGCACAGCCCTTGTGAGCCAGGTTCATGAGGACACTGGTCCTTGCAGAGAGGCAGCTTCATTAGCCTCACAGGGCACATCTTTTACTGTAGTTCTTGATACCCACACTGTGTTTCTTTACTGCTGGATGCTATGCATGGAATGGCAGATCCTGTGCTTTTCCCTGTCTTAACCATAGAGTTCTCACAATCTATGCAAAGTATTTTTATATTCTGCTTCTTTTCCTATTGATTCATATAGCAAACCTCTTCAGCTGAAAGGAAATTGGAAATCTTTCGGCCAGCCTTCTGCTTGTAGTCAGAATCACATGTGGCCATCAATCGAGATAGAGAATTTCTGTGTAGAGACTGGAGAACACTGGCAAGCTTCTGATTCCTCCCCAGCATGTTTTGCCCTTTTAAGAATGATTGGGTAATTAGCTGGAGAGATGGCTCAGTGGTTAAGAATGTTTGAGTAGTACTCCTAGCTTTTAGTTACCTGGATCAATCGCTTTTTTTATTTTACATGTTTTGTTTTGTTTGTGTTTCTCTCAGCAACATTTAGGACCAGTACATCGTGAAAAAGCTGAGATAATTAGATTCCTCACCAACTACTACCAGTCATTTGTGGACGTCATGGAATTCCGGGTGAGTCCTTGTAGCCAGTGTTGACATGGGCTTCCGAGGCTGAGCTTCTTAGTAGTTGTTCATTTCTTTTCTTTTCTTTTCTTTCTTTTTTTTTTTTTTTGATTTTTCGAGACAGGGTTTCTCTGTGTAGCTTTGCGCCTTTCCTGGGACTCACTTGGTAACCCAGGCTGGCCTCGAACTCACAGAGATCCGCCTGCCTCTGCCTCCCGAGTGCTGGGATTAAAGGCATGCGCCACCACCGCCCGGCAAGTAGTTGTTCATTTCTGTTGCTTGACTCAAGTTCTTGAAAGAAAAGAGGAGAGAGGTGCTGATATGCAATGATGTCTAAATTGTATTGCTAATTAACTATATACGAAATACCATATTTTTACTTCAAGAGATACATAGGGTAGATGTAGTTGGTGGCACACACCTACAGTCCCAATTCTTAGGAGGTAAAGGCAGGGGAATCAGAAGTTCAAAGTCATCTTCAGCTACATATTGAGTTCTAGGCTAGCCTGGCTTACATGAAACCCTGTTTCAAAAACAACAATAAAACCCAAACTTATGTCAAATAGTATTAATATAGTCACACTAAGTACTTAGAATATTATGCATCAGATATAAAAATTAAATAATTTGGCGATGGATTATGGCTGGTATGTGTGTTGTGTGTGTGCACTTGCAGGCATGTTTATGCTGAGGAGTGGGTGTGAAGGTCTGTGGGAGACCATTTTCAGGTTTCCTAGTGGCTTTACCCAGCACGTCTGCATAGAGAGGATGATTGGATCATGGGCCTGAGTGCAGGCGTCTGAGATGGTCTGCACTGGGCTGTGCTGGGGGGAGGTCTTCTGCTCCACCCCTTGGCATTTCTATAAATACCCTAGGGCAGAGACAGTTGGGCCTGTTGGAATAGGTTCCAGGTCCTCTCGAGGCTATCCTGTGTTTTCTATCTGTTTCTTCCCACTTTAAATCCTTCTATCTAATATTTCCTGCTGCTTCTACTCAAGAGCAGGGGAAATGTGGGGGTGGTGGGTAGTCCCCCCACAAAAGTCAGAGGACAACTTTCGGAGGTTGGTTCTCTCCCTGCAGGTTTTACTTGTTTCTGCTACTGTGCTTCACATTCCAGGCTTGCTGGCCCATGTGAAGATCCTACCGAGTCTGCTATTGCTGCCTCCTATCTTGCTGCAGGAGTGCTGCAATTACAGATGTGTGCCCTTATATCTGTGGGTTCACTGGACTTGTAAGGCTAATGCCTTCACCCGCAGGTGTAAATTGTGTGTATGGTGCGTGTATGTGTCGCAGCATGGGTGTGGAGGTCAGAGAACACATTTCAGGAGTTTGTTCTGTTTCCACCTTGTTGAGCCATTTTCCTGGTCCCCTTCACAGTTTTTAGTGTGGTACACATACCATAAAATTTACTACCTTAACCATTTTAAGTATACAAATCAGTGATATTAAATGTCATCATAATACATAACTATCTTTTCATGTTGTAAAACTGACATTCTCCACATTTTAAACAACAGTTCCTCATTTTTTCCTGTCCCTCAGCCCTTGATGGCAATCATTCTATTTCTGTTTTTATGATTTTAAGAATGCTAACTGTTTTTTGTAAGTGGTACCTTTTATCTTTTTGTGACTGGGCTTATTTAACTTAGTAGGATGTGTTAAGGCTCATCCATGTGGTAGAATATTGGAGAATTTCCCCCATTTTAAGACAGAACAATATTCCATCCTGTGGTTATACTCTATTTTGCTTCCCTATTTATCCATCCATGAACATTTGGGTTGCCTTCACGTTTTAGCTGTTGTTACTAATACTGCTATGAATGTAGGTGTTCAATTGCCTTTCAGATATTGATTTTAATTCTTCTTTGAGATATCCATAAGTGGAACTATTGGATTTGGGTAATTCATTTTTTTAAATTTAATTTTATTATTATCATGTGTGGGAATGTGAATATGCATGTGTCCTGTGTGCATGGGGGTCAGAGGAAAACCTCAGGAGTTGGTTACTATATTGTTTTCTTTTTTTCTTTTTTCATAGTGGGTATACCATTTATTTGACTACCAACAGTACATAAGGGATATATTTTATCAACATTCTGATCAACAACTGTTTTTGGATAGTGGGTATCAAACCTAAGGTCTCACAAATAGAAGGCAAAGCCCTAACATTTGTCTCATTGCTGTTGTAATTTGTCTTGCTAATTGGCAATGCTATGTGTCTTTTATTATATTTGTTTGTTTTTAAGCTTTTCAAGACAAGGTTTCTCTGTGTAGCCCTGGCTGTCCTGGAACTCACTCTGTAGACCAGGCTGACCTCAAACTCAGAAATCTGTCTGCCTCTGCCTCCCAAGTGCTGGGATTAAAGGTGTGTACCACCACTACCCAGCTTCTTTTATTGTTTTTATTGGATATTTGTATATCTTCTTTGGAGAAATAGCTTCTTTAACATTTTTGAATCAGTTTTGTTTAGTTTTTGTTGTGAGTGTTAGGAGATTTGTATATAGGCCACACCTTTTTTCATTAGGATTTCCCCCCATATTTTATTATAAACATAGTAAAACATTTCAAATGTTAGTCTGGCATGGTAATGCACACATTTAACCCTAGCACTTGAAAGGCAGAAGCAGACAGATCTCTGAGTTTGAGGCCAGCCTGGTCTACAGAGTGAAAACCTGTCTGAACCTACTAGCCCTGCCCCTGCAAAAGTAAATGTAGTAAACTGGTTGCTCATCTCTAACCTGAAAATCTGAATTCTGGAATACTCTAACATCGGAAACTTCTTGAGTATTGACATGACTGCTGTAAGTCTGACTATGTGACCAGTTACAGTCAAAATATAAGACCACAAAAAATTGCATAAAGTTATCATTAGGCTATGAATTATTTTTCTATTGTATGATAAGATACCATGACCCAGGCAACATATAGAAGATACTGTTCTAGAGGGAGAATTCCTAATAGCAAAGGAGGATGGCATTGGGGGGAAGGAGCAGGAAGCTGAGAGATCACATCTTCGATAATAATCTCATTCAAACCCACATAGGCCATGTATATGAGCTGTGCATGAAACAGATGAATTTCATGCTTAGATTTGGGTTCCATCCCCAAGACATTCTATATATACATGTAAACATTTCCAAATCTGAAATATACAAGATATGAGGCACTCTTGGTCCTAAGCATTTTAGATCAGGGATAGTCAGCCTGTATAGTAAATGCTGCTTTCTTCTGGATCTCCTAATTGTTAATATTTTGCCATATTGCTTGTCACTCCTCCGCCCCCGCCCCCACAAACCATTTTACTTATTTGCAGACATCATGACATTTCCTTCCCAAAATATTTTATCATACATCTGCAAAGGACAGGAATATTTCTTACATAATCCTATTACAATTATCCTGCTAAGAAATATAATATTCTACAATATTATTGGCTAATACAGAGCCGATGTTTGCACTCATTTTGGTATAATAATTCTTGCCTTTGTCTTTCATGTCCTGACCTTTTGAAGAGTCCAGGAAAGTTGTTCAGAATATGTCTCAGTTTGGATTTGTCTTGTTAAAAGCTTTCAGTAGCTGTAGCACATAAGTGATCATTTGTTTAGGTTTTAAAGGATAATGCTGCTTTTGGAAATTAAGGAAACATTAAAAATTATTTCATATAGCATTCTGAAATGTAAATTGATGATGCCTTTCAAAACTGAAAAATTAATGAAGTAATTATACTTCTAGAACTTGTCTTTAAGAAATAGAAGTGCAAAGACACATGTACAAGAATGTACTCTGATGCGTTGTTTGTAGTAGTGTCAATTTGATAATTAATATAGCCAATAAAAATTCAGTCAAAGGCTCAGGATCTGACTGTAAACAAATTTTATGCAATTGTTAAAGATGATAGCATATGTTTATATTAGTTGGCATGCAAAAACATTCTTTACATATTTTTTAATGTTAAGAGAAAATTACAATGCAGTTTAAGATGTAATCAGTTGCTAAAATACATATTTACATAGATAAATATGCATATACAGAATATTGAAATTTCTGAGTGGTGGGATTATGAGTTTTAAAAACTGGGGATGGAAGGGGCTAGAGATATGGCTTAGTGGTTAAAAGTACTTGCTCTTTCAGAGGACCTGGGTTTGGTTCTCAGCACCTGTAACTTCAGTTTCAGGGGATCCAACACCCTTTCTGGCCTCCACACACACCTGCACACACATGGTGCACATAATACACTCAGGCACATACATTTACATATAAAATAAACGTTTTTAAATTGGTGGAGGGGTTGGGGATTTAGCTCAGTGGTAGAGTGCTTGCTTAGCAAGCGCAAGGCTCTGGGTTCAGTCCTCAGCTCAAAAAAAAAAAAAAAAATTGGTGGAGGGGAGATGGCTTAGTGAGTAAAGTCCTTACATACAAGGACCTGAATTTGGATCCTCAGAACCCTGGTATAGCCTGTACACTAGTGTGTCTTTATCCTGATGCTATTAAGGAGAGTTGGAGACAGAGACAGGATAATCCCATGGAAACTAGGTGTGGTGGTTTATGCCTTTAATCCCAGCACAGAGAGATCTTTGTAAGTTCGAGACTAGCCTGACCTACATACTGAGTTCCAGGGTAGTAGGGGCTATGTGGTGAGACCCTGTCTCAAAAACAGTAGCAAAAATAAAACCCCACAACAACAAACAAACATACACACAAAAAACCAAGAGGCAATCCTAAACAAGGTGGAAGTTGAGAACCAGCAACAAAATTGTCCTCTGATGTCTACATTCATACTGTAACACATGTATGGTAGTACTCACACCCAAGAATATGCACACATGTGAGTGTATGTGCATGCATACACATATGCATTCGAATGCAGATTTAAAAAACAATTAATTGCTGGGCATGGTAGCTCATGCCTATAATCTTATCATTGGAGAGACAGAACTAAGATCATTGTGTATTTGAGCCAAGGCTATAGTCTCAAAAAGTCTAAACCCAACAAACAAAAGTGAAAAACTAATAGCTTTATGTGGTGGCAGATGTCTATAATCCCAGGACTTGGTAGGCAGAGGCAACATACAGGATTTGAGGTCAGCCTGTGTTACAGCAACAACACTACCCTAATTAGAATTAAGCTCATCTGTATTTTCTAATTTTTACATATTGAACATGAGTTATTATTTTTTCTTTCTTTTTCTGAGACAAGGTTTCTCTGCATAGCTCTGGCTGTCCTGGAACTCTCTGTAAACCAGGATGGACTTGAACTCATGGAGATCTGCCTGTCTCTGCCTCCTGAGTGCTGGGATCAAAGTCGATGCTCAGCTACCCCTTGTCAATTCTTATCCTGCATTCGTGGTCTCAGGCAACTGTTAATCTGCTCTCTAGAATGATGTTTCTTTTCTAAAGGTTCAGATAAATGGAGTCTAATCAGCATGTATTCTTTTGTGTCTTGAGATTTGTCTACATTGTTTCATGTATCAAAGATTCACTACTTATTTTTGCTTAGAACTATTCCATTGTATGGATACAAATGGTTAATTTATTTACTGGTTGGTGGGTTGCTTCCAGATTTGAATCAGTTTGTACAAATTGCTATTAAAGGTCAAGTACAATCTTTGTAGGAATTTGTTTTTCATTTCACAAGGGTTGTTGAATCATATGGTAAGAATATATTTAATGTATTTGAGCTTTTTCAATTTTTAAAATAATTCATGTACATTATGCTAATGTCTGGGATATAGTGCGATCATTTGATATATGCATACAGTGTACTGTTGTTAAATTAGGATAACTAGCATTCCTATTTTCTTAAACACTATCATGTCTTTGTATGGAGAACTTTCAAATTTCTCTCTTCTTGTTCTTTAGAAAAGAATGTCAATTTTATTTTTTAACAAATGCCAAACTTTTAGCTGGGGGTGGTGGTGGTGGTGGTGGTGTGGTGGTGGTGGTGGTGGTGGTGGTGGTGGTGGTGGTGTACACCTTTAATCCCATCACTCAGGAGGCAGAGGCTGTTCTCTGTGAGTTCGAGGCCAGCCTGGTCGACAAAGTGAGTTCCAGAGCTACACAGTGAAACCCTGTCTTGAAACAAGTTTTCAAGTTTGGCTTTCTTTTTTTTAAATTTCCTCTTGTGGGAAAATGAGGCCCAGGGATCTTAAGTCAGACATTATGTTCATGAACATCAGTGCCTTGTACCTGTGGCCAGGTAGCCTGACGGAGGTCACTGACAGCTTGTGAGAAGGATAGTCTTCCCTCTTTTGAATAATGCCCTTCCTTAAGGTAGATCTCCAGGGAGGTCATCACTTCCTGTCTTGGTAGCTCACATTACCTTGTTCTTACTCATTTTCTTCTTCACTTCTACCCACAGGATCATGTATACGAACTTCTCAACACCATTGATGCCTGCCAGTGCCATTTTGATATCGTAAGAGCCTTTGTAACATTTTTCTATTATAGAAGAAAATTGAAGAAAAGACCAAGCATACACTGAGACAAGGAAGTGTGGGACAGAATTGGACAAATGATTATTTATTTGTTCCTTCTCAGGACTATGGTTCTTTTTTAAAAAATTAAAATATGTATTTATTTATTGTGTGTATGTAGGTGAGAGGGTGTGTGCATTCATGAGCCATAGCACATGTATGGAAGTCAGAGGAAAATTTGTGGCAGTCAGTTCTCTCTTTCTACCATGTGGGTTTCAGGGGTCAGATTTAGATAGTTTGGCTTGGCAACAAGTGTTTTTTTACCTACTGAGCCATTTTGATGGCCATAGGTACTGTAAATCTTTTTAAAAATGTGCTAAGGTTAAATGCTTTTAAATAGTGAGCAGATCACCAATGTAATTTAAATAACACAAAATTATACAGCAATATTTTTATTTCATTTCCTTTAATCCCCCAACAATACCTTATTTCCTAGTATCTTTGTATCCTTTTTTGTTTATTGTTCATACTGGGCTTTGAATCTAGGGTCCTGTGCATTCTAGGTAAGAGCTCTACTATTGACTTAAATTCTTACTTTTTTTTTTTTGAGATAGTGTCTCTGTGTAACCTTGGCTGTCCTAGAACTCTCTCTGTAGACCAGGCTGGCTTCGAACTCAGAGATCCTTCTGCTTCTGCTTTCCCAGTGCTGGGATGAAAGGGGTGCACCACTTCCTGGCTCCTACTTTTATTTTTTAACACTACTTTTTTTTCCCCCTCAAGACATGGTTTCTCTATGTATCCCTGGCTGTCCTGGAACTTGCTCTGCAGACCAGGCTGGCCTTAAACTCAGAGACCCACCTGTCTCTGCCTTCCAAGTGTTGGTTTTAAGGGTGTGTGTCACCATGCTTTTGTGAGAGTCTCACTAATTTGTTCAAGCTGGCCTGAAACTTACTCCATAGTCTGAGCTGGCCTTAAACTTGTAACTCTTCTGCCTCAGTCTCCTGAGCAGCTGAGATTATGGACTAGTGCATGGCTCCAGGTTCTCCAGTATTTTGAGCTCATATTTAGCTCCTGCTTTTGTTTCAATTTTCTTCTGAAAACATATACTATTGGTTCTAATTCTAATAAACATTGAGTGCTGTAGGGAATGGTTGGAGAAGCAGAGGATGGTCTAGGTTAATACTGATCTGGGGATTCCTATGTATTTCCTTGTAGAATCTCAACTTTGACTTCACTCGGAGCTACCTGGACTTGATTGTGACTTACACCTCAGTCATCTTACTCTTGTCACGAATTGAGGACCGCCGGATACTCATTGGCATGTACAACTGTGCCCATGAGATGCTGCATGGGCACAGGTAACTTAGGAGGAAATAAAGAACTTCACATGTATCAGGTGGTGGTGGCACACCCCTTTAATCCCAGCAGGGAGGCAGAGGCAGATGGATCTCTGAGTTGGAAGCCAGCCTACTCTATAGAATGAGTTCCAGGACAGGTGGGGCTACACAGAGAAATCCTGTCTCAAAACCCAACCAACCAACCAAACAAACAAAAAGAGCCTCACCTGTGGTGCTGCAAGAAGTGGATGGAGACAAAGGAACTTGATATCATGATTTCTCATATGAAAACCTATAATCCATGTTGTGTCCCAGGCAAAATAAGATACACTTTCATATATAGTTAACTGTTGACTCTCTGCCAGTGGATTATCCACTCTGCATTATCTCTGATCTATTTATAATCCTTGACTGGCTTCCACTTTGCTTCTCAGGTTATTATAAAAGGCAAAGATAATTCTTTTTAGTATCAGTAGGACTAATACCAGTAAGGTTAAGCCATCAGAGGTAAGTAATGTAAGATAATGCATATTAGGATAATGCATATTTGGAAACCAAATAGAAATGGATGTTGGATTATCTGCAATTCTGTCCTTCATTTATTAATGCAATATAAGTATTTAAAGGGTAAAAAAATAAAGACTGGAAAGGCAAAAGTGAGACACAGAACAATGTCCTGTGTGTGACGTACCTTCCCCCATGTCTGTATGGGTGTCTTGGTACAAGCTTTATCTAATAGATAAGCTTTGGATGATTATCTCCCATTTGGGATTTTCAGAGATTTGGCTCCAGGCATGTTTGATACAGACTAGCAAAAGCAAAATTAGACTAGCTATTATGCATCCAGCCTTGTCTGCCTACAAGGGAGAAACTTTCATGGGTCTGTCCAAAACCATGTAGTTTTTTCTTTTCTTTTCTTTTATCTTTCTTTCTTTCCTTCCTTCCTTCCTTCCTTCCTTCCTTTTTCTTTTTCTTTCTTTTCTTTTTTTCCAAGACAGGGTTTTCTTTGTGGTAGCCCTGGCTGTTCTAGAACTTGTTCTCTAGACCAGGCTGGCCTCAAACTCATAGAGATCTGCCTGTCTCTGACTTCTGAGTTCTGGGATTAAAACATGTTCCACCACTGCCTGGCCTGTGTGAGTATTTCTAAACATAGCTTGGTATGCCTACAGTTGGACATTAGTATATGTAATTCACAGATTAGCATATCTGTCTTTGGAGGGGATAGGGAATGCCAGCCTCTGTACACATATACATCATCTCCTACATATATAGGGAAAGGCCCATAACTCCTCTCTCTTCTGCTTTCCTCCAGTGACCCCAGTTTTGCTCGCCTGGGCCAGATGGTATTAGAGTATGACCATCCTCTGAAGAAGCTGACTGAAGAATTTGGACCTCACACAAAGGTGAGCTCCCTGAGAGTGGGGAGAATCATCCAGGCAGAAGCATTCATCCCATCTTTGACATTAAGGATTTTTTTTTTTTTTTTTTTATTTTTTTTTACAGGCTGTGAGTGGGGCCCTCCTCTCTCTGCACTTCCTCTTTGTTCGGAGGAACCAGGGTGCTGAGCAGTGGCGCAGTGCCCAGCTTCTAAGCCTCATCAGCAGCCCCCCAGCCATGATTAACCCTGCCAATTCAGACACAGTGAGTTCCCCTTTCCTTCTGTTAGGAGAGGAATTCTCTGCCAAGGCCCTCTCTCTAGAAGGTGCTTCTTTCGGGAAACATCAGCTCCAGGGCTGTTTCAGCATTCTTCTAGGGCCTGCTTCTTGGTTGGTCTCTTCTTAAGATAAAAAGTCATTACTAATTTTGTGCTTCTGATTGAACCAGTCAGTATGTGCTGAATTAACAAATGGATGAAACTGAGTTAGTGTGGTGTGGTGGCACATATACTTGTGACCCTGACTCTTGGGAGACTGTTATGTGGCCATAGACAGCCCTGCTTACATAACAAGTACCCAGCCAGCCAAGGCTATAGTAAGACTTTGACTCAAAATTCAAACAAAAAAGAAAAGGAGTCATTAGGCATAAGAGGGAATTTGCATTAGGAGTCAATTGACTAATAAATGTTACTCATCTATGATGAGACTGGTGCCTTCCTTCAAAGAATTTATAGTCTTGAAAGGAAGATATGCCATAGAAATGCAACTGATGTCAGGGCATAGTGGTGTATCCTGTAATCTCAGCACTTGGCAGGAAGAAGTGGGAGGACTGCCACAAGTTTGAGGCCAGCCAGGACTATATGGTAAGAATGTGTCTCAAAAGACCAAAACCAATAAAAACATGGGGGGTGGGGTGGGAGTGGGGTGTGGGAGATGATTGCTTTGCTATGTGACTTCAGATTCTTAGCAACTGTATAAAAGCTGGACACAGTGTTATGTGTGTAACCTCAGCACTGGGGAGTGGCGACAGGCACATCTTTGGAGCATCTGGTCAGCTAAGCCAATCAGCTGTGAGCTTTGTGTTCAATGAGAGACTCTGTCTCAGAAACATAAAGTAGAGAGTGATTGAGGAAGACAGGTGATGTCATGAATATGCATAAACGTGTATACGTGCCCAAATTTACAACTGATGCTGAGAGGTTATGGATAAGTTCCAAATGAATGTTTACACTTCAAGTGTGATTAGAGAACACAATGGAGAAAGAAATTGAGATTTTGAGTTGAAGCTTTTTTTTTTTTTAAAGATTTATTTATTTATTTCTTAAGCATACAGTATTCTGTCTGCACATATTTCTGCAGGCCAGAAGAGGGCACCAGATCTCATTATAGATGGTTGTGAGGCACCATGTGGTTGCTGGGAATTGAATTCAGAACCTTTGGAAGAACAAGCACTGCTCTTAACCTCTGAGCCATCTCTCCAACCCGAGTTGAAGCTTTTTGAAAGTATCTCAGTATTGATGTCATGCTATACATTTTGTTTGTTCTTCCTTCCAGCTCAACCTTGTTCTTTTCCTCAACTATGTCCTTTGCCCCTCAGTCCCCTTCCAGGGCTCCCTTTCCTTCATGACAGCTTTCCTAGCTGTTGTCTCATCAAAGTGCTTTAATCCACTCCAGTAAATGAAATGTTTTTGTTTTTAGAGCTGGGGATTTTGCCCTGGGCCCTGTGCATGCTAGGCATGAGTTCCTCCAGACTTTTATTTAGAAAACTTTAAATTGCATTTATGTGGGTGGAGTACAAGTACAGAGGTCAGAGGACAACTTTCGGAGATCAGTGGGTTCTGTGCATTAAACTCAGGTTGTCAGGTTGGTAGCTGTCTCCTGTACCTGTTGAACCGTCTTGCTGGCTCTGTCCTTTCTTTAGAAGTCCTAAACAGCTACTTGGTCCTCTCTGTCTGCTTCTTGTAGATGGCCTGCGAGTATCTGTCTGTGGAAGTGATGGAGCGATGGATCGTAAGTAAGTTGTGGGAGCAGCTGGGAAAGGGCAGGGTGGCACTCCCAGAAGTGTGCTATCTAAAAGCCTCCCTCTGGTTCTTATTCACTTGCAGTTGGGTTTCTTCTTTGTCATGGGTGCCTCAACTCCAACAGCCAGTGCCAACAGCTGTGGAAGCTGTGTCTGCAGGGCTCCCTGTACATCACCCTCATCCGGGAGGATGTGCTGCAAGTGCACAAGGTCACTGAGGACCTCTTCAGTAGTTTGAAAGGGTAAGTGGTTTGCAAGTCAAACTGATCTTTTGGGAGGTATAGCCTCATTAATATCCCTTTTTCCAAAGTATGAGTGGTCATGGGTAATTCTAACTTTGAAATATTATCAAACACCTTTTCTTTGTTGGTGCCTCACTGGATATTAGGGATAGAAAGGTTACTAAGATATTGTGAGGCCAGACTGCCTGATTTGAATTCAAGCTGAGCCACTTTCTAGCTCTGTGACTAGCTCTAGGTAGGTTACTTAATTTCTCCATTCCATTGGCTTAATTTCCTCATCTGTAAAATGTGAATAAAGCAATACCTTCCATCTGGTTGTGGTGGTATACCCTGATCCCAGCACTCAGGGAGGTGGAGGCAGGAGGACCAAGAATTTAAGGTTGGCCCTTTTGCTTGCTCCACAGTGATTTACAGGCCAGTTTGGACTACAAAAGACCCTATTTCAAAACCAAAACAAAATCAAGTAGGCACAAACAAAATACCAAACCACAACAGAATGAAGTTGTATCTATGACCTCATAGTGTTCTGAAGAGTTCCCATGTGTACAGCATATGGAAAAAGATCTGGTACATTGTATTATGCACTTGATTTTTTTTCTAATGTATTAAGCTGAGTTTGGTGGCACACACCAGTAACCCCAGCACTCAGCATCTGAGGCAGGAAGATCAACATAGGCTATATAGTGAGACCTTATTAAAATAAAAGGTAGCAGCTTCTGAATTACTCAGAAAAGCTTAGCTTTTTCTTTTCTGTTTTAAATGTGCTTTCCCTAACACTGTGAGCTTTCTTACGATTTCCCTGAAGTTTACTCTCACCCTATTTGTGATTAGGTTGATTGTCCACTGTGTGTCTGACTTCTGCTCTAACACAAATGGTCTGGTTCTCTCTGTTTCTGTTTTCCTCCCTGTAGCTGCTGAGATTTACAGCTTGCCTGACTTGTTCCCCTCCCCCTTCTTCTTCTCTTAGACCCTAAAATTGTCCTTAAGCTTAAAAAAATAAAAGTTTACAAATTGTTGGAAAATAGGCAAACTTGTGATAGAGTGGGGGTTGTGGTGTGTAAATACAAAGTGCTGTGTAAGCAGTAAGGGCATTAAGGGCATTTGTACTGGCTTTGAAGGATCTAAAGAAAACAGGACACAGGCAGACACGAGTTAGATAGTTGCCGTAAAGAAACTCAGCTCTCTCCCCTTTTCATTCTCTCTCTCTCCCGCCCCTGTATTTGAAGACAGGATTTCTCTACATAGCCTTGGATGTCCTGGAACTTACTGTGTAGACCAGGCTAACCTCAAATTCACAGAGATCTTCCTGGTTCCTGAATGCTGGCATTATCAGGTGTTTGCCACCATATCTAGCTTGAAGTTCACAGCCTTTGAGGCAAGAGAACAATGTGTTCAGAGGTTCAAGTTGCTCAGTGCTGGGACAGCGTGGGTTACAAAGGTGGGGCTGTAAAAGTTGGTTTTGGAGCAGTGAATTGGGATGTTATAAGCTGTGCCTTAGAGTTTAAATCTGTGCTCAAGAGAATGCAGAGTCATCGAATGAATTCAAACGAGGCAGTTGAAAGGATCAGATTTGCATTTTAGAGAAGATTACTGCTCCAGGGGAAAAAGATTAGATGGGTAAAGCTAGAGGCAGGGATTAATTTAGTAAATTAGGAAAAATTGAGGATGTCAAGATCTCTGGAATGGGCATCTGGTATTCCTTAGGGTAGAGACATGAGAGCTACAGTAAGTGTGGGGAAAGACTGTGATTCAATTTTTTATTTTTAGACTTTTAGTTTATTTTTGTTTTATGTGTATTAATGTTTTACTTGAATATGTGTCTGTGTACCATGTGTGTGCAGTGCTCTTGGAGGCCAGAAGAGAGTGTCAGATCCTCTTGACAGGACCTGGAGATGGTTGTGAGCCTCTATGTGGGGGCTGGAACCCCAAAAAGTGCTCTTTACTGCTGAGCCATTGCTCCAGCCCTCTGGATTCATTTTTGAACAGACTGAATTGGAAATGTCTGTAGGACATACAGGTTATATATGTCAGGCCTCTTGCTATGTGATTCAGTAACTAGTCATACTATCTGGACTAGATGACAACTGGTGACATGGTAATCAAAGCCCTGAGAATGAATGAGTGTGATTGTTTAAGAAGAAGATCGGGGACAAAACTTTTGAGAACACTGATATTTAAGGGTCAAGCAGAGGCAGGAAAATCCACGATGGACATTGAGGAGAAAAATCAAGCCACTGGAAGAAAGCATGGCAAGATGGAAGGACCTGTCATCATCTGCTAGACGATGTAAAGAGAACAAACAGCATGAGGGTTGGAAAAGTTCACTGGATTTCACTACAGAGGTCATCTTTGTGTCCTGTGAACAACATCAATAGAGTGGTGAGGTTGAAAGTTGGTTTCAGTAGGTTTAGGAGTAATGGGAGATAAAAAATTAACTCAGTGTCGCTGTGAAGGGAGAATGGAGTTACAAGAGGAGGAGGAGGAAGGTGTGGGATTAAGGGAAGGGTGGGTTTACCTATTTTTATTTCTGGTGGCAAATACTGCACCTGGAAATGTGAAAAAAATGAAGGCTCACTGTAGGTGTAACCAACTGTCTTATTAAATAAGAAACACAGAACCAATGCAAAGAAGAAAGCCAAGAGGTCAGAGCTAAGAGCTAAGACCTTACCTTTCCTCCTGTGGTGGTCTTACCTCTCCGAACCAGAGCTACTTCCTGTGTGTCTGTCTTTTTATAGTGTTTCTGTTCTGCCTTCTCATTGGTTGTAAACCCAACCACATGACTGCCTCGTCACGGCCTGTCTGTATAGACCTCCAGGTTTTCTATTGATTGGTATTGAGATTAAAGGCATGTGTATCCAATACTGGCTGTATCCCTGAACACACAGAGACTTACCTAGCTCTGCCTACCGAGTGTTGGGATTACAAGCATACGCCACCACTGCCCTGCTTTCCTATGGCTTGCTAATAGCTCTGACCCCTGGGCAACTTTATTTATTAACATACAAATAACATTTGAATACAAATAAAAATCACCATAGCTCACCTCTCAGAATGGTTTGATGTGTGTGCTACAGGTGTGTGTGTATGTATGTGTGTATGTATGTATGTATGTATGTATGTATGTATGTGTGTGTGTGTGTACATATACAGAAGTATGCATGCATTTTCAACATTATGTAAGAAGTTTTGGAAAAGCATTGGCTCTACATTTTACATTATATTTACAGATCTATTAAATTATTACTATATTTTAGTTATCTTTGAATATCAGTTTATAGAGACTTTTTCTTTTTTGTTGTTTCCTTGATGTAGGTCTGACTTTGTAGCTCAGGCTAGCTTCAGACTTGCTGCAATCCTCCTGCCTCAGTCTCAGTATACTAGGATTCAGGCATGAGCCACAACACCTGCCTGAGTCTTACTCTTTTTAATAGTTGAGGGGCTGGAGAGATGACTCAGTGGTTAAGAGCACTCGCTGTTCTTCTAGAGACCTGGATTCAATTCCTAGCACCCATATTGTAGCTACAACCATTTGTACCTCCAGTTTCATGGTATCTGACATTTCTGGTCTCTTTGCGCATTACACACACATGTGGTATGCAGACATACATGCAGGCAAAACATCCATACACATAAAATAAAATAAATTTAAAAAATTTGAATAAACTTTCATTATGTATAACATTTACGCAGTCTCTCTCTCTCTCTCTCTCTCTCTCTCTCTCTCTCTCTCTCTCTCTCTCTCTCACACACACACACACACACACACACATATTTTTTTGAGACAGGGTCTCACTATGGAGCTCTGGCTGGCCTGAAATTCCCTATGTATACCAGGATGGTCTTGAACTCACAAAGCTGTGCCTACCTTTGCCTCCTGAATACTGGGAATAAAGGGCTTGAATTTCCTATTGTGTGTATGTGTATCTGATGGGGGGATGCAAGGAGCTTTCAGAGTGGAGGTCAGAAGACAGTTTTGGGAGTCTGCCCTCTCCTTCCACCTTTACCTGTGTTTCAGGGATCAGAGGTCACCAAGCTTGAAGAGCAGGCTTGTGTAGCTCCTTAATTTCCTGTTGATGGACGTTTGAACTGTTTCCATTTAAAAAGATCATTTTAAACAAATTCTGTTTGTTTGAATGTTTTTTTGTTTTTGTTTTTTTATATGAGGTCTCTTTATGTATTCTGGATATCCTGGAACACTCTGTAGACCAGGCTGGCCTTGAACACAGGGAGATTCCTTGCCTCTGCCTCTCAAGTTAAACAAATACTTTAGAGATTATCCATTGACATATTTTTGTGAACATACTCAAATGTTTCTGTAGGGTAAGTTCTGGATGTGGAGGGCAACACACTTCAAACTTTTCTTTCTCTTCCCCACTCACAAGCTAGAGATCAAACCCAGGGTTTTGCACATCCTAGGCAAGCATTCTACCTCTGAGCTATATTCCCAGCCTGTATATTAATAATAGCTTTTTACCAAATTCTGCCCCCCACTGGTTGTCTTAGTTACAATATATTAAGGGGTAGGACTATGACTTAGAGGTAGAAGGCTTGCCTAGCTTGTGCAAGATCTTAGAGTTTAATCCTCTGCGCTGAAAAGAAACAAACAGAAACATAGTAATGAGAATACTAGTTCAACAACTGATTAAACTGATTAGGATTCTTGTTTTAAAAAGGTTGCCAAAGGACTAGTGAGACAGCTCAGCACTTGTCACCAGCCTGACAACCTGAGTTCCATCCTTGGAAGCCACATGGTGCAAGGAGAAAACCTTCTCCTAAACACTGTACTCTGACCTCCACAAAAGAACAAAGAAATAACAACATAGAAGAATGCATTTCCAAAGTTAAGAGAGAAGGAATCTTTAACAGAAGTTACAGGAAGTAGGAATGTATATATGAAGTTTTCTGGTGAGATAGAAAAAGCTGTTTGGTTCCTGTCACTAAGGACAGCAGCTAATATGTATGATATAGTTCAGGACGTTCTATGATCTTTATGATAACTTAAATATATATATATATATATATATATATATATATATATATGCACAGACATACTATGTATGTATGTAAATAAGATGACAGGAGGCTCAGTCTGAATGTCCCACAGTTAGTGAGAGGTGAGAATATGAAATAATTCTAGATTTTTTTTTTATTCTTAATCTTGTGTCTTTCCCTGTACTGGATGGAGGTTGAAACAATTATAAGCAGTGCTGTAGAGTTGAATCCTGATTTAATTAAGATAGTTTTCAATTCCAAATGCCTTTAGTTTTTATGCTAAGTTCAATAAAGGGAGAGGCTTGGAGAAGGGAAATGAGAGGTTATAAAATCTCCCCGTTGCTGTGGCCACAGCTGACAGGATGAATGAAGACAGCAAGAGTTGCAGAGGGCAGAGGCCATTTAGTGTGGGATTCTGGGTGCAGGTCTCTAACAGAAAAAAAAAAGATATGGTCAAATATTGCAGATGAACCACAGCAATGAAAAAGGTTATTTAATTTGGTGATTCAGAAGTTCACATTGACCTCAGAGGAACAGATTGTTCAGTGTTGAAGGCCTTGTGAGATGGGAAGGGTCAGTGAACGGTGAAGAGGGAAAGGAGTGTGTCTTGGAGGAGCTGGTGATGTGGGAGAATGGGTGAAGTTCAGGGTGTTGGGGTCAAGTGAGGGTTTCCAGAATAAGAGAGGCTTTGAACTTGTTTGTTGCAAGAGGAGCCAACAGAGAGGGAGATAAAAACTGACAGATAATTGGTGAGCTAAATACCAAGATAAAGTGGGTGGGGCCTGGGGTAAGCAGGGGAGGGAGTGGGGATGGTGGTGACATTTTACTTACAAACAGGGGTGGTATGTATGACTCCCTTCCTCATCCTAATCAAATTTGGAAGAGTGGTTGACAGGAAGGTATCCAGCAGAGTGCAGTGTGAGAAAGGTGGAACCCAGCTCACCACTACACGTCGTTTCCTTCCCATGGTGGTGTACTGTCTCCTCTCCTTGTCTCTTCTTTCTTCCTACTTTACCCTTTCTTCTCCTAACTCCCGTACCCTCCTTTTTAAAAAATTTTTCTTTTGACAGATTCTCTGTATATATCCCTGGCTGGCCTTAAGCCCATGAATTTCCTGCTCTGCCTCCTGAGTGCTGGGATGACAGGCATGCATTATCACAACCTGGCTTGGTTCCTGTAGTGATTGTCTTTGCAGAATGAAGCGTAGAGCAGGATGGTCTCTAAGCTGAGTCTTGTTTGTATAGGGTGAGAAGAGTGGGTGAAGGTCCTGCTGGTTAGGGCGCCTGTACTTACTAACTGGTGGCATGACGCCCTGCTGTGCTTGACATGTCCATTCCAGGTACAGTAAGCGAGTGGCAGACGTCAAGGAGAGCAAGGAGCATGCCATTGCAAACAGGTACAGTTGGGACATGGGCTCGGAGGGGCTGGGATAGGAATCTCCCCAGACTTTTGTTTTCACTTCAGCACAGACTTGTTTCTGTACAGACTTGTGTCCTCACCCCCAAGAACTTCTTGCAGCCCCACAGATGCTTGTATTTTCTCTCCAAGTTTGAGTTTAGCACTGAACCTTCCTTCTGCCTGACACGCCTCCCCAACTGCAGCTCTCTTCTGCACTACTTCTGGGGAACTTGTGAGGGAGGGAAAGACACTATTCTCCACTTTCCATTTTCCTCCCTCAGTGGCCAGTTTCACTGT
Organism: Peromyscus leucopus; assembly: GCF_004664715.2. Classification (NCBI taxonomy): domain Eukaryota; kingdom Metazoa; phylum Chordata; class Mammalia; order Rodentia; family Cricetidae; genus Peromyscus; species Peromyscus leucopus. The sequence continues at coordinate 402,898 of NC_051080.1, read as the reverse complement.
CAGCGTCGGCAGTTTCTTCGGATAGCTGTGAAGGAGTTGGAGACTGTGTTAAATGATGAACCAGGCCTGCTGGGTCCTAAGGCAAGAGAAATGTTGGGGGAGGGATAGTGACCAATGACTGTGTGGGTGCTGACTTAGCATTTATGAGATACTGCATTTCCAACCCCCCCCCCCCCGTGTGTGTGTGTGTGTGTGTGTGTGTGTGTGTGTGTGTGTGTGTACGTGCATATTAGCATATATGAGTGTGGAGGTCAGAGGACAATCTCAGGTACTGTTCTTTAGAAGCTGTCCACCTTGTTTTTTTGAGACAGTCTTTCACTGGCCTGAGGCTCATGCATTAGGCAAGGCTGATTGACCAGTGAGTTCAGGGATCTGGAAGTCTGATCACTGGGGTTAGGAGTGCGTGCCACCGTGCATGGCTTCTTTTTACATGGGGTCTGGGGACTGAACTCAGAACCTCATGCTTTCATGACAAGCACTTTACCAATGGAACTGTCTCTCCTGCCCCCTTTCTGAGTCTCTTGTGATCAGTTTGTATGTGTCTGTGCTGATACTCTCAGAGTATCCAAATGTTTTGTGTTTTCCCTTGGCACCACCATAGTACAGCTATTTGTAGACTTGGCCTATCTTCTGTTTGAGTGTGAACTAATTGATGACAGAACTTGCTTTCTGTTTTAAGTCATATAAATACCCATAAAATATTTCTAAAATTTAGTTTTATGGGGAGGGAGGAGTATTGACTATGAGCCAGGCCCAACATGTGTGTGTCTGGTTCTGTGTCATATGGTTCAGTTTTCTGTGTGCCTGTTTCTAGATGCTATTGGTATGGCTACATAATTACACCACATATAGATTATTTCAATAGTTTTCTCTGTGTTTAAAACCCATTTTCTTTCCTGTTCTGGGGATTGAACCCAGAGCCTTGTACCTGATAGATAAGCACTCTATCAACTTTTTTTTTTTTTTAGCCCACACTGAAATCCATTTTTAAGTAGAAAATTCTAATAGGCTTTGTTCTCTCTTAGGCCCTTTTTGCTTTCATGGCCCTGTCTTTCATTCGTGATGAGGTCACTTGGCTGGTTCGTCATACAGAAAATGTTACCAAGACTAAGACACCTGAAGACTATTCTGACTCGTTAGTATTTGCTTAAGAACCTGTCCTTAGACTGGGGGATGGGGGGCAAGGGGACATCAAATGATCCGGAGCATTTCAATCCCTGCTTTGTATGGCTGTGTGTCTTCCTTCATGGTTTTGTTGATGTCTATCCTTGTCCTTATCTTTACAGGAGCATTGCAGAGCTCCTCTTCCTGCTGGAGGAGATCAGGGCTCTGGTTCGACGACACATCCAAGTGATTCAGCAGTACCATGTTCAGTACCTGGCCAGGTTTGATGTCCTTGTGCTCAGTGACATCATTCAGGTATGTCCTACTGATGACACTTTGGAGATTCCAGCATGATATCTGGTAATTTTTCCTTCTGGAGCCACTCTGACTGAATGATTGTAGTTTGGGTGTCAAAAAGCTGCTGTACACTAAAGATGAATAAACTCAGCAGATTTTTCCCCCTAAGCAAGAAGAGAGAAAAATGAAGAGAAGTTGGAGTCCACATGGCAGGGATCCCGGGCAGTGTTGTCTGTTCCTTTTCTGTTTTGGGAGGCCAGCAGATCTACCTTCACAGGCTGACTGAGCCCGAGGTTGTACTTTCCATCCTGTGGAACTTGTGAGCACTGACAGTACCTCCTACTTCTCTTTTAGAACCTATCTGTGTGTCCAGAGGAGGAGTCTGTCATCATGTCTTCGTTTGTTAGCACCCTGTCCTCTCTGAATCTCAAGCAAGGTAACTGGAAGGAGTGAAGGTGTCAGGGCACTTACGAGGGCTAATAAAGTTTTTCTGGAAATATTGGTCTGTCAGCCAGAGCACTGGGTAAGAAAACTCTGAATGGGCCTGCCATTCTGTGTAGCCAGGTACTAGGTGCTGTTTTATCATTTTCTTTTACATTTGCTTCTTTTTTTATAGTTGATAATGAAGAGAAATTTGACTTTTCTGGATTGAGGCTGGATTGGTTCCGCCTACAGGTAAGGCTTTTGTCTTGTGGTAGCCCCCATCCTCAGGTTCCTCCTCTTCCACAAGTCTCTCCCCCATTTTAATCTCTTAAACTCTGCTTCAGAGACTAAGTAATCCTTGAAAACTGCTGACTAGACAGGACACAACACACTGAGAACAGATTATAGCCCCAAGGCTCAGCTTCATCCCATTTATCTTGTTTTCTTTCCAATCACAGGCATATACCAGTGTGTTGAAGGCACCTTTGCACCTACATGAGAACCCTGACCTAGCCAAGGTCATGAACCTCATCATCTTTCACTCCCAGATGCTGGACTCAGTAGAGCAAATGCTGGTGGAAACCTCTGACCTTTCTATTTTCTGGTATGTCTTGGTCAATTATCAGTCCATTTTATTTCTGTTTTTGTTGTTGTTGTTGTTATTGTTGTTTGTGTTTGTTTTTCGAGACAAGGTTTCTCTGTGTAGCCTTGGCTGTCCTGGAACTCACTCTGTAGACCAGGCTGGCCTCGAACTTAGAGATCTGCTTGCCTCTGCCTCCCAAGTTCTGGGACTAAAAGGATGTGTTCCAAGTTCTCTTGTTACCTTTTTAAGGTTTTTTTTTTTTTTTATTTTGTTCTTTTGAATTTTTAGGACATATAATTTTAAAGGTTTATTTTCATTTGTGGGTATGAATGTATGTCTCTCTGTGTATGCCACTTACATGTGGGTACCCACAAAGGATGGAGGAAGACACTGGGTTGCCTGGAGCTGGAGTTACAGATGTTTGTGAGCCAACTGCTTTGCATTCTGGGAACTGAACCTGGGTCCTCTGGAACCCAGTAAACGTTCTGAACCACTTAGCCATCTCTCCCGTCATAACATTGAGATTTAAAAGACATAAAACCAGGTGTGGTGGCAGATATCTATAATCTCAGTACTTGGAAACTATGGAAAGGATGATCAGGAATTCAAGGTCATCCTTGGCTACTTACTTGTTTTTGGGCTACAAGGAAACTGTCTCCAAAAAACAAAGAAATATGAGTACTTGGAAGCCTATCTGAGGAGGATTGCTATGAGTTTTAGGCCAGGCTAGGCTATCCAGTGAGTCCCAAAAGAACTTGTCTCAAAAACCCAAAATAAAATAAAAGAAAAGAAACATGAATGTTATGGAAGTTTAGTGTTGGGAAAATAAGAAATAGTTGAGAGGGCTGGAGAATAGGATTGTTGGAGAATGAATACTTAATTGTCTTCCACAGATGACACTTGGCAATGATTAGTTGACCAATATGATGTGTAACTCTACTCCTTGAAGGATGTGTGGGGGGGAACATGATTGTCATGTCTGCTCTTTGCAATCTATAGAAATGGAGAGCTATAACACACACATGCTAAACACACATAAACATAGTGCTTCTGAGGGAAAGGCAAGTCTCATGCAATTAATCTAAGTAGGTTTTCTGGAGCCCAAGCATCATTTTTTGAAGGGAATGTGAATTTGGAACTTCTGAATTAGAGGGGATGGCCTGAACCAGGCAATGATTGCCAGGGAAGAAATGTGAATTTTGTCCAGGAAATGGAAGGATATCATTTTGCTGCCCTGGGAGCCATTGTAAGACCCTGGAAAGGTTAGGATTCTTTGGTTCCCTTCTACCTATAGGATAGAAAGTAGGAGGGAGTGCAAATAGAAGAAAAATTTTGAAAGGGTCTGGTTCTAAATCCTTGTTTTCAATCTTCTTTCTTTGCAGCTTTCATCTCCGTACCTTTGAGAAGATGTTTGCCATGACCCTGGAGGAACCTTCCATGCTTCGATACACCATCGCATTCCCCCTGATTTGTGCTCATTTTGTCCACTGCACTCATGAAATGTGCCCGGAGGAGGTGGATATCCTATCTCTCAAGTTCTAACATCTCTCTAGTCATGTCTCTTCTTTGTTTCTCAGAACACAGTTCCTGGGGTTGGTTTTGATCCTAGGAAGAGAACAGGAATGAGTGTGTGAACGAGTCCCCAAACATCTCAGTTTGATAGAGAATGTATCCTTTCTGGTCTCTGTTTCTTTTTCCGTAGGAGAGGATGGCTCAGGCAAGGAGCAAGGGCAGTGTGGGGAAGAAGTAGCCTTCATGTAATTCATTTCTCCCACAGTACATTCACCTGAAGAACCATGGTCTTCACTACTGCAAGTCCTTCCTGGAAGAGCTGGCCAAGCAGACCAGCAACTGCGTGTTGGAGATCTGTGCTGAGCAGCGGAACCTGAGCGAGCAGGTGGTCCTCATCCTGCTTCATTCTTCCTTCTCATCCTCAGTGTCTTTTCCTCCAGCCACCCTTGCTTCTCTCTCACAGGCCAAATTTTCTTTCTTGAGTAGGGGTAGGGCTTTTGTGAACTTTGGTTTATGGCAGGATTCCTCTCTCAGTACAGTCACTCCAAGCACTCTCTTGGGTTAGAATCTCATGTACAACCTTTGGATATTGTGACCGGGGATAGCTATCAACAAAGTTCATGCTGGAGAACTCCTCAACTGAGTTACAAAATGGCAATCACACACAAAAAGTCCTAACGTTTTAAGTAAGTTTGTGATTTTGTGTTATTCTTGGTTTCACAGGACCTGTGGTGGTAGCTTGGATATGCTTAGTGGATAGAGGCACTTAAAAACACTCTTACTTGAACAGTTAAATGTCACTCAAATCTGTGCTCTGTTTGAAGAGTTTTGGGAGATGAACTTTGTCTTCTTTGCATGGTGCACATATGCTTGGGACAATGTCCCCAGATCTCTGTCTTGTCTAATCTTTCTGTTCATCAGCATCCCAGTTTACAACTAACTGGAGATTTTTAAGCACTCCAATGCTGATCCCCAAGGTTACATTCTTGTCTTCTGTTTTTTTTTTTTCTTCTCTTCTTCCCTTGACTGACTCATAATATCTGGTCATGATTAGATCAGAAAATCAGGAATAAGAAGTTAGTTTTGCTCTTGTCCCCTAGAGTTTTGAATTTCCCAGACTATCCACCCTTCCTGGGTTTGAGTCAGAATAGTAGCAACTTTAGTAGGAGTGGAAATAAGGTGTGTTTGTGTATGTGTTTGTACATGTACAATATGTGTAAGTGTGTGAGTACAGATAGACAGTTACCGTATTACTCAGCTTTTTCATTTTCTAACATGTCAAGTAAAGACAAAAACACTTTCTTGGTCTACAGAGTGAGTTCCAGGACAGCCAGGACTGTTACACAGAGATACCATATCTCGAAAAACAAAACAAACAAAAAATACTTTCCTTACAGTGGTATAATAAAGATTAAATGAAATAGCACACTAAATATTTGGTATACACTGCAGTCAATACATGTTGGCTCTTATATTAAGTGAAGCTTAATGAACACTAACTTCTTAGGCTAACAGTTTGGGGTGAGGATCAAGAAAGAAGGTACATGATCCCTGTCTCTGGGAATGTCCCAGTTTAAGAGGAAGGGAAGTACAAATACATGATTGAAAGAATGTAAGTAATTGATCCACAGAAGATATGCAAATAAGGACACTTACAGTTGCATTAATCATTCATTATGAATATCTACTACATGCATGGTAGACAGGCTTACTCAGTGCTATATCTGGAATAACTAAGCCTTGTGTGAGTAATTGTTTGCTCACAGAACTGTTGCAAGCAAGTGTTAGCCCTTCAGAGTTAACATTTGAGTAAACAATTATTGATGCATTACTAATAGGGTTACATCTTTGGATACTGATTTCTGAATCAACCATAAATACTTTCATATCAAGGTGGATTTTATTTAATTTTTTGAACCAAATGAATTTAGATTTAAGAATAGGATGCATGACTACAAAGTAACAAAACTAGTTATCTTGTGTGGCTCTTATCTGTTCTAAAAGTAGTTCCAAAGTGATTTCTTGAGGCAACTTAAGTATCAAGTGAGAGCTAGTATTTTCTGTAGGGCTACATGGAGAAGAGATAAATGCAGGATTGATGTTTGAGCTAGCTAGCAAGGAATATACGTATACACATATTTAAGAAAAATAAGAAACAAGGAAAGAATATTGAATACAAGTGGACATTGAGAATTTGGAGTGTGTGATAGTCTGAGCAACTATCTTCATGAGACATAAAGGGGTACAGCCTGTGGGATGATGGTTTTATCTAGCAAAAAGTGTTGTTTCCCCACATTGGGACCCTACAAAACAAGTGTAGCTCTCAGCTCTGACTGTTTTCCTTGGATTTATCTGTTAAGAAAGGCCTCAGATGTGTGTGGGGGAGCAGTGCTCTCATCCTGGAAAGACATTGTCATCTTAGGACTTGAGGCTGTACATGGGGAAATATTTATGAACACTGAAAGAGGTAAGCACATTCTAAAAAGGTCCCATTAGAGAAAGAGAAGCTAGTTGGGTGGGGAGAGGAGCAGATAATGATGGAGGAATCCTCTTACAGTTGTTAGCAATGACACTTGTGTCTCCCTCCACCATGTCTGTTCCAAAGCTTCTACCTAAGCACTGTGCCACCACCATCAGCAAAGCCAAGAACAAGAAGTCCATGAAGCAGAGGCAGGCTCCCAGGAAAGGAGAGCCTGAGAGGGACAAGCCTGGAGCAGAGAGTCACCGGAAGAACCGCAGCCTTGTCACTAAGTGAGGCCCTGGCCCCTGAGGGCCAAATGGATTCTGCTTTAAAGGAGGGAGAAAAGGAAAGAGGGGAGGTAATACAGGGAGAGAAAGCAGAGGAGTTGGTGGGGATTGATAGTCATAGAAAAGCACCTGAGTATGAATTTTCTACTTCGATTTTGAAGAACATCAGTGTGTGCTAAGCTGAGTGTCCCTTAAGAGTGACAGGGGTCTGAGGATCATGGCGTGGTATTTCCTTCCCATATACCAACAGACAAGGCCAAACTCATAACCAAGTTCCATTTTCTTTTTCAGCATGGACAAACTACATCTAAACTTGACCGAATTGGCACTGGCAATGAATCATGTGTATAGTTTCTCTGTGTTTGAACACACCATCTTCCCATCTGAGTATCTCAGCAGCCACCTGGAGGCCAGGCTCAACAGGTAGCACTCTTCCTGATACATGTTTGTACTCTGTGGTAGGCTTCAGTGTGGCTCTGTTAGAATCATCCTGTTGGTCATGTCACAGGCTGGAGACTGATGTGGTCTGTCATAGGTTCCAAGCACTTCTGTGAAAAAACAAAACAAAACACTTCACTTCTATAGGTTCTGATGAGTAGCTGGTTCATCCCCCTTGTTTAGTAGAGTTAGCAGAGAGAGAAGCCAGCACTTGGGAGAAAGAGGCAGGAATGGCAGAAGTTTAAGGTCATCCTTGGTTACCTAGAGAGTTCTAGGCCAGCCTGATTACACAAACTCTTACCTCAAAAAAGGAGGGTGGGGGAAAGTGTAGTGCCCTTGCAGCCTACAGAGCTGTGCCCACATCCTGGCTGTTAGCTACAACAATGGAGCAGATTATCTAACTTATCTGAGTCAGTTTCCTTCCTATTAAGTCCAGGATAATAATATTTACTGTATAGATCATTGTGAATGACCTGCAATTGAGGATTAGTAGAAAAAAACAGAATACTGTGAGTGCAAAGTTCCTGCCATATAATAAGCCTTGGTTAAATAAACTCCCTTCCTGGACTTTGCCCTCATCTATTGTTCTCTGAGAAGGAAGACACTGCTTATGTTGGATGCACTGTATTGGTTAGGGATGAAAAGGAGTGATTATGAATAATTAGTTATCCTTTTGTGTTTTGTCTTGGAATATGAGCAATTAATGTAACAAGTATTTATTGAACACTTACTAAGTGTCAGGACTGTTCTAGAGGCTGTTGATAAAGTAGCATACAGAACAGCTCCATGACACTTACCTTGTAGTAGGGGAGACAGACTAACAAAATAAGAGAGTAGCATATATGGTAGTTTAGTGATAAATAATAACCAGAAAGATAAAGCAGGGAAGGGAGATGCCATAGGAAGTGTGTGTGTGTGTGTGTGTGTGTGTGTGTGTGTGTGTGTGTGTGTGGTGGGGGTGAGGAGTTGCTGCAGTTTTAGTGCGTTCATGGTGTCCAACACCTTGAGAAAATGACATTTCAGTGAACTCTTGAAGGAACTATGAAGCCAGGTATGGTGTGTGGCTGGGAACAATCATTGTAGACAGAGGAACCAGTATTACCAAGGTTGAGATAGGGACCTGTTGTTCTGTTTAAGGGACAAGGAGGGCAGTGTGGTGGCAGAGAGCGAGCCTGGGCAAGCTGGGTGGGTAGAGTGTAGGCAGCTGTGCATGTGTGTAGTGCACTGGAAGGACTGGGCTGCATCTAGATATTCAGCCTTGGCTGGTCTGGAGCAAAGCTATAATAAGCTTTGTGACCACAGTTCACTCTGGCTTTATTAGCATGAATGAGAACAGGATCGAGAAGACCAGTTACAAGATGGTAAGATGTGCAGATTTATTTTCCTATTAGGGTTTTGCTTGGGTGACACAAAATAGTTTGTTTTTGTTCTGTAAGCATCAGCTCTAGGGGAGGAAGTGCTTCAGTTGTATACACAATGTCAAGGGGATGACAGTGTGATAATTGCCCATGAACACCTTCAACAGCCATGGTAGTTTCCAGGCCCTGGAGCAGTAAAAGTGTGATTACCTAGCTTCCCAGAATCTCTGATTCTTGCTTCACAAAGTCATTATTCCAAAAGTTCCAGGGTTTTGTCTAGAGGTTTTAACTTTTTTTTAATTTAAAGGAAATTTTATTTTTATTATTTTTATGTGTATGGGTGTTTTGCTTGCATGTATTTCTGTGCACCACACACATGGTTTGGTGTCCTTGGATACCAGAAGAGGATACTGAGTTCTCTGGAACTAGAGCTTCAGATGGTTGTGAGCTGTTCTGTGGGTGCTGGGAATAGAACTCCAGCCCTCTGGAAGAACAATCAGTCCTTTTTACAGTTGAGCCATCTCCCCACTCTAGTCCCCTGCTTTGAGGCAGAGCCTCTGTAAATAGTATGTAGCCCAGGATAGACTTTAATTCATAATCCCTCCAGCTTTAGCCTTCTGAGTGCTGATATCACAGGTGTGTGCCACAACTGGCTAAAAATTCTAATATTGATTAGGCCTGCCTCTCACTTGTCCCTTCTATTTTATTTCCTTTAAATGGTACCCAGGGATCTTCCCTTTAATTTGTGGGAATAGACCTTCCTGAATATCCTGCCATAAATATTTTGCCATAATACCAATCAACCAAAGAACTCCAAATATCTCACAGCTCAGGAAGAGTTTGAGGAACTCATTTATAATAAGGTGCAAATGAGAGACACTGTGAAGAATATGTTCTATCCTGACTGTTTGTTATTTTGTGAAGAAAAAAGTTGTAAGTCAAAGGACTGGCTGCAACATGAAATCTTAGCCCCATGGCTGTATGCAGAAGACATTTATTCTGTCTAGAGTATGCAGGCTATGGTACTCTATACAGTCCAGCATCCATGACCACCAGGGACTGCACTATGTTTCCAAGGATATATAAGAATGATTTCCCGTTATTGGTGGCATTTGGGAGCTCAGGTCTTTTACCAGCTGACCTAATTTCTCCAGAGAAAGAAATGGTTAGGAGTCAAATGTCAATGGACCCGAGTCAGAACTCTGCCACTAGCCAGCTGTGTGATCTTCAGCAAGTGATTTGCTTACCCAGTTTTATTATCTACAAAATGGGGTAATAGTGCCTACCTTACTGGGTTACCTTGGAGATTAAATGAGACAACATATGCAACACCAGGAACACAGGGTTGTTAATGTGGCTGTCGATTTATTTATTTATTTGTTTGTTTGTTTATTGGTTTTTCAAGACAGGGTTTCTCTGTGTAGTTTTGGTGCCGGTCCTGGATCTTGCTCTGTATACCAGGCTGGCCTTGAACTCACAGAGATCCCCCTGCCTCTGCCTCCCGAGTGCTGAGATTAAAGGCATGCACCACCACTGCCCGGCCTAATATATTTATAATTATTAAGGCTTTTGTCACTTAGAGCCATCGTGACTTTGGCTGGCTACAATGCCACAACGCAGGAAATCCTTAGGCCTTCTGAGCTGTTGGCAGGAGTCAAAGCATACATCAGTTTCATTCAGTCATTGGCACAGTTCTTGGGTGCAGATGCTTCCAGAGTTGTCCGCAGTGCCCTCCTGCAGCAGACACAGCCATTGGACTCCTGTGGCGAGCAGACTGTCACCACTCTCTACACAAACTGGTCAGTGTTCCTTCTCATTGTCTCACCTCCAGTACTCTTTCTTTATATCGTAGAACCCACAACTAAGCATTTTAACCTCCAGCAGCTCAATGGACCTGCAAAGGAGGTTTTCTTCTGCATGTAGATGAGAGCAATAATATACAGGGTAAACTTAGACCTCCTTCTGTTCTAGCCTTCACATCTACCCTGTGGCTCATTGACCTTATTCCTCTTAATGTCCTGTCCTTAACTTTCCTTTTCTGGATTCTTGCTATTTCTGTTGAAAAGGATTCTACCACTTCTTTCTTTCATTCTTATTTCTCTTTTTGCTTTAGCTTCTCGCACCAAGAACCATGCTGTCTACCATATCTCCTTGTTCTTAACCAAAGTGTCAAGTCCAGTAGCTTGTTCTGGATAGGGAAAGGGGCTCTTTTCCCAAACCAGAGAAAGCACCATTTTCTTTGACATTTTTAGGGGGCCAAGAGGCAGATTTCTCCCTCTCCAAGCCACTAGGTGGCGCTTTAAATCTACTCTCAGCTTAGGGGGATACTGGGAAGGGTACAGCCTGTTGAGGTGGATGGATTTCATCAGCTAGGCTAGGACTTTGAGGATTTACAGCCATTTGCCTCTCACAGAGACAGCTACTTTTTAGTACCTATTGAATACTGCCCCATTAAATTATTTTTAATGTAAATTTTCAGTTTTAAAATTTTGACAACTAGTTGTAATTAACTGGGGGAAAAACCGATTGGAAGCTGAATTTGGCTCACTGGTGTTTAGCCCATGCTACTATAAAATACAGACTTAGAACTGGTGTCTGGGTTAGTGCTGCAGCTGGTAGGCCCTCTTCTTCAGACACTGCTAGAGGCAGCTTCTCTGACTTGTCCAGGGGTTAGGAGGGAAGGTTTGGAGACTGGGTGATGGGTGCTCCTGTCAGCCAGAGGTTTGATTTGAGACTGGCTTCTGGGATCCTGGGTCCTTGGCCTAGCTCTTCACTGGAGAGGGTACAGCTTAAGTGTATTTCAGAGGAACCTAGTTCATTTTAAAAAAAATGCCAGTGTGAGCCTGTCTATCTTATCTGACAGAGGGTAAGGGCAAGGAGAGTACAGTTGTTGGAAGAGAGCGGGGCTGAGGGCTGGGATTGCATGACTGTTTACGGCATGGTGGAATACCTGTGAACTGGAGCCCAGGTGGAATCACGTTCCTGCTTCTGACCCAACAGCTTTAGAGTGTTAAATAGATTGCTGTATTGCCTTCTTTCAGTCTTTCCTCTCCATCCCAGCTCCTAAGCAGACTTTCTTCCTGACTCCAGTGTGATGGTGGCAGAAATGACTGGATGCTAACCCGAGCTCCCTCCACCCCCTGTAGGTACCTAGAAAGCCTACTCAGACAGGCGAGCAGTGGAGTCATCGTCCTCTCTCCAGCCATGCAGGCCTTCATCAGCCTTCCCCGAGATGGGGAGCAGAACTTCAGTGCTGAGGAGTTCTCGGACATCTCTGGTGAGCCCAGCATCCTGGTCTCCTTGCCACAGAGCTGAACTTCCCTCTTCAGTACCTTGGCCGAAATCCTCCTGCTTTCCTAGAGGCCCATTCAGCACTCTTCTTAGTGTTGCTGCTGGACTCTGATCAACTTCAGGAACATATAAAAAGAGATTCTAAAGCAGTCTGGGGATTGAGAAGTGACCTGGGAGATGAAGGTGAAGAGAGAAAAGGAGAGAGGTTTAGGAGTTAGGCAGGTTCACTAGTCATCGAAGGGTTCATTCTTCCAGGGTGGTTAGTACTTATTTTCCATTTCCACATAGAATGCAGTTGACAGATTCATGTGGAGACAGATTAAGTGGTGATCTGATGTCTTGGCATCTTCTTCCTTGGAGATGATGTTCTGATCCTTGGCCAATGCTGATGAGATGATGGAAGACGTTATTATGGACCAAGTGCTAAGTGCTCACACATAGAATTCAATTCACATGATAGCCTTGAGGCAGCTCCCATTGCTATTCCCATTTTTCAGATGAACACACTGGAGGCACCAAGAGGTTAGGAGGTGCTGAGGTCATATATCCATAAATGGTGGGACTGGGATTTTAACTCAGACAGTCAAACTCCAGAATAGTGTAGCACTGCTTTCCTGCTTCCCAGTGTACAACAGTATTTTATTGATTGGTGTGTATGTGTGTGTGTGTGTGTGTGTGTACAGATAAGGGAGTTACAGTGAATTGGAAAGCCACCCCCCCTTTTGATTTTTCGAGACAGGGGTTCTCTGTGTATTCCCGAATGTCCTAGAACTAGCTATGTAGACCAAGTTGACCTCAGACTCACAGAGATCCACCTGCCTCTGCCTCCCAAGTGCTGGGATTAAAGATGTGCCACCACCACCTGGCACCATTCCCTTTTTAAAGAGGGCTTGAAGCCATATAATTCCTTCTTAACATTTATATTATGAACTGAGTTCTCATGAAGGATCCTATGTCATCCCCTTTTCTCTCACTTCCATGTAAATGATGGATTGTGCATGAGACCTAAGGTAGGTAGAGGTGTTCCATGACCCAGACTTTCTCATTCTCCTTTTCTGGGGATGCCAAGGAAGCAAAAATGCACGTCTATATTTTCCAGCTCTCTCTCCTTATTATTCCCTACATTCTATCTGTAAACAATCGATACTTTGCATACTGGAGGTTTTAGATGCCCCCTTTCATCAGCTCTACCCACAAGCTGTAGGCAGCCTGTAAAACCTGCTTTAGGCCCTGCTGACAACTGACAAGCAGCGGGAGGCAGTGCAATTCACCCTTCTGCCACCCCCACCCCAATTTCTCTGGGTTGCCATGGTGATGGGGCAATGCTACTTCAAAAATAGATAGGAAGAAAAGGATGCCATAGGGTTACTAACTGGGGATAGAGATGACTGGAGTAGGGGGTTTTGCAGATCCATCCTGTAGACCAGCTTGCTGCCTCTTTATTAGTTCCAGAGAAGACAATTTTGACCCTCTTCCCTTAGGCAACAGTGTTAGCATTCTAAGGTGGCTAGTTAATTATAAAATCCTTTTACCTTTCTCCGCTTAGTCCTGTGATTGCAAATTGATGACTCTACAAATGTCTAGTACTTTGTCTAATTTACTTTGAACCAGGCATTGTATTAGCTGCAGTGACCAAGGCTGTTTCCTCTGTAGCGGATGGAGGTGGATGGCATCAGCTGGTCCTACCTTCAAAGACTGTAGCCAGGAATCCCAGTTTCCCTTCTTTTCTGAATTCCGATTAATGATGTTGAATGTGTCTTCCCTATGCTGCTCTCTTGTTACTTCTGGTCTTTTGTGGTTTCCCCTGCTGGAATGGCTGATGGCCAAAGATCACAGCCAGAGCATTTTCCGTCTGAGCTTGCCACTAGGATTTCCAACCTGGGATTCCCTCAGGCAAGTTTGATTTAACTTAGAAAGGGCAAAAGCAGGCTGGGTGGGGAGTGATAAGGCCTTAGGGGCAAGACTAGATTTAGAAGAATAAAGAATTTAAAGCAAAAAGAACTAAGACTCTGGGGAATGTGTGTTGATTATGAAAAAAGAAAAGGCAGCTCAAGGGGAAACTGGGCCAATGAGATATTAAATACTGGAAGTCGATGGAAGACTGAGAAATGAGATCCCAGATGCACAAGCATGGTCCCTTCAGGGACAAAGTAAGGGCAGGAGGGCTTTGCACTGGGTTTCTGGACACGCCCACATGTGATTAAGTGACCTTGGCCAAGCACCTAATCTCCTTGCCTGTAAAGCCATGGTGAGTGATTTTGCCCCATGCCTCACAGGGCTTTTGGTAACTATCACTTAAGACACCCTTGTTTTTCTGTATCTAGTTTCCTACAGTGTTTATCATTGTAGTTTTTAATGCTCATTCTGAGGAATTCGTGATGTTACAGAGGAGCAAAGAGGCTCTGAGGGGCTTAGTGTCTTTTTTGAGGCCTTATGTCTATTAAAGCAAGTTAAACTAGGACAACAATAGCAAAAGCCAGGGAAAGGGACTGGGAAGTGCAGGGTCATATAAGAGGTAAACAGAGGCCTGGAAAGATGGTTAGCAGTTAAGAGCACCAGCTGCTCTTCCAGAGGACTGGAGCTTGAGTTTCAATAGCTACATGGGCTGCTCACAAAAGTCTGTAGCTATGGCTCCAAGGGATCTGATGGGTGCTCATGGTACACATACACTCAGGTACATACACATAAATTTTGTTTTTTAAAAAGAAGTAAATAGCTATCATCATTTGAGGTGAGCCATGCTATAGGTACCAGTGGTGGGAGAAGAAATTGTCTCATGGGCAGCCAGACCTGCCAACTGTGTGTAGGACTGCAGACCTTTTTTTTTCTTCTCAGCTGCCCACATTTTTTCCTTCCTGGACAACATTTATATATTCAAAGACTTGAGTTTCACTGGGAACTTTGAAACTCTATTCCAGAGATGCGAGCCTTGGCTGAAATTCTTGGCCCTTATGGCATGAAGTTCCTGAGTGAAAACCTAATGTGGCATGTAACCTCTCAGATTGTGGAGCTGAAGGTACTGTGGAAATGGCCTGGGAAAAGGTCTTGCCTTTGAGTGGGAGCTAGAAGATAGAGCATCGATTTCTTCTTTACCTACTGTATGCTTCTGTTCTCTGTTCAAATGCAGAAGCTGGTGGTGGAAAACATGGATATACTGGTTCAGATCAGATCCAACTTCAGCAAGCCAGACTTAATGGCATCTCTGCTGCCCCAGCTGATGGGTAAACACTTTCCTAAAGGAGCTATGAGGGAAGCATTGTGAATGACAGGGGCTCTGAGGAGCTGGGGCTTTGAGGAGCTGGGTCTGAAGAAGCAAAAATCATCACCATTCTCCCTTGTTCTCATCTCTAACAACCTGCTTTCTCTTCAGGGGCTGAAAATGTGCTGAAACGAATGACCATCATTGGGGTGATTCTCAATTTTAGGGCCATGGCCCAAGAGGGACTTCAGGAGGTGAGTAGGGAAGGCTGTTGCAGAACTCTAAGCCTCTCTGTGGGTGGTATTTGCATGAAACATAAGCATGGAAAGGAGGTAGCTGAGCTTGGCAGAGATCCTTCAAATTGATGACCTTAAGAGACCTCCAGGCCTAGGTGATGGGAGCTGGAAAGCTGGCTTCTTAAGTCAAGGCCCCTTTCTGTCCATTTCTACCTGGTTTTGGATTCACTCATCTTCTCTTTCTCCAGGTTTTTTCTTCCCACTGCCCCTTTCTCATGGGCCCTATTGAGTGCCTGAAGGAGCTTGTCACTCCAGATACAGACATCAAGGTAAGGGTGCAACTTGGGATTCAGTTGGGTGACTTACTGAGGGCAAAGACTGTCTGTGGGGAGCTAGGGCTCTGAGAATTCTACAGGGGAAACAGGTCAGGCAGACCTTGGGGGATGGAGAGGGAAAGGGCAGAGCTGGGGAGCCAGATGGGGTACAGAGGAAAGTGGGAGTTCTGAGAGAATTGGGGAAACATTCTGGGGTGGGGGAGACAGGTGAGATCAGGGGTAGTATCTGAAGGTTTTCACTTGAAATGAACAGTATGCAAATTATATGCCAAGTTCCTTGCAAGCAGGTCCCCTCCTTAGTCAGGAATACTTTTTGTAAGATTTGTTCCTTCCTTTCCCACCCATCCCACCTACCTTAGAGTTTCCCCACCACAGCCTTTTATCCTTCTCAGTTCTTAAACTTTCTGTCCCTTATCATCTATCTCTAGTACCCATGGGCATAGGAGAGGGAGAGTAGGAAATAGGAAGAGAGGGCCGGGCGGTGGTGGCGCACGCCTTTAATCCCAGCACTCGGGAGGCAGAGGCAGGTGGATCTCTGTGAGTTCGAGGCCAGCCTGGACTACCAAGTGAGTCCCAGGAAAGGCGCAAAGCTATACAGAGAAACCCTGTCTTGAAAAACCAAAAAAAAAAAAAAAAAAAAAAAGAGAGAGAGAGTAAGAGAGAGGGAGGGAGAAGAGCTAACTGTCCACTCCCTCCGCATTTGGAATTAGCTTGTCTTTTGAATCCTCTAGTACAAACAAATGTGCTATTCAGGAAATATAGCCAAAGCCTGGGGACAAGTTCCTTCTGGTACAAGGAGCTGGCTATTTCTCTTATGATTGATTCCTTTAAAGGAAAGAGGTCTGAAGTAGTGAGCAGGAAGAATTGAAGTAGGATGTTAAGAAGAACTTCTTTACTTGGAAATCAAAATAGTTCTGAAGTTTCCTTCTTTATATGCCTCAAATCACCTGGGAGTCAGGTGATGGGTTATGCTTGGCTGGGCTGGCCACCCCTGTTAGGTGGTTTTGATTTCATGCATAGCCTGGGTTTCTGGCAGTTGCTGATGTCGAGGCTGAGTGCTCCGTTCTGTCAGGAGCTTGTCTAGATCATATCATCTGGACAGTTTGATCTTTAGGCTTAGCTTTCCTGGGAAAATAGGCAGGTGGGTAGAGGAAGGGGATGACCTGGAGGAAGGTCAAGGGAAAATGAGACCTGTCAACTATCCCTTTCTTCCTTCAGCACCACAGGTAATTTACTATGTTCCTGATCTGCTTGGCCTTGTAGCCACAGGCAGGTGGGTCTGAGGGATTTAAATAAAGGGCTAAGCAGAATGTGGCTTCTGTATTGGTACTGTACACAAGGTGTGCTGCTATAACATCTGTGGGGCCTTTGCAAAAAGATGTGCTTAAACAGAAACAAAACAAACCTTCAAAAGAGGTCTAAGTATTTGGGATTGGAGTCAGGATTTGTGTTACATCCTGAGAACCCAATTCTAAGTACAACAAGGGATCTGGGTATCAATGAGTCAATCTTATTGAATGATTTGTATATGCTCAGCTTTATGTGAAACACTAGGAAGATGAAGAAAAGTGCAAAGATCTGGTTACAGTAAAGGAAGCAGTGGAAAAACATAATTCTGTTAGTCACTAGGGTTGATGCTTTACCCATATGGTCTGATATAAGTATCATTGTCCCATTTGTACAGATGAGAATCCTGGGGCTCAAAGAGGTTAAACCTTTTAGACACAGTGACTAAGTGATGGTGGTAAGATTTGAGGCAAGATCTGTGCCACTCCCAAAATGCCTTCTCCCTTCACTACACCATAGAATTTTCAAAACTTAGAATCAGTTTGGGGAGAAGCCACATGGTTTTGTTTATCCTCTTAAAAGTCAGTTAATATCAAGTGCTGTGTATGGTCAATGCTTGGTTCGTGGGACAAGAAAGGAAGGAGAATGGGTTTGGACTGAATCAGGGAGGCCTATGAGACTTGACTTGAGCTTGAGGGATTCATATGACTTAGATGTAAACAGAGAAGAGGAAATGATGTTAGAGAGCGCAGGACCTGACCAAAGCATGAAAGAAAGGAAGTGGTAGTTAGAGACAAGTGAATAAATAACTTTAGCTGCATTATTTAAATGAAGCATTTGGGAAAATAAAGTTGAATGCCAAAGTGTGTGTGTGTATATTCACATGGGCTTGTGCATTTGTGCATGTGGGCATGTGTACATGTGCTTATGGAAGCCAGAGATTGACCAGGTGTTCTCAATTTTTCTCCATCTTATTTTTTGAGACAGGGTCTTTCATTGAACTGGGAGCTCATTGATTTGGTTAGGCTGACTGACCAATGAAATCCAGGATCTGCATGTTTCTTTGCTCTAGACCCAGAGCTAGGATTATAAATGTACACCACTATGCACAGTTTTTTTCTTTTTTTTGAGGGTGCTAGGATTCAAACCCAGTGCTTATGCTTGTGCAATAAGCGCTTTATTGGGAGTCATCTCCACGGCTCCTTAAAGCATTTTCCTCCACTGCAGGCTGTGGAAAGATATGAAAAGACTATCTAGAAAAATAATAGTATTCCATAAGTTAAAATGCTGTGACCTAGGCATCCTGGCTGCTGAGAGTTTCCACTAAGTACCTCCCCTGTGCCAGAATTTCTTTCCAGAATGTTGTTTTGTTTTCTGTCAGGTCACCCTGAGTATCTTTGAGCTGGCATCTGCTGCAGGGGTGAGCTGTGACATTGATCCAGCCCTGGTAGCTGCCATTGCCAATCTGAAAGCTGGTAAGATGGAAGAATGGGCAAGGAAGGGCTTGTGCCCTGCTTTTGGGCAGGGGAACACCAATATTAAAGAATTACTTATTTGGGGGTGTGAATTCAGAGGATATAAGCTGGGAGGCAAGACAAAATATAGCCCCTAACTTCCAGAAGATGCTCACAGAGGTTATTTAGGTTTGTTGATGAAACAGAAGAAGGTAGTTCTGAGTGAGAATCTCTTGTTCAGCAAAGTCTCAGGGAACTTATGGTGTGGTTGGGGAAATAAGATTTACACAAATGAATCAATGAGAGAACAGCTCTAGATAGCAGATGGTTTCGCACTAAGTTGTGTGGGATAGCATCCAAGTTCCCCACAGTGATTCTGCGCATCTTCCAGTCCTTCACCAGGACCACTATTATACATTCCATTACACATTTCTCTGATTGGCCCATTTGTTGTTATATATACCTAGAAGAGAATTGACCCCAGGGATTGGTACTAAGTTCTTCAGATTTGCCAGGTTCACCCATTTTCTTCTCTCTTGGTCAGTGAGAATTTTTCTCTCCTTCCTGCTTCTCCATCTCTCAAGTTAACAGGTACCCTAGGATGCATGTCAGCAGAGCCCTTGGGGGTTTTGCTCTGCCATGGGACTTGGACTCTAGGACTTGGGCCTCACTATAACTGGGTACTAATCCTGTCTCCTTCAGTCACTCCTAACTTGCCTACAATACATGCTAAAGCATGTCAGAGACATTTTCTCCTGTGATCATGATTCCAGTTTGTTGACCTTACTTTTCCTCATGTCCTGTTCTTTCCCCCCAGATAACTCATCTCCCGAAGAAGAGTACAAGGTGGCATGCCTGCTCTTGATCTTTCTTGCTGTTTCCCTCCCTCTCCTTGCCACTGACCCTTCTTCCTTCTACAGCATTGAGAAGGATGGTAAGCAAGGTGTGGGTTGGAAGGACCGATGCTATTCAGGTCTCCACTGGGAAGGGAAGTAGAATAAAGACAAGTTACCTGGAGCATACAGACTGATTTTTGTGGGGAGGGGTTGAGACAGGGTTTTTCTTGTGTAGCCCTGGCTGTCCTGGAACTAAGTTAGTAGACCAGAATGGCCTAGAACTCACAGAGATCCATCTACCTCTGCCTCTGGAATGCTGGGATTAAAGTGTGTGCCACCATGCCTGCCAACATACAGACCTTTTTAAAGGCATAAATTTCTGTTTCAAAAGCAGTTAAGAATGATTTGTGCATAAAATTCTATCCCAATAAAATGCCATAGGAACATGCTTCTTCTAGTCCCCAAATATCATCTGGTTATTTTGGTGTCAGTTAGATTGGTCTAGGATGAAGAGGGAGGGAGGGAGGGAGGGGAAGAGAGAGAGAGGGAGAGGGAGAGGAGAGGGAGGGAGGGAGGGAGGGAGGGAGGGAGAGGGAGAGGGAGAGGGAGGGAGGGAGAGAGAGAGGGAGAGAGAGAGAGAGAGAGAGAGAGGGAGAGGGAGAGGGAGGGAGGGAGGGAGGGAGGGAGGGAGAGAACTGAGAGAGAGAGAGAGAGAGAGAGAGGGAGAGGGAGAGGGAGGGAGGGAGGGAGAGAGAGAGAGAGAGAGAGAGAGAGAGAGAGGGAGAGGGAGAGGGAGGGAGGGAGGGAGGGAGAGAACTGAGAGAGAGAGAGAGAGAGAGAGAGAGAGAGAGAGAGGGAATTGATTCTTAGTTAGGGCCAGCCTGGGCTGCTCACTTTGCCATTCTCTTTGTGTCCCCTTTTCCCATGCTAACCTAGGCTACAACAACAACATCCACTGTTTGACCAAAGCCATCATACAGGTGTCTGCTGCCCTCTTCACTCTGTACAACAAGAACATTGAAACCCACCTCAAGGAGTTTCTGGTGGTGAGTGGGTCTAGACCATGAAGAGTGGAAGTAGTTTGACTTCAGCTCTAGATAGCTGCTACCACAAGATCTTTGGAGTCTAACTTCCCACATCATTCATACAGGAAGAGTGGAGGCTACTTGTGAAAGGCAGGAACTTTTCTAACTTTCCTGACAGCTGGGACTTTAGCTTCTGTCCAGATACTTGGGGAGATCATTGGACAATGAGAAAATCTGTGAAGTCCGTGACCTCTGGACAGACAAACTTTTGAGGCCTCAGTTTTCTCATTTATAAACTAAAGAGATTAAACTGATCCGTGATTCATCACATTGGTGCACGTCAGAATATCCTAAGGAGCTGGTTAAAATAGACTCCTGATCTCCACTCCAGACCTCCTGAATTAGAATACAGGGTGAGCCCAGCCTTGTGTTTCTAATTTGGTCTCCAAAAGATCAGAGATACATTAAAGTCATAGTGATGCTGAGTTTCATGCTGTCTAAGGGCCTTTCCTACTCTGTACTGCCACTTACCAGTTTTCAAGCTTGGTTTTAAATCATGAAGCAGTAGTGTTCCCAACAAGTGGTCTTGGTCTTAGGATTTTACTTTGAGAACCCTGGATTGGGTTTCCATGGACTGGAGTTTATAACCAGGCAGGAGATTCTGTGTAGGTGAGGTCCATTTTGTTTGAGAATTTGTTGAAAATGCTTTTAGCCTAAGTTTGACTCCCTGTAAATATCACCATTGATCTTAGTTTTGCCTCTGGAAAAATGTAGAATAAATAATATCCTTCCATAGTTGAAAAGACTCTGGAGTCTTCTACTCTGGATCCCCATGGAGGATTCCTGTTCATACACTCTGATTCATGGTCAATTACCCTCACCCTGCCTGAGCATTCTCAGCAATGGGAAACCTCTTCCTTTGTGAAACATGGTCCTGAGTTAAGAATTAGGCCTCATTTTTCTCCTACCAGAAAGAAACAACAGATCACATTATTCTTATTCTTATTTTAGGAAATACACCCTTATTCTGGGAAGTACACACCAGGGACAGTAGTCGGGTTAGAGGGTTTCTGTTTAAACAGGGACAGCCATCTAGACAGAATGGGCTCTAACCATCTTCAATATCAAGAGGATTCCCATCAGATCTTTGAGAAAAGGGACCTCACTTCCTTGTTCCCCTTTGCCCTGTTTGTTTGCAAGTTCAGCTTACCTGGGCCTGGGCTGTCACTCACATGTCTACCTACCTCCTTGATCTTCTGGAGGCCTGGCAGTGGAGATGGCAGCTCCTTGGGAGTTGATTGGGGAGAATATTAGGAGCACTGTGTTTGAGGTCCATCTTGGCTTTGGGGTACAGAGTCAGCTGTAAACAGTCTGATGATGGAAGTATCTAGAGACTGCCAAGGAAAAGATTAATCTCTTGGTGTGCAGCATCACCAGCCTTTGTTCTAGGTTCTTCCCTGCCCCCTGTGCCCTCTTTCCTGGCATTTGATGAGCTCCTGTCTGCACTGGCAGGCTGAGCCATTGGGATTCATTTTAGTTTGCAGGCAGTGTGTGTCTCTCACACGTAGGGACCTGACACTTTCCCACCATGAGCCTTCAGGAACAGCCTAGCACTTCTTAATGCTCCTCCTTGATCTTTTCTTAAGTTCCTGTAGCCCGAGGCTGTCCTATTCTGACCTCCATAAAAATCTGTTTCTTTACAAATGCTTCCTCTGCAGGTGGCTTCTGTCAGCCTCTTGCAGCTGGGCCAGGAGACTGACAAGCTCAAAACCAGAAACCGTGAATCCATTTCTCTGCTCATGCGATTGGTATGTATCTGTTTAAGTTGGTCTAGGAATGGAGAGGAGGGCCAGCAGGAGACTCCTTTTTAGGGTCTTTGGGTCCCTGCCATGTCATCAACCAAAAGCATTAACTAAGAATTTAAGTCTCCTCGGATCTTCTGGATCCGTCCTCACATTTTGGTGAACATTCTAGACTTGTGATCCCAGAGCAGAGCATTCAAAGACTTCTAGGCAGAATGGGACCTCTCTGGCCCCTGGCTCCTAGATCCCTTGTCTTGCAGTGCTCCTGAGTCTGACTTAGAGAAGGTCAGCAATGCCCTTTTTGGGTGGCTATTCAGTATGCTTTTGGTTTTCTGTGATAGCTTCCTACCAGTGTATTTGTCTTCAAGGTGCTATGAAGAGAATACTGGATAGTACAGAGGGGAATTAAAGAGGTTTGGTTATGGGGCTCCCAGGAAGGAAATAATTTTGGTTATAAGGCAGAGAGCTTGGTAAGGTCATGAATCAAGCAGTTCATGCCATCTCTTCTCCCTGATTCTCAAGCTGTGTGCTTGCCTCTAATCTTGCAGAAAGTTGACTTTTTAAAGTGCTTTCCTTATGACCTGTTTCCCTCTCAGCATATTTACTCACTTTTCTCGTCTGATAGTCTGATTCTCTAGGTTGGGCAGGTAGGGCTCCTGGGTCTGTCTAGAGGCCCTCCCCTAAGCCTCCTCTCACCACCTGTAACCTTCCCATTACCCTCCTCTGGCCTAGTGGGAGAGGATGTACCCTAGCTCATAGCCCACACTCAAGATATCTATGGTATTAGAGTTCTCTAGCTCATCTACAGAACTCCTTCCCCAAGACCTGGGGAGGACAGTAGATGTGCCTCTGCTACCCAAGGATATATGGCTGCAGCTGAGATGTGCAGGTAGGGAAGTCTCTCTGTGTGTACAAAACTCCTCAAATGAGGTGAGAAAAGAAGAGGGCCTGAACTAAAAACCGAGTTTCTCCTTTGTTTTATTAGAAAATAGAACTCTAAGGAGTCTAAGAATTAAAAAATATTTTTGCATTTATTTGTGTGTGTGTATACATGGCATGTGATGCATGTGTGGTCAGAGGACAACTTGCAGGAGTTGGTTCTCTTCTACCATGTGAGTCCTGGGGATCAAACTCAGGTCTTCAGGCTTGGCAGCAAGGGCTTTTATTAGCTGAGTTAGCTTTCTGGCCCAAGTCTATGCATTCTTAATTCAAGCTTAGACTTCAATGGAATTACAAAGGTATGTTTTGAAAGTGTGACATAATAAGTTTATTTATTTACTTAGGGAGAGGTCCTCATGTGTCCCAGGCTGGCCTTGAACTCCATATACAACCAAGGATGACCTTGACCTTCTGGTTCTCCTGCCTCTACCTCTGGAGTACTATTATTAAAGGCATATATCACCATACCCAGTTTATTTCTTATTTTTTTAGTTATGTGGTATGTGGGCTTAGAAATGTAGGGACCCATCCATTCAGGCTCTCTTCTTTAAAGACTCAGGCCCTGAATGCCATCTGTGTCTCAGTTTCTCCAGCTAGAAAAAGGCCTACCTGTCTTTTATTATGATGGAGGAAAGAATGGGTTTGAGGTGTGTATATGCATGTAGGATGTGTGAGGGATCCAGGGAGGAGGATGTAGATGAGGGCAGTGGGAGGCAGATGCTAGAAGTGCAATAGGAAGCACAGCATTTAGAGCCTGCTTGCTTGCTTTCTTCCTTCCTTCCCTCCTTCCTCCCTCCTTCCTCCCTCCCTCCTCCCTCCCTCTCCTCCCTCCCTCCCCTTCCCTCCCTTCCCTTCCTCCCTTCCTCTCCTCCCTCCCTCCCTTTCCTCCCCTCCTCCTCCTCCCTCCCTCCTTCTCCTCCCTCTCCTTCCTCCTCCCTCCCTCCCTCCCTCCTCCCCTCCCTCCCTCCTCCTTCCTCCTCCCTCCTCCCTCCTCCCTTCCTCCCTTCCTCCCTTCCTCCCTCCTTCCCTTCCCTTCCCTTCCTTCCCCTCCCTCCCTTCCCCTCCCTCCCTCCTCCCTTCCTCCCTTCCCCCTTCCTCCCTCCCTCCCTCCCTTCCCCCCCCCCTCCCTCCCTCCTCCCTTCCCTCCCTTTCCCTTCCCTCCCTCCCTCCCTCCCTTCCCTCCCTCCCTCCCTCCCTTCCTCCCTTCCTCCCTCCCTTCCCTCCCTCCCTCCCTCCCTCCCTTCCCCTCCCTCCCCCTCCCTCCCTCCCTCCCTCCCTCCCTTCCCCTCCCCCCCTCCCCCCCCTCCCTCCCTCCCCCCCCCTCCCTCCCTCCCTCCCTCCCTTCCTCCCTTCCTTTCCTCCTCTCCTCCCTCCCTCCCTTCCTTCTCCTCCCTCCCCCTCCCTCCCTCCCTCCCTCCCTTCCTCCCTTCCTTTCCTCCTCTCCTCCCTCCCTCCCTTCCTTCTCCTCCCTCCCCCTCCCTCCCTCCCTCCCTCCCTCCCTTCCTTCCTTCCCTTCCTTCTCCTCCCTCCCTCCCTCCTTCCTCCCTCCCTCCCTCCCTCCCTCCCTCCCTCCCTTCCTTTCCTCCCTCCTTCCCTTCCCTTCCCCTTCCTCCCTCCCCTCCCTCCCTCCCTCCCTCCTCCCTCCCTCCCTTCCCCTCCCTCCCTCCCTCCTCCCCTCCCTCCCTTCCTTGCTGCTTTTCTTTCTGGCTCTCTCTTTATACATGCCAGCACAGCATTTGTAACCCACTCCTTCTTTCCTTCTCCCATTTCTGAGACAGAGTTTTACTGTGTTACTCAGTTTGACCTCCAAATCAAAATGCCCCTGCCTTAGTGCTAGGATTGCAGATGTATGTCTTCATGCCCAGCAGTAGCATGATTCTTTGTCTATAACAGTGGATAATGATCCTCACGGTGGCATGGTTACAGTCAGGAGATATTTGAGGAAGTACATTGTAGACATTAAGTGCTCAATAAATTGAGCTCCCTGTGCCTGCTGCTAACTTTAGTTTCTGGATGACTTAAGCATGCCTCTGTTTCCTCTGGGAGGTGGGAGGTGACTGTGTTGTGAATTGCCTTTTAGCCCCACTTCCTCTGCTGTGATCCCCACCTCCATGCCTGCCCCCAAAGATGGGGAGGTTCTTGCCCCTTGTAGCCTCCAAGGAAGAAGAGCAGGAGCAGAGCCAGGACCAGGCACATTTTACTGAGTGAAGATTGGAGGGACTAGCTACTGAAAAGCAATTTAAATGCAAATGTTTCCACAGAGAAACTGGAGATGACTGGAGGGAAGGTGCTGTGTTGAGTTAAAAGGCTATCTGTGTAATCCCACAATCTGGCCAGCACTTCTCTCCCTGAGGTCTTCCTGTTCTCACTGTTCAGCCTGAACACTGTCCACCCTCGAGTTGACAGCCTGTTCCTGGCATGGGTTTTCTGGTGGAAGGAGATGGCACTCTCAGAATCAAGAACTCTGATGTCAGTCACATTTGATCCTGGCCATTATCTGAGACTTAAACGTTGATGTGGAAGACCAGAATGAAATTCAAGATATTCGGGCTGATTGGGGACTAGAACCCAAGTCTCTGTCTCTAGGGCTGTTTCCAGTGCCACAGATTCCTGCCATTCTCCTTGCAGAGAATAGGAGGTTATGGGCCAGTAGTCCTTCTTGAAGCTATCACTCATTTCTCTGCATATGCTCCTATCTGTGGCCGAGGCTTGGAAATCTCACCAAGAAAAGGTCTCTCTGTTACTCTTGGGACTTAACAGTGAGTTTGTTTGTTTATGTATTTATTTAGAAACAAGGTTTTGCTATGTAGCCCTGGCTATCCTGATACTCAATATGTAGCCCAGGATGTCCTCAATCTCCTGGTACTCCTGCCTCAGCTTTGAGTGTTGGGACTGCAGGCATGAATCACCACTTCTGACTGGGGCTGTGGTTTTGACAGCAGATTTTCTTTCCTCCAGGCTGTGTTGCTGCTCTTTTGAGGCTGTTGTGCGTACTGTGTGTGTGTGTGTGTGTGTGTGTGTGTGTGTGTGTGTGTTTGAGAATAAAAAAATCTTACCAATGTAAAACTTGAAGGAACTTTGGAGAGAGAGAGAGAGTAACATGTGAGGGCAGACATGGTAGATTCTCTTTCCTTAGTGGATCTGTAGAACTTTCACCAGACATATTGGGGAAGGCCCACTGTGTGGACTGCCAGAGCATGTGGGAATCCTCTCTGGAGCATTAGTTTAGGCTCATGATTTCTTGAGAGAAGATGATTCTAAGGAAATACATCCTGCTCCCACCCACATGGAAGCTCAGTCCAGCCCTGGGTTGTGCTGCTGTTTTTGGAATATGGCCTCTCTGCCCATTCTCACATCCTTACTTCCATCCTTAGCTTTATCTAGGCTTCCAGTCTATCTTCTGTTTAGCTATGGGGATTGCCACAGCATGAAAGCTTCTAATTAAACTAATTAATCATGTGCGGTCCTTTATGCAGCATCCTTACTGCTTCCCAGGTGCTGTGCTGCGAAAGGGAGGAAGCTGAGACTCATTATAAGAGGATCTGTGTGGTTTTAGGACCCCCTTCCTTGGTCTTCTTGGTGATTCTTTTCCTGGCTACAAAGCTTTGAGATGAATAAGCACTGCCATCCCTCTTTACTTATGCCTCTGCTTCCCATGTGTGATTTAGTATTCAGGACAGGAGAAGAGGGGGCTGTCCTGACTCTAGGAAATGGTTTGTTTTTCTTTTCCCTTGCCTTCTGTTTCTGTACCCTTCACATTAGCTCTGATAGAGGGGATGGGCCATTGAAATGGAGCTCAGAACACAGTGCCTTTGGGAGCCAAATCAAGGGAAGGAGTAGAGGGAAGAGTGAGTCAGAACCTGTTCACATTGAACTCTGGGTGTCAGAACTCAGAGCTACAAAGGGCCTGGGACCTGTGTGATGAAAACCAGTGTCACAGGTGCCTTCTGGGAGTTCTTACCTCTTGGCTGTCTGTTTCAGGTGGTGGAGGAGTCACCCTTCTTGACCCTGGACATGCTGGAGTCCTGTTTCCCTTACGTCCTGCTACGCAATGCCTATCGGGAGGTTTCTCGGGCCTTCTACCTGAACCGTCTGCCAGCCAGTACCCACTGAAGGGCCTTTTGGAAGTGCCAAGAGCCACACCACAGTGAAAGCTGTAGCCATTTCTTCAAGAGGGGAGAAGAGTGGGAGGGTACCCAGGGAGAGACAGGGTCAGGCCCTACAGCTGATGACAGGGATATGGAAGAGTGTCTAGGACTGAGGAAGCATGGAGAAGTGGAATGGGCTGGGGCCATGACAGACAGTTTATGGACAAGGGTGTGGAACCACATGTACGAATTTTTAACAATAAAAAAAGCCAGTGACCCATAACCATATTGTATATCTTCTGGTGACTCCAGCTTGAGCTCTGACAGGCATGGGTCTCTCCGACCTTCATCACTATTCTGGGATAATGCTGGCGGGCAGAGATGATCAATCATCATATTAAAGCATAATGAGCTTATAATCCTCCCTCTGGAGCTGCTATTGTCTCCTGCACATTCATTAGGACGATTATCTCCTCTCTTCCTTTTCCAAATGTGTTCAGCAAATGTCCAGCCTGCTCCTACTGCTGCAGAGCAGCACAGAGACCTGCTTCTCCTTGAAGGGCTCTTCCTCCACCTCTGCTTGACTGCCTTCCCCACTGGGGCAGGGAGAAAGTGCCCTCCAGAGATTTCATGGCCAGCTTATTCTCCTACCTATTGTCACCCCACCTGCTTTTCCTTGTGTGTCTCTACAACCCAGAACAGAGGTAGACAATCCAGATCAATCTTAGGTCACTTGACAGTCAAGTGAACCAGATTCCTGTGGGTTTTCCCTCCTAATGGGTGGGACTAACTTAGCCCTAAATCCCCTAGTCAGCCTGAGTACAGCTGTTGCTCCAGGCAGGGACTTCTCTTGTAGATCTGAAATTTCACAGACCTCATTAGGTTGGAGGGCCCAAGAGTAGGGATAATTGAGGGAGTATAAGCTGTTTCAACTTAGCCCTTTTCTGCACCAATTAGAATTTCAAGTGTCACAGAGCCTGGGGCATTTAAGATGGCATCTAACTAGGTTGAGTAACTCCATGGCAGAAAGCACTAGCCCCATCCTTCACTCACACACTCATTGCCAGGGAGGGCTGAAGTGACAGATCATATGTGTCACAGGTCCAGAATAGTTGGAATGGGAAAATATAATTAGCCAGTTGATTAGTTAGGGTCATGTCCATACTTCCACTATGAAAAGGAAGCAATTGTTGTTGGCTTTCAGCAAAACCATCCGGCTTTCATTAAACCAATTTGATAGCTGTTTTGGGATTGTGTATGGATGTTTGCTTTTTATTTCTTCAGACCTGGGGTTAGTCAATATTTCCTTCATTTGACATCCATAATCAACAAACATTTTTTTAGTAACAACTGTGCTCTTTAGGGATAGATGCAATGGAGATTCTTGCTTCAGGCCTTAGCTAATGGTCCTTCCTTTTTATGAAAAAGACATTATGAGCAAAGGGGGAGATTCAGTGTCAGACCTGCTGATACTGTAAGGACAGCTGATGAAGACACATCTTTCTTTTGAGACAGGGTCTTGCTATGTAGTTCAGGTTAGCCTTAAATTCATGATCCTCCTACATTAGCCTCCTAAGTGCTGGGCTTCCAGACATATACCGTTACACCCTGCTGACCCTACACCCCTGTGTCTCTAGTTGGTTCTTCTGTTTGAGGAGGTATACAGACCCCTTCTCCATCTTCATAGAGACTCATTTACAAAGAACCTCCCGGAGGATTGCTAGAAAGGTAGGCAATGGAGGTAGACATAATGTCCCTTTGTTAATTAAAAAAAAAAATCAAGATGCTTTATGTACATTTACTTGTAAGAAATAATACAGAAAGGTCCTGCCTATCCTTATACAGTTTCACCCAATGGTAACACCTCACAATTCTTTAGTTCTTGGTCACAACTAGGATATGGGGCATTAATATAATTCACTGAACTCATTCAGGTGTTCCAGTTTTACTTATACTGGTTCTCTGTGCATGTATATACAGCCCTATCATGTGCAGGTTTGTATATCTGTGACACAGTCAAGACACAGAGTAGTTAACTCTATTACCACACAGATTTTATAACTACTCCCATTTCCCCCTTGCAACCCACCCACCCACATCAACAGATTTGTTTTCCACTCCTGAAATTTTGCAATTTGACATAATCTCTTTTTATAGACATGTAATTATGTCCATCTATTTATCTACCACCTATACTTTTTCAAAGCGTTTTCTATACTTACAACAATTTGAAAGGTAGCTAGGGAAGGCTTCCATATTGTAGGCCAGAAAACACAATCAGCAACAATAAATGACTTAATGAATCAGGTCATGTGTTGGACTGGAACTGGAACTCAAGTCTGATGCTTGGACTTTCTGCCTGACAGACTGCCTCTTTATAGAATCCAGAAAACTGTAGAAGGAACAAAGAGGAGAGGTGAGGATGCAACTACCTTTACTGGCAGGAATGAAAGGTGAATGACCTACAGTGAATGGATGCATGAAAAATCAGGACACTTCAGCATTTCAGGTATTTGCTTCCTTAATGAGGAGGGTCTCTGACTTAGAGCCCAGAATACAATCAACTATGGACTGTTTTTGCTCTGAGACCCCTCAGTTTGTTTAACTTAGGCCCCAAAAGAACTGAGGAGTGACTATCAGGAGGGATGCTGACCCCAACTGCTCTGACTTGGCAGGGAGAGTCAGTTCTAGTCTCAGGATCTTCATTAGTGCAGTGTTTTCATTAAGTCTCCATTAACTTCTTTGCAGTAGTGAGATGGAATTATTCCTCCCACCAGGCCTGGAGGGAGATGCTTACTAAAGTGCTGTCTTTGGTTTGGGCAGCAGAGATGCAGCCTCTTCTGCTATAGTTTCCTATCCAGGAGACAGATAAAGAGGGCAGCCTCAAGGTGCAGTCTGAGGTCTGGCCAACGAAAGTGAGGGTTCCCTCTGGCACTTTACAAAGAGGATGCAAATGTGGGTTGAGTACCAGATCCTGAAGGAAGGGTGGTCCCGGCTAAGGACCAACTTCTGTAGTCTAAGACTCAGGTGCCTGGATCAGTTAATTATTCCCTCACAAAGTTTGACTTTGAGAAGAGGCTGGCACATGGCTGGAATGTGCTCACGTTGTTGGGGGAAGAATGTTCTTCCAGCCTTCCTCCCCCTAAGGCCTCTTGCTTCTCCCAAGTATCTGTCATCAAAGGAGGTGAAGATGAGTCCCCCTCCTCAGCCCCCACACCTCAGTGAGTTGTCAGGTATTCTCCCTCCCACCTGAACAGGAACCAGGAGCTGCAGACCAGGTTGCAGACTGGGGAAGTCAGAAGTTAACTTGAGCTGAGTTTGCAGCATGGTAGAGGCTGAAGAGCAGGCTTTTCTCTTGTCACTTTGGAAAGAGAGGATTGTGGGGCTGTCCCTTTAAATAGCTTTCCCGTAGGAGGCAGATCACATCCATCCGTCACCTGCTGCCAAAGCATCACTTTTAGTCTTTATCAAACTCTGAGCTTGTTGGAAGGGATTGTGGGGCAAGGTGTGTGAGGAGGCAGACTTTCCAAGAGGCGAGAGCAAGGCAGTTCTGCAGAAGCTGAACGGAAGGGCAGTGAGGCTAGGTAGAAAGAGCCTAGGAAAGGTATGGGAAGGGAGCTGAGGTGGAAAAGACAGGGAGACAATAACTGTTTCTTGACTCTGTGAATGGGGCAAGTATACCATACTATTCCTGTCTCTTTAGGAGTTCATAAAGCTGGAATGTGATTGCTCTGCAGCTAGAGGGATGAGAGTGAAGCTGAACACCAGAACTTGTAACTAAAGAAAGTGAAAGCTAAAAAGTGGAAAAGGCCTTAGAAGGTCGGGAGACTTGGCTCTGACTTTGAGGCTAACTTCTGTGGGACTGTATTATTTTTTCTGGGCTTACTTTTCTTATTGAATGGAAAGGAAGGTAGACAGATTCTACAAATGACCTTTCTTTTAAAAGGGTCAGGAGTTAGGGGCCTTGGAGAGCTGGGTCTACCATGGTGTTGACAAGAAACTTGGAAGTCCACTCTGGAGCCTCCTTCCTCTTTAACTGTTCTAGTTGAACTGCCTGTCTACGTCTGGAAACTCCTTAGTTCTAATGTAATTTCTGAGGTAGAGCTTTTTAACTCTAATCCTAATTCACAATTAATTCTTGTGTAGTTTCCAGTCAACCCCTTCTTTAGTAAATAAAGGAGACTGCTCACAAATTTTGTCAGCTGCATTGTGCAAGACTGATAGGGTCTCAGACGCTGAGGTCTCTTGGCTGGGACTGCTCCTCTGGAGAGGAGAGAAGCGTGGTGTGTGTTGAAGAGGAGATTCTTGTCACCTTTGGCTCTATCTCCAACTCTGTCATAGCCTTCCACCTCTGCACTTCCTGGGGGCTGTTCTCTGCAGGAAGAAGCCCCGACCTGAGCTGGCAGTTCCTTCACAATGGGAGCCTAGCACTCCCCTTCTGTTCCTTTCTCCTCCTTCGCCTGGGAAAAGAGCCCTCGCAATAGCTTAGACTGTGTGTCTTCTTGCAATCACCTCTCTTTCCAAACTCAAATTCACATTCTGGAACCCTGGATTAGTGGCATGCTAGAAATTAAAACAAAACAAAACACCTGTTAGTTGCAGTCAGTGAATCTATTTCTATTTGTTGATTGCATGGGAGTTTCTCCAGTACCGAAGTAGGTGAGAACAAAGAAATAGAACA
Organism: Peromyscus leucopus; assembly: GCF_004664715.2. Lineage (NCBI taxonomy): Eukaryota > Metazoa > Chordata > Mammalia > Rodentia > Cricetidae > Peromyscus > Peromyscus leucopus. The sequence continues at coordinate 371,262 of NC_051080.1, read as the reverse complement.
GGTACCGGCAAGACTCCGCCGTTGGATGGAAGAGGTTTTGCCGCCACACGGTCTTGAGTTTAAATCCCATCCTCTTGTTTCACAAAATGTTTATTCAGCAGAGAGGCTGTTCTGCACTGGGCCTTCAGCCCTTAAATTTCTTCCTCTGAAGGCAGAATAAAACGAAACTAGCTGGAACTGCTGCAGGCCGAGTGAGGCGAGCTATCAGGCCTGATTTCCTGGCTGTGTGCAGTTACTGGGTATTTAAGGAAGGCATGGGGGCTGCTTGCTCTGCAGAGCTTTAAGTCCGGGAGAAATTCCCTCCAGGCAGGTGTCTGGAGGAACCGTGGGGTGGGCGACAGAGGCAGGTCGGGAAGACCCTGCTGTAGGAGCTGAGGCTAGCTGTGGGATGCCAACCTTTCTCGGAGCCGCCAGAACTTTCCCTTTCAAAGCCTGGGCCGGGTTGGCCTAGCTAGGTTCTGAGGCTTGTGGCTTCACTCCACCCACCTCCGGGTGCCCCAGGGAGAGATAAGGACCACGGGGAACACGCGGGCAGTTATCCATGCGTGGAAGCTTGCGGCCACATGTGTGCATCCACAGAAACTCTGAATACACTCGGGAGGAACCACTCCACCATTCACACCAAGTCCTGCGGGCCGCCTGTGCGCGTTGTCGACACGCACTCCCCCCACCCCACCCCCCGCCCCCTGCTCAGGGCACACGCAGCAGTCACTCGTGCCCGGTGCCCGTGCGCGTGCTCGCCCTTGGGCGCTCCTGAGTGTGTGCGCCCCCGGCTCCCCTGCGCTCCTAGGCGAGGGGGAGGAGTGGCTGAGCCGCGCGCTAGACCAGCGGGCGGGCGGACCAAGGAAGAGGGAGGGGAGCGGAGGGAGGGGGCCCTGGCCCGCGGAGGAGGAGGGAGGCGAGGAGGCGGCTGTGGCAGCGCGCGGCGGCGGCGGAGGTAGCGGCAGCGGCGGCGGCGGCGGCGGCGGTGGCGGCGGCGCGGAGGGCTGGAAGAGGGAGCCCAGAGCTTGGCCGGGCAGCACGAGAGGAGCAGCCGCAGGAACTGCAGCTTTGTTAGCTTGGGCCGAGTCCAGAGACACCGGCCTGGCTGGTCCACGCCAGCCGCAGGTGGGAAGGGTCTAAGATGAGGGGAGAGGGTCTCTCGGCAAGGGGTCAAAGCTGAGCAGAGGGGCTGTCTCCTCCTTCTGTTCCCTAGACAGTGGCTAAGCATGGAGCTGTCCCCCCGCAGTCCTCCAGAGATGCTGGAGTCGGATTGTCCATCACCCCTGGAGCTGAAGTCCGCCCCCAGCAAGAAGATGTGGATTAAGCTACGGTCTCTGTGAGTTTCTGGCAAAGGAATGTGGAGAGGGGGAGCCTGGGCTCTGTGTGAGTGTGTGTGTGTGTGTGTGTGTGTGTGTGTGTGTGTGTGTGTAGGGGGGAGGTGAGCAACTGGACCCAGCAGGTAGATTCTCTGGGCACACATATTGGCAGGTGCGAGGAAACATGGCCCTGACACCCGTGTCCAGGCCACATGTGTGAAGCATCTGCAGAGGAGGCTCTTTGGCTAGAGCGGGTTTAGGAGTTGCAAAGCTTGTGCTTGTGTTTGTGGCCCTTTGGGTGACAGGGTGTCACACGCAGCAGCTCGAAGAGGCAAGGCAGCACACAGTATGTGTGGTGTGGCAGGGCTGCGGACAGGCAGCTTTTAGGAGGTGCCAGGCTGACTCACACATATCCATGAGCAGGTTGTGCAGATATGGGACACATTGCATGCATGTGCACCAGTGTCCATGGGTCAGAGGTGTGAAGAGTGCTTGCATACCAATGCGGATCTAGTGCAGGGCAATACTTGTGCCAACCTGTGGGTTCTATGTATCTTCTCTGGGATTGGTAGGTCTGCCTCCTGCATCCTACAGAGAGCAGGATGAGGGTGCCCTGTACTTGACAGAATCATCTGCTTTGGGGTCTGGAAATTGCATATTAATGATCCACCTGGAGTCTGGAGAAGTGACTGGAACCCTCACCTGTGAGCTAGAAGGGTGGTGGTGGTGGTGGTGGTGGAGAAGAAGATTGATTGACAGGAACAGCATAGTTGGCTTAATCAAAGCCTTTTTGTTTATACAGGATCTCCAAGCACATGTAGGCATCATTCCTTATTGTGGGACTAGAGTTAATGAAGAAGAATAAAGGAGAGGAAGGGCTCAGGCGTTCCATGCACCATTCTGAGCAAGAAAAAGAAGTTTTTATCTTGCTCCTCAAAGCAGAACAGGATTGGGTCAGAGACAAGTCATTCACAGTGTTCATCTCCCAGGCAGGTGCCATTGAATAATCTCTGCAGTCTGTTGATTCTTAGTCAGAAAATAAGAGAATCTCTAAGAGATTCTCTGCAGCCCTAGGAAAGAGGTGATCGATAGGAAACAAAATGATAACCATCCCTGAACCCCATTCTTCTTCAGTTCCCTCAGCAGCAAGCATTGAGTCTTTTCTTCCTTGGTTCTGATAAAGGGAGGGAATAAAGGTAGGAGGTGGACAGATGCCCATGTATGTTTTGTTCTTTAAATATTTCACCAGTGGTGATGAGTTGACAGCTTAGATTTTTAGGTGAGTCTGATTTATGTGCTTGCTGCTTACAGAGGCCTTAGGGAGAATGAGGCACAGTGGGCAACAAGGCTTGGAATCCAAATGTGCTCTTTCATCCCCCGCCTTCGCTGCCTCTGGCCAGTGCAATTTGCTGGATTCTATGAAGCGCAGCCTTGGAATGAGTTCTAGGATAAAGAAATAGAAAACTGAATTGAATAGATTTTTGTTGGGTGGGTCTTGATAGATAGAAAATGATGCTCTGCCAATGGTAACTAAGCTGAGGAGAGTGGCCGGTGAGGAAGTGGCTGAGAGGAAGGATAAGGCATCAGGGGCCACAGACAGAATTCCAGTGTCTCAGGATGGCACTAATGGCTGATCAGACTTGACCCTCGTTCCAGGTAGCAGGACCCTGTGGTAGAATGGATTTGCCGTTTTCATCACCTTCCACATTTTTCTATCCAAGCAAAAATCTTTCCTGAAAATGAAAAGCTGTTTTCCTCTTTAATGTGAGAAAAGAGGACCCCAGAAGATGGTACTGAACTCTGGAGAGAAAACTGTAGAGGTAGCCTGTTTCCACAGTGATTTAGTTGAGATGGCCTTACATGGTGGGCAAGAATCAGTGACCTCATTGATTAATTTGGTCTATGTCACTTCAGCAAGTTGGTCCTAAGGAATGCTAGCTAGCTGATTCATCCCCAGGAGTGGATTCTCAGTTTTGTTTTTCTCAAGGTAGAGAAAGATTTAAAGGTAGAGCCCAGATTTGTCTTTGTCTGAATATTAAGGAGGCTTTGAAAACCAGAAGAAGGAAACAAAAACAAAAACAAAAACCAACAGGATTTCAGGCTCCTTCCTTTCTTCATTCCTTCCTTCCCTCTCTCCCTCCTTCCTTCCTTCCTTCCTTCCTTCCTTCCTTCCTTCCTTCCTTCCTTCCTTCCTTCCTTCCTTCCTTCCTTCCTTCCTTCCTTCCTTCCTAGGTAGGCGTTTCCCAGCCATCTAGTCATTGTTTCTAAAGAAGCGAGAAAGGAGGAATTCCCTGAAATGGAAACAGGGCCCTCCCTCCTTCTCAGGGGTGAGGGTAAAAGAGGTCATTTGGTCTGGAAACAGGGAGGTAGACATGACTGTCTCAGGACTAGGCACTAAGTGGAAATGAAGACAGATGGGATTTCTATCTATCTGTCTATTTATGTATCTGGTTCCCAAACCCAACAATCCTACTCCCCCTCCCTTTAAAGTTCTAATCTAGGACATCCAGTCTCTTAGGGTGCTTTTGCCTATGGATACAAAGCCTCCACAAATCGAATCATGCAGGGCAGTTTCTTATTGGAAAGAACATTCAGGAATCCCATTTCCCACACTAGGACTCTGTCAAGGGTCAGCTGAGACTCTGAGGCTGTATGAATTGGGGAAGTCTCTAACAGTGGGATTTTACTTCTGGCTAGCAGGGAAACTTTTCTAACTCAGGAGATTCATAAATAAAGAGGCTGAGGAAGGCAGCCTGGAAATGAGGGGCTGGTCATGTTGATTTCAGCATCTCCAGCTGAAGATGAGCGATGTGACTTGGCTGTCCCCTTTTAAGACCAGAGGGAATTGGGGACTGTGGGGGAGAGAGTCTAGATGTAGAAGTAGTTTTCAGAGTCTTTTTTGAATAAGACAAACCATGATTGATGATTGATTGAGCTGCCTTGGCTCGTTTATTTTTTCATTCAAGAACAGTCTGGGTGCCTTGCTTGGGAAAGGTAGCATGCTAGATGTTGGAGATGCACTACTGGATGAAGTGAACATGCTTCCTGCCCTCAAGGAGCTGTCAGTGGTGTGGAGAGGCGCACCATCTTGCTACTCTTATACAGGAGGTAAAATCCTGCCACTCTGGGTTTTTGCCCAGTCTTTCTTTGGGGGTTATGCACACATGAAAACACAGATGTGAGTTCCATCTCCCAGGGCAATACAAGCCTCACTCCCATCTCTGCCCCAGTTTCTCTCAGGATTTTACATTTTACAGATAGAAATTCCTCCTGTCTGTGGGACAGTAAAGGCACAGTCTTCTTTTCTTGTCTCTCCCTTGCTTCATTTTCAGGACTCCAGAGGTTCAAGGTCATAATAGCTGAGTGTAGAACAAGGACCTATTTGAGGTGATATTTGCTTATCTTTGTTTCATCAGAGTCTCATGTGGTACCTTGAACAACACAGGCGCTCAAGAAATACTATTATAAGGGAATGAAGAAAGAAATTAATGTATTATGTGTGTATGAAGTCATGGAATCCAGTTCTTTCTCCGACTCTGTGGTGTATGTGTACCTCCACACAGGAGGGAGGCATGGGCAGGAAACAGAGGTAGAAGAAAGGGAGATGGTACGGTTGCTATGTTTTGAGTTATTGAATCTCAGGATAGAACCTGAAACTGAGTGAGCTACAGAGAGGATACAAAGGCTGTGTTTTGTGTCAATGAGAGACTGAAACTGTGAGTGCCAGATATGTATATCTATAAATCTGGGTAGAGGGTGATGAATTACAGAAGCACAGCTCCATGATGGTGTCTCTCTCTCTCTTTTTTTATGGTTATGAATGGTGTGTTTGACAGTTAATATGCTGGGAAGGTATGCTCCTACCCGAATGCCTCATGTTTCTAGGCATGGATAAGATGATGTACAAGTGTATGTGAATGAACATGCTAGTAATGAGATATGGTGTATGTGTGATCTTCAGTCCTGGGGGAGATCCAGAGGGCAGCAGGAGGAATCTGAGGGACTGGACCCGGAGTCTCACTGATTGATCCTGCCATTGGTTATCATGTCGAATATGCTCCATCCAGTAATCTTGTGTAACTCTTATCAGCATTGGAATCCTGCTGTCATTCCCCCTTCTGTGCATATAGCTGTGGAGCTGCTGTGGAGATTGCAGGATGATCTGTGGCTCCTTCCACCTCTGGCAACAGGAGCACCAGGCCTCTCAGACCTCAGTGGGAGGCTTTTTTGCTGTCTTCCCTGAACCAGCCCTGTCTCTTTCATTTCTCGCTATGGTCCAGGGAATGTCTCCTTGGTTTTTATACTGCCTTTTCCATCATCTCTCTTTCCATCACAGCACTGTGTGAATGAGGACTGAGTGGCATCTGGGATGTAGAGGGAGGGGAATTCTTGCAGTAAGCTGAGGAGAGACCCAGATACAAGGCAACTCAAATTCAGATAAAAGAAAGAACTTCCCATACATCTGGTCAGAACAGGTACTGGAGGAGTCATAAAGGCTGATAATGGAAGGTCAGAGAGAATATCAGGAGGTAAGTTTGGGCTCAAATTCCCACTCTGACATTTCTGTGCCATGTGATCTTGAACTCTTATGGTTTCCCAGAGTCTCTGTTCTTTGGTATTGTCCATATGGAAGGGGCTTTAAATGATAGAGTCTGGAGATCTTTCAGCATGGCGGAACTTGCTTTGTGAAGGAATTAATGGAAGACTAATGACTGGATGAGAGAAAAAGATGAAGATTTGGGAGGCAGGAATACATCAATATCAAGTAAACTGGACCTCAATATTTGGGGCATGATTTAAACGAGTTTTGCTGATTACATGGGAGTCGTGAGGACATGTTTCTGACCTCAGTGGGGCTGGAAATGAGCTAAATTGTGAAAGATGTGGGTTACTGTAAAAGGAGAGCTGAAGTCTTTGTTATCTTGTCCCAATGGCTGAACTGGACAAAAATGGAACAATTGTAGTTCTGAGCAATGGTCAGTGTGAGAAGCAGCCCTCCTTCTTGGTGGGGTCCTGTGTGTGTTGGGGAACCCCCTTCTGCATTTATCATAAATTATTGGCCTGGGATAATATTGTCAGGCAGATCATATCCCTCAGCTACCTGGAACTGTGGAGAAGAGAGAACACCGAGTGAGGGGATCTTTCTCCCTCTGGGTCAGCTCTTCTTCCTTCACTGCCAGCTATGGCTTAGGGAACCTCTCCTTCTGGTTGTAATAGCCCCCTCTTCTATCATATGTTTCCTATTTCTACTTTAACTTTGCGTTTCTTCTACTTCTTATTTTAGAAGTTCTCTGCAAGTCCTGTAGAACCCAGATACTATTATGCTTGCTCAGAGCCCCAGGAGGCAGGTTGGGAAGACAGAGTGGCTACATGTGAGGTTTTACTTGACATTTTTTGCCCAGAGGAAGGTGAAAGGCAATAGGCCTGGAAAGCCAGGTGGGATTCAGAGAAAAGCCTGGACCTCTCTAGACCGTTCCCCTCTCATTCCCTCACAGACTAGAACGGAGGAAAAGAAAACCTTGAGACCAGGTGTGGCAGTGCATACCCATTATCTAAGCATTCGGGGGAGTTTAAGGCCAACTTGGGCTACATGAGACGCTGTTTCTAAAATTGAAAGACCAACTAGCCAGCTAGCCACCACTAAACCCTTACAAGGGTCTCACTTGTCTTTGAGTCTGCAAAAGAATGGTTGAGGAATCTCTAAGGCCTCTGCTCTCCCTTCCTCCCCTTTGACTCTTCTTACTCTCTTCTCTTTCTCTCCTCTGCCCCCATCTTTCTTGGGTTTCCTTTCTTTCCTAGACTCATTTTCCTCCTTTTCTGTGTCCTACTTTGCCCTCTTGGCCCCTGTTGCCTTCACTTATCCCCTCTTGTCTTCAGCCTCCTCCTCCTCCTCATTTCTGGCTGGGAGCCAGAGAATCTGTGGGGAGGATCCCATCATGTAGGTGTTGCTGTGGTGACAGTGGGGTGAGTTGACTGAAAGACACCCTTTGGGGCCTTCTTCAGAGCCCCAACTCCCACTTCCTGCAGGACCTCTCTTCTGCCTGATCAGCAACCTCATCCTCTCAGTTCCTCCAGGGAAGAAGCCAAGTAATTGACTTTGAATCTCAAGGGGCTGGTTTTCTCAGGTATGGAAGTTGAGTAGCTATTTTCCAACTCTCTCCAGGACAGCTGCAGAGAAAGAGGCCTAAAACGAGGGCAGCAGGTGGGGTGGAGGTGAGACACTGGGGAGGCGAGAAGTAGTTAGATCCAGAGATTGTCCCCTAAGGGGGATGATAGCTGGTCCAAGAGAGCTGGGAGGGAGTTCTGGGAGGGGCTGAGATGGGATGGACAGGGAGAGGGGTTCCTGTGCAGGGGTCAGAGAAAAGTTGTTGCTAAGCATTCAATGCAGGGCTCTCCAAGTGGTGTTGTTAGTCTCTCTCTCTCTCTCTCTCTCTCTCTCTCTCTCTCTCTCTCTCTCTCTCTCTCTCTCTCTCTCACACACACACACACACACACACACACACACACTACCCCCCCCCCCCCCCCCGGCTCCTGTTCTATCTACCGTTCTTATTCTTGGTTCGGAAGAAAACATCAGGTTAGGATTCTGCTGTAATGGGGTTTGGCAGAGAGGAAGGCCAAGCTGTATCCAGGGAGGCCTGGGGATAGGGCTGAGAGAAGGGTCAGGAATATTTTAAGGTTATTCTTGGCTGAGCTGGGCTCTCAGGTCAGTTGATTGTACAGCTGCAATGAGAAGTCAGATTTACAAATAATTAAGGTGGCTGCAGTGGGCTGAGGCTGCCAGCTGGTATTGGCATCGTTTAGGCTGGGAAAGGAGTGGGGCTTTTGGGTCAGGTGCCTGGGGAACCTTTGACTGACGGGATCCTGGGCCTCAGAAGTTTCCCTTTTCCTTCCACATTCTTAGCTTCCTGCTCCCTTGTTTATCAGTCATCCAACATCTAGCCTGGCACCTTCTCCCTAGTTCTGTCCTCTAGGTCCACCTTGTTTGGAAACTCCCTTGAGCCTGGGATGAGTGAGCACACTTGCCAAGTTTCATAGCCTGGAGCATCTCTGCACCAAGCCAGAGCTTTAGGAATTCCAACCTGGAAGATGCATAACACATCTCCTCTGCTTGCCTTTGAAATGTCAACAAAGTTGGCTGTTGTTTTGATTGCTACAGAATGGATTGAGGGTAGATATGCAGGAGAACTTCCTGGGAAATTCATAGTGGTTAGATAGTGAGTGACCTTTGTCTGATAAAAAAGGAAGCTACCCCCTTCCTTTAAGACCTGGTAAATGCTGATTGGGGGAAGCAGTGAGCTAATCAGAAAGGAAGAATTCTAGAACCTGGGAATCAAGGCCCAGATACCCTGCTTCCCTAGTGCCTGCAAAGCCAGGCCCTGAATGTAAGAGCTGCACAGGGCTACAGAGGAAGCAGCCAATGCCCAGAGCTAGTTGGTAGGATGGGGTCTGTACTGCAACTAGACTGTAATCCTGCTGACCCAGCCTTATGCTGCCCCACACCTACAGTCGTCTCTTGCCAAGCTGACAGCTCTTACTCATCTTAGACTGCTTTAAGCATCTGGTCAGTCTCCTAGAAGCAAGACATCTGCTGGGATGTGGTCTATTGGACTAGTGGGGTGGTTTGTGGAGGTGGCTAATAAGCAGAACTCCACAGTGCAGGGAGAGGGATCAATGGACAAGTGAGTTGGAGAAGCATTCTTTTGAATGGGGTCCTGGCACCTCCTCTCCCATCTGCCTTCACCTTATGTTATTGCCTACCTCTCCCAATTACTCCCTTTCTCAAGGGCTGAAATCTAAGGGAGAGGTGATACATTTGTGTGCTGTATTGGGCCGGGCATTGGGACACCTGAGTTCTTATTAGTCTGATATAAGGCTTAAGCTGCTTAAATTGTATCTTTCCATGGCACAGTCTGAGCTGTGCTGGACTGTTGCTAGGCACACTCGTTAGGAATGACTTCTAGTTAGGAGACTGGGGAGCTGTTTTCATGCACAAGCGAGGGAGAAGCAGACTCCTTCACTCTGTGGCTCAGTGTTTGTCCTAGCCATCTTCTGGAGCACCTCCCAGATTTCTTTCTGTCCCTCTTTGCCTTCCAGGACCTTCTACACTTCTATTTAATTTCTTTTTGATCTTTTGGGCTTCTATCTACCTCATTAACAGCACCACCCATCAGGATGGGAAAGTGCTGACAGTACCTCTGCCCTTTCCTCGAACCCCTCCCTGTCCAGTGCCTAGAGATTTCCTGTGGATACCATGGCTACTATATCAACCTGAGTTCTGTCATCTTCCAGAATGGCACCCCACTTCTGCCACTTGGGGGCTATTTTTATCTCTAGAGCCACCCCCGCCACTCTACCCCGCCAGCTGCCAGAACTAGAGCTGCTCAGATAGCAATGGGAAGCAGGGATTGAGGGGAGTGTGGGGCAAAGTTCTGGCTGCTCTTGGGTGCTGCAGCTCCATGCTCTGCACAGTCCCTGCCTCTGCTTCTGCTGCCTTCCAGCTCCTGTGGACTACAGAAAAGAGAGAAGAAGCCCTAGACACGAGGAGAGACTAGAGATTTTCCGCACATAGAAGACTGCATGAGAAAATTGGGTCCTGGGTACTAGTGGGCATCTGGGACTTTGTTTATGGAAACCTCTCAATGAATATTTGCAAAACTAACTAAAGGATTGGACTAAAGCAATAATCTCCTGCATGGATGTACCACTGTATAGTTCCCAAAGTGCTCTCATAACTATCTCATCAGGTCCTCACTAGACTTCTGGGAAGCATGTGGTATTTGCCAGATTTAAACATGGAAACTAGAACTCAGAGAGATCTGCCCATGGTCCTACACAGTGAGAAAATGAAGACAAACTCTCCTGATTTTTACTTATGTCATTTTAAAATGGGACTTAGCTGATTTTCTCCCTTCTCCCCAAGTTTCTGAGATTTTGGATCCCTGAGAACAGCTGGATAATCGCTTCCACAGCACTACTCCTGTTCCCACTCTCATTTTATCTGACCAGACGCAACATTTGTCTCCTGTGCCAATGATTAGCCCTTGGTACAGGTGGAGAAAGTTGAGTGTGGGAGGACAGGGAGGCCAAGCCTGTGCTTGGGCTTTTTCTACCTCTAATTTTAAGGGTTAATGAAAGTAGAAATGGTCATTGTAACAGGGGAGGAAGAGACCTTAGAAGAGGGGAGGGGAAGAGTGAGCAAGGGAATAAATGTGACAGGAAAGCAAGTGGGGAGATGATTTGGAGGGGAGAGGACCCAGCAAAAAGGGGTCATGGAGGATGGGAGAGGGCAGTGGAGGAGAGGGGTGAATAAGAACAAAGCATAAAGCCAGGTGTGGAGGCACACACCTTTAATTCCAGCACTTGGATGGCAAAGGAAGGTGGTCTTTGTGAGTTCAAGGCCAGCCAGGCCTACATCATGAGTTCTAGGGCTATGGAGAAAGACCCTGTCTCAAACAAACAAAAAAACAAACAAAACGACAATAAAGTCTAAAAAAAAAAACTCGAACAGCAACAAAAACCACAACAGCAAAAATCCCAAACAAGCAAAAATGACACATAAATATGGAAGTGCCATAATAAAACCTCTAACTTTTTATGTTAGCATAATAACATAAAATGACACAATTTATTAACATAAAAATAAATTATGATATTTAAGGGCTGAAGAGAAATTTGATACTGGACTTCTTGTGGGGTCTACGCATCTCTGTCCTTCCTCCTAGCCAGGTGACTTAGCTCTGTCAGAGGTAGAGTACAAGGTCTGGATGAGTTCCCAGGAAAGGGACGATGGTTGCCCCTAAATCTCTCTTTACTAGCGTCTATTTATAATCACAGGCTGGACTAGGTGACACAGCACATGGTATGGGGTGAGCAGCCATTTGTGTGCTACCTTTGGTGCTGCGGGCAAGAGAGTAGGATGACAAGATATCCTCTCCAGTTTAAATTAATGTTTACCTCTCAGTGGGAGAGTTGAGATTAGCAGAGCAGGGCAGGATGGGAAGCTGGCACAGCTTGGAGGATGCTGCTGTTTGGGGCTGAATGCAGCTGGCTGTCATCTGCCCCCCCCCCCCCAAGTCAGCAGGAGCAAAACAAGCCAAAGCTTGGCCGGAGACCGTGATGCTGGGTCTAGCACTTTCTTTCTGAAAGTGCTAAGCATCTGGTGGCCATGGAAGGGAGGGTGAAGGCAGCGGGGCACAGAGAGTGGTCCCCCTGCCTCACAGCAACCCCTCTTGGCTACCAGTCCTCTAGAGAGCAACCCGTGGGTCTTTATCCTCTACCACTCATCTGCAGTCGAAGCCCACTTCCACTTGTCAGAGAGCTCCGCCGCTGAGAAACAGCAGGTCCCTAAACTTCATTTGTTTATACTCCTTTAAGGTCTTGGCACAGTACCGGTATTTTAATTTCTCGGCTTCTGAGCGGTAGGGAAGGAGGGAAAAGACTTCCCGTCATAAAACCAGAGCTCTGGGTTTGCTTCTTTCTTTTTCCCTTTTTTTGGCCATGCTCATCCCTGCGAGCCCTTTCCCCCAATCCACGCCTAATGCGGGACCCTAGATTTGAGCATACTTTTGGCTTTAACACTCCCAACTCCTCCTAAGCCCCGCCTTAGCCCCAGTAGACCAATCGTGGCCCCAATGCACTTGTATTGGTGATGTCATCTTGTAGCCAATCGGGAAGCTGCTGGGGCTGTGTGCGCAGTACACTTGGGTTGCAGAGGCTAGGCTTTTTTCCTGGAGGGCGAAGTCACGGAGATGGAAGAGCAGTCTTGGTCCTTAAGCTCTCCGGGAGCCCCATTTTGGCCCTCCTGTGCTCTGTCGTCACTCCTCTTCTTCTGAGCTGTGTTGTCCTCACTCTGGTTTATTCACGGTACCCCCAGTCTCTGCATGTAAATCAGGAGTAATCTGGCTAGCATCGGTTTTTGTTTGTCTGTTTGTTCTTTGTTTATTTCTGGTTGTTGTTTTCTGCCAGGCTCCGCCCATCACCCTACATTCTCTTTCTTTGAACAAGTTCCCCAAACTTTTCATTCACTGTGGAGTGGGGAGCACTTCCCTGCTTGTGAGCTTCTCTAGTTTCTGCAAGCCCCTTCCCAGCTGCTACTCACTCTCTGGGGAGCTCATTCTCCTGCCTTGTGAATTCTCTCAGGTGGGCCAAGGCTAGGAGAAGCCCAGATTTGCAGGAGATGGATCTGCTTAGCCCCTCTGGGCTCTGGCTGGGCCTCTTCCACTCCTACCATAGACTTCTCCGTGACAGATTCAGGATGGTTCCCGTCCCTGCCTCCGGACACTGCCTGCTAATCCCTATTTCCCAAAGAGGAGCCCCACCTCCTCAGAGCAAGGGGCTGGCCTGTGCTATTTCTGGCCTTTCTGGGACTCTTCTGACAGCAGATTCTTGTTTTCAGTCTGATTCAGATGTGAAACTTTTCCCGCGGCCTCTCACCCAGTTCCTGTGGGCTAGGTCTCTGCCTCATCATCTCTCTAGCCAGGCCCTTCCAGTTCCCTGTCCAAAAAGTGCTCTCTGGTCACTTGCTCAGTTCTGCTGGAACCTGGAAGAGGAAGTTAGGGGGTTCAAGAAGGAGTTGTTCCCCAGTAGGGGCCCTTGGGCCCTGGGGTCGGCTTTTTGATATTTTGAGTAGAGAACTTTGATTTCCATGGCAAACCCTGTTCCTGTCCAGAGGAGTCATCTCCAGGGGCCCATTCTTAGGTAAGTGCCAGGGAGAGGGGAGGAGAAAGGAGGCAGAAACAGAGTGGAGTGGAAGACAGGAGATGGGAGGCAGGTAGAGAAAGAGGAGAGGCCAGGAGGAAGGGCAGCGGGAGGAGCAGGACCAAGATGGAGAGGGGAGGTCAGAGGAGGGGGGCAGGAGAGAGGGGAGGCCAGGAAGTGAGGGGAGGCCAGGAGAGAGGAGAGGCCAGGAGAGAGAGGAGGCCAGGGGAGAGGAGAGGCCAGGAGAGAGGGGAGGCCAGGAAGAGAGGGGAAACCAGGAGAGAGGAGAGGCCAGGAGAGAGGGGAGACCAGAGGAGAGGGGAGGCCAGGAAGAGAGGAGAGGCCAGGAAGAGAGGGAGACCAGAGGAGAGGGGAGGCCAGGGGAGAGGGGAGACCAGGGGAGGGGGGGAGGCCAGGGGAGAGGGGAGGCCAGGAAGAGAGGGGAGGCCAGGGGAGAGGGGAGGCCAGGAAGAGAGGGGAGGCCAGGGGAGAGGGGAGGCCAGGAAGAGAGGAGAGGTCAGGAAGAGAGGGGAGGCCAGAGGAGAGGGGAGGCCAGAGGAGAGGGGAGGCCAGGAAGAGAGGAGAGGCCAGGGGAGAGGGGAGGCCAGGGGAGAGGAGAGACCAGGGGAGAGGGGAGGCCAGGGGAGAGGGGAGGCCAGAGGAGAGGGGAGACCAGGGGAGAGGGGAGGCCAGGAAGAGAGAAGAGGCCAGAGGAGAGGGGAGGCCAGAGGAGAGGGGAGGCCAGAGGAGAGGGGAGGCCAGGGGAGAGGGGGGAGGCCAGGGGAGAGGGGGGAGGCCAGGGGAGAGGGGAGACCAGGGGAGGGTGGAGGCCAGGGGAGAGGGGAGGCCAGAGGAGAGGGGAGGCCAGAGGAGAGGGGGAGGCCAGGGGAGAGGGGGGAGGCCAGGGGAGAGGGGGGAGGCCAGGGGAGAGGGGGGAGGCCAGGAAGAGAGGGGAGAGGCCAGGAAGAGAGAGGAAGCCAGGGAGAGGGGAGGCCAGGAAGAGAGGGGAGACCAGGAAGAGAGGGGAGGCCAGGAAGAGAAGGGAGGCCAGGAAGAGAGGGGAGGCCAGGGGAGAGGGAGGCCAGGAAGAGAGGAGAGGCCAGGAAGAGAGGAGAGGCCAGGGGAGAGGGGAGGCCAGGGGAGAGGGGAGGCCAGGGGAGAGGGGGGAGGCCAGGGGAGAGGGGAGGCCAGAGGAGAGGGGGAGGCCAGGAAGAGAGGGGAGGCCAGGAAGAGAGGGGAGAGGCCAGGAAGAGAGGGGAGGCCAGGGGAGAGGGGAGGCCAGGAAGAGAGGGGAGACCAGGGGAGGGGGGAGGCCAGGAAGAGAGGATAGGCCAGGGGAGAGGGGAGACCAGGGGAGAGGGGAGGCAGAAAAACTGAGGGCAGGAGAGGGGTGGTTGCTTGTGAACTCTTCTATTTCCATTTCTTTTTGCTGTTTATCACTTCTACTTGACTATGACAGGTGTCTTCACAGGTTTTTCCTCTCTCTCCCTTTCCTGATCCCTGGTATCCTTAAGACCTCACATGCTTGCATCCCCTACAGCCCCCATCTCTCTCTTCCCTTACTCTGTAGCCCAGACTGGCCTTGAACTCATGACATTCTTCCTGTTTCTGCTTCCTAAGTGCTGAGATCACAGGTATGAGCTACCATACCAGGTCCTTCCTTCCTTTCTTTCTTTCTCTCTCTCTCTCTCTCTCTCTCTCTCTCTCTCTCTCTCTCTCTCTTTCCTTCCTTCCTTCCTTCCTTCCCTTCTTTTCTTTTCTTTTCTTTTCTTTTCTTCCTCCCTCCCCTCTCTTCCCTAGTGCTGGAGGGGGCACAGGTCCTTGTACATGATATGTAAGAGCTTTGCCACTGAGCTCTTTCCTAGCCCTTTCTTTGTCTTCTTCTCTCAGCCCCCTGGGTTGAAGAGTCTTTTTCTAAGCCCCCTACCTACAAAGATCTTTGTGGCAGTCTTGGTACTGGAATAGTGGCAGGCAACTTTGGAAATACTCAGATTGCCTGTCACATTGTGATCCATAGAAATGGATTGGGGTCTTCTGTGTGTTAGGATTATTGTTGCCAGAGTCTTCTATTCCAACTAGAGCCAGGGGAGACCGGGGCCTGCCAAGGGTCAAGATCAGAGGGCACTGAAAGTGAAGGAGGAAATGTGATGGTGAAGTGGGTATGGATGGGGTGTAAGGAATTCTGGGAAACTTCAGTCTTCCTGGAGACTTGTCTTGTTTTCCAGGGAGGGTCCAGGTTCTCTGAGGTCTAAAACAGGGCTGGACTAGAAGTGATGTGGGTGGAGAAAAGGACTTTCTGCAGCTAGTGAGGGATGGGGGTCTTTCCTCTGAAGGACTTTGAGATAAAGGAGGCCTTGTTGTCTAGCATATGGTGTGTGTGCGCACACGTGTACCCACATGTGTATTTGACTTTAGGAGGATACAGTTCAGCACCTGGATCCTCTCAGCTGCCTGAGTCCAGCTCCTCTTCTTGGATTCCTTATTTGTCAAATTTACTCGTTAATCTCCCCCCGCCCCCACGCCTCTTTCTGGTGCCTCGATCATGTTTTGTTCAGACTCCTACAGAAGCTCTTTGTGTGTTCCTGGTTGAAATCTAGCAGCCAGAGAAGGGGAACGTAAATGGTTCAAAATCAACCTATAGCTTCACTCCTGTCCCAGGGCTCACCAGTAATCTTTCAGAAGCCTGTCTGGGAAGTGTCCTTTTGTAAGTTCTGGCAGGTGGCCTTCCATTTGATTAGTCTTCCTACACCTCTAGTTGATGACCTTTCTTTTCCCCCTTGAGACTGGGTTTCTCTGACTGTCTTGGAACTCACTCTGCAGACCAGGCATTCCTTGAACTTAGAGATCAGTCTGCCTCTTGAGTGCTGGGATTAATGGCATGTGCCACCACTGCCCAGCTTAGTTGATGAACTTTTATTGAGCACATACGGTGTGCTCTGAGTATGGAGACCAAGGTAAATCAGGCACTGTTTGTGTCACACTGACAATTGCCATGTCCTGTGAATTCACTGACAGGTCCAGATAACAGAACATGGCTGAGGTGGACATGGCTGAGGCTCTGGTGCAATGCCCTATGTCTCTCAACAAGCTAATTACACTGTCAGACTTGTGCTGTCGTCATACCATCCAAGTGTAGGGACATAGGTAGGTCTCCTTCACTTTAGTGTGAGTTGTGGACTTTGCCAACCTGAGACTGACAAGTCCTTTGACCTTGGGCAAAAGACACTTCCTTCTTTCCTAAAATGCTTGTAAGAATCAAATGAGGTTTTAAACTGTATAGGAGAGACGCTAGTCACTAACGTTTTCTGTCATCTCCTGCATGTAAACTGTATTTCTTCTCCTAGACTGAGACTGAACAGGAAGGTGCTTGCTGGGTTTGAAGGACTGTTGTTGGGGCAGAGTGGGAGCCAGTGAAACGTCAGTTGATTCCTGTCCAGGTTATATTTATGGGGATCTCTAGCCCGTGCCAGGCTTGTTGCACATTTATTTCCTTTAGTTCTCTTAATATCATTGTGTGACTGCTTTACCACTTCTCAGCTGAAGAAATTGAGGCTCTAGAGTAAAAAGTCGAGTGCTTAAGAATCACTTAGGGTATTCATTAAAAACCTGCGGCTCTGGGCCAGGGAGGTGAGTCAGGAAGTAAAGAGCTTTGGAGTGAGCCTGATGACCCTGAGTTCAGTCCTCAGAACTCATGTGAAGGCCAAAGGGGAAAATGGACTACACAAAGTTGTCCTCCAACCTCTACAATGGTCATGGCACACCTGCATCCACACACATTCAACACACACACACACACACACACACACACACACACACACACACACACACAGGAGTAATAAATTTTAAAAATGCATGCCTTTCTCTGGTTCCACAAATGTGCAGTGAAGTTTGGAGTCTACATTTTGATTTAAGGTGATGCTGGTATCTGTTGTCTCCAGATGTTTATTTATTTATTTTGAAGAGGGTAGGGTTGAGACAGGGTTTCTCTGTGTTAGCCCTGGCTGTCCTGGAACTCATTCTGTAGACCAGGCTTGATTTGAACTTAGAAATCCTCTGCCTCCCGAGTGCTAGGATTAAAGGCAAGTGCTACTACTGCCTGGCTTAGACTACTTTTAAAAATATTTTATTTTTATGTGTATGTGTATTTATTTATTTTTGTGCGTGGCATATATACTACCTGTGTGTGGGTGCCTGTGGAGGCCAGCAGAGGATGTTGAATCCTTGGAGAAACCAGAGTGTTAGGAACTGAACTCAGGTCCTCGGGAGAGTAGCACTCAGCCACTAAGCCATCTCCCCAGTCCCTCTGGGCCACATTTTAATTTTATTTTATCTCCAGGTCATATTTTAATACATACTGATTAAGAATTAGGGGCTGGAGAGTTGGCTCAGTGGTTAAGAGCACTGGCTGCTCTTGGAAAGGACCTTAGTTTGATTCCCAGCATTCACATGGAGGCTCCCCAACTCCTCCGGCACCAGGCATGCCTGTGGTACACAGACATACATACAGGCAAAGCACACACATACACACACACACACACACACACACACACCACACAACATACACACACATACACACACACACCACACACCACACACACACACACACACACACACACACACACACACACCACACACACACACCACACACACACACCACACACACACAACACACACACACACCACACACCACACACACACACACACACACACCACACACCACACACCACACACACACACACACACACACACACACACACACACACACACACAAAGAATTAGTGACTTGCCCGAGGGCACATTGCAGGAAGTGAACTTTGAACCTGGAATTCCAGCCTCAAAGACTATACAGTGTGGTAAACCATTCCAAGGAGTGGGGTTTGTGCATTGGAAATGCGGTTTGCAATCCTTTCCCAGCTGCATTGTTAGCAGTTATGCAAATAAATGCAAATAAGAAGCCATGGGTGTGGCTGTTCACTTGGGAGCCAGCACTGGTTTTCCTCTGGCTTGGCTGGGAAAGACAGTGGTGGGCATTGATTACTGGGAACACTGCTTTTGGTTGAAAGGGGTCTGAGTGAAGTAGTAGATTAGGGTAAGGGTGGGAATATGAGGAGAGGTGAACCACAGGCAGTAGGAGAGGCCTTTCTTTCTGTGTGTGTGTGTGTGTGTGTGTGTGTGTGTGTGTGCCTGTTCCAAAGCCCCCAGTAGCAGGGATTAAGTAAAGAGGGAAGCTCTGTTTGGGCCAAAAGGCAGAGTGCACCTTTTGTTCTGTGATATCCTGGCAGATCCTGGCTGGTGGCTTTTTCTTGCTTATTTGGCTAGGAAAGCCTTCCAAGATGTCTAGTCCCTTTCTGTTCATTTTTCCCTTGTGAAGCAGGAGTGGGCTGAGTTTTCCTAAACCCACCCTCCTTGTCTGACAGTGTGGCCTGGGTGATGAGGCAGGCAAGAGTCCACTCTGGAGGCACAGGGCTCCTCCCTCTAGCTCCCCACCCCCAGACTGGCCCCTTTCCCTTCTGCCCCATTTACTTTCAGACATGTAGGCCAGGACTGCTGGACTCTGAGGTGAGACTTGGCTGGTGATACTTCCCGGGGCTGGCTATTTTCAGCACCCCTATTCCAAAGCTGCTGAGACCCCAGGATTCTATAGCCGATTCTGTTCAGGAATGCCATGCCATTGTTTTCCCTCCCCCAGCATCCCTGGGAATTGATGCTAATTTCAGCCTCCGGTCCCTGACTCATTCTCTTCTCCTCCCTGACTCACAGGGTGACCTTGGGTTTCTGAAGCCCCTCTCAGTGGGAAATTGTCCTAGCTACTGTCTCATCCCACCTGGGCAGGAGAGCCTGTGTATGGGTGGGGGTGGGGGGTGGGATGTGTTGGAAGGGTGGTGAGTTGCTTTCTTCAAAATCATTGTCTAGAGCCAGAGAGTTTCATTTGGAACTCTGAGCTGCTCTTGCCAGACTTCCAAGAAACCTCTCAGTTAATCAGTGACACCCCTCCCCCTGCCCCCGAATCCAACACTCCAAAGCATGAAGGGACTGTCCCCCTTGGGGAAGGCATCAGATGAGTGAGAGCCTGGCTTCACCCCACCATTTCACCAGGGTGGAACTTCAGCTGGGCCAGAGACAGGACGTGTCACAGTGACTCTGCCAGAGGTTATCTGTGGCATGAGCCCGGGCAGCCAGGGGTTAACTTGCTTTGTCCTGGTTGATGGATTCTGGAATCATAATCCATTAGCTCTGCCTGCGTGGAGTGAGGCCAGGCAAAAGCATTCAGATTGGTCTTTGTTCTGTGCCTTTGCTGTCCTTGCCAGGGTCAAGGGGCTGTAGACCTGCTCCTC
This sequence comes from Peromyscus leucopus, assembly GCF_004664715.2. NCBI lineage: Eukaryota > Metazoa > Chordata > Mammalia > Rodentia > Cricetidae > Peromyscus > Peromyscus leucopus. Next base: position 351,929 of record NC_051080.1, on the reverse strand, counting down.
CTCCCCATCTTGACCAAGACAATGAAAGGATCCTGGGGATTGTTTTGATTGGTGTTGATCACAAAGCCCTCTCTCATGGGGAAATATTGAGACTGTGAAATAAATCATCCCCAGAAACATCACTCCTGGGGCTGCTACCTGCCTAGGCTAAAACTGTGGGGGTATATAAAGTTACTACAGGCAGAAACCATAGCCTGGTATGAAAAACACTGACTTCTGTTATCATTAGTGTTAGAATTATTAACAACTCAGAAGACTGAAGGTGTTTTTGCAAAGTGCTCCCTGTTGGGGAACCCCCTGACTGGGCTCTAGTATCTAAACAGGACGTCTGTATTCATACCCTGCAGGCTGCGTTACATGGTGAAGCAGTTGGAGAATGGGGAGGTTAACATCGAGGAGCTGAAGAAAAACTTGGAATACACAGCTTCCCTGCTGGAGGCTGTCTACATCGATGAGACACGGTGAGAGAGGCCTGCAGACAGAGAAGATGTCAGATAGGCAGAGCTGGAGAGAGGACTGTGACAGGGACAGACAAAGAGAGGGTGGGGCAGAGATACAGAGGCTGTGAGATGCAGAGACAGGGACAGACTGCCTGGAGAGGTAGAGCTCAGTGCTTACCTCACATTCCTGGCACTCTGGTCTGATCCCCAGTGCTGGAGAAGACAAAAGGAAAAAGTGCTGGCTTCAGGGATGCAAGGGACCCTAGAAACCATCCAGTCCTGACCTACATGGACCACATCACGAGACCTGTGTTGGCCGGGGAGGGACGACTCTGATTCCATTTGGCTACTGAGTACATGTAGTGTGCAAGGATGAATTGAAATGTATCTGTAAATTATATCCTGGCTCTTAGAGATAGAAACCCGCCCCCACAAGATATGTCATTCACTCATTGTATGTTGATTTACTTTGAAATAATATTTTGGAGGAATTAGCATAAATAAAATGTACCACTAAACGTACCAGTTTTGAAACCATTCTTTTTCTTTAATTTTAAAAAGATTTATTTATTATTTTATACAAGTTAATTTTACTTGTATGTGCCTGTGTATATGTATGTATGTATACTACATGAATGCCCGTGCCAACATGGAGGCCAGAGAGGGTGTGGGATCTTCTGGAACTGGAGTTACAGGCGGTTTCAACTGCCTAATGTGGGTTCTAGGATCTGAACCCTGGTTCTCTGCAAGAATAGCAAGTGTTCTCAACCATTGAGTCATCTCTCAAGCCCCTGACCAGTTTCTCCTTACCATTTTAGTGTCGCTACTAGAATAGTTAAATTTTCTTTTTTGTTGTTGTTTTTGTTTGTTTGAACCAAGGGCTCATATAATCCAGGTTGGCCTCGAACTTGCTATCTTAAGTAAGCTAAGGCTGGCCTTGAACCCTGGTCCTCCTGCTCTACCACACCTGGAAAAAAATTAAATTTCATATGTGAACCTTATAGTTCATTTCTGGTGAACTGTGCTGCCCTGTAGAATCCCTGGAAGATGGTGTTTCACTGTCTGCTAAATCGTGTCTATCGTGATCTCACTACCTCACACAGTGAGCTCTTTCACTAATTGGAGATGTTCCGTAGGAAGATAGACACAAAGGGCGGTAGTAAAAGAAAGGGAAGGTGAGGGTTGAGGGGGAGAGTCACTAAGTGGGTGTGGCTGGATGCAGGGTTTCTAGGTATGGAAGCACTTGCTTTCTTTCCTCTGTGACTTTCCTCCTGGTCCCCAGGCAAATTCTGGATACTGAGGACGAGCTTCGGGAGCTTCGGTCAGATGCTGTGCCTTCAGAGGTGCGGGACTGGCTGGCCTCCACCTTCACCCAGCAGACCCGAGCCAAAGGTCGCAGGGCAGAAGAGAAGCCCAAGTTCCGAAGCATTGTGCATGCTGTGCAGGCGGGGATCTTCGTGGAGCGGTGAGGTTTGCCCATACTCAGCCTCCCCTGCCTCTCTTCTGCCTCTGTCCCAGCAGCCTGACCTTTCATGACCCTACTCACCCTGACCTATCTCCACAGCCCCAGTTGTCTAAATCTCTGCTCCTCAGACCGTATACTTGATTTTTCTATGTTCTTTCTTAGGATGTTCCGGAGAACATATACTGCTGTGGGCCCCACGTATTCTACTGCAGTCCACAACTGTCTCAAGGTGACCCCTGGGTTTTTGGGAAAGAGGAGAAGGTTAGGGGTTGAAATAGCCATTGGGACTTCTAGATTCTGTTTGTGATGTGATTTTTTACTTCCCTTTTAAGTACTATTTCCATGTTCTTCTGAACCATTTTCGCCCACTTGTCTTCTTGTCTCTCTGGTTCTGAGAGATGCCTGGGATAAAAGAAACCCACATAACCACCTTTGCTTTCTTGGTTCATTGGGAAGTATGCCTACAAGTCCAGCTGATCTTGCCATAGCAGGGGAGTTCTGGAGGGGAGCTTTCCTGCCTAGTCTGTTGTTTCTCCACAGAACCTGGACCTCTGGTGCTTTGATGTCTTTTCCTTGAACCGGGCAGCAGATGACCACGCTCTGAGGACCATTGTTTTTGAGTTGCTGACTCGGCATAGTCTCATCAGCCGCTTCAAGGTTGGGCACCGTCCCCCACCTCTAGGCTGGACCCTCCACTCCTCTCTGTGCTGTCCTAAAAGATTCCCAATGAGTAGACGCCACAGCTCCCGAATCCCACCCCAGTGTCACGGATGACACCATGCTCACGTCATTCTTGCCTCTCTTGAAACTGCTGTAATCCAGCCTCTCCCTTCACTCACTGCTTCCTGAGGGCACAGGTCTGCCATCCTTTGGGATTTGAGACTCTCCATTTGTTCCCTGGGGGAGGGGAGGGGCCAATGTGCAAATTTGACTGTTCTGTCTCCAGCTCTGGGGATTTTCTGAAGGAAATCTGCTGGGGATTTTCTGAAGGGGACTAGCTCTGAGAAGAGCTGAGAAGGGCTGTGTGCTTGGCAGAGGAAGGCGATCTATATAGAAGGCTGCTCTAGATCCTTCATCTGGAGGGAACAGTGCTGGGAAGGAACTGGGCCAGGAAAAACCACTTCAGAACCCAGGGTTGACAAGAGACTTTGGGGTGACACCAGGGGTGTCAGATATTGAAGGTGAAGTGGCTGGTCTTGAAGGGCCTAGGCTAAGTAGTACAGGGTGTGTGTGTGTGTGTGTGTGTGTGTGTGTGTGTGTGTGTGTGTGTGTGTGTCCGTGTGTCCTCCTGTCTTACCTCACTGGAATACTGTCCATGCAGCCTCTCCCTGACCCTTGACTCTTCCTCTTCTGACACCTCTTAAGAACTGTCATGGTAGTCATGAGCTGCTCACCTGGGTTCTCCTCCAGACCGTCATGAGGCCTGGCCTCCTGAACTTTTCTTGCCACTTCCAGGCCCTTCTCAGGCCAAGAATAGCAGGCCCCTTTCCTAGCTCCCGTTTCACTAGGTCATTGTGATGAACTTCAGACACCAGCTTCTCCCAAACTCCCTCCCTATGTGGGTGGATGAGGTTGAGGGGGCCCCAAGAGCAGCTGTACTAGGTTGGCTTTAGCTAGCCTGCTTGACTGCTTCACAGCAGTTAGAGAAAGGGATGTCCACTGGGTCCTGGTCAGGCTTCTTTTCCAAGCTCCCTGGTCTCTTCCCTCCCTGATCCCTCCTTTCTCTTCTCTTCCCTTCCCTTCCCTCTAGGGACACCATGGCAACACAAAAGCAAGGGCAGTTGTCATGGAAACAGTCCTTTAAAATTCCCTGAATTTGGGGCACAGCCCTCCAGGGGTAGGGGTGGGGGATGCTAGGGTCTGAGAAGTGACATGTCTTCTGTGTCCATTGTCATTCTGAAGCTCATCTGCAAAAGCCTGCCCAAGTCCTGAGCCCTGGATCCCTTCCTGGCCTCAGGTGAAGATACTAGCCTTGGCCTCTAGGAGCCTTGAGCTCTTGAAGGAGGCAAAGATACCCCAGGGGCATCTGTAGTCAGAGATAGAATTGAGAGTGGCTCTATCCATGAGATAGTGGCTCTTGGGGTGTGTGCGTATGTGTGTAAATATTGTGGGCCTGGTGGGCTGCTCATTGGCATATGTGGAGTGGAGGTGGTCAAGGAAGGCTTCTCAGAGCAGCAGGTGCTCCACATCTCACCTTATTCTTCCTTTGCTTCTGAGCCTTCTCTATGGTATTGGATTAGGGGATGGTGCAGGTAGTTGGAAGGTAGGAGGGAGGCTTTCTTTCCTTTTCTTAGAAATCTCCAGGGAAATAATAATAATTATAGATATTCTTTAGAGAGTACTTACTAAATGCCTTGTACTTTTTTCATTAAATTCCAGGTAGGTGGTATTATCTTTATTTTGCAAGTAGGGAGGCATGTGGATTACCCAAGGTCACACAGGCTGCAGGTGGTAGATCCTGAATCTGAGCCCTATTCTCTTGGGATCAGAGCCTGTAATAGTTCTCTGGGTCATACCCAATTCTTTTTGGAGAGGGTAGGTGGGTGAAGTGGGGTTGAGAAGCTCTCCTTGTGTAGCTCACCTTGGCCTGGAGCTTGCAAACCTTCTTGCCTTAGCCAAGTGCTGAGATTACAGGGGGCATCATTACACCTGACTACCTTGTAAAGAATGCTGGGATTGCCCATCTTATCACTCCTGTAGATCCTTGATGTCTCCATTCTTCTCACTCCTGCAGATTCCCACTGTGTTTCTGATGAGTTTCTTGGAGGCCTTGGAGACAGGCTATGGGAAATATAAGAACCCTTACCACAACCAGATCCACGCAGCTGATGTTACTCAGACAGTCCACTGCTTCCTGCTCCGCACAGGCATGGTGGTAGGTGCCTGGTCATGCTCCTGCTGTTCAGATCCTGTGGATCCAGAAGTCTTGGCTGCTCTCTCAGTGCCCTTTTCCTAATCCTGCTTCCTGCTTCCTTGGTGTCCCAATAGCTTCAGAGTCAAATTGCATTAACTTCATCCAGAGAATTCCCAGGTGTACCAATACTTCTTGGGCACTGTTGGGGACACATGATGGGGTGTAGTGGGCATATGACTGATGAGGACAGAGGGAGGTCTCTGGTCATTCTGAGAGTTGAAACATATGGCTAGCTTTGATGATAGATGGAGTGCTGTAGTTGTGAGGAAGGTGTCTGGGCAGTGACTGGCAGAGGGCTAGTCCAAGTTCATCCTCTTCCTCTTCCCTAGCACTGCCTGTCAGAGATTGAGGTCTTGGCTATCATCTTTGCTGCAGCCATCCATGACTATGAGCACACAGGCACAACCAACAGTTTCCACATCCAGACCAAGTGAGCAATGGGGCATGGTGGGGGCAGGAGGGGCCAAGGTTGCCAGCTTTATAGGGGGTTGGGCATGACATACAGCTTTACAGGTCAGAATGTGCCATCCTATACAACGATCGCTCGGTGCTGGAGAATCACCACATCAGCTCTGTTTTTCGAATGATGCAGGACGATGAGATGAACATTTTTATCAATCTCACCAAGGATGAGTTTGTGTGAGCAGAGCCAGCATATGGCATCCCTGACACCCTTATCCCAGCCTTCTTCCCCATATCCTTTAGTCCTGCCTAGTGCTGAGAGGACCAGTCCCTTCTCTCTCTGTCCACTTAGAGAACTTCGGGCCTTGGTTATTGAGATGGTGTTGGCCACAGACATGTCCTGCCATTTCCAGCAAGTGAAGTCCATGAAGACAGCCCTGCAGCAGCTGGAAAGGTAGCACATGGAAGGGTATAGGCAGGGACAGGCCAGAGGGAGGGTCTTGTGAAGCAGCATGTACACTGGGCAGTTGCTGTGCTAGGCTCTTACCTGGTTAAGAGACACTTCTGGCTCCAGGCACTCATTTGCGTGTACATGGGTATGTGTGGTATTTGTGAACATGGGCTTGGATTTATCTAATGGGTCTGATGGAGCATTGGCTGGGGGCTTGGATAGGGGTTTTTATTGTAGTTGCAGGGCAGGATTACTCTGGAATGTTGGGAAATACATTTGATCTTTCTGGACACTTGTCCTTATCTGAAATGCCAACAGTGAAGTGCCTCCTTTCACACTAACTCCTGTTTTAAAGGCCACTGGGAGAGTTGTATGAGGTTAAAAAAGAACAAAACAAAGACAGAACAAATGTTATAATTCTATCTAATGCTGTTTAGAAGTGGCTGGGAATGTATAAGTGTGAGTAAGAGAGAACTGATTGTGTCCTAGAAGTGTGTGTTGATCTGTGTGTATGGTGTCTGAATGGGGATTGTGGGGTCACCGTGAGACATCGTTGTGGGGGGGCAGTTAATGACAAGTATCATGATGATTCCATTGTAAATAATATCATTGAGTGCATATTACGTGTCAGACATCTTGAAATACTTGTTATAAGTCATTTAATTCTCAGAACAACTCAATATGTGGTAGGCTTATTATTTTCACTTTTGGGTTGAAGAAAATGAATTATGGATGTTTTCAGTAACTTGCTTAGTGTCTCACAATAGTGGGTGGTAGATATGAGGGGGAGTCAAATTCACGCCCATTGATTCTAAGAGCTTGGGTTCTCAGCTACTGATCTGTGCTTCTACATCTATACATACAGATGAGTTTGCATGTGTGCAGACTAGAGTTATATGAAAAGGAGTGTTTGTGTGACTGAAAATTGGAGAATGGCCAAGGTCTCCTTTTCCTAAAAGACCAGTTTCCCTTTCTTTAACATCTGCCCTAACCAGGATTGACAAGTCCAAGGCCCTATCTCTTCTGCTTCACGCTGCTGACATCAGCCATCCAACCAAGCAGTGGTCAGTCCACAGCCGCTGGACCAAGGCCCTAATGGAAGAGTTCTTCCGCCAGGTAACCCTGCCAGTGGAGCCTTCCTACCCCCGATATGCAAGCTTCCCACAGCTACTCCAGAGCTCCACCTGGCTTCCTTTTATTTCACTCTTAAATTGATCCCAAGCCTGTGGGGTCAAGTCTCTACCCAAGAGCTGGATACTGGTTATCTCTGTTCACCCCTCATTTCCAGGTCAAAGGGTAGTGTCCTTTTCTTCCATTGCAGCCACTTATCTCCCCAGCCCTCCCAACCCCGAGGCATCTTCTCTTCCCAGGGTGACAAGGAAGCAGAGCTGGGGCTGCCCTTCTCTCCACTCTGTGATCGTACCTCCACATTGGTGGCTCAGTCCCAGATAGGTGAGTCTGAGGGGGAAGAGGAAAGGAGCTGTCTGGGCCTGGCCAGGCTTGTTCTAAGCCTCCAAGTTCCCAAACTGTTCTTCTTGTTGAGGCAAGGATGCTGGGCTGGATGTGGGGTTCTGTGACAGATACCTGGAGCTGCATTAGAAGGGTCTCTTTGGGCTCACAGAGATATTGTCTCCAAGTTATTCCCAGTGGGAAAGTTCTAGCTCCAGGTCACTTCTCTAGGCTTTGTTACTTGCAGCCAGGGCTCACAACCATGAGATTCTTGCCTCTGCCTAGTCCTCCAAGTGAGACATTTTGCTGCTTGCCCCTTTCCTGCAGGTTTCATTGACTTCATTGTGGAGCCCACCTTCTCTGTGCTGACTGATGTGGCAGAGAAGAGTGTCCAGCCCTTGGCAGATGATGATTCCAAATCTAAAAGTCAGCCTAGGTGACTGTGGCTGGGGTAACCATATGTCCTAGTTCATTGGTTGCACAAAGAGGATTCTTTCAGGAGAAAAGATACAGCCTAGGTGGGAAGGAGGGTAGGAGGGAGGTGGGATGCTTCAAGTTTGAAAGCCCCTCTGCTTGTCACAGAAGGATGAGACTAGAGGGGTGTGGCTCGTACCTAGGCTCCCTATATTACTTTTCCCTTAAGGGTCTAAGCTGTCTTTCAGATAATCTTGTTTCTGTTTTCCTTCTACCAGGAGACTAAGTGTGGAGAGGGAGGGGTGCAATTATGGGAAGATAGACAAGGATTTGGGGGTATTTAGAAGAGGGAAAAGAAGAGGACTACAGCCGCAACCTTTTCCTGATCTTTCATCTCTTCCATGCTGAGGGCTAAGAATTGGATTCTGAAGAGGGCTGGGTCTCACATCTGGAACTGGGGGTTTGTATGGGGTCTTGTTTCTAGCTTCCAGTGGCGCCAGCCTTCTTTAGATGTAGACGTAGGAGACCCCAACCCTGATGTGGTCAGTTTCCGCTCCACCTGGACCAAGTACATTCAGGAGAACAAACAGAAGTGGAAGGAACGGGCAGCAAGTGGTGGGTGTTGTTGTTGTTGTTGTTGTTGTTGGTGGTGGTGGTGGTGGTGTGTGTGTGTGTGTGTGTGTGTGTGTGTGTGTGTGTGTGTGTGTATGAACATCCTAGGGCTGGATGGCAGTGCTACAGCAGTCTACTTTTTGTTAAGTCCCAGGCAACTCTGACTCCTAGAGTTGGAAATGGAGCCAGTCAGACTGAAATAGGCGGCCCCATGAAAGGCTGGCTGGTTGGTTTGGGCTGTTCTAGAATGAAAGCTGGAGAGGTGATAGGGACATCCACAGTATTCTAAGCCCTGGGGCCCTGTGCACATCACGGCTGGACTCTTTGCACGCTGTGGCTATCTCCAAATGGTGCCCCTGGAGATCTGGGTTACTCAGTAGTTCTGGCTGCACTGTGAGCAAGGGCTGTGAGTTTTTCATGTGAGATGGATGGGTGGAGGCAGCTCATCTTGGAGGCAGGTGGTAGATGAAAGTCAGTCCTTATTTTCTTCACATACACCTTGGTTCTGGAGAAACTACTTCTTGGCCTAATCTCAGCTTCCTTGGAACCCTCTGTAGGCATCACCAACCAGATGTCCATTGATGAACTATCCCCCTGTGAGGAAGAGGCCCCGCCCTCCCCTGCAGAAGATGAGCACAACCAGAATGGGAATCTGGATTAGAGAACTGGGGGCTGGCCAGGTGAGCTAGGGGGCAGGAGGGCAGCCAAGCCAGTCTGGCTTCAGGTGGCCCATCTCTGGGCTCTCTGCTCAGTAGGATGTTCTTTCTTTTTCCAGGCAACAATGCAGAGAATTGGAGGCATAAGACTGAGCCAGGGCATGGGTGGGAAGCAAGGGGCTCCTGGACCTTCTTTGGTCCCATAGTTCTTCCTTGAAGAAAGAAAGGAAAGAACAGCACAGACAGGGTGACACATGTGCTAGGCTCTGTGAAATTAGGGAACAGGCACCAGTCTAGGCACAAAGCTCAGTGAGGGCAAGTGAATAAATGTGACATTTCAGCCCAGCTTATAGCCATACATCTGAAGGGCATTAGTATTCAGCTATTCTGGGGACCAAGGGAGGACTGGGTGGGATTTGCAGAAGGAAGATCAGGTTAGAGATGAAGTTCAAGAACAGAACACTGAAGTGTCTCCTCCTTTCCACAGGTCCTCATTGAGTCCAAAGTCTTCGATGTCATTACCACTATCCATCAGGACTGGTTCCCCCATCTGCTCCAGGGGAGTGTGTTGGTCGTGGGAGAGATAGCCCAACTGAAAGCCAAATGCTGGAGCTGGTGGGGTGGGGGGAAGTTCCCCTCCCCATCCAATACCCAATGGGACACAAGCCTGGGGAACCACATGCCCCCCGTGGTCACTGTGCCCACCCCTTGCCTCTGGACTCCCTTCCTGGCCAGGTGGCTACTTGGGAGGGGTGAGCTTCCTGCAGGTTTCCTATGGCCTGGAGGGGAGGGTCAGAGATGCCAGCCCCGTTGGCCCTCCCCATCCTTCTTGCCTCCAAGTTTCTAAGCAATACATTTTGGGGGCTCCCTCAGCCCCCACCCCAGATCTTAGCTGGCAGGTCTGGGTTTCCCTTACTGTTTCCCAAGGAAGGGCCATAATAGGATAGGAGGCTGGCAGTTTTCAAAGCCCTGCATGGGAAGGGCAGGTGTCCCTTCAAGTACTTTCCTAGGATGAGGTGGGGGACATCCTCTTGACCCTGGACTTGCGCTGCTTTGGCCCCACTCCCATGCAAACTCCCTCCCTCTGATGCCCAGACAGTGGCTGGGAGAGGAGAGGAGCCATTGGGATTCTGTCTGCAGGAAGACTTTCCTGGAGTCCCCAAGAACGTGGGGCTGGTCTGGGCTTGAGAAGCTTGTCACCGGCCCTACCTGGGTCTCTGGCCCTTTGCCTCCTTTCTGTCCCTGGGGACTAGGAGGCTCTCATCCGACCAATGTCTGTAAATGCTTTGAGGTCTTCCTTCAGGATGTATCTTATGAGCAAAGGAAGGAAAATACAGCTGGCCCCGGTGTAAGTGGGGTGAGGTATTACCCAGTAATCCATGTTGTACAGAGTGGGTCCTTCCTGCCTCCCTTCTCCCAACACTGGCCCACCATGAGATTCCCCTCTCTGGGCTTCTGGTGGGTGAAAGGCAGATGGGGAGGGGTTCAGGGCTGCTGTATCCTGAAGCACACAGAGCAAGTGCAGCCAGGCAGAGCCTCTTCCTGTCCTCAGGCTCCTTGCCCCACCTCACCCAAGAAAAGGCCAAGTCCAGGTGACTGCCTCCTCCTTTCTTGTAAATACCAGCCATGCATTTGTACAGTGGGCCCTGTTCTCGTGAAGTCCATCTCCATGGTCATTAGACCTGCCACTCTGAACCGCATGTGACTCCCCCATGCTTTTGGTCTCCCAGGCCCCTGATATAGCCAGAGATCAATAAAGGGAGACCAGCTGGATGTGTGTGGTGTTCACAAGGTACAAGTTCTCTCATGTGTCTTTATAGTTGTTTTCTTCTGAGGTAGATGTAATTCTGGCATGGTATTCTCCCTGAGTGTTGGAGGGAGACCGAGGTGAAGCCTATCTGGTACCCAGGCTATGCTTTTTTCGGCTGTACGGCACTGCTGCAGCAAACAGCAGGAAAGAATCTTGCCTTTTCCCTTACTCTCTTTAATTCTTTGGGAGAATCAGAATCAGCATCATGAGACGCCTCGCTGGGACCAGAGGCCATTTCTCCATCTGTGCATGGTGTTAGTCTTACCCTGACCTTAGTGTGTAGGACAAGGGGTGAGGTGGCTCTTTGGGTTTCTAGCCACTGGGTTCTCAGGAAATCTGTCCTATCAGGCTGGAATAAGAAATAGTGGCCACAGAATTGGAGGCCAGACAATTCCAAATACTTCTTTCTCAGGGGTCTAGAGACAATGTGTACTTCCCACTTATGTCCAGCAGACGGTGCCATAGCACAGTCCTAGCTATCTGTTTTAGAGCAGCAGTCTCCCAGAGTGCAACCCTGCTATGTGGGCAGAGCTTTCCTCAGTAAGATAGGAAAGCCTTGAGGTGACCTCTGACTTCCAGACTCCCATTTCTCTTTATGAAAGTAAAGGCAAGGCTTCTGTCAGTTTCCCTAATTCCTTTCCTAGTTGGTCCTGAGAGTGGGGGCTGTGGAGTGCCGACAAGAGCTGAGGGAGGAAGGGATCCCCAGGCTGGAAAGAAGGAAAGCACCAAGGACCTAACACCAAATTTATCGCTTTTAAAAACAAGAGATTAAGAAACATCCAGTGTCCTTGAGTTTCCACACTGCAGTGGTGATCCCAGGATGTCAACTCCTTTCAGACCTGTTGTGGGGAAGGAAAGGGAAGGTGATTGAAGGGCTGTATGCTCATCCTTCCCTCTGGTCACCCCAACTATCCACCTTCTGAGGCAGCTTTTGCTGTGGATCTCAGTCTGAGCCCTCTCTCTTCTAGGCAGGTGTTGGGAAGTATCTCTGCTCTTAGTCCATGATACTTTGGCTCCAACTGCCCTTTACTAAAAAAATAAAATCAAACCCATGGCCTACTTGCATCACCTGTTCCAGAAGGTATACCCAACAAACTCTTGATTTAATCCTTCCTGCAGCTACTTAATCCCTCTCTCTTTGTCAGAGGAGATATGTGGCCACTTACCACAGAGGCTAACTTTTCAGTGACTAAATAAAGCTGCTCCTTTGTCTACTCCTCTGGTTCTAAATACAAGGCCCTACAACCTGGTCTCCTGCAAGCCCAAATCCCAGCCCATGGGGCTTACCAAGCTGGCTCCCTGGGAATCCAGTGGTGACATGTGGGCTGAAGTGTCCTCTGTGCTGGGCTGCACACCACATTGCTCCTGAATCTTGGGGGTGGATTCTGCAGGTTCTAGGGAGGGAAAGTGGGTGGTGGAGGGAGAGCCGTCCCTTATAAAGGGCTGCAGCTGTTGAGAAGGAGCCCCAAGACCCACTGGGAACAGATTGGCCCTGCAACCTAGGGTTTCTCTGATCACAGTTACTATGATAGCTTCACTATCTTTTTTCTCCTGTCACCAGAGACTGAAAAATAAAACAAAACAAAATCCCAAACACTCTAAAAAGTTAAAAAAAAAAATTAGAGTATAAACTCAAATGAGGCTAAGTCTGACATGAACTGCTTTGAGGCTATATTGTTACTTATCCCACTCTGTGTGACCATTCACTGGGCTGTAGAAAAGGCATGTGTTTGATTACAGGATGCTCTGCTGGGTATGTTATGTAACACACAGTATGTGCACTGTATCACTTTCACACAGTTGGAAATGATATGAATTCTGGAATACATTTAGGATTGTGGCTGTGGATTATCACCATCAGCATTACATTCTCTGTATTGAAGGATTTGTTTGTATCAGGTGTTGAGCCAGACTCATTGGAAGACTCTAAGGCAACCCCAGTGAAATAGACGCCAGCTCTGTTGGTAAACTGGCCAGTGGTGCAAGTAGTCCTGGCTCCACTGCAGGGCCAAATACTGTTTCCAATGTGGTGGGTTTTTTCCTCATTTCTCAGCCACAACAAGATCTTTGGAGTCCAAGGTGGTAGCTTACAGTAAGACAAAGTGATTCAAACACGTGATATGTGCAATACATCCATGCCCCTGACTGGGCTTTAGGCTACTACTCCATCTCTCCCAGGCTGAGACTCCTCCCCTTCCCCCAGTGGGTAAAGCTGTTTTCTTGCAAGGCTGGGAAACTGCATTCTGGGGCCCTTCCAGGCTTGTACATACTTTGTGCTATCCCAGGGGTAACCAGCCTTGACGATGAGCCTGTGTCTGAGATCCCAGGTGGGCAGGACTCCTGGTTCCCTGTGCTCTCAGTGGCTCCCTCAGGTTCCTCTCCTTGCTTCTGTTGCCCTAGGTGATGTTCAACCATCGTCTGGAGCTCTAGGGGCATAGAGAAAGGAGGAAACATTGGATACGACTGCCTAAAATCTCCCTTTCGGGGTTCTCCCAAATTCAGTAGCCCCACCAATTGGTCTGTGCACATTGCTGGGTGCTTGAATTTCCGATGCACTGAGATCTAAACATTGAGGAACATTAGCTGGGCAATAAGGAGAGAGAAAGAGCCTTCAAGTACACAGACACTCCTAATTTACTAGGTTCTATGGTCTCCCTAGGGGCAGGAGAAAAGCCTCAATTTGGACTCAAGGAATATAGTACTTTCCATGTGCTATGCTGATGACGTCACATGTGCTATTTATCTGCCATAGTGAGGAGGTGGTATTCAGGCTTGGGCTATGAATTAGTTTCACCAAGGCCACAAGAGACTCCTTCACATAGCAACAGCTCCACTCAAATAAAGGCAACCCCAGTGACCTCCCAAGGATTCCCTGCAAAGGGTTACTAGATTTACTCCCCAGCTTCAGGCAGAAGGGAAATTGGAAAGGAGATGCCAAACCTTTCATGGTGGGTGTGGTCCTTGTCATCTTCTTCCGTTGCCGTGGAGACATTGACAAAGTGGACTGTGAAGGACACAGAGCCTAGATGGGTGCCAGCCCTTCCCACCCTTCTCCTCTGCCTTGGCATGCTTTTGGATTAGAAATCAGGGCAGGTGGGTTTCAGGAGAAAGAGAAGATTCCTATTTTTTAGCTGTTTCCACGAGGCTGAACATGGAGACTGTGTGTGTGTGAGAGGAGGTGGAGCGTGTGTAGAGGTACTCCCACACCTTTTGGGGCAGGGAGCATGGAAGAGGGCATCAAAGGCCTTACTGGTAGGGAACACAGTTTTTGCTTTGGGTTCTGGGGAGCTTATGCAGGGCCTGTATATGCTAAGTGGGTGCTCTCTCTCAATTAGCCACATCCTAGAACTGGAGGACCAGGGTTTGGCTTCTCAGTGCTGGGTTGAGTGGGAGGGACCAGCTCACCTTGAGAAGTGGGTTGGGGATCCGGTCTTCATCTATCTCTGGGGAAAATAGGAAACAACAACAACAACAGCAGCAACAAACAACAACAACAACAACAAAAACAGTGATAAGAGCAGGAAACCCAGGTAGTTCCCAAAGACCTGAGTTCTTAAGGAGAAGGGACTCTGCAGTCACCTCTGCTCTGAGCTGTCCCAGGAGCCTGCTCTCTCTGGATCCCCCTGCACTGTTGCTTGGCTTTGTCAAGACTTAGGCCCTGTGGCCAGGCTAAGCCTGCATCCTAGCCTCAGGCTTTGAGGTCTGTGAAGGCAGATTTGGGGTCCTGCTTTTTTCCCTTCTCTGCAGCATCCAGGTCTCTTTCTCCTCCCAGTTATTCTTTCACCCCCAAAGCCAGAACTGAGCTTTCACAGGAGCAGGGCTGCCTGAGAGAGAATAGCAAACTTGTTCTGATTAGGCCCACAGATGTGCATCATTTATGGAAGTTGGGGGCATCCCAGATTTCAGACTAGCCTGGTCACTTCTTTTTCACATCTACCAAGCTCCTCTGACATTCTCCAGACCTTGGTGGGGACTCTGGTGACCAGAATCCCATCTGCTCCCTGAGCTGTTTCTAACCTTACCCCCTGGAGACCTGATGCTAGATGATGGAGGCGGTCTCTCCCCCTCACAGCTGTCACTGCATTTGGGAGTGGGGATAGTGACATCGCAGTTGCTGGAGAAACCTAGAAGGCTGTCGCCACAGCAACCTGCACTTAGTTGACCATCCCAGTTCCTGGAGGGCTTAGGAACCAGGTGGTTCCCTCCCCTCTTAGCACAGCTCCATCTTTCTAAAAACAAAATAAATCCTGCTGAGGCAGCATGGGGTGAATGTTTACTTCTCAAGTCTGCCCTTCCTTTCTAGCACCCATCCCCTCTTGCAGGGACTCCCTTCTTCCAGGCATGTGTCCTTTGGGTTACCTGGGGATGACTGGTCACTGGTCAGCACAAGTGTGGCAGGGGTGGGGCGGCGCCTCCGAATCTGGGTTAGGGGAGGAGGAGTAAAAGGTCAGGTTAACCAGGAACACCACTCAGGCCAACTCTGTACATCCCTCAGAAAGTGTCAGGTTAACCTGAGAGTACTGTTGGCTCATCCAGGGATGAGCTGTTCTTAGGAACTCAAGAGGCCACCTGGGCCATCTACGCGTTTCCTTCCCTGCACTGCCTCCCCACCCCACCCTTGTCCTGTTCAGCTTTCCTTTCAGAAGCTTTGTCAACTCTGTGCATCATCAATTGTTGTTGTCCTTTGATCCATCCTGGATCAATGGTCAGAGATAACATGAGAGGTCAGAGGACTTTCCCTCAGCCTCCAGTCCACCCCAAGCAGATATTAACCTTTTGTGTGCTCATACCTGTCTGCAGAAGGCCTCTCTCAGCTCACCCATCATGAAGGAAGAAGGGCTTGAGGACACCTCTTCCCTGGCCACTACAGCTCCTCAACACTTCCCTTAGCCTTGGACACACTGGCTTTTTGATTGGTCAGGGAACAGGGGAAGTGGTCCCAATGGTGAGCAGGACATGAGGAGGGGTAGAACCCTGGCCAGCCACAGGGGAAATTAGAATATAGAGCTGATTGGCGGCTAGGGTTCCAACAGAACTCCAGCCACCCTCCTGCTGTTGGTTTTTCTTCTTGTCCTTCTGTCTGTTGATTATTGCTGAATTCCTCAGACTCTTGGGATGTGCAGTTTTTTCCCTTTCTGGGGAAGGTTTGGAAGAGGGTGGCACCACAGGGGCAGAGCTCCTGCAGCTCTCAGGGCAGCCATGGGGAGGCAGGAAGGAGTCCAGTGAGGACCCAAATGATCAGGGTTAGATCTGTTCATAGTTATCACTTGGCATCACCACCACTGGCAGTGGTGGGTGGAAGTGACAAGATGCCTAGAAAGTGGGAATAGTAGGAGGGACTGTGTGAGCCAGAGAGGGGGCTCTTCCCAAAGAAAGAACAGCATGTATGGAACGGGCTGTGAGTGACCTCTTGCTTCAGGGGAAATCGGTGGCATCTGTTTTTAGTGACATTTCAAGGTCCCAGTAGAGCCAGACGTGTGTGTGTGTGTGTGTGTGTGTGTGTGTGTGTGTGTGTGGTGTGCATGTTTAAATAGTAAATGTGAATTGTCTCTGACTGTTCCTGGTACAAGATGCTTCATGTATGTGGGAGTAGGACCACCCCTTTGCTAGGATCTGACTCCTTACTTGCCTTCTGACTGAGTAGGGGTGGGGTGGGAAGGTTTGGGGTTTGGGGTGGTTGCTGGAGAGGAGTGCAAGTGACCCAGACTGGTGGATTTGGGATTAGTTGTTTGACATAGCACCTGTATTGGGAGCCCAAACGGTCAGCAGGGCTCTGTGAGGTTGGGCAGGTCCCTTAACAGACTTTTTGCCCTAAATAGAGAGATTTGAAGCACCCTGAGTCCTTGAGAATTGTGATATGGTCAGGAGGGAGGAAAGCCAGACTCCCTGGGTCCTAGGTACCCAACAGAGAGGTCTCTTTTCTGTTTCTGCCCCCACCTCTCCTAGCTCTCAAGGACATATGAAGGTTGTGGTGGAGGTTAGCAGCCTCCACCCTAATTCTGCTGTGCACTTAGCTTCCCACTCTGTCCCCACCTCCATCCACCCCGTGGAGGCTGGGGTAGGAGCGCCTGCTGTGCTTGGGGCTCTTGCCTACATACAGGGTAGCACAGCAGGAAGGATGGGGGCAAACTTTTAGGCCCAGGAGACAGATTTCTGAAGACTAGAAAAGAGTAGGCAGAGTCCCAGCTCTTTGCCCACTCTGGCTCCTTAGCACTGTCATACGCCCCCACGTGCTCCTTTGCCCCCAGCTCTGTGAATCAGCTAGCCTGCCCTCCTTCCTCCCACCTCAACACCAAACAGAAGCAGTGTCAGGTCCTGTCTGCTAGTGGGAGGCAGCTCTCAGAACTTCTAACTCCTACAGTCCCACTCCTGGGCCTCCTTTCCTGGGTCAGAAGTCATTTTAGCTAATCTCCTGTCTCCTTGAGCCCACAGAAACCACTCCTCCACTCAGGTGTATGAGGTCTCAATACACCCTCTCCAGCCAGACCTTACAGCTCTGGAGATGCCCAAGGCCAGGATACCTGGCCTTCCCTTGCCCTGAGAAGTAAAGTTTCAAAGAGCACATGTGTTGGCCCTTTTCATCCACACCCAAGTCTATCAATCAGCCTGAGCATTGTGGAAACCTCTCTCTCTCTTGCCCATCCCTAGAGGTGTCAGAGTCTCTCAGGTGGGGAGCTTGGCAGTGAGTAGCTAGAAGCAGGAGCCCCAGCCTGGTGAGAGCTGGGTGCTCTTGTGGATGAGTTGGTCTCCACATGGCCAGCGAGTGCGAAAAGAGACAGGCTGCAGGTAGTAGTCCTTCCATACGCTCACTGACGCTGAGGCACACTGCTCACTCACACACTGCCGCCTCTGCCAGGCTGCTCTGAGCTAAAAATAGGCCAGGCCAGGAGGCTGGGCCAGGGCCCTGCACTCCCACCCGGTGAGCCAAGCTCTTTTAGTGGCTTGCTCCTGGCTAAGCTTGGACCCCGGCCCTAGGCGCTCTAGTCGGCAGCACTGAGTCCCGCATCCCACCCCCACCCCCTACTCCAAAGGGCAGGAGTTAGACCCAGGACCCACGTGCTCCGACTTGCAGAAGGGAACAAATATCAGCTTGCAGACCCCCGCCCTCACCCCAAAGCTCCTCCACCGCTGTCTTCATCCCCTTGGGTGCTACACTCAGGGCCCAGGTGCGAACGAGTCGGAGGGGCGGAGCTGTCTCTTCTTCCCACTTGCCGCCCCCTTTCCGGCGGTACCCTTTAGGTCAGTGCCGACACCCAGCCGGTAGACTCCGGGGGTTGACTGAGAGTGAGGGGACGCAAGGTCGCCAGAGGAGGAGGGGTCGTGTCCACAAGGCAGGGCAGGGAGTGAATGACGCTCTCGGAGACTCCCAGCACAAGGACCCGCACTGATGGGGAGACCTGGCTCCGCCGTTGGGGGAGGGGATGGAGGACCCTCCCCTCATAAATTGGGCGAGTGCGTCCCAGAAGGGGTGCGGTGCCGGCCTGAGGGGCGAGGCAAGGATTCAGGTTCCACGGCCGGGTCCCTTGACCATCGCCGAATCTCGCTGCCCCGCCCTTCCCATACCTGCTCGGCCGCCTCGGGGTCCAGGTGCGGCTCCAGCAGCGGGACCGTGAACTGGATCTTTCGTGGGCTGTTATCTGGCTCCATGGCTTGTGCCCCGGCGGCGGCGGGACTCGGGCTGGGGCGGGCGCGCTCCTTCTCCGCTGCGCTCCGGCCCCGGCCCCAGCCCGGCGTTCGGCTCGCAGCTCCAGGCTCGGCGCGCCCCACTCGGCCCGAGGACTGTGCTGCTGCGGATTGGCTCTGCACCGCCCCTCCCGGCCCCCTCTTTCCCTAGTCCTGAGCCTTAACCCCGTCGTGGCTGCACTGGCGGCCGCGCGGGTCGCCGCCCCTCCGGCTGGAGAGCCAGACCTGGGCGGGTCGCTGTTCTAGTCCATCGGTTGGCGGGCATCCAGGTATCCTAGAATTCTGGGCAGAGGGTGGATGTGAAAAGGGGCTATCAAGAACTTCTTCAAGCTGGAGCAGGTTTC
Source organism: Peromyscus leucopus (assembly GCF_004664715.2). Classification (NCBI taxonomy): domain Eukaryota; kingdom Metazoa; phylum Chordata; class Mammalia; order Rodentia; family Cricetidae; genus Peromyscus; species Peromyscus leucopus. The sequence goes on along the minus strand of NC_051080.1, from coordinate 333,289 downwards.
AGGGTCTGGGAAAGTGGAAGAGCACAGCCTGAGAGGAAGATTGTATTTATGATGTAAATGAGATTTCACAAAGAGAAAAGATGGGAAGGGAATTTAGGTTTGCAGCACCCAAGGGGATGAAGACAGTGGTGGAGGAGCTTTGGGGTATGAGAAGACTTTCCCTTGAGGAAAATACTAGAGTGGAAGTGAAAACTTGGAGGGCAGTTATGGACTTTGGATCCTGTCCAGTCCAGGGAACACTCCGAACAGGGAGAGGAGGGGAAGGCCTAGGAGGGTCTCAGGAGCGTGACTGAAATGAGGGTGGACTAAGGGCTTGGGGAAAGAGGGCCATTTAGGATAAAGAAGGAACCATGGGGGTGAAAGCCAATCCTGCTTGTGAAATAGATTTCATTTTCTGCTTGCTACATTGTGGGCCTGCAAAGTAGGTGAAAGGCCTTCAAAGGGAGGACTGAGATGTGGTAGAGGGATGGAGAGGGATGCTTCTCTGGTGGAAAGGCCTGTTTGCAGATGACTGGTATCCACTTTCATTGTTGGCAGAAAAATGAAAATGCTTAACTTACTGGGTTGGTATGGGACCAACATACCACTCAATACTAACCAGTGAGGGTGACAGGATATTCATAGGAGCTGGAGTGCCCTGTACTAGGGTGGGGGGGACAGTGGACAGAGAGAGGTGGGTGCTGGACACTGGGGAGTGGGCCCTGGTGGATTTAGGAGGCACTGAGACAGAGAAGAAAGCCTGCAGTGCTGGAGGAGGTGCATGGCAGGGACAGGAGATCAGCTTCTTTCTAATCTTAAACTGAACCGAGGGGAGGGTCCAAGCAGGTTTTGGCCTGGCTCCAGGAGAATGGGCCCTTGACCACCCCCCTACTCTAGGGAGTAACTTTAACACTCAATCTGGGATCCTCTGGTAGGCTTTCCATGGCCCCTTCCCCTCTTTCCTCCAAAAATAGCCGCCGCCCTCCCCCCAGGGATCTCTTTACAGGGCAGGCAGGCTCAGCTTTCTCCAGGGCAAGGCCAGGTTGCAGCCACTCAGCAGCCCTGAAGGCTCTAGCCAGGGGGCCCTCCATTTGCTGTTCACTGTAGCACTGAGACTCTGGGGATGCTTTTCCTGGCCCTGTCCCCTGTTTGAGTAGCAGGGCAGGTAGGTGTTCAGCTGCCTGGGCTTCTCAGTGTCCCTGGTCCCAATGTCTGTGCACTCACATCCCAGGGCAGGGGTGTAAGAAGAGGTGGTGAAACCACCTAACTTGGGAGACAGAGCATGGGGTGCCTCAGGGCCTCGGCACTGTTCTCCTCTTTCTCTTTGCTTCTCTCTCTCACATATACAACTAGGAGCACTGTGTCCTCCTCTAAAGAGAGCCGGTTCTCTGTCTCTTTGTCCTGGACTGAAGGACCTGAAGGTACAGTCCCCATTCCCCATTTCCTTCGCAGTGTCAGAACCTCCATGCCTCATAGATGAGGATCCATGGAGTAAGGGACCTCACACAGAAGCAGGCCACATCTAATTTAGTGCTGGAGTGTGTGTTGGGTGGGGGACTCCTGGCTTGTTTCCATGCAGAATTTCAGAGTGAGGGTTCCTCTATCTGGGCTCTTATGAGATAGATTCCACTCTCATGGGGTGGTCCAGTTTACTTAGATTTCATCCATGTTCCTTTTTTTCCCTTAAATTTTAGCCCTAGAATTCCTTAGGTACCTTACCTGTCCTCAGTGTTCCCATCTTAACTCCCAGATTCTGACTTCCTTTGATCTGAAAGCTTTAGGCTAGGTGGGGGCCAAGAGAGGCTTAGTGGAAATGAGAAGGGTCCTGGGAGCCGCTGTGTAGCAGTGGTGGCAGGGTGTAGGGGATCGGGGGCAGGAAGTAGTAGTCAGAGAAAGCCAGAGCAAAGAGAGACCTCCCTGGGCCACCACAAGGATGAAGGGCTGGCTGGCAGGAGGGAGATGGAGTGGGCCCCAGCACAGCTTCTGCAGGCCAAGTGGAGGGGTGACTGTGAAGGTGTGTGCATGTTGCTTTGACCTTTATTTGTGCCCTGAGCTGAGTAACTGTGAGCACCTGCTAGGTGTGTGGGAAGCAGTGTGGATCGCACACAAAGGGCTGGGGAGTTGCAGAGGGCCTGTGCCTGCCTGGATAGGGCTCCCAGCTTAGGAGTATTGAGTCTGTCTCTTTCTCTGCTCACATGTGTCTATGTGAAGAGTGCCCAAGTGGTCACTCTTCTCCCCTGCCCCCAACTGCATCCCAGGTTGCAGAGTCATAGCTACTCCAGGGCACACTTCTGGCTCATGAATATTTAAAGTAACAGGGATGTGACATGGTGATGCCATCATCTAATGGCCCACTCTCCCTGCTGCCTGTGCTACCTTCTAGGTTAATGGGCTACACCCTGTTTTTGCTGATCTACCTTCCTTGCTCCACTAACCTTAGTGTTAATTTCACTAATCCTCACAACCAAGCCTGAGGGTGGGTAACTAGGGTGTTGTAGAGCGATAGGTCCACCTGAGCTGGGATTTGGGAGGTCAGGTTCAAAACCTCCCTCTGCTACCAATGCCCTTGGTGGCTCTGCACCCTGCTCCCCTGTCGGGGTCGAGGCAGCCTGAAGATGTCTTTCTGTTTTAATGTTCTGTCAAGAATCCAAGGCAAGCCAGCCTCAGCCAGGAAGTCACAGGACCAGGCTGACAGCAGGGAGGACCTTGCCTCCAGCTTCCAGCCTGGTCAGGTGGCAGAGTGCACTCCTGGGTGTGGAGTGCACGGTACTAGCACATTGTCCACACAGTTGTTCGTACACACTTGCTCACACAGTTCTGCAGAGGAAAGGCTTGCAGCTGCTTTTAACCCCCAAAGAAGCAACAAGCCCATCTGCATGGTTCCTTGGGAAGGTGCTGCTATTTCTTAAGCCTTTCTAGATCCTCTTTTGGAATTATTTCAGAGCATGTGGCATATACTCTGAACATTCTCATTGTGGCTTCTGACCTCTGGAGTGATTTTGCTTTTTTGAATAATTCGAGAGTTGTTAGGGATTTAGTCCTGTGAAGCAGGGAGGTTGGAAGGAGGGGTAGGTACCATTCCTGAGACTGCAATTCTGCAGGCTTTCAAAACCCGTTTGGAAGATGTCTCCACTAGAGATACTTCCAGAACCTCTTGGAGATCCCAGATGCCCCATTGGTGTAGATACATGCTTTCTGCAGTGAGCTGGAAGAGAGAGCTTCAAAAGGCCCATTTGCTTGTGACAATGCAATTGTCCCAGGCCCTGGTGGCAGCCTTGCAGCTAGTGCTCTTGGGAATGGGGCTGGTACTTACTCTCACTCAATTCACCCTCTTCCAAAGTGCTTTACTGTTCCATTAACCACAGCTACCACTAGTTGAGGTGGAAGAGACTTAGGAGCAGCCATCCAAGCCCTTGGGCTAGAGACCAGAAGCACTTGACCTAGGGACTGGCGTCATGGCCAACCTTTGCTGCATCAAGCTAGAAGAAGAAGGGCCAGTGTCAGGGCTTGACTCAGATGACCTCTTTAAATACATGGGCACCCAGATGGTCTTCAGCAGAAGACCAACTCATAGATAGCTATTAGCCCAACCTTCTTACAGGTTGGATTGATTCTTTCAACAAACATTTACACAAGCCAGACACTATGCTAAGTGCTCCAGGTACTCAAAACAGATCCAGTGTCTGTTTCTGGACCTCATTCAGCTTAAGTGCCAGTTGGTGATAGATAGGTGGCTAATACTACCAGTCTGGAGTGTCACAAAAGTAGAGGAACAAGATGCTGTAACTCCCAGGTCAGTCAGAGAGGGTGTGTGTGTGTGTCAACGTGACCCTGGGCTCTTCATACTCACCTGGGCTCAAATCCTAGTTCCATCACTTAGTGTCTGTGACCTTAAACAAGTTGCTTAGCTTCTCAAACTCTCAATTTCCTCAGTCTTAAAACTGGCTTAACAAGAGGCAATCCTGTTATATATAGAGAGGATTGGGCTTATGTCGTCCCAAATGGGTTACATCCATTACATGCTTGCAAATGTTTTCTCCTTTGGTGCTTGGCAAAGCAGGATAGAGGAAAGGGCTATTGATGCCTTCAGAACTCGGGGCAGGGGGTGGGAGGTGCAGATATGCAGGAGTACATTCCAGCCTCTTTCAGTCAGGTTCTGCTTCTCCCCATGTTTGTCAGATCAGCTGTTCTTAATGTCCAGCTGTGTCCTCATCAGCATGGGTTATCATCCTACCCTACTAATTACCCTCCTCCCCTAGGTTAATGATTAAATCTAACGACTTTGACTTGGAGGTGGGATGGTGGAAAATTTCCTAGCCCCAGGACACAATGAGTGTAGGTTACCAGGAGTGGGGAAGCCAAGGCCCCCTGGGTTCTGGTGTGTTGTTGTAGGTGGCTGGGGGAGCAGATGCCAGCTTTCTTCCTGGGGCTCTCAGCAGGAGGGGGTGACTGCAGGAAGGGTCATTTGAAAGTTATAGCTTGGCAGAGAGCTTTGAGCCCCAGCCCTGCTCTGCATTCCTTTTTCCATCGATCACTGCTGTGGCTGGAGGGACCTGGTTCCATGGTTTTCTAGAGCATGTGTGACAGTGTACTACTTACAACGGTGGGAATTCATCCTTATTTCTGGAGTCGAGAGGTTCCAGGTCAAGGTGTCAGAAGGATCTGGCACCAGGGAAGAGCATCTCCTACCTTTTCTGGCTACTTCCAGATGTTTCTTGGCTTGTGACAGCACAACTTCAATTTCTGCATCTTTCTTCATGTGTTCTGCTTCCCTCTTGTGTGTCTCTCCGTGTCCTCTCACACACCAAATCCAAGGCAGTTTCATCTGGACACTCTTAACCAGTGACGACATCAACATTCTAGTTCCCTTCTGAGTTTCTAGAGGGAAATGCATTCTTAGCCTGTAGCAGCTGGTGAGAAGGTCTGAGAGGACACAGGCTGGCCAGTATCTGCACAGCTATCCTAGATACTCTAGCTGTGCTCAGGATGGCCCACGAGGCCAGTGACACTGGGTCTCTTTCCTGTCCCTAGAAGTGCTTAGGACCCTGGTGGTTTTGAAGAGGATGCTTCTAGGGGTAAAGAGTGGAAGGATGGAAGCAGGGAGTTCCTCAGCAACCAGGATTCCTTTGCTCCTTGAGGCAGCCCTATTGCCGTGGTCCTGAGACAGACCTATGAGGAGTTCTTCTCCCAGGGTCTCAGATTCATTCTCATCTTGCCAGACAAACTCTGAGAGCCAAGGTTTCTCACAGCTGTTCTTCCAGCTGCAGTTCCTCAATCCTCTTTATCCTAAGCTTCTGTTAGCACCCAGACTCCAGAACATGCCCTTCCCAGGGGCCACATGTTTAGCTCTGGGGAAAATGGGTACCAGTGTCCCTTGAGGTCTAGGGTAAGGGGTGAGGAAAGAAATGGGGCTGGGAATGCTGTTCTTTTTTCCTCACAAACACCCCTTTTCTCTTACTGAGATACCCCTTGATAGTTTTGGTCTGGCCCAGGCACCCAGGAATTAAGTTTTTTAAATTCCCTTTAACTCTCCTTGAGATGATTTGCTCCTTTGTTTGACATCTCACCTACAGTATTTTGCTGCCTGTTATGACTGATCTTCATTGTCACTTGGCTGGATTGTGACATCTCAAGATGTGTCTGTGAGGGGTCTCTGAACTAATTATTGGTTTAATCCATCAATGGATTAAAAATGTGAGTAGAGGGCCTGGAGAGATGACTCAGTGGTTAGAGCACCTGTTGCTCTTCCAGAGGACCCAGGTTTGATTCACAGCACCCACTACCATCTGTAACTTCAGTTCCAAGGGATATGATATCCTCTTCTGGCATCATGGGCACCATCTCTGTGAGTATTAGGCATGTGTGTGGTGCACAGACATACATGCAGGCAAATACCCATACACATAAAATAAAAATAAATAATTCTAAAAGTATATGAATAGATTATTGGAAAGTGACGAAACTTGTAAGGTGGGGCCTGGCCACGGTAGGTTCCTGTGGCATGCCCTTGGTGATCCATCTTGCTCTGGCCCCTTCTGTTACAGTTTCCCTCTGCTTCCTGTCCACATGCTCCTCTAATATGCTGTTCTTCCTCACCTCAGGCCCAGAATCAATGAGACCTTTGAAAAAAATCCCTTAAATTATTTCTAACAGGCATTTTGACAGTTACACAAAGTCTGCCTAATACAGTGACGAGTTGAAATTTTAATTTTAATTTTCTTTCACAAAAGCACCTGAGGTTGCTCCCATTATGTCTGGGGAGAGGGCTGTCATGTTCTAAGTCTTTACCAGCAACTCTCCGACAACGAGTGAAAAAACAAAACAAAACAAAACAAACAAAAAACCAGCCCAGAGATGTGGTGGCCAGCAGAGGGCAGCAGATCTTGTTTCAAATCCAGTTTCCTTCATATATATATACACCTAGGTTTCACTGTGTTGTGTAGCCCTGGCTGACTTGAATCTCATTCTGTAGAGTAGGCTGGCCTTGGACTCACAGAGATCTGTCTGCCTCTGTGTCTCGAGTGCTGGGATTAAAAGGCATGCACTGCCACTGTCTGACTTGGAATTATATTTTTTAAGAATAATTAAAATTTTTTTGTGACTGTAATTACATAATTTCCCCTTCCCTTTACTTTCTCCAGTGCCTCCCATGTATCTTCTTGCTATCATTCAAATTCATGGCCTCTTTTTCTTTAATTGTTGTTACAAATATATATACACATACATATATAATGCATAAATACAATCTGCTCAGTCTATATAATGTTATGTACTGGCTGGTTTTGTGTGTCAACTTGATACAAGCTAGAGTCATCAGAGAGGAAGGAGCCTCATTTGAGGAAATGCCTCCATGAGATCCAGCTGTAAGGCATTTTCTCATTTAGTCATCAATGGGGGAGGGCCCAGCCCATGTGTGTGGTGCCATCTCTGGGCTGCTGGTCCTGGGTTTTATAAGAAGGTGGGCTGAGCAAGCCAGGGGAAGCAAGCCACTAAGCAGGGCTTCTCTATGGCCTCTGCATCAGCTCCTGCTTCCAGGATCTTGCCCTGTTTGAGTTCCTGTCCTGACTTCATTCAGTGATAAACAGCAATGCTGAAATGTAAACCAAATAAATCTTTTTCTCTCCAACTTGCCTTTTGGTCATGGTGTTTCATCACAGCAAAAGAAACCCTAAAACATGTTACCTGTATGTATATGTTTTTAGAATTGACCATTGGTCTTGGATAATCAGTTGGTGTACTCTTCTCTGGGGAAGACTATTTCTTCCACTCTCAGAATTCCTTAGTTGCCTGTAGTTCTTTGTCTAGGGTTGGGGCCTTGGGGGCTTACCCCTTCCACGTTACTTAGCATGCCCTTGTTTGGGTCATGTGTAAGGCAGCCATGTAGATGAGACTTCATGGGTGTAGCTTCCCTGACATTTCTAGGAGACATAATCTCACAGCAAACTTCTGTTCCTCAGGCTCTTACAATCTTTCTGTCCTCACTCCCTTCCAAAATGTTCCCTGAACCTTAGGTGTAAGAGATGAGTTGTACAGGTATTAGTTAGGGCTGGGCTTCACAACTCTGGATTTTGATCAGCTGTGATTTTCTACAATGGTCTTTGTCTGTTGCAGAGAGATGTTTCATTGATGAGGGGTGAGAACTTCACTTATCCAGTGGTATAAAGATATATAATGAAAATGTAGCTATGAGTTATGCTGGTTTAGTAAAATGATGGCTATAGGTTTTCCTCTGAGATCCATGACTTCCCTAGTCTTGAGTAGTTGGCTAGATTTTCAGTACCAGGCATGATTTCCCTCTTGTTGAGTAGGGGAATTACAATGTTTTATCTGGTCTGAGGAGGCTCAACTCTTTTGAAGTCTCAGTGGGTTCCCTGATGTTGCTTCCTAGATTTCTGAAGTCTAACCATACTTCTCCCACTTGAAGTATCTAAAGGGAATCAGTTCACATCAGACATTGACAGCTACTTACTAAGCACCCACATTGTGAGGGGTGCAGAGGTGGAAGCCACCCCCACAGCTCTGGAGGGAACCCTAAGAACAGACAATGACAACTGCAGCAGTGACTGATGTGTCAGGGTCAGAAAGAAATAAGAGGTCTGAGAGCACAGAGGAAGGAGCAGCTAGAGAAACTGTAAGTTTGCAGAGGAAGTCAAACTGGAAGTTCCCCCCCCCCCCGCCCTTTTTTTTAGAATGAGTAGGGTTTTGGGGAAGAAGGGTGTGAGAATAAGACAGGGGGTTGTGGTGGTTTGAAAGAAAATGGCCCCCAAAGGGGAATGGGACTATTAGGTGTGGCCTTGTTGGAGTAGGTGTGGTCTTGTTGGAGGAAGTGTGTCACCATGGGGGCTGGCTTTGAGGTCTCTTTCCTCAAGCTTCAGTCAGTGTGACAGTCAGTTGACTTCCTGCTGCCTCTTGGTCAAGATGTAGCCAGCACCACATCTGCCGGCACCATTGCCATGCTCCCCATCGTGATAATAATGGACTGAACCTGTGAAACCAAAGCCACCACCTCAATTACATGTTTTCTTTATAAGAGTTGCCGTGGTCATAGTGTCTCTTCACAGCAATAAAAAACCCCTACGATAGGGGTAGATTGAGAAACTCCTGGGAGATGAAGAAAATAAAATGTAGCAAGGGAGGTGTAAGGAGGGAGCAGGGTTGAGGGCTGAGGGGGGACTGGGGTGCAGTGGGAAAGCTGTTGAAAGCTGTCATTTTCCAGTGTCAGGGAAGAGGATGTGAGGTTCTGTGGCTGCAAGAGTTTTATTGAATTTGGATGTTACTGTGGAGGATTGGAGCTTAAAAATTCCAGAGAAGAAGCCCTGAGATTTGATGTTAGTGGGCAGAGAAGGAGACTCAGCTTCAGGAGGCTGGATTATAAATGAAAGGGGTGAGTTTAGACCTTCCATGGAGTTGAACTGGCTCTAGGACAATTCTGATTCTTCTAGTAACCGAGTTACCTTGAGTTGGTAATTTGTTTTTCTGAGCTCTGTCTTTATCAGTTGAATGGGGATAATAGTTCCTATGTCCTAGGGTTGATGAAGGTATTGAGTGAGATAAGGCCCACAAAATTCTCAACACTGTTCCTATCAAGGGCTTGACAAATAGAGCATTCATTATTCAATTATAATTATCTTCAGATATTTCAAGAATCGTCACATATAAACTTGAACCAACTTTTCTGTGCTTTCTACCAGACTGAGTCAATGATGAAAGTTAGGAGAGAGGCTTGGCATGGCTGAGAGGGAGACTTGCTCACTGGAACTACCAGAGCCTGGAGGATCTTGCCGGTGCTGAAGAGATCTTTAAATGAGAGTGTCCAAGCAGAAGCTGGGTGGTGGAGGAGGGAGGGTAGCCTCTTTTAACTTAATGCTTTGGGATCCTGGGTGGTTCTAAAACTATGATGGATGGGTGAAAGATCCTGTGAATCCACTGAAGGAAAAGGGCTCCTGAGACAGACAGGAGCCAGCAGTGGGCATAACCAGTGCTTTGCTACTCTAAGGCCAGGTCATGTGAAGCCCTAGCGGTCCTGTCTCTCCAGGTCAGGGGAGGGTCCTGCTGTAGTGCAAGTCTATGGGGGCCATTCTGTCCTTCCTCCTGCCCCACATGCTGGAACTCCATATTCTACAACAAAAGTTTGGAGTAGGAGAAGGACTGTATGCTTTTATAATATCCTGAATCCACCCCATACACATACACACATTGGAAACCCCTCCTGAAACGTAACTTCAGGCTTCCTCACTGTGGCTGGTCTTCAGAGTCTACAGCAGATTCTCTGGGCAAGGGGCCTTCTTTTTTCCTCATCTTTCCTCCAACCCTTCAGAGGCCAGGAGTGGAGAACAGGGGCCATCTTAGTCCTTCCCAGTGTCCTTCTCTTCACAGCCACTCTGAGAGCCCCGTATCTGCCATCCTTTTTTTAAAAAATTAATTTTTAAAATTTATTTTACATACTGACCACAGTTTCCCCTCCTTTCTCTCCTCCTACCCCCCCCATCAATCCCCCACTCCATCCACTCTTCCTCTGTTGTCTCCATTAAGAAAGGGGCCGGCCTCCCATGGGCGTGAGCAAAGTATGGCACATCAAGTTAATCTGCCATCTTTCTTTATGCCCACTTTCACCAAAGGAGAGGACCTTGTCCCTTCCTTAGCAGGGAGCTATTGGACATTTAAAGTCTTTTTCTGTTCCTTGCTTGCTGGGAAAGGAACAGCTCATTCATCATCCATCCATTCACTTATTCATTTCACTCATGAATTCAATTTAAATTAATCCATTCAACTCTAGCTGTGCCATATAATCACTATTCAGGGTACAGGAGGGAAGTAGTGAATAGGAACAATCAATTAGTTCCCAAGTTCCCTGGGAACTGAGATGGATGTGTTCCAATGGAACAGATATTTTCATGTGGAAAAATTGTATACAAACTAGTAAACAAATATACAAATGAGATGATTTCAAAGCATAGTAAATTCAGTGGTGGCAGATAAGCATGCGATGACCAAAGCATCTGGTGAGTTGGTGAAGAAGAAGATAGCCAGGAAGGCTTTCTCCAAAATCATAGCATGTTAACAGCAGTAAGAATGTTATGGAAGGCAGCTATGCTCACCACTATACCATCAACACTGCTTATGGGGCTGGAGAGAAGGCTTAGTGATTAAGAGCACTGGCTATTCTTCCAGGTTCAACTCCCAGCACCCACATGATAGTTCACAACCATCTGTAACTCCAGTCCCTGGGATACAATGCCTTCTTCTGGCCTCCAGGAGTACTGTATGCACATGGTGCACAGACATACATGCAGGGAACACATACATGAAGAATAAAAATAAAAATAAAAATAAGAATGAAATGGACAAGAGACTTGAGCTGGAAGATGCTGATGTGTCCAAGGACCACAAAGGATGCTGGCATGGGTAGAATATATTTTTGAGGAGAGTGGAAACAGAGGAGGTGGGAACCAGACCATGCCTGGTAAAGAGTTTACATTTTATCTGAACTGCAAGTGGGCATCACCTAAGGGTTTTAATCAGCAAGTTGTCTGATATGATCTTATATGTACTTTGAAAATATTGATGTTAAATACTGAATGGAGGATGGATTAGAAGAGGAAAAGTGGAAGTAGAGGCATCAGGCTAGATGAGAAACACTGGAATGGAACTGAGGGAAATCATGATTAATTCCTCAGCATGTAGTTTGGGGATGGAGTGGTGATATTTAGTGGAATAGGAAGATGAAATGCACAAGGATATTAAGTTCAGATGTAGTAATGAGGTCATGATGCTATGGCATAAGAAGACTAGAAGTTAAACAGATAGCAGCTCCATACATCTCAGGACTTTCAATCTCATTGAAAATTTCATACTATGTATTTTGATTATTCACCCTAACTTCTCCCCTTAACTTCTCTCATATTCACCTGCCTCTCTAAGCTACTTTGTGTTCTTATTAAAAATGTAATAATCCATCAACTCCAATTTTTCTTCATCAACTCCAATTTATGTTGTCCATACACTTATGAATTTTTCTTTTCCAACATGTGTCCCAAGATGGCTGCTCCAACTTTTTCTCAACTCAGGTGGGTGGAGGGTTTAGAAAGGACAGGAAGACAGATTCCTTTTCTGTCAAGGGAACAAATTAGAATCTGCCTGTATTAAGTTCCTTTTCTTAATGCTGTGACCAAATAAACACCTGAAGAAGAACAACTTAAGAGGACCTAGGAGATGGCTCCGTCACAAGCAAAGTGCTTGTTGAGCAGACATGATGACCTGAATTTGATCCCCAGCACCCGTGTAAAAAGCCAGGTGTGGTGGTGCACACTTGTAATTTCAGTGCTGGGGAGGATGAAGCAGGAGGATCCCTGTGCTCACTGGCCAGCCAACCTAGCAGAGTATGTAAGTCCCAGGTCCCAGTGAGACATCCTGACTCAAAAAAAAAAAAAAATGTGGCTGGATATCACCCAAAGAGTGACACCTGAGGTTGCTCTCTGGCTTCCACCCACATGCACACATGCATGCATGCATGCATGTCCCCTATGCATTTACACACATACAAACATGCGTGTATGTTTTCCACTTCCTACACAAAGGAAGCAACTTAAGGGAGAAAGAACTTATTTTGGCTTGCAGTGTAAGAGTATACAGTCCATCATGGAGGGGAAAGCATGAGACGCTGACTTAATGGTGGCAGGAGTTTGCAGTCGGACTCTACTTCTTCACATCTTAGTGCAACAAGAAGCAGAGTGTGGTCATATTTTATCTGCGTCCCCCAATAAAGTTTATCTGAGCATCCACAAAAAAGCCAGCCACTATATTAAACATAGAAGTCAGGCAATGGTAGCACACACCTTTAATCCTATCACTTAGGAGGCAGGGATCCATCTGGATCTCTGTGAGTTCAGGGCCACACTGGGAACAGAGCCAGGCATGGTGGCACACACCTTAAATTCCAACACTAGTTAACCATAAAGGTCTGGAGGTCTGTACAGACAGACAGGAAGTGACAGAACTGGGCAGGAAGAGGAAGTGATGTAGCTGTGCAGAGAGAAAATGAGATGGCAGAACAGAAAGGCATAGAGGCGTGGGTATACAGGAAGTAGGTTTCTGGCTGAAGATCTCTAAGTGGTGAGAACGTGATTGACTTCTTTCTGCTTTTCTGATCTCTCAGCTTTACACCTCAATATCTGGCTTCAGATTTTCTTATTAATAAGTCCATTTAGCAATTTGTCTACAGCAGAGGGCAGACAGGAAGTGGGGCCAGGCTATAAAACCGTAAGGCCTTTCTCCAGTGAACCATCTTCTTCAGCAAGGCTTTACTTCCTGAAGGCTCCACAAATCTTTCAAAACAGCACTACCAGCTGGGGACCAACTGTTCACACACATGAACTGATGGGGAATATTTTACATTTATTACATTGTCCTAATATGTGTTCATCTTGTATGGGCTAGTCACATGGCAGCAACTAGGTACAAGGAAGGTGGAGAAATATAGTTATCAGATATATGGTGTGGTGGTATTGTGTTCCCCAAAATATTGTGTACACTAATAAACTTATCTGGGGTCAGAGAACAGAACAGCCACTAGATACAGAGGCCAGAAAATGCTGGCACACACGACTTTAATCCTATCACTTGGGAGGCAGAGATCCATCCAGATCTCTGTGAGTTCAAGGCCATACTGGAAACAGCCAGGCATGGTGACTCATACCTTTAATCCCAAGAAGTGAGCCTTTAATCCCAGGAAGTGAGGGCAGAAAGCAGAAAGGCATATAAGGTGTGAAGACCAGGAACTAGGCAGGTTAAGCTTTTAGGCTTTTGAGCAGCACAGTTCAGCTGAGAGGCATCCAGTCTGAGGAAACAGGATCACCTGAAGGATTGGCAAGGTGAGGTGCTGTGGCTGGTTCTGTCTCTCTGATCTTTCAGCATTCACCCCAATACCTGGCTCTGAGTTTGTTTTTATTAATAAGAACTTTTAATATTTGTGCTACAATATGGGAAAAATGGCAGGGTCAGTAAATTGAAGGTCAGGATCAAGTCAGACTCATTGTGGCTGGACTCTTAGAGTAATGGTTATGAAAGGGCAAGGAGGCTGTGGACAGAATGCAAGGTCCTTGAATTTAAGGGTCTGAAGGTTATTGCAGGAGCACAGGCTGAGGTATAGGGGTCAAAGACTTGGGCAGCTGGAGAGGTCATCTGCACAAATGCTAAAGGTGATCACAAATGGCAGGAACAAAGGGAAGAAGACCAGGCACTGCGATCATCAGCAGATGGGGGAGAAGCTGTGGTCCAGGCTTCATAGAAGAGAGACTTTGAAGGAAGAAGATGTGGTTTAAAGCAGCAACAGGAGAATAGAGAACATCCCTTCCCAACTAGAGAGGAAGCAATTTCCACTTGAGTAGCCTGCAGGGGTTGTAGGATTCTCAGGAAATCTTAAAATATTATATAAGAAGATGTGATAGGACATTCAAACAAGACATTGGGAACTTAAAGGCATTTACCCAGAAGTCTTAGAGGGCATGTGAAAGGATTTCAGTGGAAGGGACTGGGAAGAAGACTGGGTGGGGCCAGGGACTGGAAGAGCCAGTTGGAAAGGGGGGTCTAGAGAATAGATCTTTCTTGAGGCTTTGAGATGGTCCTGGTGATGACTTGGGGTCATCATGAGAGGTGTGGCAGCAGTAGTGTACTTTACTCTTAAGAGTCACCAGGACACTGTGTAACCTTTAGCATCCGTGTAGATGGCTTGGACATTTTAGGCAGCTGATTCCCAAAGGAACAGGACAGATAATGGAGCAGAACAATCAGGGGTCCCCAGTGTGATGTGCCCATCACAGATCCTGTTAGATGTGACTGTTAGGATCCATGGGCACCGGGGAATTGAAGCTCCAGATGGAACTAGGTTGCTAATCAACTGACCCTAAAAATAAATAGGGAGACAGTCCTCCATCATCCAGATGGGCCTGCACTTACCCCAAGGGTCCTTCAATGTAGATGAAGGAGACAGGGGAGACAGCTGGATTGATGGCAGGGTGAGAAGGCCTTGGCTCACATTGCTGGCTTTGAAAATGGAAGCCATGGGCTAAGCAATATGAGTAGCCACTCAAAGGTGGAAAGTGCGGGGAAGCAGATGGTCCTTGAGAAAGGGATGTAGTCCTGCCTGAGCGCCCTGATTTCAGCCTGGTGAGACCCACCAGGGACTTAGAAACTGCAGAGCTGCGAGATAATAAATCTGTATTGTTTTAAGCCAAGCAGTCTGTGGTAATTAGAAACTAATATGAGATGAAAGGCTCTTCTCTGGTGACTGCTCCCTCCTGCAGGCTGCAGTGCTGTGACAGCTGGGAGGAGGAATCGTCAGTTTTATGAGGCCTCATTTCATGAAGGGTGGAGTTGGTGCATTAACAACTGTGCCCCTCAACAGCTTTGCATCATGCCCTCCTGCCCTCTGTGAGGAGGGTTCAGGCTTGGATGGGGCTTCCCTTCCCTCTCTCCTCACTGTTTGCTTTTTTGACTAGTGGCTTATGTAGGGGGAAGACGAGGAAGCCCCTTTGGATCTCAGTGGCATTTGCCAGTTTCACATGACCAGAGAGTTGGGGTGTTACGGCTTGTTGACACTGATCTGGCCATTAAGAAAATGAAGGCTCTGCCTCTTTTCTGTCATTGTTCTTTGGTGTTTCTCCATTGGCTGGGCTTAAGTGTGGAGGATGATGTGCTGTGGGTCTCTCAGTAGCCTCAATGGTAAAAGACAGGCTTTGAGACTGGGGACTTCTGTAGAGAGCATTTTATTGGCAAGGTTTCTAAGGTGTATCTGAGGCTGAAATAAAACTGCTCCAACTCTATGTGGAGACACCAGTGGCAGGCCATGGCTTCAGTACACTATTCTTTAGCTGCTGTTTGTCTGATTGGCTTTGAATTGAGTTTAGAACCTTAGAGTGAACTGTGGAGGGATGTTACTTTTGGCCTGATCACAGGCTCCTGGAATTATTTACTACCAGCTAGTCTTTAGTTGGCTTGGACTTGTAGATTCTTCTCTCTCTTTTTTTTTTTTTTTGGTTTTTTTTGAGACAGGGTTTCTCTGTGTAGCTTTGTGCCTTTCCTGGAACTCACTTGGTAGCCCAGGCTGGCCTTGAACTCACAGAGATCCACCTGCCTCTGCCTCCCAAGTGCTGGGATTAAAGGCGTGCGCCACCACCGCCCGGCCCGGACTTGTAGATTCTTAAGCTCCGTTTGGGACTGTGGATTTCAGAGGCCCCTGTGGGACTAACCACAGGGAGGTGTGTGACTTCACATAAGGAGGAAGAGAAACCTTTTAGGGAGGAAATGTCATTTTGGGTAAAGTGGAGAAAAACTCAGTGGGATTATTATAAATCCAAAGGATTTGAAAAAAGGAAGTACTGTTCTTGGGTCATCATCTTTAGGAATCAGGCTTACTTAGGAAACTAGGGACATGGGGTCTGTGTGAGATACAAGGGCTGCTCCTACAGTGAGAAAAGTTGGATAGGAAGGGCGGAGGCAAGGCAGTTCTGTTGACTGTGTGTGTGTGTGTGTGTGTGTGTGTGTGTGTGTGTGTGTATGTGTGTGTGTGTGTATGTGTGTCTTTCCTTTCTTGCCCTTCCTCTCCCCTCCTTTACCCTCCACTCCCTTCTCTTTTTCTTCTCCCCTTTCCCATCTCCCCTTTCTCTTCCCTTCTCTTTGTGCTTACTAGCTCAGGGCCTTGCCAGGTATATGGTCTACCACTGAGCTACACCCCCAGGCCAAAGACAATATTTTCTGGAGAGAGGTTGACTTCTTAGATACCTATGACTGTGATTGAAATAATAATGAAAGAAAAAATAAGTATGCCCATGCCTGCTTTTAAGGATGGAACTAGAAGCCATTAGAATGTTCCTTACTAAGTCAGGGAAAATGAATTCACCACAGAGATTTAACAATCATGAAAAACAGGAGGCCGCTAGAGGGAGCACCAACCTAGAAAACTTGCAGTCTCTATCACTGAGGAAATGGACAGGCTTAGTGGCCAAACTCCATTATTGGGTGAGTTGCAGAGGGACAAGTTACATTTTTAGGGGATAATGCTCGTGCTTTGAGAAAACATGGCACATAGTTACTAAGAAGGCAAAACTCCTTCTAAAAGGAATTTATCACTAAATAAACAGATCGAGTTACTCTTACATTAGGACTAAAGGGAAAGAAACATTCAATCTGTAGATACCACAAGGTCATAGACCAGTCAACATGCATGCTTCCCCACTCCAGTGTAAACTCATACCCGAATCAACCCCTCTACAGGAGATTTTTGTCACTGGAGGTTTAGTTCACGGCTCTTTCTTCTCTCATATTACATCATTTCTGCCTCATGGCTTCTTGTGCAAGCAATATGACTCTTGCTGAGCTCAGAGCTTCTGTGCATGTTTGGAACTGATGAGAAGGCTGTCTTTGAGATACTTTCTATTGTCTCTTCTATCCTAACTGCTTGGCTAAGCAAGACAGATTCCTAACCAAAACTTCTGAGCAGCCTTGATAACCTCAAGGGGAGCATGTGGAGGTAGGTGTGCATGCCTCACAGATGTGTGGCTTCAGGCTTCCTTGCAGCCACTCTAGGCACACTGTGACTAGGCTCCTCCCTATTTTTTTTTCTATTTTTTTTTGAAACAGGTTTTCTCTGTGTAACTCTGGCTGTCCTGGAACTCACGTTGTAGACCAGGGTGGCTTCGAACTCACAAAGATCCGCCTGCCTCTGCCTCCCAAGTACTGGCATTAAAGGTTCCTCCCTCTTAAGCATGTGATCATGCATCTTGAAGTAATATTAAAGACTTCTTCGGTACCTCTGTCCTTGCACCCAAAACCTCTTGAAGGAAGTTCAGGGTTCATGGTTGCTTTGAGACATGAGAACATACTGAATTTTGTGGTGTGGAGTTGGCGCCACTATATCCCATGTATCCTTGCTGCTCTGACTTGGAAGAAAGATGGACCCATGAATTATTCAGATTAAGTTAGCTTTGGAGATGCTAGAGGAAGTGCACTCATCTCATAGGGAAAGACTGGGGTGCAGCCAGTCTTCTGTCTCTGAGCATAGGCCTTCTCCATGAGCAAAGGGTATACTCCCTATCCTCATCTCAGGTCTGTGAGGTCTCAAAGCATCCCCTTCAGTAGTGCCTTAGAGCTCTGGAGATATGCTGCCCCAGGAAGGAAGAGCAGAGGCTGTGGGACTTAGCTCTACTTGGTCTTAGGAAGCTGAAGTTTCAGATAGTGCATTTTTTCTTTTTCTTTGCATCCTGACTACCTAACATCTATGACAATGTGGAAGCCCTCTTCTCTCATGCCTATCCAGGGAAATCAGAATCTTTCAAGTTGGAAGTTGATGTCTTTGATCCACTTGGGCTTGAGTTTTGTGCAATGTGATGAATATGGATCTATTGGCATTCTTCTACATGGTGACATCCAGTTAGACCAGCACCATTTGTTGAAGGTGCTTTCTTTTTTCCTTTGTATATTTCTGGCTTCTTTATAAAAAATCAGGTGTCCATAGATATGTGGGTTTACATCTGGAGTCTTCGATCATTTCCATTGATCAATCTGTCTGTTTTTATGCTAATACTATGTGGTTTTAATTATTGCTACTCTGTAGTACAGCTTGATATCAGGGATGGTGATACCTCTGGAAGCTCTATTATTGTTTGGGATTGTTTTAGCTATCCTGGGTTTTTTGTTTTTTCCATATGAAGTTGAGTATTGTTCTTTCAAGTTCTGTAAAGAACTGTGTTGGAATTTTGATGGAGATTGCATTGAATCTGTAGATTACTTTTGGTAAAGATGACCATTTTTACTATGTTAATCTTACTGATCCATGAGCATGGGAGATCTTTCCATCTTCTGATATTTTCTTCAGTTTCTTTCTTCAAATACTTGAAGTTCTTGCCTTACAGGTTGTGGTAGTTTGAATGTAATTTTGGCTGCCATAATCTTATAGAGAGTGGCACTATTAGGAAGTGTGGTTTTGTTGGAGTAGTAGGTATGGCCTTATTGAAGAAAGTGTGTCACTGTGGGGGCGGGCTTTGAGGATTCCTGTGCTCGGGATACTGCCCAGTGTTGCAGTCAACTTCCTGTTTCCTGCAAGTCAAGATGCATGCCACCATGCTCCCTACCATGGTGATAATGGACTGAACCTCTGAAACTGTAAGGGAGCCCCCTCAATTAAATGTTTTTCTGAAAAGAGTTGCCATGGTCATGGTATCTCTTCACAGCAATAAAAACCTTAACTAAGACACAGGTCTTTCAATTCTTGGTTAGAGTTACACCAAGATATTTTATATTATTTGTGGCTATTGTAAAGGGTATTTATCCCTAATTTCTTTCTCAGCCCATTTATTGTTTGTGTATAGGAGGGCTACTTTTTAAAAAAAGTTTATTTTGTATCCAGCCACTTTGCTGAAGGTGTTTATCATCTGTAGGAGTTCCCTGGTAGATTTTTTTGGGTTGCTTATGTATACTGTCATAGCATCTGCAAATAGCAATACTTTGACTTCTTCCTTTCCAGTTTGTATCCCCTTGATCTTCTTTAGTTGTCTTATTGCTCTAACTAAAAGTTAAAGTACTATATTGGAAAAGTGGACAGCGTTATCTTGTCCCTGATTTTAGTGGAATTCCTTTGTGTTTCTCTCCATTTAATTTGATGTTGGCTGTCAACTTGCTGTAAATTGCCCTTATTATGTTTAGGTATGTTCCTTGTATCCCTGATCTCTTCAAGACTTTTATCATGAAGGGGTGTTGGATTTTGTCACAGGCTTTTTCTGCATCTAATGAGATGATCATGTGTTTTTTTTTCCTTTCAGTTTGTTTATGTGGTAGATTACATTGACTATTTTTCATATGTTGAACTATCCCTGCATCTCTGGGATGAAGCCTACTTGAGTGTTGGATGACCTTTTTGATGTGTTCTCAGATTAGATTTGCAAGTTTTTTTTTTTTTTTGAGGATTTTTTGCATCCATGTTCATGAAAGAAATTGTTCTGTAATTCCCTTTCTTTGTTGAATCTTTGTGTGGTTTGAGTATCAGGGTAACTGTGGCCTCATAAAATGAATTTGGCAATGTTCTTCTTGTTCCTATTTTGTGTAATAATTTGAGGAGTGTTGGTATTAGCTCTTCTTTGAAAGTCTGGTAGAATTCTGCACTAAAACCATCTGACCCTGGGCTTTTATTTTCATTTTTTGTTGGTAGACTTTTAATGACTGTTTCTATTTCCTTAGGGGTTATATGTTGTTTATATGATCTTGATTTCACTTTGGTAAGCAGTAGCTATCAAGAAAATTGTCCATTTCTTTTAGATTTTCCAATTTTGTGGAGTACAGGTTTTTGAAATATGACCTAATGATTCTTTGGATTTCCTTGGTGTGTGTTGTTATATCCCCCTTTTTATTTCTGATTTTGTTAGTTTGAATATCCCATCTCTGCCTTTTAGTTAGTTTGGAAAAGGGTTTGTCTGTCTTGTTGCTTTTCTGAAAGAATCAACTCTTTGTTTCATTGATTCTTTGTGTTGTTCTCTTTGTTTCTATTTTATCGATTTCAGTCCTCATTTTGATTATTTCCAGCTTCCTACTCCTTTTGAGTTTGTTTCCTTTTTTTTTTTTGTTCTAGAGCTTTCAGGTGTGCTAATAGGTCACTAATATGAGATCTCTCTAACTTCTTTTTGAAGGCACTTAGTGCCATGAACTTTCCTCTTAGCACTACTTCCATTGTGTCCCATAATTCTGGGTATGTTGTGCATTTGTTTTCATTGGATTCTAGGAAGTCTTTAATTTCTTTATTTATGTCTTGACCCATTTTTCACTCAGTAGAGTTTTCAGTATCCATGAGTTTGTAAGCTTTCTGTTGTTTCTCTTGTTGTTGAAATCCAGCTTTAATCATGGTAGGATTCAGGAGTTATTTCAATTTTCTTTTATCTGTTGAGACTTGCTTTGTGTTGAAGTATGTGATCAGTTATGGAGAAAGTTCCATGAGGTGCTGAGAAGAATGTATATTCTTTTGTGTTTGGGTGAAATGTTCTGAAAATATCTTTTAGGTTCATTTAGTTTACAATGCCTGTTAGATCCAGTATTTCTCTGTTCATTTTTTTGTCTAGATGACCTGTTGTGAGAGTAGGGTACTGAAGCCTCCCACTAACAATGTGTGAGGGTCAATGTATGATTTAAACTTTAGTAATGTTTCTTTTACAAATGTGGATGCCCTTGTATTTGGGGCAGAGATGTTAAGAACTGAAACATCATTTTAGTGGATCTTTCCTTTGATGAATATGAAATGTCCTTCCTCATCTTTTTTGATTAGTTTTGTTTTTAAGTCTATTTTGTTAGATTTTAAAATGGCTGTACCAGCTTGCTTCTTAGGTTCAAATCCAACCCTTTACTCTGAGATAATGTCTTCCTTTGATCTTGAAGTGTGTTTCTTGTATGCAGCAGAAGGATGGATCCTGTTTTCACATCCATTCTGTTAGTCTGTGTCTTTTTTATTGGGGAATTGAGTCCATTGATATTGAGAGATATAAATGAGCAATGATTGTTAATTCCTGTTATTTTATCAGTGTTGTGTCTGTGTGTGCTTTCCTTCTTTTGGTTTTGTTGGTATGATATTACTTATTTCCTGTGTTTTCATGGCTGTAGTTAATCTCCTTGAGTTGGAGTTTTCCTTTCAGTAACTTCTATAAAGCTGGGTTTGTGGATAGATACTGTTTAAATTTGACTTTGTCATAGAATATCTTGTTTTCTCCATCTATAATGATTGACAGTTTTGCTGGGTGTAGTGGTCTGAGCTGGCATCTGTGGTCTCTTAGAGTTTACAGCACATATGTCCAGGCCCTTTTGGCTTTTAGTCTCTATTGAGAAGTCAGGTATAATTCTAGTAGGTCTGCCTTTATATGTTACTTGCTTTTTCTCTCTTGCAGCTTTTAATATTCTTTTTTGTTCTGTATGTTTAATGTTTTGATTATTATGTGGCAAAGGGACTTTCTTTTCTGGTCCAATATACTTGGTGTTCTGTATGCTTCCTGTACCTAACCTTCTTAAGGTTAGGAAAATTTTCTTCTATGATTTTGTTGAAAGTATTTTCTTGTCCTCTGAACTGGGATTTTCTCCTTCCTCTATTCCTATTATTTCAAAGTTTGGTCTTTTCATAGTGTCCCAGATTTCCTGGATATTTTTTGTCAGGAATTTTTATATTTAACATTTTATTTGACCAATGTTTCTATTTCTTCTGTTGTATTTTCAATGCCTGAGATTCTTTCTTCCAACTCTTGTATTCTGTTGGTGAAGTTTACCTCTGTAGTTCCTGTCACTGCTGTGGGATGGTCTGTATGTCAAATTACTAAGATTGGTCAATAAATAAAACAGTGATTGGCCAGTGACTAGGCAGGAAGTATAGGCAGGACTAACAGAGGAGAAAAGAAAGAACAGGAAGGCAGAAGGAGTCACTGCCAGCCGCCGCCATGACAAGGAGCATGTGAAGATGCCAGTAAGCCATGAGCCATGTGGCAAGGTATAGATTTGTGGAAATGGATTAATTTAAGCTGTAAGAACAGTTAGCAAGAAGCCTGCCACGGCCATACAATATAAGTCTCTGTGTTTACTTGGTTGGGTCTGAGTGGCTATGGGACTGGCAGGTGACAAAGATTTGTCCTGACTGTGGGCCAGGCAGGAAAATTCTAGCTACATGTCACTTACCTAGATTTTTCATTTCCAGAATTCCCTCATTTTGTATTTTCTTTATTGCTTCCTTTTCAGGTCTTGAACAGTTTCATTTGTTTCCTTCTACTGTTCGTTTGTTTGTTTGTTTTTTCTTTCTTTAAGGGATTTATTCATTTCCTCCAATTTTTTGTTTGTCTTTTCCTTAATTTCTTTAAGGGTTTTTGTTAATTTCCTCTTTAAGGTCTCTATCATCTTCATGTAGTTGGTTTTAAGGTCCTTTTCTTGTGGTTCTTCTGTGTTGAAATATTCAGGGATTGCTATAGTAGGATCGCTGGGCTTTGGTGGTGATATATTGCTTGGCTTTTCCGCAGCTACTTATAAAATAATCACTCAGAGGCTTAATATTATTTACAAACTTGCTAGCTAGCTCGTATATCTTAAATTAACCCATTTCTATTAATCTATGTTTTGCCATGCGTTCTGTGGCTTTACCTGCATCCCATTACATGTTGTTCCTTGAGCAGCTGGCTCGCATCTTTCTAGACTCTGCCTTTCTCTTTCCTGTCTCTCTCCATGAATTTCCTGCCTGCCTCTAAGAAGGCTACCATAGGCCATACAGTCTGTAAATAATATAAGCCTCTGTGTATTTACTTGGGTCGGAGCTGAAGGACTGTGGGTGAGAGAGATATGTCTGGACCGCTGGGGCTGGGTGGACACGAGATACTTATAGCTACATCTAGGTGCGGATTTCTGAGTTTGTCTTTGTTGAATGGCTGCTTTCTTCTTTGGTCTTCTGGCTGGTGTGACCTGTGGTTGAGCAGGGGATCTCAACCAGAGTTGGGGGCTGGCCTTCTGGTGGCTGCTGTGGCTACTGGTTGAGCAGCTGTATTTTAATTTACTAGTGGGTGTATTTCAACGCTGCTTGTTGTTTCTTTTGAAATTAAGAGGGGGCTTATGCTAAACTTTAGTCTATTTTTGGGTTGCTGGGATTGAGCTATTTGCTGTATTACTGCTACATATATTGCTATGTATTTTGTAACCTTCAAGTGAGCTGTGTTTAGCAGAGCAACTGAGCTGATGAAGCAGAGGAAGTAGAGTCTAAGGCACTGTACATTTCTGGAGTTAATTCCTGTCCTATTTGGATCTACCTCAGAGACCTTGGGGGCCAACAGTCACCTGCCTCCCTGTCTGGTTCCAAGCATATACAAAACATGCCATGAGAGCCTGTATTCACTTTCTTCAAGTGAAAGTGGGAATAACAGCATTTAAAGTTTTTTAAAATACAATATTATGTGAGCAAATCATGTAACTCATTCAGAAATAGGGTCTGCCACACAGTGGCAGCTATATAGACCAATAGGTCATTTAGTTATAGTTTTGGTCACAAATGGCCAAACATTTAAAAGTAGGAGACTGCTCTGATGCTGGTTTTTTCCTCCACCCTGCCGACTTGGCCATAGATGGGAAAGAGGAGGGTACTCTGTGTTGGGGCCTTCCCTCCTATGCATCCTTTTCCCACCGGAGCAGCAGAGTGGAGGGCGGGGGTAGTTTAGGGCATCTTTCCAGATGAGGTAATTGCCTGCTAGTAGCTTTGTCAGCTCTGTCTCTGTGATTCTGGAGTCAGCAGGGGTGCAGTAAGAGGACTGTAGAGACTGGGAAGCCCCTTATCCTGAAGTCTCTTATCCGGGAAGCCCCATGTTTTGAGTTTATTGGCACAGCTGCCCAGCAACTAGTCAGGCACTTACTTTGGTTCTCACTGGGCAATGAGCCTCTATAGTGGTATGAACTGAAGGGTCAGAGGATGAGTTTGTGATACTTTAATCTCCCCAAATACTTCCATTTTCTAATCTAACGTCTTAGGAAATATCTTCCTAATTTCTTTCTGAAAAATTCTTCCTACATTATTTTTCCTGTTATTTAGGTGAGAATTGTTGCCATATCATAAACTTTGGCATCAGGAAGACTCTGTGTTGATCTCTCTGTCTTGTCTGGGACATAGTTACAGTTGAGTAATACTGGAGAGCACCAGGAAGCTAGAAGAAAGGGCTTTCTATCGTAGAGGAAAGCAAGAAGGTAAGGAAGTGATTTTCTGGGGTTTCAGCTTTGAGCACAGTTCTTTCAGACTTTTCTCAGCCAGAAGAGTGCCAACCCTGCATTGTAGCAGATTAGTTGCTCCGTTGGTCTTTGAACTTTCTTTCATGTGTCCTGGGGGTAGGATGCTGGAGAGTAGAGATGCCTCACCTTCTTGCCATCCTACCTACTCTTGACTAGGCAATCTTCTCTACCCGTGTTTTTAAGACAGAAAGAGATTTTCTTTTCCCACTGTTTCATATGCTTTTACAGAAAAAAACTGCTTAAGGTTGTAGGGAGGTCAGAGCAAATTAGGTAGGCAGGCCTGACAGGCACTTGGTAGACGTTAGCTAACTGGGTTAATGAGAGGGACCCACCCCAAGAAGTGCTGGCAGATGAAGCTATGGGAATTCTGAAGAGAGGTGAAGGCAAGAGAGTACAGGATCGGACCTAGGATCAGATACCAAACATTTCATATAAGTAACAGGGAGATTGAATAACCAAGGGTGGTAGTATCCAAGAAAATTAGGGAGGAGAAGATTCTAGAGGAGATAGTTGTGTCTGGTCCTGCAAGGACAGAGTAGAAAAGTCAACTGAGAAGCAGCCATGGGGCCTGTTGTTGTGTGTGCCATTGGGAGAGTAACTGTAATGGACTGGTGGGTGGAAGCAAGCAGACTACAGTGGGTGAGTAGGCATGGAGGTGGTCTATGTTGGAGGTGCAGAAAGATGACAAGGATCAAGTCTTTGCAGGGCTTGTTTTGGATGGAAGACTAGACCAGGCCTCTAAGCTGAGGAGGATGAGAAGTTTGAACCTAAAGGGATAGGATAGCTAAAAAAGGAACCCTAGTAAAGTGAAGGTGTCCCACTTCCATTCCTGGGCCTGACAAAAGTCACCAGAGAGCTGGGTTCAGGTTGCAATACTTTAATGTAAGACACTGAAGAGGAGACTGAGAGGTGGTGGTTGGGATGAGCAGAGTGTGGGTGATGAGGCACATCTAGTGGCCCAGCATGGGACATAGTTAGGCTTTCTTATCTTCATTGGCTCGTGATATCACTGGTACCAGGGATTATGTCTTCCACAGCACTCATAAGTTTTTCAATTATTTTATCCAATTTTTTTTCTATTGCCTGGTTTAATTTAGTCAGTTTTCCCTCTGTGGTGGTTTCTGTAATTTAAAGATAGAAATGTCCAGTTAGGGCAGGTTCTCTGTTCACACCTCCATGACCCCCACCCCACCCCAGGAAAAGCTTCTTGCAGTGCTGGCAGTTAGTGGATCATTTAAAATTTGTCCTTATAGGACTTTTTTTCCTCTCTAGAGATGCCTTATAACTACACAAGTTACTGCCTGCTCTGTCCTCTGCTTACCACCTCCCCAGATATTTCCCCTCTTCTCCAGCTCATACCAGCTGAGGTGGTGGGTCCTGTGGTCTCTTCCAACTGAGATGCCCCAGTCTGGGCCTTTTGACTCTTAGATTTGGTACATTCTATCACCACATTATCTTTGGAAACCAGCTGTTCTCTGAAGATGGAAGAGTCCTTGGAAGAGTCCTTATTGGAAGTACTCTCCTTGCTGTTGTGACTGGTTGGAATGGACTGGGAAGCTGAAACCAAGAACATGCAGGGAGTTAGGGGCAGAGAAAGCTTCTGGGAGAAACAGTGTCCCCTTTGCATAGCAGGCAGGCCATTAGTGTTGTGTCATCCCCTAACTGATCTATAGGAGCATTCAGGTCCCATGCTGGCATCCGTATCCCTGAGCTCCTCAAAGGCACGGATTAGATTTCTAGTGTCAAGTTTAGGAATCGCACTTCCCCACACCCCCAGCAAATCTACCTTCTCAGTTAAGAGCCATTTGCAAATACCCTTCCCTTTGCTTGGCTTGTAGGAGGAGCTTATTAGCTTTGGTTCTTCCCTCTGAACTCCAAGTGTTTTTCTCCTTTAGCTTCTTAGACTTCTCCCTGGTTAATCTGGGAAGTTAGCTCAAGATTAAACCGTGTTTATAGTTAATCTACAAAACTGAACCCTGCAATTTTTAAGATTTTTGGGCTGTGTGTGCAGTGCCTATAGCTGATGAGGCCTCTTGTCTCAGGGTGAGGAAACATTTTACCTGCCAACATTTGGGTGTCAGGTGCTGTTTCCATTCCAATTTCCAATGATTACATAGCATGAGTGCTGTTCAAAAGGTTCCTGGCCCCCAGATCTATGGCCAATTAGTGCAGCAGGAAAGATTAAGGCCAACAGCAGGAGGGACTGTCTGCTCACTTCTTCCTAGCATCATTTACTTTCTAGTTTTTTTTTTTATTTTATCACCAACAACCAAGGGATACTCTCATGATACTTACTGGCAGATGTGTGCTGAGTCTTCATGTGGATTTCATCTTCAGACCCTGAGGACAGAAGAGGTTACAGTCTCTAGAGATCTCAAGACTGTTAACATGTGAACTGGTCTTTTGTAGTACCCCATTGCAGCTCCCTCAACTTTCTTTGCTCTTTTTTGTTTGTTTGCTTTAGATAGAGTTTTTCTTGATAGTTGTGGTTGGCCTGGAACTTACATGACTCTCCTGCTTCTGCTTCCTCAGTGTTGGAAATGCAGGTGTGCACCACCATGCCCAGCTAGTCCCTTATTCAACTTTCATTAGCATTTCTAAAATACTATGTAATCTTTTCAGTATGTTTATTTTTTCTTCCTTCTCAAATGAAATTTCAATGATAGCAGAGGTCTTTATGTAAGCTGTTAGTGTACCCAAAGTCCCTGGAACTATATATAGTTCAGAATGAGTGCTACAGATAGCACTGGATGCAGTGTGTGTAGCTTGCTCTCATTGTACTAGGGAGAGGAGGAGATCTAAAGTAGTGATTTTGCTTGGGTTGTGGTGAACCAGCCTCTGGTGCTAGGATCTAACACAATCTCTGTTCACCTGTAGTCTACCCTGTTATGGGTCCAGTCTGGCCTCTGAACTCAGCCTTGGCTTTCTGGGTTGCTGGACTCAGGGGGTATATGTCTTCATGTTCACTTCCAGTGGTGGCTTTTTCATTCTATATCTTATCATCTCTCCATAAGGGTGGTGATGTTGCTCATCTGACAGCCCAATGCCCTCTAGGGGACTAAGGAGAGTGGGAAGGAAGGTGTACTCACCAGGCAGGACAGCAAGAGAGGCTGTGGCAAGGCTGGCAAACAGCAGGACAGTGAAGAATTTCATGGTGGCACTGGAGCAAGGTCAGCTTTCCCTAGGAAGCCGTGTAGAATGCTGGAGTAGCAGCCTGACTGGGGCTTTATTTATTTTGGGGGTAAGGATGGGCCGTGGGACAATAGGTTGGGGATTGGACCAGGAAGTAAGCCTGGCTTCCCTTTGGCTTCCCATTCTGACTACATTGGATTTTGGGAATTGGTATTTCTGGGAAATGAGTTAGCAGGAAAGTAAGGCCCCCAGCCTTCCCTTTGGCCTAGCCACCACCAAGGTGTGCCAGCCCCAGAAGCCATCCCTCTGTACCTGTGGGGTAACTTACTGAGTGGGCTCCCTTCCTTAATGTTACTCATTACTAGTATTATTTTATGTTTTCCCATCTGATTATTTAATTACTATCTGTCTCCTTCAGGAGAGTGACACTGCCATGATGCTGGGATTATACTTGTTTTTCTTTCCATGGTTTCTCTAGCACCCCTCTGGCAGCTGGCTTACAGTTTGGGTCCAGAAAATAAGGCTTATGTGACTGAACCCAGGAAAGACCAGACGGTCCTCCAGGGAGCAGACAAATCTCCCCATCAGTTCGGGAATAGAGGAGTGAGACAGATACAGGGATTCTACCTGCTAGGTTGTATTCTAGGTTTGCTCACATAGGATGTCTCATTTGATTAATAACAATTGGGAGGTTATTTATTAATCCAGGAACTCATATTCCAGCAGTGAGGTGGCTTCTACCAAGCATACTTCTGGATACATGTTTTCCTTCGTTAGTGTATATTCACTGTGCAAAATAAAGGGCTTCATTATGACACTCTGTATTACTCTTTTTGGTTCCTTTTCCTTCCTGTAGTTTCCCTATCTCTTTCCAAATAGTTCCCCTTCTACTATCCATTCATCCATCTATCCATCCATCCATCCATCCATCCATCCATCCATCCATCCATCCATCATCTATCCATCATCTATCTATCATCTATCTATCTATCTATCTATCTATCTATCTATCTATCTATCTATCTATCTATCTATCTATCTCTCTATCATCTATCTATCTATCATCTATCAATCTATCTCTATATTGTCTATCTATCTATCATCTATCATCTATCAATCTATCTCTATATTAGCTATCTATCAATCATCTATCTATCATCTATCAATCATCTATCTATCATCTATCAATCATCTATTTGTATTTTTTTTTTTTTTGGTTTTTCGAGACAGGGTTTCTCTGTGTAGCTTTGCACCTTTCCTGGAGCTCACTTGGTAGCCCAGGCTGGCCTCGAACTCACAGAGATCCGCCTGGCTCTGCCTCCCGAGTGCTGGGATTAAAGGCGTGCGCCACCACCGCCCGGCTGTATTTTTTTTTTTTTTTGAGACAGGATTACTTTATATAGCCTTGGCTGTCCTGAAACTCACTATGTAGATCAAGCTGACTTCTAACTCACAAAGATCTGTCTGCTTCCCAAATACAGGAATTAAAGGCATTTACTACCTAGTCTCTCTGGGTCTGTAGATTGTAGCATAATTATCCTTTATTTTACAACTAATATCCACTTATGGGTGAGTACACATCATGTTTGTCTTTCTTGGTCTGGGTTACCTCACTCAGGATGAATTTTTTCTAGTTCCATCCATTTGCCTTCAAATTTCATGGTGTTCTTGTTTTTTCTATTTTATTTAAATAACATTTTTAAAAATTTATTTTACATACAGACTGCAGTTTCCCTTCCATCCTCTCTTCCTGGTCCCTGACCCCCTTGTTTTTAACAGCTGAGCAATACTCCACTGTGTAAATGTATTACATTTTCTTTATCCATTCCCTAGTTGAGGGGCATCTAGGTTGTTTTCAGGTTCTGGGTATTACGAATAAAGCTTCTATGAACATAGTTGAGCAAGTGTCCTTGTGGTATGATTGAGCATCCTTTGGGTATATGCCCAAGAGTGGGTCTCATGGTAGACTGATTCCTTGTTTTCTGAAAAACTGACTTTCAAAGTGGCTATGCAAGTTTGTACTCCCACCAGCAATGGAGGAGTTCCCCTTGCTCCACATCTTCTCTGGCATAAGCTGCCATTTTTGTTTTTGATCTTAGCTATTCTGACAGGTGTAAGATGGAATCTCAGGGTCATTTTGATTTGCATTTCCCTGATGGCTAAGGATGTTGATCATCTTCTTAAGTGTTTCTTGTCCATTTGAGATTCTTCTGTTGAAAATTATCTATTTAGATCTGTACCCCATTTTTTAATTGGATTATTTGTTTTGTTGATATCTAGTTTCTTGAGTTCTTTATATATTTTGGAAATCAGTCCTCTTTTGGAACAAGGAGGGTTCATGGTGGAGGGTGGTGGTGGTGCCCAGATCTCTCTGGGAAGGGGAAATAGAAGAGATTTTGTGAGTGTACTGAGAGAAGGTGGGGATAGAAACATGAGTGATCATGTTGGGGGGAAGGTGGAGGGAGAGAGTACTGAAAGAGACTACTGGAAGGGGCAGGGATTTAGGGGTCAGGTAAAAACCTGGTGCAAAGGATTCTACAAGGAATCTACAAGGATGATTCCAGCTAAGACTCTTGGTCATAGTGGATACATAGTCTGAATTGGCCATCTCCTGTGACCAGATTGGTGCTTAGCCAAGGTGTCATCAGAGAGGCTTCATCCAGCAATGGATGGAAACAGATGCGGACCCACAGCCAAACATTAGGTGGGAGAACCTGCAGAAGAAGGGGAGAAAGAATTGTAGGACCCAGAGGGGTCAAGGACACCACAAGAAAACTCACAGGATCAACTAATCTGGGCTCATAGGGGCTCACAGAGACTGAACAGACAACCAGGAAGTCTGCATGGGACTGACTTAGGCCCTCTGTATATATGTTACAGTTGTGTAGCTTGGTCTTCTTGTGAGACACCTAACAGGGGCTGTCTCCAACTCTTTTATTGGCTTTTGGGACCCTACTTCACATACTGGGTTGCCTTGCCCAGCCTTAATACATAGGGAAGTGCTTAATCTTACTGCGACTCGACATGCCATGTTTTGTTGATATTCATGGGAGACCTGCCCTTTCCTACATAAAAATGGAGGAGGAGTAGATTGGGGGTGAGTGGCAACAGAGGGGTATGGGGGACGAGGGACTGGGAGGAGGGGAGGAAGGGGAAATAAATAAATAAATTTATTAAAAGCAAAAACAACAAAAGGCATGCACCACCATGCTCTGCTATCTATCTATCTATCTATCTATCTATCTATCTATCTATCTATCTATCTAATTTATGTTGTTTAAAAAAATAAGTCTATTTAAAGCAGATTGCTCTAATTCTGCCCCCAGAGTCTAGTGACCCTAAATAGAGTGGTGGGATGCCTGAGGAAGCCTCTAGAAAGGAGGTGGGGGACAGACCTAGGACTAGGGTCTCATTCTGGGCTTAGGGATTGAACCAGTTTCTTTCTTCATTTTGATGATATCTGTAAAACCTGCTTCTGGGTCATCTCCAAACAAGAGAGGGTTGCTGCATCCTAAGACATCTTCCAGGTATGTGCTTACTGGGCACAGGATCAGGGTGAAGCCCGGCCTACAGAGAGCAAGGAGAGCCTGGGCTGTGCCACCCAGTGTGAGTCCATCCCCTCTGGAGAGGAGGCCCTAGGGCCTGGATGTTGTCCTCTACTTGTTATATCTGGGATCTCCTTAGGCAAGATGAGGAAGTAAAGGAAGTTTATTTTGGGCTGCCTCCCACCTTCCTTTCCTGCCTGATTTCTTCTTCTCACCAGCATTGACCCTTTCATGGACCATGACAGTTAAGAGCAGGAAGGGGGCAGATGAAGGCAACCAGGGAGTCCACAGGGATCAGCTCTGCAGACATATCCCCCAATACACCTAAAACTCCATTATCTCCAGGTTAGGCTATGTTAGTAATTTTTTCTCTTCTGACCTATGTCATAGTCTACCTTCCATGCTAATTCCAGAGAGATCTCCTGGAGGTCATGTCACTTCTCTGTATGAAAGTCTCTAGTGACAGTCACCCATGGGATAAAGTTCAGGCTTCTTGGCCCTCTACCTTTTCTACCTTATCCCTGTCTTCTGCAGTATGTTCCCTCCTCACTGAAGTGCTAGGTTCATGTTATTGCTCTGTTAAGAAGGCTCTCTTGTCCATCTGCCTGGGGTATTTCTACATCATGCCCTTGACTAGACTTTTCTGCTAGAATGAACCTCCTCCCCATCCTATCTCCTTTGGTGAGTCATCTGCCTCTGTGACCCCACAGTGCCTTGTTGGTGTTATCATGCCTCTCGTGTTCACTATCATGGCCCACTACATATTGAGTACTAGCCGTCTGTAAGCTTTGGGGATAGAATAGTGAATATAATCATCTGGGTTCAGTACTTTAGCCTTCCTTGTCTAACACTTGTCTAATTTTATTGTAATTATATGATTTGAAATCTATTGGTCTTGTTGGTCAGTTCCTATTTTCAGGACAGGAACTAGTGTTAGTTTATCTCTGAATTTCAATGTATTTAGCACAGATTTTAATACTTGCTGGATAATACAGTTTGCATTTGTTGAATGAGTCAGTTTGCTTATTCAAAGATGTCCCTTGGGAAATATTTATCCAAGGAAGAATCTCCTTAGTGTGTGGGAGTACCTGGTTCAGGACCTCTGGGAGACCTTCAACATATAAGTATTTCAACAAGTACATATTGGATGCAGGTGCTGCAGCTCCAACTCAGACACAACAGAACGTGTGTTACACAGGATGTCAGATAAGATGTAAGATGCTCAGTTAGATGTGAATTTGTTATTAGCAATGAATTTTTTTAGTGTAAATATGTCTCAGTATTATATAAGACATAAGTATGTCTCAAATATGTCTGAGATGACATTTAACTGGTATTCTGTATTTATCTGCTAAATTTTGCTCTCAGACTCACAGTGAGTCCTTCTATGTTCACACTTCCTGCTCTGTCCCTCCAAGAGCCCAGGATCAGCCCTGTATGGTTGGTTGAGTCAGATACAGGGAAACTCAACTGACTACCCCTGTAACTCCTGAGAATTCCTGAGAAAAGAGGTCACAGAAGTTCTTTATATACAAGATATCTGACTTTGGTCAGAAGACCCTGTTAGCCTCACTATTTTTGTCTTATAAGAAGTATGAGCTTTTTACAGAAGTAACAACCAACAGGCTGGATATGAGGAAGACTAGAGGCTTCTGTAGAGCCACGTGACAGAGCTGCCTATTTCTGTTGATGCATATTAGATAGTTCCTAACCAAGTCAACGAGGCCCCTCTCAATCATTCTGGTACTGAGAGACAAAGAGAGAAGAAATTCAGAGATGTGAAAGCAGTAATGGGATGGAAGAAGGAGGCAGAGAGCTAGGCAAACATGGTATATCACTCTGCACTGTGTGACTCTGGCCCACTACTTCCTGCCTTTAAGCCTCGGTCTCTTTCTTTTCAAAGAGAAAGAGATCTAGATGGCTCCCAAGGACCTGTAGGATACTTCTATTAAGATCTAACAGCCCCTGGGCCAGGAGTAAAACACTTTCCAGTCAACAAAGACTATTCTCACACTACAGTGCACATCAGAATCAGCTGTGCTGTGCTTTTGAACTCCTCTTCACTAAGTAGATCTGAGATTTAGCTCAGGAATTAAAAGCCTAGCATCCAGAGCAAGTGTTGAGGACATACTCTCTTAGGTGGGAAAAGCAGCTTCTCAGCAAATATTTCTTTCCTGACAATGATTTTGGGAGCCAGAGTATCTGTTAGAGGGAGGGAGGAAAGGAGAGAGAGAGAGAGAGAGAGAGAGAGAGAGAGAGAGAGAGAGAGAGAGAGAGAGAGAGAGAGAGAAAGAGACAGAGGAAGAGAGAGAGAGAGAGAAGATCCTGGAGATCCACATTCTTTGGGGTCTAACCTTGAGCCAGCTGCATGATTAAACTCTATAGAGTCTGTAGGGTTGTATCAATAACCTCTGATACATTGGGAATTGAGGCTCAGAGAGGCTAAGTAAACTTACCACGATACAGATTGGCATAGCTGGAGGATTTGGTTCTGATTTCCATGCTCTTCCTATAAAACCCTATCCCAAGCATCAAAAATATTGAGTTCACAGTATAGGGATCATCAACCCTTGGCTTCCCAGTGGAGCCCTCCTGCAAAGATGTGCTGTGTTTTTATTTTAGAGGGGATTTCTGGCTCCAAACACTTCCCAGATTTCATATCACTCACAGGAGGCTATGACAGAGAATTCTATTATTAGAACAAGACGAGAACAAAGCCATTGACAGGGATCTCATAAGGCAACAGAGCCAGAGGGAATGAGTTTACATTAGACATGGGCAAGAGGAGGTCATTAAGAGAGGCAGCCACAGCTGAGCATTGTGGCCTATAACTTTAATTTTAGCACTGGGAAGGCAGAAACAGAGGCAGGCAGATCTCTAAGTTTGAGGATAGCCTGGTCTACAGAGTTCCAGGATAGCCAGAGCTACACAGAGAAATCTGTATTGAAAAACCAAGATAGATAGGTAGATAGAAAAGGATAGAAGATAGATATATAGATAGATAGATGATAGATAGATAGGCAGGCAGACAGACAGACAGACAGCTGGGGAGGGTGCATATGCAGGAAGAATAGGACATAGAACTCTAGAGAAGCTTCTGTCTCTTGTCTAGCTGGGCTTTCACAGTTCTTCCTTCCTGTGTGAGTCTCTTCTTCCTTATTTAGGGTCTATTCTGACATGCCCACTTCAACCATATCCACTCCACAGGAAGATCTGAGCCAGACTTGGCTCAGCCTGGACAGTCTGAGAAGACACTCCACTGGGAAGAAAATAGGTTCTGGTGACTGTTCTCCACATGCATCGGCTTCTCAGTGTTCTACATGTCATTCAGTAGATTGGGGGTGTGAGTGGGCATGGATGGGAGAGTTAGGTGGGCCAGCTGTCCTGGAAGCTGCTGCTATGAGTCTGCCATCAAAGAAGCTTTTCAGAATATATATATTTTTTCTGGTACTGGTATTTAAACCCAGGATCACATGCATTCTGGAAAATACTCTACCATTGAGCTACACCCCAGCCCAAGAGAAAAAATTCAAGTGATTAATAAACATGTGCAAAGTTGCCCATGTAGTCTGATTAGATTGCCATAGCAAAAACAAACAGCACACCCCAAAAAGGGAAAAAAACACCCCACCACAATTAGCTGACGTGTACACAGAAACCCTTCATAGTTCTTCATGTTGGAAGTTGGAGACCACATGCAGGTAGATTAGCTGCCTTCTGAGTCCTGATTCCTGGTTCACAGGTTGGAGTCTCACTGTGCTTTTCCATGGTGGAAGCAGTGAGGAGTCTCTTTGATAAAGGTACAAATCACCACCTTCCAGAGGCTTCACCTTCAAATACCATCATCTAGGAGCTCAGATTTCAACATTTAGCCCACTGCAGCTCCTCAATATTAATACACATTGGGGAGAAATGCTAACCCTGTAATTAGAACCTGCCACATCCTTCTGAATGGGTGGAATGAAGAAGACCAACAGGTCTAGTCAGCATGGTGATGTGGAGCAGATAGAGCCCCTAACTTGCTGATGGGAGTGTAAATTGGGTCTACCACTTTATAAAACACTTTTTTATATATAAAAAAAGCTAAACACACCCTTCTTTTATAATTAACATATACTCCTGGACATAGACATAAGGAAAATGACTCCTAAGTGTACTGGAGGATAGGTATGAGAGTGTTCATAGTATTAATAGTAGACTAAAGAGATATAGAATGCCACACAGATCACAAAACTATTGCTATTTGGCACAAAGTGGATGAACCTGACAGACAAAATGTTGAAACAAAGCCAAGCCCAAGGATCATACTGTATATGATTCAATTTATACTGTTCTCTAAAGACAAAGAATTTATGGTTATTAAGATCAGAATAATTGGTATCTTTGGTATGCTTCTGATGGGAGTGTGAGGGAACCTTCTCAAGTGTGGAAAATTGTTTATATGATAATCTGGAAGACAGTTAAAGATACATACATACACATATATGTACATATATATGTTAAAATTTGTTAAGCCAACACAAAACAGTTAACCAAAACATTAAAAAACATATTTAGTTCTATAGCAGGAATATTAAATGGTCTTATCAATAAAATCAAACCTGAGGCCAGTTATTGGGGTGAATGCTGGAAGATCAGAGAAGCAGAACAAGCCACAGCCTCCTCACCTTGCCAGTTCCTCAGCTGATCCTGTTTCCTCAGACTGGAAGCCTCTGAGTCCTCATCCAGAATGGGTCTCAGCTGAACTGTTGCTCAAAAGCCTAAATGCTTAACCAGCCAATTGCTTAACCAGCCAAATGCTTCTAGTTCCTGGTCTTCAAGCCTTATATACCTTTCTGCTATCTGCCATCACTCCCTTGGATTAAAGGCTCACTTTTTGGGGTTAAAGGGATGTGTGTATGGCACCATGCCTGACTGTTTCCAATGTGGCCTTGAACTCACAGAGATCCAGAGGGATTTCTGCCTCTGGAATGCTAGGATTAAAGGTGTGTGCTACTAATGCCTATCCTCTATGTTTAATATTGTGGCTGTCCTGTTCTCTGACACTAGATAAGTTTATTAGTGTGCACAATATTTTGGGGAACACAATACCACCACATAGTTCCATGGATGTTACTGATAAAAAGGAACCCAAAGAATGTTGGAAGTGTTGGCATATTGTCTTGAGTATTGATGTTAAGTTGGAGCAGGAAGAGGATTAGAGCAGGTGGTGGGAGTGTTGTATTTTAAAAATGGCAGGAAGGAGTCACACCATACAACAGGGCTCACGTGGGAGGTTTATTGAGGGGAGGGGAGAGAAGGGGCAGAGAAGGGGGCAGAGACCAGTTCCTGAGCACAAGAGCAAAGGAAGAGAAAGAGAAAGATATGGGAGGTGGGCAAGGCCCACCTTTTATAAGGGAAAGTAGCCAATGTGCACAGGGGGTGCTCTTAGTAGCTGCAGCTGAAGACTTATCCTGTCAGGACCCTAAGGGCAGGTCAGTACAGATACCTAAATGCTAACAGGGAGGACAGCTGCCTTGAATATAAGAGCATTAGGACAAAACTCACACTGGCTGAATCATGCTTCTAAGTGGCTATGGCCAACATCAGTGCCTGGTGTCAGAGGGTGAAGTAAAGCAGCTCTAATGGGAATAATGAGGGACAGCATTTGGAAGGGACAGCTTCAGAATGAGCAGCCAGTGTGGGGGTCTCTGCAAATGTCACAGCCAACAGAGTAAGGATCCATGTGAGGCAAAAAGTAAGTTCAGCGTGACTCAGGAGCCAGAGTTGGTTCAAATTCTAGAGTCTGAAACTGGGCAATTCATTTTAGGCACACTTAAATATAGTACAATTTGGAAAAAATTTCCTGGTGTAACACACTCTTGTGTGCACAAGGAGGTATAATTACATTGAAACTCTCTTCTATGAAGATGGGTTCTAAAGATAGGCTACTTGTGTTATCTTAAAGGTCTAGAGGAAGTTCTGATGTGGTCTTAGGGTTATCATACAGATAGCACAGAGACCAGCTACACTATCAGCCACTTCTGGTCCTGGTTGTGGGAACCTGGGAGAGTCCCTGGCCATACAGATAGCTCAGAGGTCACCTAGACTATTAGCCACCTCCATTCCAAGACTTCTGGGCAGAGAACAGGTTATTCATCTCTATTATTGAGAGATAACTCTGTGTGTTTAACATTCCTGGTTTCCCAAGTGCTTATTTATGAGTGAGAGGGTCTTTGTGTTCCCCAAAAGCCAGGGCTCTCATCAGGCAGACAGGCAGACGACAGAATGCCAGTTCTGTGAGTCTGGGAGGGCTATGGCTGCTGTCTAAGGAATCTACATTTTATTTTATATTGTTTCTGCCTGTACTAGAGGTTGAAACCAGGCCTCAAGCATCCCACAGATGCATTGTGCCACTCAGCTACACATGGGCTCCTTTTTGAAACAGTATTTTACTGAGAATTGAGGCTCACCAACTAAACTACACTGGCTGGCTAGTGAACCCCAGGGACCTCCAGTCTCTATATGACATTTTAGAATGAAGATAAATCATTTTCAGAGTTTTATGGTGACTTTTGTTTATGTCTTATTAGCTAGAATCACATTACATCTCTTTGAATGACACATCAACCAGTCGTTGTCCCAGGGAATGGATCGTTCTGATTGGTTTTCACTAAATGTGATTCATCTCTTGGTACTTTGCCTTCCCTGAAACAGTCACAAGGAGGGGTGCCATAGGAATAAAGTCAGTCTCAGCAAGGATAGAGGGAGTTATAGCTGGTAAGTAGTCAGTCAACACTCAGCAGTATTTTGTGGGCCTATTTAACAGTTTGAACTCAATGGGTTTGTATATGAACTGGTTTTATGTTACTCAAATCATGGCTTTAAAATTGCTCCCTAGAACCTCCATTTCTGGTCTCTCAGTAATACCGTAGGAATATACTACTGTTAAGTTTTGTTTAAAACTTCAATCTCATACCCAATTCAGCACTCTTTCCCCACTTCCTATCTCTTCCTCTGGTCCTCTGCTTCTCCTGGTGTGTTTAGGTCAGGAAGAGGGACTAGATAAACAGAAAGAAATAAACATCCTTTACCTAATTATTCCTGTAATCTTCTCTGGCCAAGACTCAATGACCATGTTTTCTGTGTGGGAGGAGCACAAATGACTGACTGTGGAGGAATGATGCATTTGAATTGAATCCCTGGAGGGTCCTGGACTCTCAGATGCAGTTTTCTTATCCACCCTCATCAACAACCATTCCAGGCAGTCTAGCTTGTATCTTTTCACATCTGGGGTTCTTTGGCTGAGAAGGGTGGGATCTGACAAGATGGCTGAAGCTGCAGGACACCTGGCTCACTGGAAAGCACCACCTCTTTTTCACTCCTGTTGGGATGGAGGGCTGCTCATCACATTCTGTACCCACACTGTCCTGCTGTGCATCTTTCTGACTATTCTGTTAAGTCAGCACAGGGGACAGATTAGCAAGTCTGCTGCTGTGGAAGCAGGTGCTGAACTTGGAATGACACTTCAGTTCTCCTCCTGTCAGGCATCAAGCCCCTGCTGCATGGCTGGAGGGTAAAGAGAAAACATGACAACCACGATACTGACAAACCATTTTACTTCTCTATGTTTTTTACCCAAGCTGAGGAGCAGGGTGATAGTGACAACGTCATTTCCAGGACTTGAGACTCACTACTCAGGAATGCTTCAAGAGGTCCCTTGCTAGCTGTCTTTACATGACAGAGTACTCAACTCTAACGATTTTAGCCTTACAGCTACAGTCCTGGCAATGAGACAATAGGGATTTTAATTCAGTATCTTATTTCAGGTTTCTGCTATAGTAAATCTTGGCCTGTCTATCATTTAGAAACATTTTTTTTTACACATATGCACTTGAAAATTTTTTGCACTTTGTGAAATACATAGTTTCCTTTTCTAAAAGAGAATGCTTCCGAGTTCTCACTTGTTTGTTGTACCTAATGATGCATCCAGATCACAAGTCTAATTGTAATTCTTGATGTTCTATGGCCTGTGTTTCAAAGATACTAAGGAGCTAGGAGATGGCTCAGCAAATAAAAGTGATTGCTGTGCAAGCCTGATGACCTAAATCAATTCTTGAAACCCAAGTGAAAAGCCAAATGTGGGAGGCTTACAGGCCAGTTAACCAAGAGTATGCAGTTCAGTGATGGAAACAACAGAGACCCTGCCTCAGCAAGGTGGAAGGATTGGAACAAGCACCAAAAATCTTGTCCTTTGATGTCCACATGTGTGCTCCCTCTCTTCCTCCTTTTTCTCTTTCTTGTTCTCATACATGGACACACCAGATAAAAAGATATTACCCATAGTAAAAACATTCTAATATATGTTAGTGAAGAAAGGAGAGTGTAACTATAGTTACAAGTCCCATGCAAAAAGGAGTGATGGAGTCAATGAAGGAGCACAAGGGTATCATGTCTACCCTTTTTAATAAAAATTTTCATTTGTTTTA
The DNA here is from genome assembly GCF_004664715.2 of Peromyscus leucopus. NCBI lineage: Eukaryota > Metazoa > Chordata > Mammalia > Rodentia > Cricetidae > Peromyscus > Peromyscus leucopus. The sequence continues at coordinate 293,895 of NC_051080.1, read as the reverse complement.
TATACCAGCCACAGTTTCCCCTCCCTCCTCTCTTCATCTTTCCTCCCATCATCTTCCACCTACCCCTCTCCCACACCCCATTCTTCCTCCATTCAGAAAGGGGCAGGTTTCTCATGAGAGTCAACAAAGCATGGCATATCAAGTTGAGGCAGAACCAAGCTCCTCCCCCTGCATCAAGGCTGGGCAAGGCATCCCAGTGTGAGGAATAGGTTCCAAAAAGTCAGCTCATATGAAAGAACAGGTCCTGATCCATTGCTATGGGGCCCCACAAACAATCCAATATGCCTACTTTTGGAACATCCCATTGGTTAGCTCATTGTGTGGCTCCTGGCTCAACGTGCTGAGAACAGAGGAGCGCTGAGAGCTCAGCCCTAAATTGGACAATAGTATCACCCCTCCAAGACTCAGGAAGCATCATGGAAGAGGGAACAGAACAAACAAGAGTGGAGGATGGGAAGGACTGATCTGAGATTCTGTCTCTGGATATGACATGGCTGTTGTATCTGTGAATGCCCAGCAAAAGTGCCTACCTGCAGAAGACTGGGCCAGTTAGCATTCCACCAAGGGTGAGGGAAAAGCTCATAAGACTCTACCCCTCTCTGAGCAGCTGTGGCAGCTAAAGGCTGCAGTTATATTTCTCAGTGGTATAACCACTGGTACATTACCTTTGCTCAAGTAAATAATTCCTTACCCATAACCATGCAGACAACCCTAGCTAAGTGAAGCAGGGCATATACAAACAAATGAATAAACCAACCTCATGAAAGCAGGAGGGGACTTGGTTAGAGGAAGTAGTTTAAGTGGAATGGTTTGGTGGGAAGGAGGAGGAGATATTATCTTACCAACCCTCCTTTCCATGACTAGTCCCCCTCCTACCTTCAAGTCTCTCCCCTACCCTTCCTTCTGTCCTGTGTAGGCAGTCACAGCTGCTGTGTGTCATGGCTGTAATGGCCATGCCATAGCCAGAAGACAGCACCCTGCTCCTCTCTTCCCCATTCTTCAGTCCGCATAATCCTTGCGCCTCCATTCATCAAGGTTTCTTAGGCCTCAGAGGAGATAATGCAGATGTCCTGTTTGGGGCTCAGTGCTCAGCTATCACTTATTCTCAGTACTTTGCATAGTTATGAGTTGCTGTTTTATCTATGACTCACTGCCAAAAAAAACTCTGAGCAAGGCTGATAGATGCACTAATATGTGGGTATAAACATGAACATTTAGAAGGCAGTTTAACTATATGTCCATTGGCAAAACATCAATAGGAGATTCTTCCATCATGCTTGTGACCTCCCTAGCTGTAGACTTTTTGTCAGTTCCACAGTGACTGGGATGTATTTCCTCCCATGGAGCAGGACTCAAGTCCAGTCAGGAAGTGGTTGATCATCCCCAGAACGTTCATGTCACTATTGGGCCATTGGGCATATTTTGCCAGGCAGTTCACTGCTACAGCACTTAGGGTCTACAGCTGGCCAAATTCACTATTAATCAGACTTTGCCCAAGTCACTCTTCCAAAATTGTGTGCGTTAAGATAATCATACTGGGCCGGGCGGTGGTGGCGCACGCCTTTAATCCCAGCACTTGGGAGGCAGAGGCAGACGGATCTCTGTGAGTTAGAGGCCAGCCTGGGCTACCAAGTGAGTTCCAGGAAAGGTGCAAAGCTACACAAGAGAAACCCTGTCTCGGAAAAAAAAAAAAAAAGATAATCATACTGTTGATTCTAAATGTTAATCCTCAGATGACTTCCTTATGCCCCTGGAAAACATTTTTTTTTCCTTTTTCTGCAGAGCATCACATTTTTCTGTCTTTCTTTCTGTCTCACTGCCTTTGGTTTCTTTTACCAGCTTCTAAATATTGTAGGAGCTCCTATCTCCACCCATCTCCCCATTGGGGATTGAACCTAGGGCTTTGCACATGCTAGATAAGTGCTCTACCGTTTATTTTCTATCTTGTTTGTACTTTTCAATTATAGTTCTTTGGTGATTTAATTTCACTTTAAATCACAATCTATTGCTCATTGTTGTGGTTTGAATCTGAAATGTCCATCAGAGACTTGTTTCAAATGTTTGCTCTCCATTTTGTGCTGTTCTTTCTGCAGACTGCAGAACTTTTTTTTTGGAGGGGGGAGCTGTTGGCAGAAGTAGGTCACTCTGGATGGCCTTTAAAGATGATTCTCAACTGTCTGTTTTCTCTGTGTTCTGCTCCTCAGTGACATGAACAATCTCTGCTATATGCTTCTGCTGTCATGAGCTGAGGTGCTCTACTGTGTCTTCTTCCTGTGTTGGACTGAAGCTTTCCACTGTTGCCTAAGTTGTTTCTGTCAGGCCTTTAAACACAGCAAGTGAAAGTAGCTAATACATCCATTGCATTCCTTTCTTTTCTCATTATTCTTACCAAATACTTGACAAGAAGTAACTTAAGGGTTTTGGTTCAAGGTTTGAGAGGATGAGTCTATCATGCTGGGGAAGGCATGCTATGGTGGCACACAGCTCCATGGTACTGGGTTTGTGCAGCTGCATCTCAGGCAACACAAAGAAGAGAGAGAGAGAGAGAGAGAGAGAGAGAGAGAGAGAGAGAGAGAGAGAGAGAGAGAGAGAGAGAGAGAATGAAGAAGGGGTTGGTCTGGAACCTTCACAGGCAGTAGCACCATCTATCCAGGGTCCTCTGGAAGAGCACCCAGGGCTCTTAACTCCTGAGTCATCCCTCCAGTCCCTTCCTCATTTCTCCCATGTTTTAAAAATTTGATTTACACAGATTAAGGAACACAATATTTTAATTTCCTTAAAACTTTTATTATGTTCTTATTTTCATTCTAATTCTGGCCTCTCTCTTAAGGTAGATAATGAGTTATCTATTTCCCCCAAGCAATTAGCACTTGAATATTTTAAATTTAGGTTCTATAGTTTTCTACTTAATTAACTTCTGCTCCTCCTCATTTCTTTCTTTCTTTCTTTCTTTCTTTCTTTCTTTCTTTCTTTCTTTCTTTCTTTCTTTCTTTCTTTCTTTCTTTCTTTCCTTCTTTCCTTCTTTCTTTTTTTGAGATGTAATTTCCCTTCACTGTCTCATTTTAGATTGCCAAGCACCAAGTCCCAGGTGGACCCCACAGAAAAGAAATAAAGGAATTACAGGAATTACAGGAGTGGTAAGGTGATCATCATACATGTGCTGCCTTGTAGCCTTTTTCTTCTTTATAATAAGAAGTATTGTATGAGAAGTTACTTTGAGATTATGTATTTTTTCATCAAAATCTCATCAGTTAGTTTTAGCACACACTGATGTTTCTTGATTGCCAAATAGTGATTTTTCTAGCTCAATTATTCCTTTTACATTCATTAACTGACACCACTTAAGAGTAATTTCTTCACATCTGTCTTCATTCATTTGTTTACAGTGGTATGAGCTCATGTCTTCCTATTTATTCAGTGAATCTTTTATTGTTTACTCATTATTATAATACTTTATATTATTATTTTTTTAAATGCTTTATTTATTCTCTCTCTCTCTCTCTCTCTCTCTCTCTCTCTCTCTCTCTCTCTCTCTCTCTCTCTCTCTCTCTCCCCCCCCCCCTTTTGGTTTTTCGAGACAGGGTTTCTCTGCGTAGCTTTGTGCTTTTCCTGGATCTCGCTCTGTAGACCAACCTGGCCTTGAACTCACAAAGATCGCTTGCCGAGTGCTGGGATTAAAGGCATGTGCCACCACCGCCCGGCGCTTTTTATATTATTTTTATTGTCCCTTAAATTTAGTTAGTCTGGGCTAGCTCACTAATACTGGATTTAGGCTGGCCTTCGAGTATCTGTCCTTTTTGATATGCCTCCATCACTCTTGGAGCACTTTCTTAGTTTTTGATGATATAGGGCATTCCAGGGTCATCATGTTCTTCTCACTGCCCTACCACTGGGCATCCTTCTCTAGGTATCCTTGATATCACAGACTCTGAGACTTCCATTGTTCTTGTGATGCTTCTGCTCCCACACCCTCACAGTGGTCAAATGAGGAAATGTGTGTGTTATTTTATGTTAATTATTTATATTATATATATACATTTAGTATGTGATGTATGCATGTACAGTACAAAAATAAGAAATACACATTTGTATTTATGTGTATTACTAGATCTATTTATGCATATAAATATAATGAATTCTTTTTTTTATGAATTCTTGATTATATCTAATTCCAATCCTAAATCACAGAGTTCAAGCTCAGATGCCATGCACCATGGAGACCTCCTTCTGCTCTATCCAGACAGAAATCATAAGGAGGTGAAGAGAAACAATTCTAGCACTGGTATTTATAGGCCTTTGAGTGTTGAAAGCACACACACACACACACACACACAAAAAAAAAAAAAACTTACTGCAGTTTCTTCTCCTGCGTTTTTAAGGTTATGGAAATTCAGATTTTTTTTTCTGGTTTTTCAAGACAGGGTTTCTCTGTGTAGTTTTGGTGCCTGTCCTGGAGCTCACTCTGTAGACCAGACTGGCCTTGAACTCACAGAGATCTGCCTGCCTCTGCCTCCAGAGTGCTGGGTTTAAAGGTTTGCGCCGCTGCCGACCGGCTAGTACCAATTTCTAAACTCCAAAGCCAGCTCATTACAATGAGGAAAATAAAGAAGCATAAGTAAACACTGAGTTAAGGAAGATAGGAAGCACTTCCAACCTCACATACACTAGCTGTGGAGTTCTGCTATATCCAACCTAGACAAACAGATGAAGAATGCTAGCAGAATGTCCCAGAGTGGCAGATCTGAGCTGAGCCAGCAAAGCTCTACTTCTCTAAAGTACACAAGATATTCACAGGAGCAAAAGCAAGAAAAACTTGTTTGTAACCAGACTCACCACATTGTATAAGAACAGTCCTGAAATAGAGAACTGGACAAATTGAACAGGAAAATATAACTGAATAAGATGTTTTTTTTTTTTTTTTTAAAAAAAAAAAACTTAACTCTGACTGGCCAGAGGGGAGGTGAAGGGATCTGTTTAATGGATATGGACTTTCAGTTTTTGTAAGATCAAAAGGTTCTTGGGGGTATTGCCCAACTTACTTCCTGCTGTAAAACTTCACATTTAGAAATGATTGAGATAAGTTGTTTTATGTGAATTTTATAACAGGTAAAATTTTAACTTTGATTTTTAAAAAAACTTGAACCTACAGATTTGAAGAAAAAACACAAACACCAATTTTGAGAACTGACCAAGTACAAAGCTAAAGAATCCTCTGCAGTTGATAGGAGGAGGGGAAGGGGAGGATGGAGAAATGATGATGAATGGCAAGGGTGCAGGCAGACAGATGGATAACTCATAATGCCCTGTACCACAGGAGAGTAACTCTGACAACACTAATTGTGTTTTTCAAAACTGCTACTAGAAAGGATTTGCCAACAAAAAGATCAATATTTAAGGTGATGGACACAAGTCCTGATCTACTCATTATACATTATAAATACCTATTAAAATATCACATTGCATCCCTCATACATATACAATTATTATGTGTCAATTGAAAACTAAGGTTTTAGTAGAATGTGGTGGTACATTCCTATAATCCCAGCATTCAGAGGTTAATGCAGGGGATTCATGAGTTTAAGACCAGCAAGCCTGTCACAATAATAAATAACAATAATAATAAATTATAAAGTCTGGAAAATATAAGAATTCTTCTTTGGTTGGCTACCCCCACAAGTTCTGGGCCACGATTGCTTTAGCATATCTTGTAGGCAGGACAGATTGTAGGTCAAAGGTTTTATGGCTGGGTTGGTGTCCACATTTCTCCTTTGGTAGCCTGCAGAGTACCTTCCCATACTAAAGACACTAGAACATTGGGGTGAAGGCTCCATATAGGCACCAGCTTGACTTCTTCATGTTCAATGAGTTGTCCTTGGCAATAAGGCCCCACTGTTTGTGGAGAGCAACCTTCTTAGCATCAGCCTGGGTTGTTTGGGTATTTCCATGGGACCCAACAACTCAGTAGAATGAAACCCAGTCTCTCCCCTGGAAGACTTGTCTAGCTATAAGAGATGGCCAGTTGAGACTCTGTATCCTCCATTATTAAGAATCCTCAGTAGGATCACCTTCATGAATTCCAGGAGGTTTCCACACCACCCTCAAATGCACCCCAGTTCCAGCCGTCTCTTCTACCCTCCCCTTCATCTCATCTCTGCCCTTACCTGATTCCTCCCACTTCCTTCCCCAGTCTCCCATAAAATCTGTTTTATTTCCCCTTCCCAGGGAGATTCACGTGTCTGCCCTAGACACCTCTTTAACTAACCTCTCTGGGTCTACTGATTGTAGCTTGGTTATTATTTACTTAACAGCTAATATGCACTTATAAGTAAATACATATTATATATTTTTTTCTGGGTCTGGGTTATCTCACTCAGGATGATTTTTTTCTTTTTCCATTCATTTGCCTGAAAAATTCATCATGACATTTGTTTCAAACAACTGAGTTATGCTCCATTGTATAAAGGTACTGCATTTTGTTTATTCATCCCTCTGTTGAGGGACATCTAGTTTGTTTCCAGTTTCTGGCTGTTAGGAATAAAGCTTCAGTGAACATGGTTGAGCAAGTGTACTTGTGGTAGAATGGAGAATCCTTGGTGTTTATGCCCAAAAGTGGTATATCTGGGTCTTGAGGTAGATCAATTCCCAATTTTCTGAGGAACTGCCATATTTATTTCCTTAGTGGCTGTACAAGTTGGCACTTCCAGCAGCAATGGAGGAGTGTTGCCCTTGCTCCAAATTCTCACCAGCATGAGGTATCACTTGTGTTATTGATCTTAGCCATTCTGACAGGTGTAAGATGGAATCATAAAATAGTTTTGATTTGCATTCCTCTAATGGCTAATGATGTTGAATATTTCTTTAAGTGTTTCTCAGACATTTGAGTTTCTTCTATTAACAATTCTGTTTAGATCTATACCCCATTTTTTATATTAGATTATTTGTTTTTTGATATCTGGTTTCTTGAGTTTTTTTTTTTTTTTTTTTTTTTTTTTTTTTTTTTTTTTGGTTTTTCGAGACAGGGTTTCTCTGTGTAGCTTTGCGCCTTTCCTGGAGCTCACTTGGTAGCCCAGGCTGGCCTCGAACTCACAGAGATCCGCCTGCCTCTGCCTCCCGAGTGCTGGGATTAAAGGCGTGCGCCACCAACGCCCGGCTTGAGTTTTTTTTTAATATATATTTTGGATATTAGCTTCCTATTGAATGTGGAGTTGGTGAAAATCTTTTCCCATTTTGTAGGCTGCCACTTGGTGTCCTTTGCCTTTTGAAGGTTTTCAGTTTCATGAGGTCCCATTTATTAATGGTTGATCTAAGTGCCTGTACTATTGGTGTTCTGTTCAGAAAGTTGTTTTTTGTGTTAATGTGTTCAAGGGTATTCACCACTTTCTCTCCTGTCAGGTTCAGTGTACCTGGTTTTATGTTGATGTCTTTGATCCACTTGAACTTGAGTTTTGTGCAGGATGATAAATATGGATCTATTTGCATTCTTCTACATGCAAGTATCCAGTTAGACCAGCACCATTTGTTGAAGGTGCTTTCTTTTTTCCACTGCATATTTCTGGCTTCTTTATCAATAATTAGGTGTCAATAGGTGTGTGGACTTATGTCTGAGTCTTTGATACCATTCTATTAATTAACCTGTCTTTTTTTAATGCCAATATCATGTAGTTTTTATTACTGTAGCTCTGTAGTACCTTGAGTTCAGGGATGGTGATACTGCCAGCAGTTCTTTTATTGTTCAGGACTGTTTTAGCTATCATGAATTTTTTTGTTTTTCCATATGAAGTTGAGAATTGACCTTACAAGGAAGGTCTATAAAGACTTGTGTTGGAATTTTGATGGGAATTGCATTGAATCTGTAGATTGCTTTTGGTAAGATGGCCTTTTTTTTTTTTTTTTTTTTTTTTTTTTTTCCCCCGCTTATAAGAGTTTATTAGAGATAAAGGGATAGAGAGTGCAGGCCTGTGGGAGAGACACGTGAGTGAGGAAGAGGAGAAGAGAGCTGGGAATATGGCGCTCCGCTTTAAAAACCGGCTGGGGGCGTGGCCAGGTCACATCACTACTCCACGCCTGTGCGTAGATCACATGGTCACGTTGCACGCTTACGTAGCCATGTAACGTCACGGATTCTGGTCACGCGAGATGCCTTGGCCGGAACTTGCTAGGCGGAGGTGTCCGGCCTGACCGGAATTGGCTAGGCGGAAGTGTCCGCCTGGTAAATGCGACCGTTGGGGGGTGGGGAGGCGTGTTGTGAACCCTTCATTCCCGACTCTTTTATTTATTAAAAAAAGAAAAAATTGTGGTTGACTGGGTACGGGGGCGACGTTTCTCTCAAAGACTGCTTCCAGCTGAATAGTGGGCGTTGGTTGGCTCTTGGGGGGGTGAGGGGTATCTTGTGAAGTCCGGGGATGATGGTGGAGGTCCTGGAACGACGTTCTGCCATCTCCTGGTTCTGCGGCTGTCCATCCGTGCTGCTGCTGGGGAACCTCCCATTTAACAAGATACTGTTGACATAGAGAGAGCTTAGAGAGAAAGAATCGTTATTATTTTATTTTGGAGTTGGCATTTGTCTGAGGTAGATTTGGCCTGTCCAGATAGAGGCATGTGACATTTACCTGAGGTAGATCTGGTCTTAGTACCCTGCTTAATTTCTATCTGAGACAAGCCTCATTACAAGTAGTTCATTTAAGGCACCTGTTTTCCTTATTAGGTTAACACTTAGGAAACACAGGTGATCAGTTGCTGAGTATTGAACAATGATAAATGGTTGTATTACATTATTCCTTACCACCTGGATATTTTTGATGGTCCTTTTTGCCTCCGGCTCTGTGTGGCCCTGGTTGGGAAAGGGAGGGGTGATACCTTATTCCTCTGGAATTGGTGACAAGGCAGTGGATCCTGATGTCCTCTGGAGCTTGAGAATGAGAGGCCCCTATTTGTTTCACTGTATATGAAGAGAGATTTTTTCTGGGATGGAGGTGAGATAAAAGGTTTTAGGTGAGACAGGTGGACCCAGTGAGGAAAGCCCTCGAGTTTAGCAGCTGTGGGGGTTACAAGAATTACCTTGAAGGGTCCCTGACACTTAAGGGAAAGAGGTAAAGGGCGCTGGCCTGGAGGAAAGAGAAGAACCTGATCCCCAATGTGTATTGGAGATGGGCAAGGATTGTCACACGGCTGAGGCAGTGAACAGTCCGCATAGCTCCATAGAATAGACCTTAGGTGACATAAAAGAGGAGTTAACAGTCTATCTGGAACAGTTGGAGGCTTGGAAAAAAGACCTGGTGTTAGAACTGGTCTGAGGAGATATTTAACTTTTCCTGATGGTGGGCATATGGGTAAGATCGAGCTGTAGCCCTGGGGAGGTGGGAAGCCTCCAGCATGGCCATTATATGGCCTGAGTTAGACACGGATTCTCCTTTTGCTGTGAGAAGTCCATGCTCCCTCCAAATAGCAGCGTGGGACAGGATATGAAAAGCATATTTGGAGTCTGTAGAGTTAGTGGCTAGGAGAAGAAGTAAGAGAGCTGCTGGCGTGTCTGGGAGGAGGCAAATGTGTGGAGTGAAAAGAAATGGACGCTCCTACCTTAGCTAGGAGATCCCTCCCCATTAAAGGTACAGGGCAACTTAGCACCACTAAGAATGTATGTGTGAGAGGGATGCCTCTGAAAATACAATTAAATGGCGGTGTCTGCTGAGGTAGATAAGGCTGTCCCCTGTACCCGACAATAAAGGAGAGGTGGCATCCCAAGACTCCCAGGACTGAGTCAATGGCTCTGGTGTCCAGAAGGAAAGAAACGGATCGCTTCCCTGCTGCGTTCTGGGTTTCCTGTCATGTCTGTAGCCAAGCCTAGGTCTGTTGGAGGTCTTAGCTTGATGTACCCATGCATCTTGGTGCCTGGGGCAGTCAGCTGACTCCGTCTTTCTAGGCGGCACTTTTAACAAGGCTGTTGATGGCCTAGCAGAGCATTCGGTAGCCCGTGGCCTTTTTCTCATTTAAAACAGGGACCCAACAGCTTTTGGAAGTCAGCGAGTGTCAGCGCTTGGCAATTTTGTTTTCGGGCTTTTATCTCTTCCCTGGCACACCTTAAATGCCACAGGTGACTCTTTTGCCTGTGGGGTCAGGAACCTCGCTCTCCAGATGCTTAAGTTTTAGTCAGGTAGGTCTGGGGAACAAGAGACAGATTTTCGTATTTATCCTGAACTATTTACTGGTTTTAGGGCAGCCTTACGGAGGCCTGTCAGGAGACAGGTAATAAACCTATCTCTGGCTAGACAGCCACTCTGGGTGTTGTAGTCCCAGTGTGGCTCCCGGTCAGGAACCGCTTCGGCTCCTGGGGGTGTGAAAGGTTAGTTTGATGAATTTCGTCTGCGTGAATCCTAGCCTGCTTCCCATACCCGCCTGAGCTCCTCAGAAGGTCATGAAAGGTGAGACTATAAGATTGAGTTATATATTGAAACTGTTTAATGAAGGAAGCAGAATTAGACATATAAGAACCCAGCTTACTTTTTATCTGAGAGAGTGGATGGAACATGAATTTTAATTATTGGTTCCTTAGCAAGATCTAGAGTCAGAAATTCCGGAGTCAGAGAATCCTCTGGTTTACGTATAGCTAGGAGCATATGAGCAGGAGAGAAGGAAACGAGAAGAGACAGTTTAGCATTGAGAAAGAAGAAAGCAACTCTTTCCATTTGCCTGAACGCCGACAGTGATTGGATAGCTCCCATGAAATATCGGGATCTAAGGAGCCGCTCGGTGGCTCTTTGTTATTTTTTAAAACATACTTTGGCCACTTTTTTGAACATAAACAAGTTAGCTTAGAAATCTTTACATAAGGCATTAAACCGAGAGGTTTTAAAGCTTCAACAAGACAGCCTAACGGAGAGGAAGGACTAACAGGGTTGGAAGCCTTGTTTCCCATGTCTGCAGCGGAGGCAGAAAAATAAAAAATAAACGTGATCCGGAGCCAAGGCCCCAGGCGTCCCCAAGGCCAAGGGCGGATACCGGGCACAGGCTGCTCCTTGACTCGTCAGCCACAGAAGCAGGGGCCCCTCCACGGTGAGGAAAGGATTTCCCCGGAATCCAGACAGCGTTTGCCCCTTCGTCAAGGAGATGAACGTGCCAGCCTCACGTGGCTCCCAGGACGCACCAACGGTGGTGGCCCTAACAATAATAAAAAATAAACGTGATCTGGAGCCAAGGCCCCAGGCGTCCCCAAGGCCAAGGGCGGATACCGGGCACAGGCTGCTCCTTGACTCGTCAGCCACAGAAGCAGGGGCCCCCTCCACGGTGAGGAAAGGATTCCCCGGGAATCCAGACAGCGTTTACCCCTTCGTCAAGGAGATGGACGTGCCGGCCTCACGTGGCTCCCAGAACGCACCAACGGTGGTGGCCCTAACTCAAGAAATATCTCAGGCTGCAGACGTGGGAGACGGCTAGAAGAGTTAGGCCTGCGATAGGGGCCGACCGTAGCCAATGAAGACCGTGGTCGGGGTTCCCCCGGTCTCAAGAACACGTGTGAGGCGCCGGACAATCAACAGTCGTTCTCACAGATTCAGGAAACCGTTTACGCTGGCCGAAAAATGGGGGGACTCACCAATCGAAGAAAGCGGTGTTGGATGCAATTTGGATGCGATTCAGGCGAATGGAGAGTGGTCTGTTGCGTACGGAGCAGATTCCCCGGTTCGCGGGTTTCCAGGCGCAAAGCACCCGGGAGCGCCCGCTCGGTTTCGGCACCAAAATGTTAGTTATTTAGCTGCGTTGTGTTCTTACCCTGCAAGGAAGTGTCACGAAACACGACAGAATCCGCTTATAAGAGTTTATTAGAGATAAAGGGATAGAGAGTGCAGGCCTGTGGGAGAGACATGTGAGTGGGGAAGAGGAAGAGGAGAAGCAAGATGGCCTTTTTTACTATGTTAATCATACCAATCCATGAGCATGGGAGATCTTTCCATCTTCTGATATCTTCTTCAATTTCTTTCTTCAAATCCTTGAAGTTTTTGTCATGCAAGTCTTTCACTTGCTTGGTTAGAGATACCCTCAAGATATTTAATATTATTTGTGGCTATTGTGAAAAGTGTTCTTTCCCTGGTTACCTTCTTAGTCCATTTGTCATTTGTATACAGGAGGGCTACTGATTTTTTTTTGAGTTATTCTTGTATCCAGTAACTTTGCTGAAAGTGTTTATTATATGTAGGAGTTCCCTGGTGGAATTTTTAGGGTAATTTTGTATGCTATCATATTATCTGCAAATAATGATACTTTGACTTCTTCCTTTCCAATTTGTATTCTTTTGATCTCCTTCAGTTGTCTTATTGCTCTAGCTAGAACTTCAAGTAATATATTGAATAAATACAGAGAGAATGGACAGCTTTGTCTTGTTCCTGATTTTAGTGGAATTGCTTTGAGTTTCTCTCCATTTAATTTGATGTTGACTATAGGCTTGCTGTAAATTGCCTTTATTATGTTTAGGTATGCTCCTTGTATACCTAATTTCTCTAGGACTTTTATCCTGAAGGGGTGTTAGATTTTGTTACATTATTCTGCATTTAATGAGACTATCATTTTTTTCTTTCACTTTGTTTATATGGTGAATTACATTGACTGATTTTAGTATATTGGACCATCCCTGCATCTCTGGGATGAAGCCTACTTGATCATGGTGGATGATCTTTTTCACATGTTATTGGATTTGGTTTGCAAGTATTTTATTGCATCTATGTTCATAAGGGAAATTGATCTGTAATTCTCTTTCTTTGTTGGGTCTTTTGTGGTTTTAGTATTAGGATGACTGTGGCCTCATAGAGTGAATTGGGCAATCTTCCTTCTGTTTGCTATTTTCTTGAATAATTTGATATATTGGCATTAGCTGTTCTTTGAAAGTCTGATAGAATTCTGCCCTAAAAACCATTTAGCCTTGGGCTTTTTTCCCCCCCTGCTTGGTAGACTTTTAATGACTGCTTCTATTTCTCTTGGGGTTTTATGTCTATTTAATTAATTTATCTGATCTTGATTTAACTTTGGTCAGTGGTACCTATGGAGAAAGTCACCTATTTCTATTACATTTTTTTAATTTGGTGGAGTGCAGGTTTTTAAAGCATGTCCTTTTGTTTCTCTGGATTTCCTTGATGTCTGCTGTTATGCCCCCCTTTTTGTTTCTGATTTTCTTAGTTTGTATATTCTCTCCCCACCTTTTAGTAAGTTGGATAAGGGTTTGTCTGTTTTATTTTCTCAAAGAATCAAATCTTTGTTTCATCGATTATTTGTATTGTTATCTTTGTTTCTATTTTATTGATTTCAGCCCTCAGTTTGGTTATTTCTTGCTGTTTACTCCTCTTGGATGTACTTCCTCCTCCTCCCTCTCCTCCTTTGTTCTAGACCTTTCAGGTGTGCTGATAAGTTGTTAGTATGAGATCTCTTCAGCTTTTTTTTTTTTTTTAAATATGGTCACTTAGTACTATGAACTTTCCTCTTAGCACTGCTTTCATTATGTCACATAAGTTTGGGTATGCTGTGTATTCAATTTCATTGAATTCTAGAAAGTCTTTAACTTCTTTATTTCTGCCTTCACTTACCTTTCATTCAGTAGCAAAAGTTGTTCAATTTCCACAAGTTTGTAAGGTTTCAATTGTTGATATCCAGCATTAATCCATGGTGATCTGATAGGACGCAAGGGGTTATTTCAGTTTTCTTGTATCTGTTGAGACTTGCTTTGTGTATGTGGTCAGTTTTGGTGAATGTTTCATGAAGTGCTGAGAAGAATGTATATGTGTTTGAATGAAATGTTCTGAAAATATCAGTTAGGTTCATTTGGTTTATAACACCTGTTAGATCCAGTATTTCTCTGCTTAATTTTTGTCTGTATTACCTATCCATGGTGAGAGTGGGTATTGAAGTCTCCCACTATCAATTTTTGAGGGCCAATATGTTATTTAAGCTGTAGTAGTGTTTCTTTTACAAAAGTGGGTGACCTTGTGCTTGGGGCAGAGATGTTAAGAATTGAGACATCATCTTGGTGGATTTTTCTTTTGATGAGTATGAAGTGTCCTTCCCCACCCTTATTTGATTAGTTTTTGTTTGAAGTCTATTTTGTTAGATATTAAAATGGCTACACTAGCTTGCTTCTTAGATCTATTAGCTTGATATATCTTTTTTTAACCCTTTACCCTGAGGTAATTTCTATCCTTGACATTGAAATGTGTTTCTTGGATTCAGCAGAAGGATGTACCCTGTTTTCTCATTCATTCTGTTAGTCTGTGTCTTTATATTGGTGGAATCGAGACCGCTGATATTGAGAGATATCAATGTCCAATGATTGTTTTGTTGTTGTTGTTATTGGTGTGTTTGTGTGTATGTATGCGTGTGTTTGTCTCTTTTGGTTATGCTGGTGTGAGATTATTTATTTCCTGTGTTTTAATGGGTGTAGTTAACCTCCTTAGGTTGGAGTTTTCCTTTCTGGGATATATATATATAAAATTTGACTTTATCATGTAGTATCTTATTTTCTTGGTTTTATTATGGAATATCTTATTTTCTCCATCTATGGTAAATGAAAGTTTTGCTGGGTATAGTAGTCTGGGCTGGCATCTGTGGTCTCTTAGAGTCTACAGCACATCTGTCTAGGTCCTTCTGGCTTTTAGAGCCTCCATTAATAAGTCAGGTGTAATTCTAATAGTTCTGCCTTTATATGTTACTTGCTTTTTATCCCCCTTGTAGCTTTTAATATTTTTCTTTGTTCTGTACATTTTGTGTTTATATTAGTTTGTGGCAAGGTATTTTCTTTTCTGGTCCAATCTATTTGGTGTTCTGTATGCTTTTTGTACTTTTATAGACATTGTTTTCTTTAGATTAGGTAAATTTTCTTTAATGATTTTGTTGAAAATATTTTCTGGGCCTTTGAGCCGGGATTTTCTCTTTCTATTGCTATTATTGTTATGTTTGGTCTTTTCATAGTGTGCCAGATTTCTTGGATGTTTTATGTCAGAAATTTTTTAGATTTAACATTTTCTTTGACTGATGTATCTATAATTCCTTCTATTGTATCTTCAGTGCATGAGATTCTCTCTTCCATGTTTTGCACTTTTTTGGTGAAGTTTGTCTCTGTAGTTCCTGCTCAAATTCCTAAATTTTTTATTTCCAGAATTCTCTGAGTGTGTGTGTGTGTGTGTGTGTGTGTGTGTGTGTGTATGCATGCACATGCTTCTATTCCAATTTTCAGATCTTGAACAATTTTATTTGTTTCCTTCAACTTTTCTTCACTTTCTTCAAGGAATTTATTCATTTCCTCTTTAAGGACCTCTAGCATTTTAATATTGTTGGTTTTAAGGTCTTTTTCTTGTGCTTCAGCTATGTTGGAATATTCAGGGCCTGCTGAGGTAAATATCTGGGCTCTGGTGGAGGCATACTGTCCTGGCTGTTATTGTGTTTTATGCTGGTGTCTTTGCATCTGGATTTGGGATGATTACAGGTCTAGGTGCTGATTTCTGGGTTTGTCTTTGTTGGGTGGGTGTTTTGTTCTTTAGTTTCTGTTTCCTCCGGATTTTTGGAGAGTATGGTGGCTGTGTGTTGCTTGTTTTACTGGCTGGCTCAGTTGGTATGTTCACAGGTAATGCCTACTGGTGTTGGAGTCTGGGATAAAGTGATGAATGGAGGCGGCGGTGGGGGTGGGGGTGATTTTAAGAGAGGATAGTCTGTGTGATCCACAAGAAATGTGGGCAGGGAGAGAAAGGAGATTGCAGCTGGTTTTTGTTGCAGTGCAAGGGGTGAGACTGAGGGATCTGGGGGAACAGAGAGAGGAGAAGGTCTGAGGGCAGCCTACCTGGTTTTCTGGCAGGCGTGTCCTGTAGTTGAGCAGCGGGTGCCTGCTAGATCTGGGGACTGGGATATGTCAAAGAGTAGGGAGAGAGAGGTTAGGAGGTGATGGTCTGTGGGGTCCACAGGAGATGTGGGCAGTGGGAAAAGGAGATTGCAGTTGGTGCTTTGTTGCAGTGCAAGTGGTGAGACTGAGGGATTGAGTCTAGGGGAAGAGAGAGAGAGAGAAGAGACACTTGTGGATGCCCACCTAGAAGTTTTCTCTTTTGCAGGGAATGGCTGTGGAGTGTGTAGGGTATTGTAGAGTCTCTTTCAGTGCAGACAACTTGCTCACCATCTGTTAACTGTCAGGCATTAGGCACACTGACTGAATTCCACACAGACCTGCTTCCAAAGAGATGCCTATCATGGAAGGGATTGGAGGTGGGTGGAATGGGCTGAATCATTCAGTGCTCACCTGTGTTTCTTGAGAGTCTGTAATGGTTCAGGGCTGTTCTAAACACTGTAGGCTCAATGTAAAAGAACCGACTGATACTTCTATCTCAATTTGTTTGCTTCCTAGTAAAGAAAGAAAATGAGTAAGTTGTGCATAGCCAGGGAGAAATGCGAAGGACAAAAATACAGCAGGAAAATGTCGGGGAAAGTTGACATGTTAGAAAGACTGGCCAAGAAAACTCTGACTAAAAGGTGACATGTGAGTCAGGATCTGTGGGATGTGCAGGAGTGAGCCAGTAAGTTACCTGGGATAAGTGTTCTAGGAAGAAGGAAAAACAAGTCCTGGGACAGGAACACGACTGTTATGCCTGAGGAACAGCCAAGAAGACAGTGCAGATGGAGCAGAATTACAGAGATCACCACTGGACATGAGCAAGGCAGGAATGGCATCTTGGCCCTGGAGTACTTCGTAGGCTACTGGAAAGACTGCTTTTTTCCTGGGTTATGTGGGATGATGCCATGTGGAGGGCTTGCAGGGCAGAGATGACAACATATGTGGTAATTTTAGAATGGCTGCTGTGTTTAGTAGTCCTGAGCAGAGGCAAGGATGGAAAACCAGAGACCACTTAAGAGGAAATTGTAGAAATCCAGGTGAAAGGTGGTGGTGGCTTTGGTGGGTTGGTAGCAGAGAAGGAGCAGGAAGGGTAGGGATTCAGAGAGGAAG
Source organism: Peromyscus leucopus (assembly GCF_004664715.2). NCBI lineage: Eukaryota > Metazoa > Chordata > Mammalia > Rodentia > Cricetidae > Peromyscus > Peromyscus leucopus. The sequence goes on along the minus strand of NC_051080.1, from coordinate 276,935 downwards.
AAGGTGAGGAGGGTTATTCTGGGTCAGGCCAGGGATGAACAATGGCCAGTAGAAATATTTGTGAAATTGTAGGCATTGTACTGTGACTTATGAAGAGGGTATGTGGAAGGGACCATGACAAATACATTCAGGAAGGAAAAGGCAGCTAGGCCATGGTTCACCTTGAATGGTAATGCCACTATATATCTTCCTGCCTTAAGCCTATAAGGTTTTAATGTGCAGGGAACTGGAGAAAAACTTCTAACTTGCCTTCTTTACTCATTTTATTCACTGTAAGTCTTCTTACTACCAGTTCTATAAGCTCGCTCTCATAGTCTAGGCATTTACTCTAGAAATGTTCTTTATTCTCTGGTTTTAGGCCCCCTCCATGCCGTATTTCATCTTGGAAAGCCTCAAAGCTTTTCCTTCTATATTTGCCTTCTTTTTACTTTCTTTCTCTATTCTGATCTTTGTGCTCAACCTGCAGCTAAAACTCTTTCCTCCTGTGTTCAGACAGGAGTGAGGGATGAACAGGCCACAGCCTCCTGGGCAGAAGTAGCCCCTTTGGGGTCATGGAAATTGTCTTCTACAAAGGAGGAAACATCCTACATCATAAAGTAGAATGGTACTATCCCAGAAGATGCTCCAACCCAACACTTCAGCCAAGTGCCAAACAGTTGCAGGTGAGGGTGTTCTCTGATTGGCATTGGCAACTATGTCTTTCTACTCCTTCCCTGGTCCCAGGACCAACCATCAAGGTGGTTCTGATATAGGGTGGGGTGAGAGGACTGTAGTCTTTGTTGATGTGGATGGGTCTCTGTTTCTTGAGGTTAACTTGTCTATCCTCTTGCCCCAGAGCAGGTCCTATGTCAGGTGGATCAATTAGAGCTTTGGGAGAAGTTTCCAAGCGTTACTGGAACCTGTCCCAGGAAATCCTGGAGCTTGTTGCACAGCCTGCAGCCAGCTCAACAGTTTGGAAAGTGCCCTTTCCAGCCAGTTCTGTTGGTCTGAGCCTCTTTTATGTAGCTCAGATGGTCTGAGAATGTATTTCAGCAGTTATTATTGTTTTTATATGCTTGGGGAAGAAGGGGCCTAGAGTAGCTGGTCAGTTTCAGGGGCTTCCTGAAGTTTTTTTGAGTTATTTTCTTCCTGAACTTATGGAGCTTTCCTGCAGGATGGAATTTTTTTTAACCTCTCTTTAGAATATTATGTGTCTTAATAGTGAACTTCCCTCTAAAATGGATGGTTTCATCAGGAGGTAATTGCTGCAAGGCATCCTTAAACAGGTGTGTGAGCCTAGAGAGGTCCTGTAATTAGGACTGTAGTCTTGCCATTAATTTATACTTGCTTTCTGACTCCTAAGAAGTTGCTTATTTAATTTTATTCTTAAATTCTCTCTCTCTGGAGTATAGGACATCTCCTCAAACATCTTCCAAAGCAGTTGTGAAACAAGGACACACGCGGCATTGACACCACTCGAATGATTATTTTGTTGCCCACTGGACTTGGCTTGGCAAACCAAAAGATGCACAAAATGTTTTCCTAGTACTTAAGGAGATTCCAGCATGACAAGATCTGGGACCATCAAAGAAAAAACTATTTAATGACTTGTTTGGAACTTTTGATCAGATTTGTTTTGGAAGGATACATTTTTTTTTTCTAATTGTAGAAAGTATTATGGAGACTGTGTTGTTTATTAGAAGACTACCTCATTGCCAACCACATTTTAACTGCAGAACTGACTATTCATATAAAACGAGCTAAAGAAGGGTTATAAATATGTCACCTTACAGCAAACTGTAAAAAAATTGAAAAAAAAATTGTAACAAGTGAGCTAAGTAATGGTCAAGTTTTTCTACCAAATGATTTGTGAAAGGGCTTTTATTTTTTAGCATTTTCTGGGTTTTAGAAGTATGTGTTGTGTTTTGGACCTGTAGAGTTAGGTAGTTTTGGAAGAATGGAGGGAACGTACACTCAAGTCCAAAGACCTGTGGATGAACTTCTGTGTTACTATTTGTGATAAATTGAGTGATTTTTGGAGCAACTGCTCATCTATCTCAGTTCCTGGCTCTAACACATGTGAGTGATAATGCAGAACTATTATGACATTGAAGGAGCAAACACACAAACATGCCTCCTAAGTGCTGTAAAGCTGATTGAGATTCTTCCCTTCAAAGGAAGAAGGCTCTCATTTGTTTGGCACTTACTTTTTGGCCAACACTGGGGACAGAGAGTGCATGTGACAGGTCCTTATCATTAAGGAAACTAAAGGTTATTATGAGATTAAAGTTGTGTTATGAGACTTGAGAGTTGAGATTTTTTAAGACTAATTTCTTAGGTTTCAATAATGAAGAGGGCTCACTTCACTTAATAAATGCATGGACAGGACTTGGCAGTTACTTACTACCTGAGAGCTTGGGCCTGGGAGTTAAAACTGTGGGTAGCTTTACCCACAGTTGGGAAGGCAAAGGGACAGAGAATTGTGGCTGACTGCATCAATGCCCTGAGTGTATGTATGTACTGTGTGTGTGTGTGTGTGTGTGTGTGTGTGTGTGTGTGTATTGTATACTGAAGAGGGAAAAACCCTGCCTCCAGATCCCAAGCCGTCTCCATAGCATATTCAACAAGTAAGCAGGATCTAAATATAATATTTGGGAGGCTGAGATAAGAGGATTGGGAGATCCAGGACAGCCTGGGCTACATACTAAACCCTGTAACTCCCTTATTTTTGTCAACAGAAGCAAAGTTGATATCTATACAAGGCTTTTCTAAGAGGGAACTAAACTCTGACATTACCTCTGGAACAGTCACACAGCAGATTCTTTCTAAATGTCACCAAATGGTCCTTCTCTTCTCTAATCCTCCTGGCCCTAGGAATAAATGAGATATATTCACATAATTGAAGATGAATTTGGAATTCAGAACACTTATTTTACATAACATTTTCATTACTTTATATCAAAATTCAGGAAAAATGTTATCCCTGTCTTAATTAGAGTTTCTATTGCTGTGAAGAGACATTGTGACCATGGCAACTCTTTTAAAGGAAAACATTTAATTGAGACTGACTTATATAGTTCCAGAGGTTTCATGGTGGGAAGCATGGTGGTGTGCAGGCATGGTGCTGGAGAAGGAGCTGAGAGTTCTACACCCAGATTGGCAGGCAGCAGGAAGGCAAGTGAGCCACACTAGGCCTGGCTTGAGCATCTGAGACCTCAAAGCCTGGTGACACACTGCCAACAAAACCACACCTACTCCAACAACACTATACCTCCTAAGAGTGCCACTCCCTGGACCTATGGGGGGCCATTTTCTTCCAAATTGCCACAATCCAAAAGTTATAGGATTTGGGGTATGTTGTGGTTTGAACATGAAGTGTCTCCCATAGGCTGATATGTTTAAACACCTGGTCTCCAGCTGGTGGTGCTGTTTGGGAGGTAGTGGAACCTATGGGAACCTATTCAGAGAAAGTGTTTTGCTCTGGGAAGGCTTTGAGGTTTTATAGCCTGGACACACTTTCTGTATTCTCTGTGCCTCCTAAATACCAGGCTGGCCTTAAGCTCCTTTGCTCCCATGGCCGTACTTCTCCACCAGGATGGACTGAAGCCCAAACAAACTCTTCCTCCCCTAATTGCCTTTCCCTCCCAATGTATTCTATCACAGTTAGGGAGAAGTAACCGATACAGAGTAGAATTGGCTATGTATATTAAACAAAAGAGACACAGGGTGTGTATCTTGTGGTGATATTTTATTTGTGCACCCCAATAAAGCTTGCTTGGACATCAGAGGACAAAGTGAGCCACTATATTAAACATAGAGGTCAGGCAGTGGTAGCACACACCTTTAATCCTAGCATTCAGGAGGCAGAGATCCATTGGATCTATGAGTTCAAGGCCACACACTAGGAACAGAGACAGGCGTGGTGGAACACATCTTTAACCCCAGCACTAACCATAGAGTTCTAGAGGTCTGTATAGACAGACAGGAAGTGATAGAGCTGGGCAGAGATAGGAAGTGATGTAGCTGGATGAAGAAAGGAAGTAAGATGGCAGGGCACAGAAGGTATATAGGTGTGAGTATATAGGAAGTAGCCCTATCTTGGCTGAGGATTTCCTAGCAGTAAGAATGTGGCTGGCTTCTTTCTGGTTCTCTGATCTCTCAGTTTTTACCCCAATATCTGGCTCTGTTTTTTTTTTTTTTTTTTTTTTTTTTTTTTTTTTTTTTTTTTTTTTTTTTTTTTTTTTTTTTTTTGGTTTTTCGAGACAGGGTTTCTCTGTGCAGCTTTGCGCCTTTCCTGGAACTCACTTGGTAGCCCAGGCTGGCCTCGAACTCACAGAGATCCGCCTGGCTCTGCCTCCCAAGTGCTGGGATTAAAGGCGTGCGCCACCACCGCCCGGCTGTGGTTTTTTTTTTTTTTATTAATAGGACCATTTAAGATTTGTCTTATAATAAGTATCTGGTGAGGAGCTGGCCTGCGTGATGTTTTGCAGTCTAGAGCTTCTGACTTTCAGCATGAGTGTTTGCTGATGCTTGTTTTCTGGCATTGCTGTGTGGAAACTTACTCTAAGTTGAAACATATCCTAGAGGGATGCCATTAAGACTCCTGAAATTCTAAAAGGAGGCTTCTTAAAATTCAGGAAATAAAATGTCTCAGGAAATCTCTGAAACTTACCAGATTCATAATGTCCTTCCCTTCCCAAGGTTATACACAGACATCAAGTAATATTCAAAAAACAAGACTCTCTAATTTGTTGAGCATCCTGCAAGTCATGCCCAGGGGTCTAGGGCTCTAGCTTTCATGAGTTATCATCTATGCTGGGGTGGGCTGCCAGGGATGCAGCTGCCTTTTTGTCTTACATGTTCCTATAAGTAACCTATTGTGGAATATTATTTTAACTAGGCAAAGATGTATTATTACATTTGTTTATGCTGCCTTTGTTAATGATGTAAAGGTGTGTTGCCTTTGTTTATGCTGCATTTGTTTAATTATGTGAAGATGTACTGCATTTGTTTCACCTTGCCTGACTAAGGCACCTGATTGGTCTAATTAATAGCTGAATGGCCAATAGCTGTGAAAGGATAGGCAGTACTGGTGGGCAGAGGAGAATAAATAGGAGGAGGGATCTAGGCTTGAGAGGAGAGAGAGAAGACTGAGAGAAGAGAAAAAAGGAGAAAGAGAGGGACATGCCTGGGGCTAGAAGCCAGGCTGCCAGCCAGCCAGACATGAGAAGCAATGAAAATAAGATATACAGAAGAAGAGAAAGGTAAAAAGCCCCAAGGCAAAACATAAAGAGAAACAGATTAAAATAAGGGCTAAGATAAGGCTGAGCATTCATAACTAATAAGAAGTCTCCGTGCCACGATTTGGGAGTTGGTTGGTGGCTTAAAAGAAAGCCTGCTACAGTAACTCCTCGTCCATACTCCATTAGTGAGGGATACCAGCTCCTTCTTATTCCCCCAGGGTACTAGAGCAGGGAGAAATGAGAAATTTGTAGATAGAAGGATATATATACAGAGAGACAGATAGAAAACACAGGATAGCCTCGGGAGGGCCTGGGTCCAAACCCACCAGCCCCTTCTGTCTCTAATAAAAGGCTTTTTAAAGGAATGCCAAGGGGTGAGGCAAAAGACCTCACAGCACAGCCAAGTGTAGACTATCCCAAACACATGGTGACCATGTATGTGGTCCAGCCATCCACTAATGCAGCCCTGTTGTGTAAAGCAAGCTCAGATCTCACTAGAAAAACCTTTGTGGGCTCCCACACAGTAGGTAACTCCAGTAAACACATTAGTTTGCTGAGTGGCAGTTTTTTGTGGGTTCTCTGAGTGAGTAGACTTATTATATTCATGTCTTCTCAGGAATAGTGTCATCCAAAACATATGATGCTTGTTCTTGGTCCATGATCCATCCCCTTGCCACCATCTGCTTACCTCTGCATTGATGTCCCCTCTTGTTGGAGGTTTTTGCTTTTTTGTAGGGCCTGCCACCCAGCTCCCAAATAAGTCACACATGGAAGCTTGTTATACTTATGAATGCGCAACCTTAGCTTGGCTTAGTTTCTAGCCAGCTTTTCTTATCTTAAATTATTCCATCTACCCTTTGCCTCTGGGCTTTTCCTGTTCTCTAACTTCTGTAAATCTTACTCCGTGGCTTGCTGTGTAGCTGGGTGGCTGGCCCCTGAAGTCTTTCTTCTCCTCTGGCTCCTAGATGTTAGGTCCCTCCTCCCAGTTTTCTCCTTCTATATATACTCTCTGCCTGCCAGACCCACCTATCCTTTCTCCTGCCTTGCTATCGGCCAGTTCTTTATTAGAGCATCAGGTGTTTTACACAGGCACACTAACAGAGCTTCACAGAGTTAAACAAATGCAAATGAACAAAAGTAACACATCTTAAAATATTCTACTACATTTCCCCTCTTTTTGTCTAAATAAAAATAAAGGTTTTAACTTTAACATAGTATAACTATATACAACAAAAACAATTATCACGTAGGAATTATATTTACAATATTTTGTCCATTTGTAGTTAGCATATTCAAAGAAAATAATGTATTATCTATCCTATCTTAGTGAATCCAAAGTTTTACTGAACTTACTTTCTATCATAACTAAGGAAAACTGCAAGTATAGCTATTTAGTCTTCAACTCCATCAAAGACCCAGAAGGATGCAATATTATCTAACAATGGAGACATATGGCTGTCTGAACATTCCCCTTTGGTTGCATCCTCTGGTCTGCTTTACTCAATGGCTTCTATATCAGTTTGGGCAATGGGAGACACTGGTTGAGATAAGAGGATGGATTGAGAGGGAAGTTCAGGCATTTGTTCCTCTTTCTCACCCCCTGCTTTTGCTGTGTGCTTCTCATATGGCTTTTAATAATGTCTTCTTGCTTTTCATGTCCTCTGGTCTCTGAGCATGAGTTGGACCTACTGATTCTCTTCTGACAAACAGAAGATAACAAAAAGGTTTAATTTACAAAATGCTGCAGATTTGTGTTGTCTTAACAGCACATTGGTTGTGTTGTTTTGCTTGCTTGATTAAGGCAAGCTGCCATGGCATAAGCACATCCCTTGGCAAAGAACAGAGGACAGCCTCAGACTGTGCCAGGAAGGCCAGGAGTATTTCAGCCTAAGTCTTTGAGGGACTGAATCTGCCAACAATCACATGATTAAACTTGGGCATGGAATGTTCTCCACTCTAGTTCTCCTGTGATTGTAGCCTTGTCAGAGACTGTGAGTCAGAGGACAGCTAAGCTGCACCTGGGCTCCTAACCTCCAGTGACACCACCATAAGAAATAGTGTTTTAAGGTGCTGGATTTTGGAATATCTGTTCTGTAAATAGATTACATTTACATGTTAATGTCTGTACTCTTGATGAATATGGCTTGTGTCTGATAACTTTAGACCCAGAGCCTAAGCTCTCAACCAGTCTAAGAGAATGCCGTTTCCTCTCATTGCTTTTTAGTATTAGGGATGGTAGTGGCTTTCTTCTGTTGCTAGTCTTTTTATCTTGGCAAAAAAAAAAAATTAAAAAAATTGATAACTCTTTAAAATTCCCTTCCAAGAATGCTGCTCTCTGTTAGAACTCCAACTGATTGTTCTACTATATATTTCTATACTATATATTTTCATACTAATATATTTCAATTTGTCAAAGTCTCTGAAGGTCAGATCCTTCATACATTAAAAACACAGACCTAAGATACATGTTACCACTGTGGCCAACATGGAAAGATATATTTTCCTCATTTTTGCAGGATTGCCCAGGTTCTGCTGTACTCCCCTGATGCCCTAATCTTGTAACTTGGCCAGTGGGGCAGGTGTGCAGATGTAGCAGTGGAGTGGAATTACTTCAAAAGGATAATTCCATACAACATCTTTATGTGCTAATTAATGCTCTTAGGTCTCTGTAAATGTTAATTCCACTGAATATCCTTAGTGACCCCAAAATATATGAAATATTAAGGCCCTCACTGTATAGATGAGGCAATTAAATTAAAGATAGGTTAAAGGGCCGGCATGTGATGACACATGCTCATGAGTGGCAATGCTGGGTTTCAAACACCAGCTTTCTGGCTTCAGAGTGTTACAACATCACTTCCTGCTAGAATGACAAATTTGATTTTAGAGTAAACAGACAGTCCTCTTCAACATTACATAGCTCTCATCTTAACTATTGCTTGGGAGAGGTCAGTCTTATTCCGAACAGGCATTTAGTTGATTGAGTGAGACCTGTCCATGATATGAAGGACAATTTGATCTACTCAAAGTTAATCTCATCAAAACAGCCTCTTAGAAACATCTTATATAATGTTTGACTATATATCTGAGCTTTGTGGCCCAGATGTATTGGCACCTAAAGAGAGCACCCTTTAAGACTTTGATTATGGGAAATGTATTGAACACCAACAGGTCCCATATATCAAAAGATATGTGATATGCAGCACCAGGAAGTGTTTCATAGCCCATAAGAAGGATTCTCTTGACATTATTGATTTCCCAAGGAAAAGTAGTGATGATATCCACAGAGTCCAAAGGGACCAATGGGCTTTTTCTCCTCCTTCCTGTGGGCTAAACAGAAGGCATCTTCATGACTCCTATGTGATTCAGATAGAGAGTTGGAATCAACAACCAGGGTTAGGGGACTGCAAATCTCAACACCTACAGGAGTCAATCAGGGAACATAAATTAGCCCTGCAGCACAGGTATAGGTCAGGCAACAGCACAGGCACAATGGTGGGTGGAAAAGTCTCCCATTTTCCAGAAATCAGGAAGAAGTGGAAGAGCTGGAGCATGGGCAGGAAAGTAGTCAGCTGCATCTCCCTCTGCTTGTGGTTGCCAGATGCTCTCATTCTCCAAAAGAGGTCAGAATCTGAATTTTTATGTGAAGTCTTCTCACCTTTTTCTTTTTTGTACATTGTATGTAATATTTTATTGTTTAATATTAAAATGTTAATTTTGAATCTGATAATCATATTTATCATGCACATGAGATTTTGAAATGTGTATAAACTATGGAATTGCTAAATGCAGCTAATTACAAGATGCTTTACCTACTTTACATTTTAGAACAACTTCAGACATAAGGAATTGTTGAAGAGAGTACAAAGAATTTCCACATTCTCTTCTAGGTCTACAAAGGACTAGAGTTCCCAAATGCTGATGTTGAGTCATATTTGCTTTGTCATTCTCTGCCTTTGTCTTTTCCAGAACCCTTTAGGAATTAGAGTTGTGTTGTTAATAGATATGGCAGAAAGCTTCTTCAGAAATGACCCTTTGTGGTCTTCATGATGATAAGCCTAAGTTCTTATGTCTCTAGGAACAAAGGTTTTCCTGCAGGAACAGCTCCTCTTCCTCTTCCCTCTTTATTTTGGATTTTGGAGATTTCACATAGTACGTTACACATGCTAAGCATTTACAAATTTGTTACCCATTAAACTACACCCCAGCCCTGTTTTTACTTTTTATTTTGAGACTAAGTTTCTGGTTTTGAATTTAGTCTGTATGTGACTAGGCTTTGAACTTGTGATCCTCCTGTATTAGTCTCTCTATCACATAGGGTTATAGGCTTATGCCACCATGTCTGGCTTAATCTCATTCCTGTTTGGATTTGAATGTACCTTAAAGGTCCACATGTTAAAGGCTCAGACCAAGAGTCATTCTATGAGAGAACATCATGGACCTTAGAAATTAGGGCTGAGTTGGATGTTCTTAGGGTCATCGATAGTGTGTCTTCAGAGGGGATTGTGGAATACAGCCCCCTTACCCCTACCTCCTTGTTCATGCAGTAAGCAGTTTCCTCTCTATTGTTTCTTCATCAATGCCATCTGGCACTTCTATCAGACACCCAAAGTAATAGGTTCACTCAGTGTGCAACTGTAAGACAAAGTGACCCTTTGTCTTTGTTTTAGGTATCCAGACATTTTGTTAAAGTAACTCTTTCTGTGTTTAGAAAGGTGATGAAGATGACAGAATGATTTTGAAAGCAGACATTGAAGATGACTAAGTCATTACTATATTAAATCCCCGAATGACTCTCTGGAGAAGACCATCTCCTGACTGGCAAGTGAGGTGGTACTTTAGCCAATCTGTTCTGTAGGACTTTAGCTTTTTTTTACCTAACATATCCCTGATGCCTGGGACACAGGCTCTCCTAAGAGGTGTTCTCTGTGCTCCAGTCTGGAAATTGCCTGAACATCAGTCTCGAGTAAGTACCCTGGTGGAGAGAGAGAAGCCACTCTTTCCTTGGACTTGAACCTTCTACCTGAGAGTCCCATGGCTCTTCACTTGATTTAGACTTGGAGGGGATAGAAGAAACATATCTTATCTTTCTCCTATGTCCTGGAAAATAGCTTATACCTTTTGTGGTGTTTTGATAGAGAATCTCTCTACATTCCAGTCCAAGCAGGACCCTGAACTCCTGATCCTCTTGTGTTAACCTCCAGAGTGCTTTGAATAAAGGTTTGTATGTCCCACCTTGCCTGGCCCCCAAGTAACTTGTTTGAGCAATGCATTTTTCCCTAGAACTTGTGACAGTGAGGATTTCATTATTGTCCTCCACAAGGCAAGGGATTATAGATGATCCTAGGGTTGACTGAGCTAAGCTTATCTTCCAATTGCTAAATAGGCCCCAGCGTTGAGGGCACAGTGTTGTAGGGCTCCAGAGGTAAGTGGTTCTTCATGGACTAAGGGGGATCTGAGGCCTATGATTTCCAGCTGAAGGCCTTAGAGCTAATTCCAGGGTGGTGGGGAAAGTCCTATTCAATACACTGATGCTTCCTATCCTCCCTCCTTAAGGAATTCACAGACAGGCTTCAAATTTTATGTCTACAACATGACATTACACAGGAAGAGTAGGTAATATGGAAACGAGTTCAGGAATTGAGGTCTAGTCACTGAAGACATGGCAAAAGGTGGTATAAATGATCAAACTTGTTCTGGCCTCTGCTGTTTGGGAAGGCCCTGCCTGACTCTGAGATTCATTGAGAAGCATTAGGTGCCTACCTAAATCTTGCAGGGAGTTTCTCTCCCCCTCCCCTTGGACTCCTGGTCAGGCTGCCTACCCCACCCTCCTCAAGGAACACACATGTAGTCTTCAAATTTGATGCTTTCTGTTTAACAGCTAAAATTTCATTTTTCTTTCAAATTTTAGTTTGAAGTTTACATTTTAATTTTAATGTTTTATGCTGTAATCATAAAGTCTGGTTCTCTTGGACATCATTAATCATCTGTTCCTCCTATCTTTAGCATCTTCTTAGTTTTATTGTTAGTGTCATGAATACCGTCCAGAACATCTATAAAATGGTGTGTGTGTGTGTGTGTGTGTGTGTGTGTGTGTGTGTGTGTGTGTGAGAGAGAGAGAGAGAGAGAGAGAGAGAGAGAGAGAGAGAGAGAGGAAAAAGGAGATAATGAAGGATTAGAGGCAGGAAGATGGGGAAGAAAAGGAGGGAGGTGACACGAAGGAGCTTCAAAGACCCCAGCCACCAGCTTCACCCCTTCTCCACCCTTCGCCTTCCTCTCCTAGCTCCATCTTCTGCCTTCCAAACAAACTGACATCCTGCAGGGATACCCAGAAACTAAGGTATGGTGTTAGATTCAGTCGAGCCTGAAAGATCCAACTTCTTCCCAGGGGGCAGGGATGGGTACAGGCAGGTTGCCCAGCAGAAAGACCTGGGTTGAGTTAGGGAGAACCAGTATCAGGCAGTGATAGACATTTGAATGTTAATAGGAAATTAGAGACATTTGAAACCAAAGTGAGGACACTGTCAGTGGTGGAGCTGTGCCCTTTGCAGGCCTCATGGTAGGGGTGGTGATGGAGGCTGGATCTGAGGGAGGAGTGGGAATGCTCATACTGGGCCCCATATGGCTGATCTTGGGACACACTCACCTTTACTCATGCCTTTTAACTCTTCAGTATAGGAGGATAATGGCTTTTCCATTCCCTTCATAGCTTCTTCTCCCATCTGAGCTTTTTCTGCTTTGGATTTAAATTTAAGGCAGAAGAGTTCACACCAGCAAAAGTAACTTCATTTGTACTCATGATTCTTACTTCCTACCCGAGTCCAGGGCATCATGGGCAGCACTTTGCTGAGAGTCAATATTTCCCTCTCCCAGGGAAAGGCTGACAGGAGGACACACAGAAAAACCTAATGTACATACACAAAATCTCTGGGGAGGTTGTTGTGTACACTGCCTCTGTCTCCTCTGGAGGCCATGCTTGTGCCCCTGGGATTGTGCCTGAGAATGAGGCTGCCCCAGAAGTCAAAATCCTGCCACTGATAGAGACCTACCCAGAGGGCTGCAATTTTGCTTCTTCCATGGATTTTTTTTTCCCCTCATTGGCAGGCCCAGGGGCTGCTGCATTTCCTGTTTTGGCAGATGTCTCATGGGATGCTGCAAGAGGGTAACAGGGTGAAAGAAGAAATAACTGCTCAACCTGACCCCAGAAGACATGACTGGCTTATCTCTTCAAGCTCTGGCTTTGGAACTTACTCTCTGTGAGATGGTTCTGGTCTTCTGCTTCCCTGTGGACTGCCCCCATTTCTTTAGGGCCCTTTAGAGTGATTAGAATTCAGGGAGATCTTTCATGTTGGCAGGAAAGATCACATCACTTTAAAGAGATTCCCCCACTTTTCATCTCTTATGCTGGCTTCCCTAGTCCCTAGGATCTTACTCTGCAATCTTTCATCTATTTCCATTTCTTCTTTCACATGATTCATTTACCCTCAGCCCTGGGAGCTAGTGTAGGGAGGGGGAAAGACTCACCTTTCCCTGCTCCTGGGGCAGAGGCAATCTCTGGATCATCTACAAAGGAGGGAAGAAGGACCATGTCAAATAGAGAACAATGGTTAAGCCCTATCCCATTAACTGCCCAGAGTTCTCTGAGCTCAGGACTAGCCTTGGAGAGATGGGAATGCAATCTCTGCTTTGCTCTGGTTCTACTAGAAATGCTTTTAGATGTTTAATCTGAATCCCTCTTTCTATTGTTTCCTCTGTGGCCTCAGTTACTCATGTCTACATGAAAATGGAATCATTCTCTTTGATAGGTTACTGGGCATGCAAGTTTCATAATGAAAAGGGAAGAGACTTGGTCTGTTGTGGTGATGGAGCAAGACTGTCTCTTCTCAATGGATATATGGACTCCAGCCCCTCACATCTTTGTTTATCTAGTGAATACAGCACATAGAATGCATCTGTCAGCATTTTAGAAGCTGGGAACAAAGCTGTGAGCTGTGAGGAAAGCTGACAGTCCATGGGACAGTTGGAAGAATAAATATGATGACGTTAGTGATAGTTCTAGTAAGGGAAAATTCAGGAGGCTACACAACACAACACAACAAAACATAATACAATACAACAAAACAAAACAAAACAAGAATCACGACTGTTCTGTGGCTTCAGTAAGGCTACTCTGAGGAGATGCATTCACATAGAGAGGCAAAGGATAAATGTTTGAAAATTGGGTGGGAGGGTGGTTGGCACTGCCTGGGTGAAAGGACAGGGTGAGGAACAGGGAGAAGGATGCATGAAAGTCTTAGGGGTGGAAATGGCTCAGCTTATTGAGGAGAAGACGATGTCAGAGTGACAGAAGCAGAGTGGGCAGACTCATTGAGGGGCTGGGACTGTAGCAACAGGATCAGGGCTGAGCATGGGGAGTCTTTTGAAGAATGAGGGGTGGCAGAAGCACATTTAGGAGCACTGCCTCTGCTGAGGAAGGGACAAGGGGAATCAAGGCAGGGGACAGTTTCCCAGGGTCTATAATGCTGAGTGCAGGACAAGGGTTAATAAGGCTGAGTGCTGGGTAAGAGTCATACTCTCGGGCCCAGGCCAGTGGCCCAGCTAGAGTTGACAGGAAGAGGAGAGCAGCCAGTCTCATGCTTCTGTGAACTCAGGTGTGTCCACTCAGGGCGTGCTGCAGAGGCCTCAGAGATCCTCTGGTCTAGGTGTCTCTACTGCTTGTCTGGACCTCTTTTAATCATGACAGAGACTAATGGGAACCAGCCTCCCGGTGGTGTGTTTGCTCCTCCTCTTCCACCTCTCCCACCTCAGAGCCATCTGCTAAGTCTACAGGAGCCAGCTGGGCCTGGCTGGTGCTTGTCTTCCCTCTATGTAGGTCCCGGATAGGTGTTCTGGAACCATCCGGATTGGCATCTTTTGCTCGCCCTTTCCTTTGCCATTGTGTTTATCACCTAGGCTTCCATGTCTGATGACATCTGGGGTCCAGGTGAGACTATGAGGGGTTTTTGGGGAAGGCTGTGGCAGGAGTACTTTGATGAGTCATTTCTCCCTGAGTGTAGGAGCTGGAGGGCCCCTCAGATTCAGTTTCGTCAGAGCAAGTGGCGGGCTGGAGCTCCTCCAGAGTAGGCCAAGCCAGTTCTAAGAGGCAGCCCTCAGAGCCCTGAGAACACATTAGACCCAGGTCCAGAGAGGTTCTTTCTTTAGAAAAGAACCAGCCTCTGTAGGCCCTGACTAAGGCATCATCAGTCCCAGCTAATGATTCTCAACCCCAGAAAACCCTTCTGGTGAGAGCAGGGAGTCAGCTCTCAGCTTGCTTTTCAGAAGGGAGAGGGTGGCCATGGTGTGCAGAGGTCACATTAGTGAGAAAGGCAAAGGTGCTTGTAACTGCTTGGAATCATGTTTGCTTTGGGTAGCAGGAATAGTGCTGGAGACAAGTTTATGACTTGATTTTGTTTTTACTAGCTCTGTGGCTTTGGGCGCGGTGATTCACCTGCCCTACTTCAATTGTTTTTATTTGACAGTGAGAAATAATCATTATTCTCTCCAAGGTTAATATGAGGGATATGTATGCTGTGGTTGTCCATCCCCTTCTTCTACCTATTTCAGGAGCTGATGACAATATGGTGCTTTGTTTACTGACCATAAGAAAACCAATTACTGTTTAGGACTCTCTAGGGAACAGGCATTTCCCCAGGGCTTTGGGGAAAGCAGTCTGTGATTGTCTTTCTGTGGTGCTTTTCCTGTGCTGTCTCAGACATGAGTAGGTTATGGTCTTGCTTGGTACACAGTGGGTCAGGCCACAGAAAGAAACAATGGAGAGGCAGTGATGGGAGGCAGGAAAGAAATGCAAGCCCTTCCTGGTCCAAGAGGTTGTGTATCTGCTTCACTATTTGATACTGGAGTGATTTGGGGCATGCCACATAATCCCAGCTCTCCATGTTGGAAGTATTCAGAAGAATCCAGGATACAAGTGAAGTTTAAATAGGAAACTCAATGGAGACTCTTGGAGGACCCTCTTGGGGTGACCCTGATAGTCACCCCACATCGCCACAGGAATTTGTTCTATCCTGCCTCCTTTTCTCTCCTGTAGTTAATAGGAACCTGTCTTGGTTCCCCATCTTCTATCATATCAATGCCATTACCCCTACCCTTTCCTAGCTTTCATTTATGCGAAAGCTGTTAGAAAAGAGTGCATACTTTGATTCATCATTGTTTTACTTTACATTCCCACTTGTATCCTGGAGGAGTGCTTGCCAAGGTAGAAAACACAGTTGCTGCTGTTCACCTCTCTTTCTTGACCTTTGAGGGTTCATGACACTGTTAACTAGCTTTCATCCTATGAAATGCTAGTCTTTTCTTCTGTCCTCCTCCCCCTCCCCTTTCCCACCTCATTCTTCCCTGACACCTCGGTATTTTCTATTGTTTTATTTGGAGCCTTTTTCTTCTTCCCCTTACACATGCTCCTGTGTGAGTCAAATTTATAATTCCTGCCTGTTCATCAACTCAGACCTCTCCTGAGCATTAATAACCAATAGCTGATGGGCAACATATCCTACAGGTTGAAAATGGGTCTCACTTGCCTTGCCCAACATCTTTACCCATCACAACCTCTCCCCCTTTACTATTTTATTTGTTTTTGTTTTAATTAATAGTACTAACATTCACTCTGTAATCTAGACAGAGACTGGACAATAATTTTCCAATATTCCTTCCTGCCAGCTTCTCTGTTACATGGATGTAGAGATTGGTCCCTCTTGATCATTCCCAGGGCCTCTGTTTTTGCAGCCTCTGTCTTTGCATCTTGCCATTTCTATTCTTTACTAAAATAGCCCCACAGATGATAGTTTCTATTTCTATCTACCTTCAGTGTAAGTGATTTCTAGTATGCAAACCCCTAGGCAGAGTATGCATTGCCTTTTGTGAGTTGGATCCTATCTGTCCTTTCTTTTTTAATTTCTTTCTTCATTTATGTGTGCTGTGTGTGTGTGTGCAGTGTCTGCAGTGGCAGAAGAAGGAAATGAATTACATTAATCCGTTGGAAACCAGAAGTTCCACCTTTATACTCATTAAAACAAAACACAACAACATACCACCACCACCACCACTTAACGAGGGTCTGGAAAGATGGTTGAGCAGCTTTTCTAGAGGACTTGAATTTGGTTCTGAGGATCTATATCAGGTGACTCAGAACTCCAGCCTCTGGGGATCCAAGACCCTCTTCTGTCTACTGCAGGTACCTGAACACATATGGCATACACACACAGATAAAGAAACACACAAATAAAAATAAAAATAAATCTTAAAGAGAAAAGAAACAACCAGCAGCAAGTAACCATCCAGATTCAATATTTGTTTGCTTTTTATGAGGTAAAACTTACATACAATGCAAGGTATGTTTTATCTTGTCATTTTAGCAAATCTGTCTACTGATTCCAATTAATATTTATGTTGCCAGTAATCTAGAAAATTCCCCAGTGTCCCTTCCCAAGCAACCCTTGCCCTAGCTCCTAGAGGCAAACAGAGCTGCTTAAAAAATATTTATTTTTCGTGTGTGTGTGTGTGTGTGTGTGTGTGTGTGTGTGTGTGTATACCACATGTGTGTGGATGCCATAGTGGCCAGAACAGAGTTATAGGGAATTGTGAATTATCTGACATGGATGTTTATAACTGAGCTCAGATCCTTTGCAAGAATAGGAAGTGCTCTTAATCACCGAGATACTTCCCTAGCCTCCACAGCTGCTTTTCCAATGCACTCTTTGCTAGAGTATCTGTGGGGTTTGTCCTGTGAATATAGTTGGAGAACCTTCTTCTCTACTAGTGGGCTTGACTGGAGAAACCTGAAGATGCAGGCCACAGAAGCTTCATTGAGTCAGAACAGGAAGCACATATTAAACAAGTATTTATTGTCATTACTAACCCTCTCATTTTTTCTCTTTCTCTCTGTGTGCATGTGTGTCAAGATTAGGGGACAATTTTGTAAAGTTAGTTCTCTCTTTCCACCTTTACATGGATCCCAGGGACCAAACTGAGGTCTCCAGGCTTGTACTGTGGGTGGCAAGTCACTTTACCTATGGAACTATCTTGTTGGCTCCTCCACACACATTTTTATAAATGTTTAGTCTCCAGAGTTTCCTGGTGAAGAGGTCTCTGAGAGTAGACTTTGACTCATCTGGGTAGCTCAGGTCAGGGTCCCAAGACTAATCCCAGAGGACACATGAGGATATAGGGAGCATGTAGCGTAGGAGAGAATGTTTGTGCTCTTCAACAGATGGCTTTCACAAGTGAAGAAAAATAGAAGATATCCTATGTGGATCTCTAGCCTCCACATTCATTCATGGGCAAACCCACTCACAGACAAACACATGCATAAGGCAACCCCCCCCCCACATACTCATATACACATACATAATTAAGGAAATGCTACAATAGAGTTGTAGACAATGTGATCTCAGGTGTGTGCCTTTCCCTGCTTCTGAATATCTGGATATAGTTCTAAAGGGTCAGACCAAGCTCAGGTTCTTCCCTAATCTTCAGCCCTTGTGATGCATCCATAGAACTCCTCAAGACTCCAGATAGTAAGGATAAGATGCACAGAGAACCAGTTTCTTCAGGATAATTTGGGTAACTCATGTGTGATCCTGAGGCTTTGTGGGGTTGGAGGCAAAGAGGAATTGCCAGAGAGTTGGAAGCAACTGGACCTGTTTACTGTTGAGATTCTAGGAACTCAGAGACCTGAAATGCTCCCAATTGGCTGCAAGCACTGGCTTCTTCTGGTGCTCTGACACTATGTGGAATTCCAACATCATCTGAGATTTAAATACACTTAGTGGAAAAGGTTGTAGAGAGGTCATTTTATCCATAGCCATCAGACTAGGAGAAAGAAGAACTTGAATGGGCAGGTAATGGTATAAAGGAGAGAGTGAGAAGTAATGCCTTTCCTTAAGTTCTATCATTGTCTAGAAGCATAAAATTCTTGCTAGGTCTTGTTTACTTTGTGTTATACATTTGTAGCCTTGCATTCTCAGTGTAGGGACAGTGGAGGAAATCTTTAGTTCTTCTAGCTTTATCCAAGTATAGTCACCCCTAAGTATCTTTAGAGAAATCAGCTAATGATCACCAGGGGGGGCCAACATCTACAAATGCTCATGACCTTTAAAAAAATGGTATAGTATCTGCATAGAACTTAAAATATCCTCCACATACTTTATATCACCCATAGATTACCTATAACTCCTAATGCAATGTGAATGGTATATTATGTAGTAGTTATGTAACAGTTAGCAATAGATAAAAAAGACTGTGTATATTTGGTATAAGCACAATTTTGAAGACACTTTTTGATCCCATTAGTTAGCTGAATTCTCAGATGCTAAACCTGCAGATATAGAGAGCTGGTTGTACTTTATAAATGTTTTAAAATTTATTATTTATTCATTCATTTATGTATGTATGTATGTATGTATGTATGTATGTATGTATATATGTATGTGCACACAGTGTGTGCAGGAGCCTGCAGAGTCTAGAAGAGAAGAGGGTGTCAGATCTCCTGGAACTGGAGTTACATACAGGTGGTCATGAGTCACCATATGAACTGGATTTGGCTCCTCTGAAAGAGTAGTCAGCACTCTTAAATGCTGAGTCACTGCTCTATTTTTGCTGTACTTACTTTTAATACACAATAAATAAACTTGTTCCCCTCACCACTGGAGAAATCCAGCTTCCATATCAACATCTGTCAGGTCCCAGAAGCTTCTGCTCTTGTGAGCACTAATCACTGAGGTTTCTTCCTGCTGATGAATGCTGTTTGATCTGTTGGATTGTTTTTAGTGTTTCCTGTGCTCAGGGCCCTCTGCAACATGAAACAGCCCCTTACTCTGAGTTTCTCTGAGCACAAGGCAACAGTTTTGTCTTTGATAAAAGTTGAACTAAATTCCAGTATAAAACCCACTTCATCAGTGTTTATTAATGAGTCCCTGGGGAAGATGGTGAGCAGAGTCCTTTACTCTTTCCTTAGATCTTCAGTCTTCTCTGGCCATCCCCTCTGTCACATTCCACTGCCCTGTTTAACTTTGTTGTCTATTTTCCCTTCTGATTTTTTAATTATCTTTATCTTTATTTTTCCCCTTATTAAACACAGTCTTTTCTCATACAATATAATCTGAATACCATTTCCTCTCCCTCTACTCCTTCTAGTTCCTTCTCATCTCTTTTCTCATCTGAATCCACTCCTTTTCTGTCTCTCATTAGAAAAGAACACACTTCTAAGAGATAACAACCAAACATAACAAAGTGAAACATCATTAAGATAAAACAAAAACTAAGCCGGGCGTTGGTGGCGCACGCCTTTAATCCCAGCACTCGGGAGGCAGAGCCAGGCGGATCTCTGTGAGTTCGAGGCCAGCCTGGGCTACCAAGTGAGCTCCAGGAAAGGCGCAAAGCTACACAGAGAAACCCTGTCTCGAAAAACCAAAAAAAAAAAAAAAAAAAAAAAAAAAAAAAAAAAAAAAAAACTATCACATCGAAGTTGGACAAGACAAACCAACAGAAAAATAAAACAGCCCCAAGAGAAGGCACAAGAGACCAAGTTGTTCACACATTCAGGAGTCCCATAGAAGTACTAAACTGAAAGCTATTGTGTATACGCAGAGGACCTGGGGCAGAAGCATGCAGGCCCTGTGATTGCTGCTTCAGTCTCTGGGAGTTCCTGTGAGCTTTCCTCAGTTGTTTTAGAGGGCTTTGTTCCCCTGGTGTCCTCTGTGCCCTCTGGCTCTTAAATTCTTTCTGCCTCCTCTTCTGCAGGGTCCCCTAAGCTCTGAGAGGAAGGTTTTGATGGAGGCATGTGGTGGTATTGTGTTCCCCAAAATATTGTGTACCTTAATAAACTTATCTGGGGTCAGAGAACAGAAAAGCCACTAGAAAGGCAGTGATAGCACACGCCTTTAATCCTATCATTCCAGAGGCAGAAATCCATCTGGGATCTCTGTGAGTTCAAGGCCACATTGGAAACAGCCAAGCATGGTGACTCACACCTTTAATCCCAGAAAGCGAGCCTTTAATCCCAGGGAGTGATGGTAGAAAGCAGAAAGGTATATAAGGCGTGAGGACCAGAAACTAGAAGCATTTTGGCTGGTTAAGCATTCAGGCTTTTAAGCAGCAGTTCAGCTGAGAGCCATTGGGATGAGGACACAGAAGCTTCCAGTCTGAGGAAACAGGACCAGCTGAGGAATTGGAAAGGTGAGATAGCTGTGGCTTGTTCTGTCTCTCTGATCTACCAGCATTGACCCCAATAACTCGCCTCAGGTTTGACTTTATTAATAAGAACTTTGAAGATTCATGCTACAGAGGCATTTCATTTAGAGCTGTGTATTCTAAGGTCTCTCTCAGTACATGCCTATTTACATCCTAATGGGTGCCAGACTTGGTTATAGTCAGCATCAGTTAGACTATTTCAGCTCAGTTCTCCCTCTTCCTACTACCCAGGGGGACGTGACTTTTCTCAGCTGGGAAAACAGAAGGGGATAAGCTACCATTTGCATTAAGGAAAACAACCACAACAGGCCAGCTCTCAGCAACATACAAGTGCTTCATATAGACAGAACCTCAACCCCTTGTCCTGTAAGTGGCCGTTTCTTCAGAGAAAACACTGAATTTTGATTTTTTTCTCTACTAATGCTTCCAGTTGACAGGATGTTCACAGCAGATGTAGACTCACACTGAAGAAACACAGCTTTTCCCAGTTTTTCTAGAGGAATTCCCTACAAACCCTGCAAATATAACACTCTATTAGGTATGTTCAGTTTTTTTTTAATTTCTTTTAACCTCATCTTACCTCTCCTTTTCACATTACTCAAAGCTCACTGCATATTTCCTTAAAGTACAAACCATGTGCATCTGAAAAAATTATGCTATTTCTTGAGAAAGAGGATGTCTACAGCTGTTATTTTGGTTATAAATTATTGTCTAATAAGAATGATGAATTTGGTTTGTGTGTCTAAGGTGAGACTAGGGAGAAGGAGGACCCCTCCTGAAGGTTCCTGACAGTTCTGAGACATGGAGTCTCAGCCTCCAGTAAACTCTATGCCTCTCCTGTGTGCCCCCAGACCTGAGCTATCACCTCCCAAATTAGTACATGTTCCCAGATTTCTGGCTGATGCCACATAGAAACCAGAGCAACTGACCCTAGGAGCACTCATGAGTTTGTGTTTGGCTGTGCCATTGATATGTTCCTGGGATTTGAGGTGGGAGACAGATCTTGTTGTGAAAACAGGCTAGGATCAGGGAGTCAGAGCCCAGGCAAGGGACTTGCAGCTTTCTGCTGACTGTCAGGAGACCAAACAAGTCCCAGTGAGACACAGGTCAACCTGTGGGTCCTGGCAGGAAGCTGTCCTTGGTCACTCAGGATTCTGTTTGTTGGACTGTGAATCCTGATTCTTGTTTTTTTTTAAATTCTGTTTATTCTCCATAAATTATATATATATATCCAGAATACTTCTGCTGAGCTAACTGTATTAAACAAAGCTTGCTTTTCTCTACAGTATCTGGGAGGACTTCACAGGCCATTATGAGGTGCCATGGCATTGATATTCTCCAGAAGTACTTATAGGGTCAAACTCTGGCTACCTCTCTCTCTCCCCCCCCTCTTTTCAGGCACAAAATTCGTACCATTTATTAGTTTAGAGCTAAAAAGAGAAGACAGTTCTTACATTTAAGACTTATTTCCCAACTTTCAAAAAGGGTCAGGAGTGTGACAACAAAAACAGCCTTGACTGAGCATAGCATCTGGGTGAGACATACTGTCTCCCAGAGCTTTGCATGATTCTGGACCCTACTGTAGGGATGATGCAGCCAGCCTGAGTTTCCCAGTCTACTGAGTAGAGCTACTCTGTACCACTGATCCTACAATGTTTCCTAATTTTGCTGTAGGGGACACTTAGAAGCATTTCCCATCACTGGTTATTCATATTCATGGCAAGCATCCTGCCACATGACAGGCTCATCTGTCTATGTTTGTGAGTGACACTTTCAAGAAGTATTTCTGCTAAGTGGCTAAGAGGACCTGTGTTCTCATGGATCTGCTGTTTGCTTTGATCTTCTTTGAAAGCCACCACCCT
This sequence comes from Peromyscus leucopus, assembly GCF_004664715.2. NCBI lineage: Eukaryota > Metazoa > Chordata > Mammalia > Rodentia > Cricetidae > Peromyscus > Peromyscus leucopus. The sequence continues at coordinate 254,605 of NC_051080.1, read as the reverse complement.
CCCTGGGCTTCCGTCTCTTCCACTGAAAAACAAATGGGCTTTGCTAAAGTCTTCTCAGGCTCCTGAGACCTTCCTAGGTCTCTTGGTACCCTCAGTTGAGTCAGGACTGTTTGAGACTCAAGCGCTGAAGCTCTCCCACGGTTGACAGCTTGTCTTTCCAAGAAGTGTCCTGAATACATGCCTTACTGGTAGTATTCACTTTTATAATGAACTGTGAATCCTCAACGTGTCTGAAGGCCATATAAAGAGAGATTAGAGATTAGAAGATAATGTGAAAATGAGGCACTATGGCATAATTTTTTTTTTTAAATTCACACTTAAAAAAACAGAGGAACTAGTTAGCAAAGGCCCGAAATTGTGGATAGTGTTTACAACAGAACTAGACAACAATATCCAGATATGAAGACAAACCACCAGCTGACATAAGACAGGCTATCAGAAATCTGGCAGTTCAGGAGAAGACAACACTGAGATACTCAGCAGATCATGCCCAGAGAACATTGCAGATGAGCATGAGAACTCATTTGAAGCCAGAGGAGTTTCTCTCAGTTAGTTTGGGGTGCAGGTCACGTAGTGAGGTCAGAAGGTACAGGCAAGTGCAGCTAAGCCTAGTAACTGTAGATCCAGACTGCCATGGCACTCACTTAGGAGCAGAATCCTTGGGAATAGACTGAGAACTAAGCAGAGAAGGGACAAGAGAGAAGGTAATAAGAGAAGAAAGTGTAAAGGTAGGGAAAGAGCAGAGTCAGGAAATCCCAAAAAGCAAGCTGCCAAGTATTTCTTTTAAAATGAAAAAAACATTATTTATGCATATGCCTACATGTGCATGTATGTATATGGTTACCACATGCTTGTAGTACCTGTGGAGGCTGGAAGAGGATGTTGGACCTCCTGGATCCAGGTGCTTGTGAGCTGCTATGTGAGTGCTGGGAACCTAACCTGGGTGCTGCAATGAAACCATCTTCTCCATCCCCATGTATTTCTTTTAACACTATAGGAAAACAACAAAAGAGAGAATTCTGTGTGGCTACAGAAACTTCCCTGAGGAGCTGGGAAATGGCTCAGTTATAACATGTAATGGGGAGGCCAAGAAAGAAGGATCCCTGGAGCTTTTCAGCCAGCCAGTCTGTCCAAAGCAGTGAGAGATCCTGTTACAAAATAAAAGATAGCCAGCAACAGATCAAGATTTTGGACTTTAACCTCTGGTCTCTACAGAAACAAGTATATATCTGCACATACATACACAGACATACAAATAAAATTATTAAAAACATTTCTATAGACAAGGCATACCAAGAAAGCATGCTCACAGAAATGTTGAAATTTTGTAACTTTATTTTCTTTTCATTTCTTTTAAAATTTGTTGTGTTTTGTGTGTATGTGTGTACATATGTGAACCCATGTATTGCATCAGTGTGCTCTAACAAATATTTTACTTGTGCTCTAACAAATAAAGCTTGCCTGGAGGTCAGAGGGCAGAGCCAGCCACTAGTTAACCATGGAGGCCAGGCAATTGTGGCAAACACCTTTAATCCCAGCGCTTGGAAGAAGGAAACAGGAAGTGATATAGCTGGGCAGAGAGAGGAAGTGACAAGGTGGGGCAGAGACAGCAGCTCAGTCCTTTCAGTATGAGGACTCAGGAGAGGTAAGAAGTCTCTCTAGTGACTGCTCCTTTACTTCTTTGATCCTTCAGCATTTATGCCAATATCTGCCTCCGGGTTCTTATTAAGACCAATCAGGATTTGAGCTACATCTGATGTCCAACTTTTGGGGCATGAATTTGTGAAAAAACCTCTTGCTTGTGGCTTTGCAGCCACTGGCTAGAGCTGCATATGGTGGGAGTCATTACCCCACTAGCTAAGGTTTTCCTTTCTTTTCTTCTGGGTGAGTTGGGATTTTTCTGTTACAGCGTCTTTGTACCAAATAGGTGTTTGGGCTCCAAACACTGCAGGAGACAAGAGTTAGCTGCTTTCACATGTTCCTCCATTCAGACGCTGGCTCTTTGGCTTCTTTTCTCCTGGTGGGTTGTGGGCTTTCCCTGGACCCTCTTCTCAGGCTGCTGCTGCACTAGGGAGCTGCTTGAAAACCCACTCAAGCTGTCAGCCTCACATCTTTATTGTCATCATCAGCAGATTGAGTGAGACAATTGGGAATTGTCTTTTTTTTTCTTAAGAAAATATTTTCATTCATTTTACACACCAATCAAAGATCCCCCTCTTTCCTCTTCCCACGCCCAGGCTCCCCCTCCCAAACCCACCCCCTCACTCTCCCCCGACAAGAAGGCAAGGCCTCCCATGGGGAGGCATATTCAGTAGAGGCAAGTCCAAGCCCTTCCCCCTGCCTCAAGGCTGCATAAGGTGTCCCATCATAGGTAGTGGGCTCCAAAAAGCCCCCTCATGCACCAGGGATGGATTCTGATCTCATTGCCAGGGGGCCCCAAGCAGCTCAAATTACATAACTGTCTTACCATGCAGTGGGCCTAGTCCAGTCCCATGCAGACTCCACAGCCATTGATCCAACTTTCATGAGTTCCCACTAGTTTGGTTTGGTCATCTCTGCAGGTTTCCCCATCATGATCCTGATGCACTTGCTCATAGAATCCCTCTTCTCTCTCTTTGACTGGACTCCTGGAGCTCTACCTGGTGTTTGGCTGTGGATCTCTGCATCTGCCTCCATCAGTCACTGGGGAGAAAAGCTCTGTGATGACAGGGTATTCACTGGTCTGATCACTGGAGTAAGCCAGTTCAGTTTAGGCACCCTCTTATTGATGTAACCAACCGTCTTATTAAATAAGAAACACAGAAACAATGTAAAAGAGAAAGCCGAGAGGTCAGAGCTCAGAGCTAAAATCTCACCCTTCCGCCTGCGGTGTCCCAGCTTCCCGAAAGAGACCTATTTCCTGTGTGTAAGTCGATTTTCCAGTCATACTGCCTTCTCATTGGTTGTAAACCCAAACACGTGACTGCCTCGTCACTGTATGTACAGCCCCCTAGGTCTTAAAGGCATATGTCTCCAATGCTGGCTGTATCCCTGAACACATAGAGATCTATGGGATTAAAGGCGTGTGCCACCACCGCCACACTCTGTCTATGGCTCTAATAGCTCTGACCCCCGGGGAACTTTATTTATTAACATACAATCAAAATCACATTTCAGTACAATTAGAATACCACCACACCCTCTATTGGTGAAATTATTAAGGCAACTCCATGTAGTTAAAAGGGAGGTTTATTTTGTGGGGTAACTTACAAGTGAAGGGATAGGTTACAGGGTCTGGGAAAGGTGTAGCACAGTCCACAGTGTTCTCTGCTGGGTCTAACTCCAGTGTCCAGGGTCCAGGAACCAAGAGAGCTCCCCCATCTGGGTCTCGGATCTTCAGGGGTCCTCTCTCAGCTCTGCCTTGTAGGTGTGACAGTTACTGAAGCCTCAAAGGGGGTGGTATTTCCAGGTCAAAGCTGGAATGGCTACCCACTACAACCCTCTCCACTATTTCTAGTAGTTCAATCTGGGATCATCCTTGGAGATTCCTGGCAACTTCCCTAGCACCGGGTTTCTCTCTATCCCCATGATATCTCCCTCTATCATGGTATCTCTTTCATTGCTTTCCCACTCCTTCCCTGTTCTAGCTTGACCATCCCATTCCCTTATGCTCTAATCCCTTATCCCCTAACCTCCATTGCTCACCCCTCAGCCCTAGTTTACTCATGGGGATCTCATCTGTTTTCCCTTCCCAGGGCAATCCATGAGTCCCTCTTTGGGTCTTCCTTGTTAGCTAGCTTCTCTGGAGTTGTGGGTTGTTGTCTGGTTATCCTTTGTTTTACATCTAGTATCCACTTATAAGTGAGTACATACCATGTTGTCCTTCTGAGTCTGGATTACCTCACTCAGGATGATATTTTCTAGTTCTATCCATTTGCCTGCAAATTTCATGATGTCATTGTTTTCTCTGCTAAGTAGTACTCCAATGTGTATATGTACCACATTTTCTTAATCCATTCTTCAGTTGAGAGGCATCTAGGTTGTTTCTAGGTTCTGGGCATTATGAATAATGCTGCTATGAACATAATTGAGCATGTGTCCCTGTGATATGATTGAGCATTCCTTGGGTATATGCCCAAGAGTGATATAGCTGGGTCTTGAAGAAGATTGATTAACAATTGGGAATTCTTAAAGGGAGGAATTAGTTAAAAGAGAGAGTTTTTTTTCTCACATTAAAAAATGAGAAACACTATTATAATGGAGGGAGTTATTTCTCTATATGATAATATGATGGAAAGTTTGAAAATGGAGCAATTAAATGAGAGGATAATTAATTTAGATGGGATTTACATAATGTAAATTATAAATATTATGTTTGATCATTTTTGCTTTATCAGTAAAAAAGTTGGTTAATATGAGTGCCAAGATAAAAGCTTTAGAAAAATTTATTAAAACAGATCATAGAGATATTCATACCCAGCCAGAGGAATTTAAAGGAGAATCAATCTCAGCATTGCATTATAAGGTTAGAGAGCAACAGCCTAAGTTTTTCAAACAGCCAATCTTAATTTATCCAGTAACCTTACAGGAACTGCCAAATGATAGATATCCCCAAGGCTGTGTAAGAGCTGAATGGACTCCTGTGCAAATGTTAGATTTGAGGAGATTCAAGGAAGTGGTAGTCTCATACACTTTCACCTTTTGTGAAGCAGATATTAAACTCACGGTCAACTTGTAATAGAATTATCCTTCAAGACTAGAGAGACTTGGTTATAGCAGTCTTGGATCCTGGTCCTCAGTTACAGTGGAAGACCTGGTGGAAAGATGAGGCTAAGACTTCCAGTAGAATTATAATAATATTGTAAATCATTTATAAATAACAATATTGATTAGATGAGCTTTCTCTGTTTCTCAGAAAATTGGAAATCGGTTTACCTCAACCCAACTATACCAAACTTGGGCATATGCCCAAAGGATGCTCAATCATACCACAAGGACACTTGCTCAACTATGTTCATAGCAGCATTATTCATAATAGCCAGAACCTGGAAACAAACTAAATGCCCCTCAACTGAAGAATGGATAAGGGAAATGTGGTGTATCTACACAATGGAGTATATTACTAGCAGTTAAAAAAATAACATCATGAAATTTGTAGGCAAATGTATGGATCTAGAAAAAAATCATCCCCAGTGAGGTAACCCAGATCCAGAAAAACAAACATGGTATGTACTCACTCATAAGTGAATATTAGCTGTAATGTAAAGTATAACCAGGCTACAATCCACAGCCTCAGAGAAGCTAAGTAACAAGGAGGGCCCAAAGAGAGACACGGGATTCTCTGGGAAGAGGAAATAGAAGAGATTACCTAAGTAAATTGGGGGTGGAGGGGAGAGGGATGGAAGTATGGGAACATGGGAGATCAAGTTGGGCAGGTTGGAGGTGGGATGGATGGGGAGAATAATGAAGTAGTTATCTTGATAGGGGAGCAATTTTGGGGGTAGGGAGAAACCTGGTGGCAGGGAAAATCCCAGGATGAAACACAAGGATGACCCCAGCTAATACTTCTAGCAATAGTGGAGAGGATGGCCTTCTCCTGTAATCAGATTGGTTACTATCTTAATTGTCATCAGAGAACATTCATCCAGTAACTGATGGAAGCAGATATAGAGATCTACAGCCAAGCACTGGGCCAAGCTCTGGGAATCCAGTTGAAGAGAGGGAGGAGGGATTGTATGAGCAAGGGGAGGGGGTTGAGATCAAGATGGGGAAACCCACAGAGACAGCTGACCTGAGCTTGTAGGAGCTCATGGACCCTGGGCCCACAGCTAGGGAGTCTGCATGGAACCAGTCTAGGCCCTCTGCATATGTGTGATAGTTGTGTAGCTTGGTCTGTTTGTGGGGCCCCTATCAGTGGGATCAGGACCTGTCCCTGGCACTTGAGCTGGCTTTTGGGAACCCATTCCCATGCTGGGTTGCTTTACCCAACCTAGATGCAGGGGGAGGAGACTGGTCCTGCCTCAACTTGATTTGCCAAGCTTTGTTGACTACCATGGGAGGCCTGCCCCTTTCTGAATGGAGCCAGAGGAGGGGTGGATAGGGGAGGAGGGTAGAAGAGAGGTAGGGGGAGGGGATGGGAGGAGAGGAGGGAGGGGAAACTGTGGTCAGTATGTACAATAAATGAAAAAAAAAAAGATGAGCCTTTTTCCCATTTATTGAAAAAGAGATTATTTTCTCATACAACATATCCTGATTACAATTACCCCTCTAACTCCTCCCAGTCCCCCCTCCTCTCCCTTCCAGATTTACTCCTTTTCTGTCATTAGAAAAGCACAGGCTTTTAAAAGATAACAATAAAACATAGTAAAATAGAATATAATGAGATAAAACTGATTGATTATTTTTGCTTAAAACTGAGTCCTGAATACCCTAGAAATCTCCATGGACAAATCTGATGTACTACAGTTTCTGACATTTATCATTAGGTTGCCTCTGATGTTAATGCTTCCACTGTTAGTCAGATTTCCATTGAACATTAGAAGTGGAACTCATGAAGTTCCCATACTGGTTAATTTTGAGTGAGAGTGATTGGAAATGATTTTGGAGAAAAAGAAGCTTACTCTTCTTGACAACTATATTCAAGAAAACCTTGACAAATGTCATCTTTGGGGCTTAAATCCTGTTCTTTGGTCCAGTATTTTCAATGTGATATTTCCAGGTACAATGGAGGGACTGTGGGTACCTTCTTAGTCCTTCAGGAAGACTTGCTACTATATCCAAGCTTTACAATCCTTGGATATTTTTGGTTTACCATGTACTTGTGTCTCAGCAACTAATGGTTATAGAAGTAATAAACTTTAATGGTAGCTTTGGTTTTAAACTTAAAGTGCCCATAAAATTACCATTAAAAAACTAGCACATCAAAAACAAACAAACAAACAAACAAACAAACAAACAACAACAACAACAAAAAAAGCCGGGCAGTGGTGGCGCACGCCTTTAATCCCAGCACTTGGGAGGCAGAGGCAGGCGGATCTCTGTGAGTTCGAGGCCAGCCTGGGCTACCAAGTGAGTTCCAGGAAAGGCGCAAAGCTACACAGAGAAACCCTGTCTCGAAAAACAAAAACAAAAACAAAAAAACAAAACAAACAAAACAAAACAAAAAAAAACTAGCACATAATTACTATGTATATTTGTGATATGTTAATTCATACATATAGTGTGTCCTGCTAGGAATTACTTATTGCTATTGATGGCTTACAACTAAGAAAAACAGAACTGAGTTGTCAGCCAGGAATAAAGTCTCTTTTAATCTTGCAGCCCCATCATCCTCAGTATGGAGTCTCCAGTGTGTTTATGTTTCCACCCTGGGGTGAGTAAAGGCCTGGAGAGTACTCGGATTCTTGTTCTCATCATCCTCAAGGTTGGTTTCTCTAGATTCAGGATACTTTTTTCCTATTAGGTGCTTTTTTCTAAGCAACAATTCTGTATTTTGGAAAGGGAACAATTGGTTGGCAGAACCTATTCTTTTGCTATGTAATTTATTCACAATCTACATTGAAGACCCATAATAAACATTTCTTGGAGACTAATGAATTGAATAAGATAAAAACAAAAACCAGCCGGGCGGTGGTGGCACACGCCTTTAATCCCAGCCCTTGGGAGGCAGAGGCAGGCGGATCTTTGTGAGTTCGAGGCCAGCCTGGTCTACAGAGAGAGAGATCCAGGAAAAGCGCAAAGCTCCACAGAGAAACCCTGTCTCAAAAAACCAAAAAAAAAAAAAAAAAAAACCAAAAAAAACCCCAAAAAACAAAAAAACCAAAAACCAAAACAAAACACTGAAAAAAAAACAAAACAAAAACAAAAACAAAAACAATGCACTGACAGGAAGAAAAATGAATAGAAGGGAATCTTTAGATGAAAAATAATTCCAAACTGTGGTGTCCAGGGAGTCACACTTGGGTGGCAACACCATAAACAAACAAAGAACAGATTAGGTAAAGGGTAGTGATCACTTGTATTGGGAGGAAAGGAGTTATGATAGATACAGAGTCCTTGGTGGGCTTTAAAAGTGACCATTACAAGTTATGATGTGTCATGGGGCAAATTTGTCTTGTGTGAACACTACCTCTGTCCAAGGAGGCCAGAAGAAGGAGACAAATCCCTTGGAGCTAGACTTAGAGGAGGTTGTGAGCCTTTCAGGTGGGAGCTGAGAAACAATTTTAGATCCTTTGGAAGAGTGTCAAGTGCTCTTAACTGCTCAGCCAATTCTTCAGGTCTACATATGTATATTTACTTTAAAATAACTATTTAAGGTATCCATTTATTCTTTTTGACTTTTGGTCTCTATTGTTTTACAATAAAATATTAAAACAAGCCTAGCCCTTTCCTAGAAAGCTATGCTGTCCAGATGTTAGCCCAGGTGCATTCTTGTGCACTCCTTTCTAAGCACTAATGGACCCCAGACAGCCCAGTGCCCTTTCCTCACACCATGATTTTGTGTGGTTGCTGCTTTTGCCACAAATAATTCTTCTAGATACAAAGCTGTCCCTGTGCTCAGGTTAGCTGATTCCCTTACAGCATTCATTTTTATAATTCTAATTCATTCAGATATCCATTCTCCTGACTCTGTTGCCATTTCATGGTTGATGTATTTTGAGTTGCTTCCTGCTGATCAAAACTGAAGAGTCTCGCTTTATTTTATAGAGACTCCATCTTCTTTCAGGGCTTCTGGCTTTGGCACTTTAGACTCTGTTCTTTGGCATTGCTCATTGTCCTCTTGGCAGTCAGAGTTTTAATCTTCTTAGACTTACCTCAGGTGATACACATCATCTGTATTCTGGCCTTCTCTCAGTCTTTTAGCCATGAAGCAGTTAGAACAGGTGTGAATCCAAGAGAAGGTGGGTGCCAAGCTCCAACTGCTTTCATTAGAAAGGCAGGGAGGGACTAAGCACCAGCTCCACAGCAGTAAGTTCATGGCTCTTTTATTTTTCCTATCCTAAAACTGATAGATAATATTGCATATACGTATTGTGAACAACATTTTGTCTTGAAGTATATAGACACTGAGGGGTGACTAACTCTATTTAACAAGCATCCATCCCCTCAGACATTTGTAGTGAGATCACTTTATATCCACTTGCTTTGCTATTTTCAAAGATCTCGTGTCCATGTTGTACCCTAAACCTAACACCTGGTCAGGGTTCTTTGATTACTTACACATACTGGGCCTTGTGTTCTGAATTCCTTTTAGTGGAAATGGTGTCCTTTTTCATTGGTATAACCCCAGTCAATAAGAGGTGTTCTATTGGCAATTTATTTCCATCAATGTCTCAGGCCATTTCTCCTAGAAGCTTTGTTGGAATTTTTTCAATTTCACATTAGAACTCTGTTCTGGCTAGTTAGGATCATAAATTAGTAGCTTTTCTCAGACTGTATCAAAAGTTTGAGGATAGCACACCCTTAAGAGAGTTAATGTCCACTGCCCAGGCTGATGAAATCTTTAGTTCTATATGCTAAACATCCTATTATATCTAAAATAGTCAATTTTTAGACTCCTATCTGCTAAGACACCTATAACCTATTTGGCATTAGCTTATTACAGTTGGTATATGGATTTTATGTACATTATTTATTTTATTTTATTTTACAATAAAAGGAGAGATATTTTATATTTTGTTTCTTTTTTTCCTAGTTAGAAACATTTTATTTAAATGTGCCAAATAAAAACCCACATTTTCAGAACATAAGATGTTAATACATTAAAAAAAACAATATTTAACTGCTGTGAATTATACAGAGCAATAACCCAAATCCATTTGGATTAGATGGTTGATGATCCTTCCCAGGTTACATTTTACAGACATAATAAATCCCTTATAATAATGTAAACAAAATAACTTCCCTAAAGGGTGAACTTGAGAACTTCAGTCCATTCTTTCAGGACTTGCACTTCTTCGTGGACTTCCTGATGGGGAACAACTTCTCTTAGGGGATGGAGATCTGGATTTTGATCGGCTGCTTCTTGGTTGTGAAATAGACCTGGATCTTGATCTGGATCTTGAACGGGATCTTGATTCTTTTATGGAACCAGACCTAGATCTTCTGAGTGAAGCTGATCTTGATCTACAAAGAGACACAGACCTTGATCTTCAGGAGATGCTGATCTTGACCTCCTTCCCCAGCTCCTGCTGTGTGAGCGAGAGTATCGCCTTTCTCAGGATCGGGAATGTGATCTAGATCTTGACCTGCTTCTTCTTCGACGGCTATAGTGATGACAGTCATAAGCATAATGTCCCTTTTCACCACACTCATAGCATCTATCATTAGGATCAAAGGGACGTCGGGCAGATGGTCTATCAAAACGAGATCTCCGAGGCATGCCTGTCGATAATTTAACCCTCACTTGAGAACCACAAATCACCTTCCCATTCAAGCCTCAGACTGCCTCTTCTGCATCTCTAGGATCTTCAAATTCCACAAAGGCACATCCTGGAGGATTTCTGGCTATCCATACAGTTCTTAAGGGCCTATAGTAACTGAATGCCCTTTCTAATGCTCCTTTGCTAGCACCAGTTCCCAGGTTACCGACATATACCTTGGTTTCTCCTCCATACCGCCTGTAATGTAACATGATGGCCGGTCCGTGTACTTGGCTTTAGCTCGCAGTGGTCACAGCCCGAGTAGCGCGGAAGCGGCCGCGCGAGCTTCCTTTGGAGACACTCCTGGAGTTACATGCATAATTACCATTAGAACTGCTCAAAAGTGCAAAGGTGGTAAGTAATTAGATCACTTACATTACTACCCTCATGGACCCTAGAGGATGTGGTTAGTCCATACAGAGATTTCTTTTTTTTTTGGTTTTTTTCGAGACAGGGTTTCTCTGTGTAGCTTTGCGCCTTTCCTGGAACTCACTTGGTAGCTCAGGCTGGGCTCGAATTCACAGAGATCCGCCTGGCTCTGTCTCCTGAGTGCTGGGATTAAAGGCGTGCGCCACCACCGCCCAGCACAGGGATGTTTTTATAACATAGACCTAGAAAAAAAAAAAAACCTCTGTTTTGGGCTTCATATCAGATTATTCTCTAAACTTAAAGGATGAATGTTTTGATTAGCATGCTGTCCTTGTCCCATATTGGAGGATTTCTTGATTAAACAGATCAGTGTGTGTGTGTGTGTGTGTGTGTGTGTGTGTGTGTGTGTGTGTGTGTGTAGTGGTAATGGTAGTAGCAGTCATTGTCATCATTGTCAGAACTACTATTCTATCATGAATATTTATGTGTGTTACAGGGAATTCATGGAGAAAATCTAACAGAAAAATCTAAATAAACCAAGAAATGGCAACAGAATCATGAGGATGGATATATGAATGAATTAGAATTATAAAAATGAAGAGTATGCTGTAAAGGAATCAGCCAACCTGGGCACAGGGCCAGCTTTTATTCTTTTGTAGTATATTAGCCTAATAAAATGCAACTTATAGAGAAAGGTTTTATTTTAGTTTATGATTCCAGGTTATATTCTATCATCATGGGGAAATTAAGGCAGGAACTTAAAAGAGCTGGTCACATCACATTCACAGTCAAGAGCAGACAGAAAAGAAGGTGTAGAAGTTTTCTTACCTGCTAGCTTGTGCTGAACTGGGTTTTTCCACTCTTAAATAGATGCAGGCCCCCTGCCTAGGCAATGAGGCCACCCACAATGGGTTGGGCCTTCTTTACCATCAAATTAGCTTAATTAAGACAGTATTGCACAGACATGCCCACAGTCCAACTCAAGGCAGACCCTTATTTAGACTGTTTTTCTAGGTGCTTCTAGGCTTTGTAAACTTGACAACTAAAGCTAACTATCACAATATGATTTCAAATACATTAGATGATTGACAGGGCCACTAAAGAGTGCTCTTATCTCCTTTGGTTAAATAGCTTGTCAAACATTGGCAGGCTTGAAAGTCATTGGGGATAGACACCTTTCTTATAATCAGGGGTCTATATAACTATAGTTCCAATTACTGATTTACTAATTGGGAAAATTATTTGTATTTTCGACCAAAGAATCATAAGATTATTATCTATTTAAAGTCTTCTTGGGAAAGAGGCTCCCCCATGTTAACCCTATGGCCTTATTACTCACCACGTGAGAAAAATCTGTTTTAGGAAAGCCATCTGTTCTAAGATGTTAAGAAATCATATAAAACCCACCCACCCCCCAAAATGTAGATTGGCACAATGGTCCCTTTGGCTATTTTCCACTGTTACCTGCAAGCATGCTTTCTACTAATGTGTAGCAAACCTTCCCTTTCTTCTGAGCTATGGTCTGTATTTATTGTCTGAAGACATTCTGGCTGCCTTTTCTTGTCTTTTAAATTTTTAATTTATTCTTCTCCCATACAATACCCCTACCACAGATACCCCTCCTTCTACTCCTCCAAGCCGTGCTATCCCCCACACTTCCCCTCTCTCCCAGATCCACTCCTCTGTTTCCCTTCAGAAAAGAGCAAGCCTCACAAGGGTATCAACCCAACATTGCTCATATCAAGGTTGTGCAAGGCAACCCAGTAGGAGGGAGAGGGTCGCAAGAGCAGGCAAAAGAGCCAGAGACACCTCCACTCCCCCTGTTAAGAGTCCCACAAAAACACCAAGCTAACAACCATAACATACATGCAGAGGACCTAGTGCAGACTTATGCAGGTTCTGTGATTGTCTGGCTGTCTTTTCAAGACTGAACCTAGGGTCATGTGTGATATTTGGTCATTGTATTGCTTCAGTTGCTTTTAAACTAGAGAAGTTCACTGTTTCCTTTCCAAGATCAAGGAAAGACACTCACTGTACATAATCTATTCATTCACCTTTCCTTCCTCCTCACCTGTCTTTTTTTGCTTCTTTCTTTCTGGCAGGCTCTCACTGTACATCTCAGGCTTACCCCAAGATCTTCCTATCTCTATCCCCTAAGTGCTGGGAATACAAGTGAGCAACACCAGGCTTCACTTTAATACTTTTCAGCTAAGAAACTAAAGGAAAAATGTGTTTGGAATAAGGTGGTAGGGCAACTGAAGTAGAAATAAAAGCAGGAGGAAGCTATGTAGAAATGAGACTTGCTTTTACCTAAGAAACTCTGGAGAGGGCTGAGCCAGGATTCAATAAACCTAAGAGACACTGACCAAGTGGATAATCATAAAGGCAAATAAGTAAATGGCCAACTGCAGAACTGGTAGTCTCTGTTCCCATGGAAAGAGTTTGCTTTGGCGCGAACACACAAAAGGGAGAGGAAATGGATCTGTGGGGGATTTTGGGCTCCCACAGGTGGTCACAACAGAAAAAAAGAAGAATGCAAAGGGACACAAGCTTGCCTATCAGCTCTATTTCAACAAATCCACACAACCTAATGTAAAGCCATTCTCTCATCATGCTTACATTTTTCTCTCCATTAGGCATTAGGTCTTCTGGCAAAGAGAAAGAATGTATCATAGAAAAGAATCACAGAAAGTTGTAGAAGCCTATGCTGGCTATATCTGTGGTATTGGAAAGAACTAAGAAAAAAGCGCCCTAAGGTACCTTATTTAGAAATATGCTAACAGATATTTGAGGGAAAAAAGAACCAAGAAGAATAAATAGGGCAACTGATTCACAATGAAAGCATTCATTTTATACAAAGTTGTTATGACTTAGAAATTACTTATTGGAGGCTAAATCCTATTGCTTGACAGATTTCTAAAAAGAAGAGCCAATCACTAAATACAAAAGATTTAATTATTTCTTTTTACTTACTCAGCCATGTATTTCTTTTATTTGTAGTTTGTGTTCAACACTAATAATTTCCATAACATGAGAAGTTAGTATGAATCAAAGCATAAGTACACAAACATCCAATCAAGTACAGGTACAATGCAAGGGAGTATTGCCTCTCACACACCACAGTAGCTTCATATCTGTGGGATCTAAGCATTCCTGTGTAGGTTTCTAAAGATGGAGAAAATGACTTCGCTTATCAATTTTATTGTGGATATGTTACATACCATAACACATATGCATCTGTTGTGTGTGGACATGCCAAGAAAAGATTTTTTTCAACCAGTGTCTATGTTTTAAAAGATTTCTGTATATCAAGAAAGTTAGAAAAAGAATTACTGTAATCAAGCCAATTTTCAGGCTACAGACCAATATCAAATTATCTAAAAATAAGCACTGATAATTCATATTGTTCCAATATGGCTATTATGGTCCACTGTGCTGCCATTCATGTAAAAACATGTACTGAAAGAGTAGAAAAGACTTTCTGAATTTCATGTGAAGTAGCTTCTCATTTTCAAGTCCCACATGCTTGATTGACAGTTGGCTCATTTGCTTATTTGCCTTTTGAATGTCAAGATTTGTATTTTTACTTTCATTGAAGAACATTTTAAAGTATGAAAATACTCCATATATATATGCACACACATAAGAAGAAGCATTTTGAAATAACCTGAGGTCAGTGTAATTCTACTCTCTCAAACTGGTTTGTGAAGTAAGACTTATTCATGATGACTGGATATTGGATAATGGATGATTGGTTTCCAAATCATCATTTCCTGGTGCATGTCAATTACTATATAAATGTCAAGTATGATGTCAAAATAAAGCCTCAAAGGGAGTGAAGTAAGAATGTTCAATCCCAAAGGGAACAGAGATCGCTTAAGTTTAACAGTGTGAAACTTTAGAGGTTATCACACCATGTTTGTAATTGTTAAATAATACACTGAGCATTTGTAGTAACACCAGTTAATTCCTTTCAATGTATACATGAATAGAATCATGGGAGAATTTTTTAACATTGCCTGTCTTATAGCTTTACAGGTTGAATGAACCAAGTGAAAACTGTATCTCCATTCCACATCCTATCCTTAACTCTAGAGAAAGCCTATGCCTGATTTCAAGATAGAGTCTTAACTGTCCACATTTCTTCAGGCATGTTTACAGAAATCATGTAAATTTTGGGTGTTATTCCTCTTCATCTTGAACATAAAACTCAGGCAGATTTAATATTGCAATAATCATCTTTCAAACCCTTTACATGTCCTTCAAACCAATCAAATTTGAAATTCTCAGTGTTTTCTGTTTAAATACAACAAGGTGTAGTAATAGCAGATTTGATGTGAACTTGCTTCTTCCTGGCAACAGTAGACTTGTAGTTGCCATTTGGGGTGTATCTAGAAGATGTGGAAGTAGAGATGTTTCCTTTCTTCAGTCTCTAACAGTAGACATATAGAAGACAAAGTGAGACCAAAATCAGGCTATTGACTGTAGGGATTTGCCGCTGCCATGGTGGTACCATTAGTTGATTATGTTCAGCAGAGGTATCCTGAAAAGAGTCCTTTGAAGGTGGCAAAACATGTTTATTTGGAATAAATCTGTGTGGCTAGGATAACTGCCAGAAGGAGCAATCCCAGGCTCATCTTCTGTACATTACTCTGCCCATGTCTGTTTCATAGGTGTCTTAGTTAGGATTTCTATTGCTGTGAAGAGACACCATGACCATGGCAACTCTTACAAAAAACCCCCAACAGTTAATTGTGGTAGCTTACAGTTCAGAGGTTTAGTTCATTATCATCATGGTGGGACATGGTGGCATGTGGGCAGACATGGTGCTGGAAAAGTAGCTGCAAGTCCTACATCTTGATCCACAGGCAACAGGAAATGAACTCAACTAGGCATAGCTTGAACATAGAAAACTTTAAAGCCCCCAGTGATACACTTCCTCCAACAAGATTGCACCTATTTCAACAAGGCCACACCTTCTAATAGTGCCACTCCCTATGAGTTTATGTGGGCCAATTACATTCAAACTACCATGTGGTGATATTGTGTTCCCCAAAATATTGTGTACCTTAATAAACTTATCTAGGGTCAGAGAACAGAAAAGCCACTAGTTAGGCAGTGATAGCACACTTCAATCCTAGCATTCCAGAGATAGAAATCCCTCTGGATCTCTGTGAGTTCAAGGCCACATTGGAAAAAGCCAAGCATGGTGACACACACCTTTAATCCCAGAAAGCCAGCCTTTAATCCCAGAGAGTGGTGGTAGAAAGCAGAAAGATATATAAGGCGTGAGGACCAGAAACTAGCAGCATTTGGCTGGTTAAGCATTTGGCTGGTTAAGCATTCAGGCTTCTAGCAGCAGTTCAGCTGAGAGCCATTGGGATGAGGACACAGAAGCTTCCAGTCTGAGGAAACAGGACCAGCTGAGGAATTGGCAAGGTGAGATAGCTGTGTCTTGTTCTGTCCCTCTGATCTACCAGCATGGACCCCAATAACTCGCCTCGGGTTTGATTTTATTAATAAGAACTTTTAAGATTCCTGCTACACTACCACATTCCACTCTATGGCCCCCATATGCTTGTAACCATATCATAATGCAAAATGCCTTCAGTCCAACTTCAAAAGTCCCCATAGTCTATCATAGGCTCAACAATGTTTTAAAGTCCAAAGTTCAAAGTCTCTTCTGAGATTCATGCAACTCTTAACTACAATCCCCTACAAAATAAAAATCCAAAAACAGATCAGGTACTTCCAACATATATAATAGCATTGGATATACATCACTGTTCCAAAAATGTAGGGAAGGGAGCGCAGTGAGGAAATATTGGACTAAAGCAAGACTGAATACCAGCTGGGCAACTCCCAAACTTTGCACCTCCATGTCTGATGTCAAAACACTGTTCAGATCTCCAACTCCTTTCAGCTTTGTTGACTTCAATATACTTCTTTCTCTTGGGCTGGTTCCACTCCCTGTTAGCAGCTTTCCTCAGCAGATATCCCACAACTCTGGCATCTCTAACATCTTGGGGTCTCCAAGGCAATCCAGGCTCTTCTTTCCCAGCTTCACACAATGGTCTCTCTAGGCCTCCATTCAGGGACACCCCTAGCACTAGCCTGGCACCATGGCACCAGGTCACATGCCTGGCACCAGCAGCTTTCTTAGTTGTGGAGAAATATTCCATAATCCCTTTCTTCTGTCCTTGGCTCTAAAGTCAGAATCATGTGGCCAAGGCTGGAACATGGCCTTCTCTTGCATCTTCACCAGCTTTCTGTTTTTGATATTTTCCTTCACTGCATAAGCATGGTTGTCCTGAAACTGGATCTGTAAACCAGGCTGGCCTTGCACAAGCTTTCTCTTTTCAGTGGTTTCCTTCACTTCCTAATCTTGGCTGTTTTGAAACTTTCTCTGTAGACCAGGCTGGCTTCAAACTTAGAGATCCACCAGCCTCTGCCTTCCAAATGCTGGGATTAAAGACATGCACCACCACTCCCAGCTCTAACCTTTTCTTTAATTCCCTTTCACAAATTGGAAACTTATCTGGATGGGATCTTACCGTGAGGTCACCACTCCCTTTATTCCATTTCTTAATCTGTTTGTCTCCTTGAATACAGAATTTAGTTCCATTCCACTTCTTGGCGCTCTTTTTCTACTCTAATTGTACATTTTTTATTTTTCCTTGTTCAGCTTGCTCCTTTTCATTATAAATCTTTGTAAGCATGAACACTAGTAACCACATGACAGAGTCTATACTAGGCTATTTTAAGATTTCCTCTGCAAAGGGAATTAATCCAAATCTCTTCACTTTAGCCTCAGTCTGACTCTCTGAACAAGGGCAAAAGTAGACACATTCTTTACCAAAATATAATAAGAACAATCTTTAGGTCACATATTAATATTCTTCTCCTCTGAAACCTCTTGAGCTAGGTACCCACAGTTCATCAAATCACACTAAGCACCCCTGTCTTCCATGCTCTACAAATATGGCCCATTAAGTAGCACTTAAAGCAGTTAACTGCTTTTATAATCCACAGTTCCAAGATCCACATTCCTTCAAACAAAAGCATGGTCAGACTATCACAGACAATATCCCAGGCCCTGATACCAACTTCTATCTTAGTTAGGGTTTCTATTGCTAAGAAGAGACACCATGACCATGGTGTGATCGATATATTGTGGACCCCAATAAACTTATCTGAGGGTCAGAGAACAGAGCAGCCACTATATTAAACACAGAGGTTAAGCAGTGGTAGCACATGCCTTTAATCCTAGCAATCTGGAGGCAGAGATCCATCCAGATCTCTGTGAGTTCAAGGCCACATTGGAAACAGCCAGGCATGGTGACACACACCTTTAATCCCAACACTTGAAATCTCATGTCTTGCTTGGGAAAGACACATGCCTTTAATCCCAGGAAGTGATGTGAGGAAGCAGAAAGGTATATAAGGCCTGAGGACCAGGAACTAGAGGCTTTTAAGCTTTTAGGCTTTTAGCAGCAGTTCAGCTGAGATCCATTTGGATGAGGACTCAGAGGCTCCAGTTTGAGGAAATAGAATTGGCTGAGAAGTTACTTGGTGAGGTGAGGTTAGCTGTGTCTTGTTCTGTCTCTCTGATCTTTCAGAATTTACTCCAATAGCTGGCACTGAGGTTTTTAAAATTTTTTTTTTTATTAATAAGGCTGTTTAGAAATTCATATTACACCATGGCAACTCTTATATAGGAAAACATTTAATTGGTGTAATTTACAGTTTCAAAGGTTTAGTCCATTTTCATTTTGGCAGGACATGGTGACATGCATGCAGACATGATTCTGGAGAACGAGCTGAAACATGTCTTGATCCACAGACAACAGGAAATGAACTGAACTAGGTATAGCTTGAGCATAGGAGATCTCAAAGCCTGTCCCTACAGTAACACACTTCCTCCTACAAGGCCACACATATTTCAACAAGGCTACACCTCCTAATAGTGCCCTTCCCTATGAGTTTATGGGAACCAATTACATTCAAACTACCACAATAGGCTTGAGTAAAGACTCTGGATGCTTAGTGCATGTATGGAAATAGGCAAAGTGGAGGATTTAATTATCTTAAAGTATGATCATAAAGAGAGATTCTGCTAGAAGGGCTGATTAACTGAAAATATATGGCTAAAGAATGAGTTGGTTATTTCAAAGTTTTTAAAAAAAATTTTTTAAAGATAAAAGTGAGTAGACATTATGGGACTAAAGCTAAGATTTGGAGCCTTGATCTAGCAAGAAAATACTTGTCTAAGAATTATAGGATTGAAGAAAACAGAGGGGGAAAAGAAGTAATCTTAGCAGAAGTTTCCTCAATGGCAATGTATATACACATGTGGGGTCTAAAATGCCCAGTGAGAGCTAGGTAATGATTCCAAAAGAAGACCCACACCTAAGCTTATCTGGAAGGAATTCTGAATTTCAAGGAGAATATTGTTAAACTCTAGATAAAAATCTCTCACAAAGAAGGCAAATTAGGTTAGCATTGCTGCAGGCCGCAGGAATATATCATAAGAACTCAGCTGGTGATGGCAAAGTCACTACCTGGAGGAATCAGGGAATTCCTCCAGAGGAAGCCAAATCCCAAGGAGTTTTTGGTGTTACTTGGCTTGTTATATATCAGCTGTATTCTGTTTTGAAAATCATGTGTGCCTTCATAGTTTTTCCAATTGACTTTCCCCTAAGAAGGACTAAGAGTGTAGACTGATCACTCTCTGGACATACACATTCCAGGTATTTGGAGAACAGCCTCAGGAAAGGCTTTCTCTGGAATCAGATTATCTCCCTTGGCCACTTTCAAGGACTACAGGAAACACCACCCAGGTGGGCGCCCTTTGTTAGTCCCAGGTGGACTAACAATAACAGCCCACATGCAAGTCTCCTGACTTATGATAAATTCCACAAGGAGACACCACCTAGGAGAGGTGGATGTTAAGTAATAGCTTTACACAATTTAGCTTGGACCCTCCCTTTTATATACCAGGACTTCCAGGGCACAAGAGAGAGAAGAGAAAAGAGAATGGAAGAACTAGATGGGTAAGTGTGCCCAGATTGTAACCCCCAGAGAGACCACCAAGGACGAGCATACCAGAATGCAAAAGCAAGGTTTATCTGTTGATATAACCAACCATCTTATTAAATAAGAAACACAGAACCAATGTAAAAGAGAAACCTGAGAGGTCAGAGCTCAGAGCTAAAATTTTACCCTTCCTCCTGTGAGCTCCTAGCTTCCCAAAAGAGAGCTATTTCCTGTGTGTAAGTAATTTCATAGTCTTTTGTTCTGCCTTCTCATTGGTTGTAAACCCAAACACGTGACTGCCTCATCACTGTCTGTATGTACAGCCCTCTAGGTCTTAAAGGCATATGTCTCCAATGCTGGCTGTATCCCTGAACACACAGAGATCTATGGGATTAAAGGTGTGCGCCACCACTGCCACGCTCTGTCTATGGCTCTAATAGCTCTGACACCCCCCTCGCAACTTTATTTATTAACATACAATCAAAATCACATTTCAGTACAATTAGAATACCACCACATTTCCCCTTTTCTATTTTAATAAAAATAAAAAAAGCAAAAGGTTATAACTAACATAAGAAAAACTATATACAAAAGTACAATAACTATATACAATATATACAAGTAACAAATACCTAAACAATGTCTAGTCCATTTGTATTTGACAAATCAGAGACAATAATTCCATTATCTATCCTATTTTGGCAAATCCAAAATGTATCTAACTCACTTTCTATCCTAATTAATCTTCAACTATAACTAACTAATCTTCAACTATAACTAACTAATCTTCAACTCCCCCAGAGACCCAAGAAGGAAATAATATTAGCTAACAAAAATAAAAACAGGAAGTGCATGCAAGCAACTTCCAAAAAAATTGTGAGTTGACAGAAACAGCCAGCTGCCTGGACAGTCACCTAAGGTTTCTCCACAGTGTTGGGGCATCATCTTCAGCCTATAGGCTTAGCGTATCTGATAGACTCATTTGTGAAGTAGAATGTACACAAGGTCAACAGTTCAACTTCACATTGGGTGAGAGCAGTCCATGTACCAGAAACACCTGAATTCCACTAGTGTCATGTCATGATTCAGGATTTTAAATTCTGGAAATTGTTGACGGTTTTTGAATTCAGCTGTTCATTTTTCTTGGCTGTGTATATATGACTTCATCTCAGCATCCCCTTCTTCTCCACACCCCTCTATTAAATGCCAGTCTACTATCGAGAGGCGTGAGCTTTCAGCTGCTGTTCCATTGCACAATAGAAGCCATCGGCCCTCTGCCTGTTAAGCGGCCTTCGAAGAAAAGGGCACTGTACCTTTTCCGGATTGCTAAGGCCACTTCAGGGATGGGGCCATATTGTCCTGGCCTCAGAAGATGCCTTTTGATAAAGTCATAAACACACTTGTTTTGGCAAGAATCAGTAGTCCTTTGTTTCATGTTCTGTCTGTCCATTTTGTCCTGTTGATTCGAGGATACTTTGTTGTCCAGTGGCTAACTTTTGCCACAATGAAAGTTGACTCCATATGCAGTTTCTTCAATGCCCATATTTTCTCTGAAGTAGATTGGTACTGCCAGGAGCCAACATGTCTCAAAAAAGAAAAATTTTCTAAGTTATTAAAACATTTTAAATGCCATATTCTGTAGATCTCTGAAGGGTTTGAAGATGACCTGTCTAAAACATCTCTGCTCAATTTTTAAAACATATCTAATATGACTACAAGTTCTATTGTAATGTCTAACTACTAACTTTCATTTCTTTATATCCTAATAGTTGGTAATAATAACATTCAAGGATCAGAAAATTGCATTACATTGTTAAATGAACGGTATAAGTACAATTAGAAATATACATATAGCATTTTCCAACAATATCGGTTTCAAATTTGTATATAATATAAAACAATCCAATCCAATGTAAAGTATTTAAAACTAGTAATTGTCTTCCCTTCCTTCCTTCCTTCCTTCCTTCCTTCCTTCCTTCCTTCCTTCCTTCCTTTCTTTCTTTCTTTCTTTCTTTCTTTCTTTCTTTCTTTCTCTTTCTTTCCTTCTTTCTTTTTAAACAAGAACCTTAAATCTAATCTCCTTTGCTTAGCCTTTTTCCTAACCATTGACAACAACTTGTAACCAACTTCCCTAAACAATGAAAATTATCCCAGACCCAAAACCCATAAAAAAGACCAAAAAACCACCTGCCCCACACCACCTCTTTGGGAATGTGGGCATCGTATTCTTAAAATTGCTTCCTGCTGGGTATGGGCGAAGTTTTCTTTATCCTGAAAGAAAAATTTTAGGTTAATTGTAAAATTCTAGGAAAGGTAACTATATCCTTCATTATCCAGTCTGTGTATAATGCCAAAGTTCAGGGTTTATCTCAAGTCCTTATTCAAGTAGTCTTTGAGACTGGATCAACTCAGCTAGTCATCTCAAAATTGCTCTGAGCACCTTGTAGTTCAAAGCTGATCTGTAGATGATGTTTGTCAGCTTAGTGATATTATTATTGTCCACGTGGAATTGTTGTTGTGGGGCCCCATCTTCTTTCTGGAGACTTCAGTTGATGTTAGGCCTGGCTGTGATTTCGTGCAGAAAACTGATAAGAGACTCGAACACAAAGACATATATATGCAGCTAATTGAAGCTTTTTTTTTCTAGAATTAGTTAGTACTCTATATGACCATTCATATCTTAACAAGGTTTAAAATGTATATATAACTATATATCTACATATGTTAATCTTGTAAATTTTGATATAAAATTCATACTTTAAGAAAAGTTTAAAGAATCAGAATAGAATCAAAGAGTTGAGATTAGTAATAGAATAGTCCCTTAATTAATTTGGCTTTTGTCCTGTCCCATAGCAGAAGATGGCTCTTTTATTCTGGCATGATACAGGGAGTTTGCATTTTCCTTTTAACAACATGCTTGAGTTTAAAGAAGGAGAGCCATTCTCCAACTCCAAAGTCAGCTTTAAATTTTAATTGAACTGGGACTATTAGAAGACCAGTAGTGTTAAATCTTTAGAGAAAAGCAGAAACAAACATTTAGGAAGACATAACATTTTTAGATAATATATACCCATACACCATTTCACTCTGTTTCCTGGGATAGATGATTTGTCCCTTTTCTTCAGTTGTCTCATTTGTCCAGTGTTCTTCAGATTCCTCAACCTTCATTCTCCTAAAAGACAAAAACAAAAACCTTTCCCCAAGACTAATTTTGGGGATGTTCCTTTTTGGCAAGTTATTATCTGATTAAATGAAAAGGCAGGTGTTACTGATACAAGTTAGTTTAAATTGGATGCTCATGCTGGTTGATGAACTATCACCTCCTCTAAATAAGAGGTTTCTCTTGTTCAAATCGAACCTTTATCAATTTTGATGGTACCCACAGCTTATCTTCTCCTGTAGAAACAAAAGCAAAACCTCGTCCCGAATATAATACATACCCTGGTTTCCATTCTGAGGTCAGCACATCCTTAAAGTATATATGCTGTGGGATGGTCTGCATGTCAAATCTGTTGCTCTGATTGGTCAATAAATAAAACACTGATTGGCCCGTGGTCAGGCAGGAAGTAGGTGGGACAAGGAGAGAGGAGAATTCTGGGAAGCAGAAGGCTGAGGCGGAGAGACACTGCCAGCCACCGCCATTACCAGCAGCATGTGAAGATGCCGGTAGGCCACCAGCCACGTGGCAAGGTATAGATTTATGGAAATGGATTAATTTAAGCTATAAGAACAGTTAGCAAGAAGCCTGCCACGGCCATACAGTTTGTATGCAATATAAGTCTCTTTGTTTACTTGGTTGGGTCTGAGTGGCTGTGGGACTGGCGGGTGACAAAGATTTGTCCTGACTGTGGGCAAGGCAGGAAAACTCTAGCTACATATATAGGCTGATTTAATTCTGTAGTTTTTTTCTATTATCCAGTGTCTCTCTGCAGCTGTTGTTCCTTTCTCATTGGCACTGAGAAAAGTCAAAGTTAATAGAGCATTATGCAGTCTATTTCTGGCGGTTTTTGTTACCCCTTTCTGTTTATTTAGCATATCCTTTAGAGTTCTGTTTGATCTTTCTATAACTGCTTGACCTGTAGGATTATGTGGTATACCTGTAATATGCTTTATATTATAATAAGCAAAAAACTGTTTCATTTTAACAGAGACATATGATGGAGCATTGTCAGTTTTGATTTGTGTAGCTATACCCATGATGGCCATAACTTCTAGCAAATGAATGATTACAGAATCAGCTTTTTCAGAACTCAAAGCAGTTGCCCGTTGGAATCCTGATAAGTATCGATGGTGTGGTGTACATATTTCAATTTTCCAAATTCTGCAAAGTGAAACACGTCCATCTGCCAGATTTCATTCCTCTGAGTACCCTTTGGGTTACACCCTGCTGGTAATGGCCTTTGATTGTAGAAGGAACAAGTAGGACATTTCTTTATTATTTATTTGGCTTGTTGCCAGGTTATGGAAAAATCCTATTTTAAACCTTTACTATTGACATGATTTTTTTTTTTATGAAATTCTGTGGCCTCCAGCACATTTCCTATCAATAATTTATCAATCTCATCATTGCCTTGTGCTAGAGGGCCTGGCAGACCAGTATGGGATCGAATGTGAGTTATATATAAAGGATGACTCCTTTTCCTGATTGTATCTTGTAATTGAATAAATAGTGAAGTTAATTCTGAAGCATCAGGGATAAATTCTGCAGTCTCAATATGTAATACTACTCTTTCAGCATACTGAGAGTCAGTTACTATGTTGAGAGGTTCTGAAAAATCCATTAATACCAACAAAATAGCATACAATTCTGATTTTTTAACTGAATTATAAGGACTTTGAACCACTTAAATTTTCTGATTTGTAACCTGTCTTTCCTTCTTTGTTGGCATCTGTTTAAAATGTACAAACTCCAGATATGGGTTTTTTGCCATACAATTCGAGGCAAGATCCAATCAGCTCTCTTTATAAGATCAATTCTATCGCTTTTTGGGATGTTTGCTGTTAATTTCTCCCAAAAAATTACTGCAAGCTCTTTGCCAAGGTTCACTTTCTGTCCATAATTTTTCAATGTCCTCCTTAGTTAAAGGTACGACAATTTCTGCTGGGTATATTCCTGCTAATTGACGAAGTCTCAATTTTCCTTTCCAAATCAAGTCAGAGATTTTTCCACATAAGTTTTTAGTTTTTTATTTGGTTTATTTGGTAAAAATATCTATTCCAATATAATATCTTCCCTCTGCATTATTATTCCAGTATGAGAATGCCTAGAAGGTGAAATAACCAAAATGCAATCCAGCTTTGGATCAATATGATCCATGGGCCCTTCATGTACTTTCTTTTCTACCAAGGCCAATTCTTTCTCAGCTTCAGGTGATAATTCTCTTGGACTATTTAATTCCTTGTCACCTTCTAAGGTTTTGAACAAATTAGTCAGTTCATCATTTTTTACTCCAACAATAGTTCGTAGATAAGAAATATCTCCAAATAATCTTTGAAAGTCATTAAGAGTCTGTAGTCTATCTCTCCTAATTTGCACCTTTTGGGGTCTAATTTTTTGTAGCTCTACTTTATATCCTAAGTAATTAATAGAATTTCCTCTTTGTATCTTTTCAGGAGCAATTTGTAATCCCCAGCAAGGCAAAATTTTCTTTACTTCTTCAAACATTCTTTCTAAAGTATCTGCATTTGAGTCAGCTAGTAAAATATCATCCATATAATGATAAATTATAGATTTAGGAATTTTTTTACGTATTACTTCCAATGGCTGTTGTACAAAATATTGGCACAGAGTTGGGCTATTCAACATTCTCTGTGGGAGGACCCTCCATTGAAATCTTTTAACCGGTTGAGAATTATTATAAGTAGGCACTGTAAAAGCAAATCTTTCTCTGTCTTTTTCTTGTAAGGGTATTGAAAAGAAACAGTCTTTTAAATGAATAACTATGAGAGGCCATCCTTTTGGTAACAGAGTAGGCAAAGGAATTCCAGATTGTAGAGAGCCCATTGGCTGAATTACTTTGTTAATTGCTCTAAGGTCTGTTACCATTCTCCATTTACCAGATTTCTTTTTAGTAACAAATACAGGAGAATTCCAAGGGCTGGTTGATTCTTCAATATGCTGCGCATTTAACTGTTCTTCTACCAGCTCTTCTAAAGCCTGGAGTTTCTCTGTTGTTAAAGGCCATTGCTGGACCCATACAGTCTTGTCTGTTAACCATTTTAAAAGTAGAGATGTTGGTGTCTTTGGGAGAATATCAGTTGTTGTGCCCTGTTCTTGTATAATATGGATGGCTGGTGACCACTCAGAATAATGGCTTCTAATATTTCTCTCAGAAACATGTGCTAATTTATGATTTGTTTCTGAGATTGGAGGGATGTTAATCTGAGTATTCCATTGTTGTAACAAGTCTTGACCCCACAGGTTCATAGCTATGTTAGCCACATATGGTTTTAATTTTCCTCTCTGTCCTTCTGGACCTATACATTCGAGCCATCTTGCACTCTGTTTCACTCAAGATAATGTCCCAATTCCTAACAGTTGAACATTTACCTCCTGAAGAGGCCAAGTTCGATGCCAAAATTCTGGTGCAATTATGGTAACGTCCGCACCTGTGTCTACCAGACCAGACAACAAAACACCATTTATTTTTATTGTTAATTTTGGTCTTTGTTCATTAATAGAAGTTTGCC
This sequence comes from Peromyscus leucopus, assembly GCF_004664715.2. Classification (NCBI taxonomy): domain Eukaryota; kingdom Metazoa; phylum Chordata; class Mammalia; order Rodentia; family Cricetidae; genus Peromyscus; species Peromyscus leucopus. Next base: position 228,110 of record NC_051080.1, on the reverse strand, counting down.
AAAAAAATTTCTTTATGTTTTCTCCTGAATTTTCTATTCTCTCTCTTTCATCATCCTGACCAGTATGATTTTTTCCAATAGGCATTTGGTTATTTAATCGATCTGAGCAGGGATTTCCTCTATGGCTGCAGGAAAGGTTTAAACTGGATTTGCTATGGGGGCCTGCATGAGGCCCCTCTGGGAGTTTCCCGAAGACTGAGGCAAAGGATTATCCTGTCTGTCCTTTGTTGTTCTACATTTGTTGGTCCAGTGTTTTCCCTTACCACACCTTCTGCATACTCCAGAAGGAAGGGGCATTCTGTTGCCATTGTTCCTTGAAGAAACATTGTTTCTAAGAATGACCTGTTTACAGTTCCTTTTCAAATGTCCTTGCTTTCCACATCCAAAACATCTAACATTCCTCAAACCTTTTGATACTACACTTGATCTTAGCCAAAAGGCCGAGAAGCGATCCTCAAACCTTTTGAAATTGCTTCTCCTACCCACATATCATCATGCTTATGAGCCTCAACATTAACCATGTCTCTAATCCAATCTTCCAAAGGTGAAGATCTTGTCTTTAATGGCCTAATTATTCTTTTCCATGCTCCATTCGCATTCTCAAAGGCCAAAGATTCAATTATTGCCTTACTAGCTTCTGAATCTGACACCATTCTCTTTACTGTGGAAGCCAGTCTTTGTAAAAAATCTGTAAAAGATTCTTTTGGGCCTTGCATAACCTTTGTAAATGACTCAGATTTTTTTTCGTTCCTCAACTCTGTCCCATGCATTCAAGGCTGCCGCTCGACATAAAATTAGGGTTTGGACATCATATAAACATTGTGTTTGTACTGAAGCATATTGGCCTTCTCCAATAAGCTGATCCTGGCAAACTTGTATTCCTTTATCCCTCTATTGTTTTTAGCCTCATCCTTGAACCACATTAGAAATTGAAGTCTCTGGCTGGGTTCCAGAACAGCTTGTGCAAGGTCCCGCCAGTCCTGTGGTACAATCCTATTATATGTTGACCAAGAGTTTAACATTTGCTTTACATATGGGGAATGCATGCCATAAGATACTATTGCCTCCTTAAACCTTTTTAAATCCAACATTTCAATTGGAGCCCAAATATTTTGTGTAGTCATTTGATCAGGCATCTGCTGTACAGTTTTAGGATAAATTAAGGGTGACTGTGTGAAAACAGGCTTTCTTTCTGTAACCTTATGATCCAAACTTGAAACAACTTCACTGTTAATTTCTTCTGTCTGAATTTTTACAGGTTTAACAAGTTTTTCTAAAGATGTTATCCCGGCACTTAAATGGACTATCTTTTTAAATATTAAAATGAGGATAAACATAGTGATAAACTGCATAATTCCAACAATACTAATCTTCTCATATAGTTGTTCCATTGTCAGACTGCCTAAAATTTCAAACAAAACCCAATTTTCTTCCAATATACACCTGAAACCCATTTTCTTTTTAAATGTGGAAAAAATTTCTCTTTTAAATAGTTTCCTTTAAAATATCTGATATCTAGGAGACTCCAGCCACTTCCTGAGACTTAGAGACCAGCCCCCAGCTCCCAGCCTACCCCCCGACTTCCCTTCTGGTCCAGAGGTGAGTACCCGGGTCCAACCCGGACCCAATCCCTGGGTACCAGCCACTCCGGAAAGACCTGCCCAACTTGGCACCAGGTTCTGGCTACCGGGCAGCTCCCCTTCTAGCCCCACCGGGAAGGATCCCCTTTTCCAAGCCCCCCGGCAGCCCCTGCAATCTCCGCGCCCTGCCCCCACGCCCATCTGCCCGCGACTCCAGCCACTTCCTGAGACTTAGAGACCGGCCCCCAGCTCCCAGCCTGCTCCCGATTGCCATTCTGGACCAGAGCCCGCCCCGGACTTCCCTTCTGGACCAGAGAGTTGGACAAGAGAACTCCCTTTTGGACAAAAGAGAGAGTCTTCCTGAATCTGTCAGCTCTTTCTGAAACAAGTACACTGATAAGACGAAGAAAGAACCACAAGGAGATGGGCAGACGTCAAGGCAGAAGTACATACAGCAAAATGAAGAGCAATACAGCATCACCAGAACCTAGCCCGCCTCCAACATCTAGACCTGAACACCAAAAATTGGAAGAAGCAGAAGAAAGTAGCCTTATGAGTAACTTCATGAAGAAGGTAGAGGCTTGTGTAGAGGAAAAGACAAGGAAATTGGAAGAACGCTATAAACAACTAGAGGAAAGAGCAAACAAATTAGAAGAAAATATCTGATATCTAAATATGACTTACCAAATCTGCATAGAACAGTAGAAATCTGAGGAAATTTCCAAACAGCCACCTAGTGTCCTAGGTGTAAATCCAGAGAGAGAGAGAGAGAGAGAGAGAGAGAAAGCATGCAAGAAAGCGTAGCTGGCTAAAGCTTAAATCCAGCCATGTGTTCCCTCTTAAGCCGAGTCACGGCTTGGCTCTGGCTTCCTTAAGCTCTGACCATGTGCATTGGCTTTACAGGCCGGGGCCCTGTTTGGCAGGGCAGGCCTGAGTTGTTTGTAGCACCGGCTTTAGGCAAGCAGGCTTTAAGCAGGCAGCTCACAGTTAGTCCGGTCTGAGGCCAAGCAGACCTAGGCCCAGGCTAGGAAGCTGGCTGCCCGGCCCGCCGCCCTTTCGGGAAAGCAGACCTGCTGCCAAGTCAAGTGGCTTTTAATGGATTCTTGTCACGTTGGGCGCCAGATGTAGATGTAACCAACCGTCTTATTAAATAAGAAACATAGAACCAATGTAAAAGAGAAACCCGAGAGGTCAGAGCTCAGAGCTAAAATCTTACCCTTCCTCCTGCGAGCTCCTAGCTTCCGGAAAGAGAACTATTTCCTGTGTATAAGTCATTTCATAGTCTTTTGTTCTGCCTTCTCATTGGTTGTAAACCCAAACATGTGACTGCCTCGTCACTGTCTGTATGTACAGCCCTCTAGGTCTTAAAGGCGTATGTCTCCAATGCTGGCTGTATCCCTGAACACACAGAGATCTATGGGATTAAAGGCATGTGCCACCACCGCCACGCTCTTGCTATGGCTCTAATAGCTCTGACCCCCGGGCAACTTTATTTATTAACATACAATCAAAATCACATTTCAGTCATGTTATGACAGGGAACTCATCTCAAGCCATCTCAAGTGAGGCAGGGAAGAGTAATTCTTTCTTGGGGAAGTTAGTTTTTATAGGCAAACCCCATAAAATTTCTTAGAGGGGAGGGGGTTAGTACGGGTCCATCCTTGATTCGTCCAGTTTTTCCCAGACCTGGACTTTATCTTATTCTAGCTTATCTCCAGAGAGGGGCATCTCGTGGTTAATTGGTTACCATCAGACATCCTGACTCTGTTCTTTTATTCCTGGGGCTGGCGCCATCATTTCTGGGGACTTGAAACTGGCCTGGGTCTATCTATATTGAAATATCTTTGTCTAAGCCCCCCTTTTTGAGACAATAGAGTGAGGGTCTTGTTGTGCCTAGATCACGTCCCCAAAGCTGCCACTGGAGACTTTAGGTACAGTATGTAAAAGTAAGGTGTTTTCTAAGTTGACAAGCCTCCAGGGAGGCTCTTCCAAATCTCTCACTCACAGCAGGGAGGTTGGAAGGAGAGCTCCCCTTTCTTTGTGAGGCTAGTTCTTAAAGGCACAGACCATATAATTTATTTTAACCCACCTCCTTTTTTAGTCTTTTCGTCGAATATCCTGACTGTGTTTTCCAAAGTCCCTGTAGCAGATACATCCACCTGGGGAAAAGGGGTCTAAGTTCTTATCTACACTTAGGAATCCTGGTTTAAGCTTCTCTTTGTCTGTAGGGGATAGAGTTGGGGGGGGGTTTACTGAGGTATCACAGTAAGAATTTGAGAGGAACAAACTGAGATGGGGAAGAATGTGGTGGTATTGTGTTCCCCAAAATATTGTGTACTCTAACAAATTCATCTGGGGTCAGAGAACAGACAGCCACTAGATACAAAGGCTAGAAAATGGTGGCACTCACACCTTTAATCCTAGCATTCCAGAGATAGAAATCCCTCTGGATCTCTGTGAGTTCAAGGCCACATTGGAAATAGCCCAGCATGGTAACACATGCCTTTAATCCCAGAAAGCCAGCCTTTAAGCCCAGGGAGTGGTGGTAGAAAGCAGAAAGATATATAAGGTGTGAGGACCAGAAACTAGAAGCTTTTGGCTAGTTAAGCATGTGGCTGGTTAAGCTTCAGGCTTTCCAGCAGTAGTTCAGCTGAGACCCATTCCGGATGAGGACTCAGAGGCCTCCAGTCTGAGGAGACAAGACCAGCTAAGGATCCGGCAAGGTGAGATAGCTGTGGCTTGTTCTGTCTCTCTGATCTACCAGCATGGACCCCAATAACTCGCCTCGGGTTTGATTTTATTAATAAGAACTTTTAAGATTCCTGCTACAGAAGAACTAGATTGAAGGGCTAAAAGAGAGGACTAGAGGAACAAGATGGAAGATGAGGAAGAGCCAAATGGGGAAGAACAAGATGAGGAAGAACCAGATGAGCGAGAAGGAGACGGGAGAGGAGCTGATAGGGGAAAGAACTAGATAGATGAGAACCTAGAAGGGACAGAACTAGATGAAGGAATTAAGATAGAACCTAGAGGGGACAGTAGATAAATATAGAGAAATTAGGCAAGAAAGGATCTAGACATGAGAACAGAACTGAAGTTGTGTATAAAGGATGTTATGCCGGAGGAATTAACGCAAGTGGACTATAGAACTCGGTGTGCTGAAATTCTATTTCCTGAAAATAGTCCTTGCCATTAGTAGTTCTCTCTCCTGAGCCCCTGGGATGTATAATATTAAGGCTGGTCCCTCTAATATTATACAAGACCTGGTGCCCTTGGGTACCCAGTCTCAGGAAGAGTAATCTACCAAGAACACTCAAAAAGCAGTGGTGTGCTTGGCGGAGGCTGTCCAAGAGACAGGGCAGTCTCTCTGGGAGTTGTAAAGGTGACCCCTGAAGTGCCAGCTACCAAGGGACCTCACCAAAGGTGCTGCAGACCGGGAGGAACCCCAGGCCTCTTTGTGGTGAGTAGTTGAATATCTCCCTTCCCTATTAAGAATCCTTCTTGCACCATGAGTCAGAACGAGTCAAAAGAGAATCAGTTTTTGATAGAAATTACAGGACACAGGCTTAAGACGAAAGGCATTTCAGTCAGTTCTAGTCTGTTTACAGGCTAAGATAAGGAAGCAACAGACTATCTTAATTCCATAAAGCCCTCTAAAAAACATAAGGAAAGATTTAGGAGACCCCTAAAAGCCACCAACCTTATGAAATTGATTTACCATCAGATTATGATAAGCAGCAGAGATTCTAACCCCTCCCTTTTAGGGAGAAACCTGCTGTTACTTCATTCAGGGTCTTACAAACAGGTAACACAATATTCTTACACTACTAGACCTCCTGAGAGCATAAACCAGAGCTAATGAAGTTCACTAAGTTCTCCATCGTAACAGCAGCGGCCTGCTACAGTCTTTTTTTGCTAAAACAATTGGAATCTAAAGGCTAACTTGAGCCCTAAACTTCTCACTCCAGCAGCCAACTAGGAGCTCATTACATCGGCCTTCATTTTAATAATAACGCAAGCTTCACAGCCAGAGCCGGTTTAAAAACTAATGGCAACTCCCAGCTTTCCTAAAAAAGTGTCTCTTTCTCTCTCTTTCCTCTTTCTGGGTTGACTTTTAAGTTCTTGGTAATTTACAAAAATCTTGGCCAAGTACAAGAACTTCACTTAACCCATTTCAAAAAAACAGGTCCTGGTTAGGGGACGCCCTACTATGACCTGTATGGATTCATCAGACCCCCGAAGACTTTTGGGGGTTGGAATCCTAAACATCTGCCTTCTTCCCTCTGAACCTAACTATCTGCTATCTGCATCTCAGCTCACTTCTGCCTGTGAGTTGTCTCCACCCTTCTCTTCACCTTGCCATTTCCGGTGGCTATCTGGCTTGATACAGACTGGGTGCAGCTGCTACCAAAAAAAATGTCTGACTTTCTTCCTTGAAATTAGGGGCCATGGGTCAAAGCATGAAAATTTGAGCTAGAATATGAGCCTGAGATATAGGATATTAGAATAAAGAGGTATAAAAACACATCTTTACCACACCCTGCTTATTAAAATCACCCTAGAAACAACACCTCTTTAAAGAAAGAGAATATGATATGGACAAAAGAGTGATAGTCAGAGAAATCAATAGACTAGTTAAGTATAAAAATAAAATAGTTTAAGAAAGTCATTATAAGTGTTGGAAAGATGTCATTGTAAAACAAAATAAATCTTAACTGAGTGTAAACATGACTAAGGATGTGAAAACCTTCTACAATGAAAACTTTAAACTTCTGAGAAAAGAAATTGAGGAATACAGAATATGAAAAGTCCTCCCATTTTCATGGATTGTTAGACTTAATATTATGAAAATGACTCTTACCAAAACAAATTTAGATATTCAACACAATCTCAATTGAAATCTCCATTCCATTCTTTACATAAATAGAGAAAGCAATCTTTTTAAATCCACATGGGAAGAAGGAAAAATCCCAGATAGCCATTGCCGTCCCAAGCAAATATGATAGTGCAGCAGGCAATACCACACTCAAGCTATACTACAGAGCTAGAGTAATAAAGCCAGAAAAGTTCTGACAGTAAAATAGACATATTGATCAATAGAATAAAAGAGGTGGTCCAGATTTACACCCATGCAATTGCAGCCACCTGGAAACTTACAAAGACTCTAAAAAATACACACTGTAGAAAAGACAGATTTTTCAACAAATCGTCTTGGGAAAACTTAGGGAAGAATGGAAATATATTCATATCTGTTACTCTGCACAAAAATCAACTACCATAAGATTCAAGACTTCAAAATAAACTTGATTCTCTGAAACTGCTAAAAATAAAGTGAGGACCATACTAAAAGATATAGGCTATGTAACAACCTCAAGAAACTAAAATACTTCTACATAGTAAAGAAAAAACATAAACCAAATGAAGGGGCGGGCTACAGAATAGGGGAAGTCCTTTGTTAGCTATGCATCAGAAAGTGGATTAATAACTAGCGTGCATAAAGAACTCAAAAGACAAAACATCCAGAGGTCAATCCAATCAAGAATAGGGTATACCCTTGAACAGAGAATTCTCAAATAAAGAAATGCATATGACTAGTAAACATTTAAAAATTGTTTAAAATCATTAGCCATCAGACCAATACAATTTAAAACTACTCTGAGATTCTAACTCACCCCATTCAGAATCCTATAAGTAACAAAACAAGGGCAGCAAATATTGGGGAAGATGTGGGTAATGGAATACCACTGTTGGTGGGAGTGCAAACTCGTACAACCAGTCACCATGGCAGTCATCATGGAGATTCCTCAAAAAGCTAGAAATCTACCATATGACCCAGGTAGTCCATTCTTGGACACAAACCTAAAGGACTATGTATCCAGTGGCAGAGATGCTAGCAACAGTCATGCTTATTAATGCTGTATTCACAATAGTTAGGCAATGCAATCAACCCAGATTTTTTATTGACAATAAAAACATAATACATATGCACAGCAGTATTTTATTTAGCTGTAAAAAATTTAAATTCTAAAATTTTTAGGTAAATGGATGGAACCAGAAAAATTATACTGAGGTAACTAAGGAACATAAAGACAAATGTAGCATTTTGTCCCTTATGTATGTTTCCTAGCTTTAAATATCTAATTCTGTGTACTCTATTTAGAGTTACTATAGAAGCAGGAAACTAGTAATAGGCTATTGACAGAGACAGGATGATGCCTTTAGGAATGAGGGGTAGTGGAATGGGGAAATATGGAAGTAGAGAAGAAGAACACTGGAAGTGGAAAGGGTTTAACAAGGATAATATTAGGGCATAGAAGAGAGAAAGGGCAGGTGAACCAAAATGAAGGGTACATGAAAAAGCCATATGGAAACCTACTACTACCCAAGTCAATTAAAAATACAGATTAAAATAAAGTTAGGAAGGAGATAGCCTGCATGCTCACCCCTAAATAAGATGTTCTTACCACTCTGATTATACTTTAGGGAACATTGAAGAAGAGGAAGTTGAAATAATGCAATATACATGCATAAAATTATCAAAGAACAAATTTAATAAAAGCTATTGAAAATCACTGAAGATAGAACTATTACACCCAGGAAAACTGTATATTAAAATTGAAGAAGAAATAAAACCTTTCCATGAAAATACAGATTAATAAAATTCCTGGCCACCAAGTCAGCTCTGCAAAGGATACTAGAAGGCATACCTCAATCTGAAGAGAAGGTTAAAACACCCAAGAGGTCACAGGGAACAAGTGAACAATGCTAGGACAAGAAATTAAAAGAGATCTGAGAAAATATCACACATTCAATCAGCATGATGACAGGAAGTAATTAATGCACAACTTTCAATAATAGGTCTTGAATTTTAATGGTCTCAATTCCACAATAAAAAGACATGGACTAACAGATTGGACCAAAAAACATGATCCATCTTTTTCTCCCTCCAGGAAACATACCTCACCATCAATGAAAGACTGCTGTGGGATGGTCTGTTTGTCAAATTGTTCTGATTGGTCAATAAATAAAACACTGATTGGCCAGTGGCCAGGCAGGAAGTAGGTGGCCAGGCAGGAAGTAGGTGGGACAAGGAGAGAGGAGAATTCTGGGAAGCGGAAGGCTGAGGCAGAGAGACACTGCAAGTTGCCGCCATGACCAGCAGCATGTGAAGACGCCGGTAAGCCACCAGCCACGTAGCAAGGTATAGATTTATGGAAATGGATTAATTTAAGCTATAAGAACAGTTAGCAAGAAGCCTGCCATGGCCATACAGTGTGTATGCAATATAAGTCTCTGTGTTTACTTGGTTGGGTCTGAGCGGCTGTGGGACTGGCGGGTGACAAAGATTTGTCCTGACTGTGGGACAAAAGACACCACTTAAACATAAAAGGATAAAAAACGCATTCAAGTGAATGGAACTAGGGGGGGAAAACCATGTATATTGATTCTAACACCTGACAAAATAGACTTAAACTAGCCAAAAGAGATGAAGAAGGACAGTTCATACTAATTAAGGAAAAAACACACTAAAGGGACATTACAATCCTAAACATACATGAACCAAACACTGGAGCACCCGATTTCATAAAAGAAATACTAGTAGATCTAAAACCACAGATTTACCACAACATAGTGATAGTGGGGGAATTCCATATCCCACTATCACTGATAAACAAACTGTCTTAGTTAGGATTTTATTGCTGTGAAGAGACACCATGTATTTTATTGGACCACCATGGCTTAAAGTTAGATTTCAACAACAACAAAATTTACAGAAAGCCTACAATCTCATAGAAACTGAACAATGCCCAAATGAATCACCAGTGGGTCAAGAAAGAAATAAAGAAATTAAAGCCTTCCTAGAATTCAATGAAAATGAAAGTACAACATACCCAAACTTATGGGACACTATGAAAGCAGTACTAAGAGGAAAATTCATAGCACTAAATACTCAAAGAAGTTGGAGAAATCTCACACTAGTGACTTAACAGCACTAGTGGCCTAAAAGCTCTAGAACAAAAAGAAGCAAACTCACCCAGGAGGAATCGATGCCAGGAAATAATCAAATTGAGGACTGAAATCAATGAAATAGAAACAAAGAGAACAATACAAAGAATCAATAAAACAAAGAGTTGGTTCTTTAAAAAAATCAACAAGATAGACAAACCCTTATTCAAATTAACCAAAAAGCAGAGAGAAGGCATCCAAATCAACAAAATCAGAAATGAAAAGGGAGACATAACAACAGACAACAAGGAAATCCAGAGAATCTTCAGGTCATACTTCAAAAACTTGTACTCCACAAAATTGGAAAATTTAAATGAAATGAACAATTTTCTGGATAGGTACCACATACCAAAGTTAAATCAAGACCAGATAAACTATTTAAATAGTCCAATAACCCTTAAGGAAATAGAAACAGTCATTAAAAGTCTCCCAACCAAAAAAAGTCCAGGACCAGATGGTTTCAGTGCAGAATTCTACCAGAATTTCAAAGAAAAGCTAATCCCAATACTCTTCAAATTGTTCCACACAATAGAAACAGAAGGAACATTACCAAACTCTTTTTTATGAGGCTACATTTACCCTTATACTCAAACCACACAAAGATACAACAAAGAAAAAGAATTATAGACCAAAATCTCCCTCATGAACATTGATGCAAAAATACTCAATAAAATATTGGCAAACTGAATCCAAGAACACATCAAAAAAATATCCACCATGATCAAGTAGGCTTCATCCCAGGGATGCAAGGATGGTTCCACATACGAAAATCTGTCAATGTAATACACCATATAAGCAAACTGAAAGAAAAAAAAAAACCACATGATCATCTCATGAGATGCTGAAAAAGCCTTTGACAAAATCCAACAACCCTTCATGATAAAGGTCCTAGAGAGGTTAGGATACAAGGAACATACCTAAATATAATAAAGGCAATTTACAGCAAGCCGACAGCCAACATCAAATTAAACAGAGAGAAACTCAGAGTGATTCCACTAAAATCAGGAACAAGACAAGGTTGTCCACTCTCTCCATATTTATTTAATATAGTACTTGAAGTTCTAGCTAGAGCAATAAGACAACAAAAGGAGATCAAAGGGATAGAAATTGGAAAGGAAGAAATCAAACTTTCACTATTTGCAGATGATATGATAGTGTATGTAAGTGACTACCAGGGAACTCCTACAGCTGATTATCACCTTCAGTAATGTGGCAGGATACAAGATTAACTCAAAAAAAAAATCAGTAGCCCTCCTATATACAAACAAATGATAAAAGGGCTGAGAAAGAAATCAGAGAAACATCTCCGTTTACAATAGACACAAATAATATAAAATACCTTAGGGTAACTCTAACTAAGCAAGTGAAAGACCTGTATGACAAGAACTTTAAGTTTCTGAAGAAAGAAATTGAAGAAGATATCAGAAAATGGAAAGGTCTCCCATGCTCATGGATACGTAGGATTAACATAGTAAAAATGGCTATCTTACCAAAAGTAATCTACAGATTCAATGCAATTCCTATCAAAATCCCAACACAATTCTTCACAGATGTGGAAAGAACAATCCTGAACTTCATATGGAAAAACAAAAAGCCCAGGATAGCTAAAAGAATCTTGTCCAATAAAGCAACCCCTGGAGGCATCACGATCCCTGACTTCAAGCTCTACTATAGAGCTACAGTAATAAAAACAGTTTGGTACTGGCATAAAAACCAACATGTGGACCAATGGAATCGAATTGAAGACCCTGACATTAATCCACACACGTATGAACACCTAATTTTTGACAAAGAAGCCAAAACTGTTCGATGAAAAAAAAATCTTCAACAAATGGTGCTGGCATAACTGGATGTCAACATGTATAAGATTGAAAATAGATCCACATCTGTCACCATGCACAAAACTTAAGTCCAAGTGGATCAAAGACCTCAACATAAATTCAGTTACTCTAAACCTGTTAGAAGAGAAAGTAGGAAGTAGTCTTGGATGCATTGGCACCAGAGATCACTTCCTAAATATAACACCAGTAGCACAGACACTGAGAAGCTTTTGTAGGGCAAACGACATGGTCAATAAGATAAAACAATGGCCTACAGAATGGGAAAAGATCTTCACCAACCCCACATCTGACAGAGGGCTGATGTCCAGAATATATAAAGAACTCAAGAAACTAGACATCAAAATACCTAACAGTCCAAATAAAAAAATGGGTTATAGAGAGCTAAACAGAGAATTCTCAACAGAAGAATCTCAAATGACTGAAAGACATTTAAGGAATTGCTCAACATCCTTAGTCATCAGGGAAATGCAAATCAAAACCACTCTGAGATACCGTCTTACACCTGTCAGAATGGTTAAGATCAAAAACACTGGAGACAGCTTCTGTTGGAGAGGATGTGGAGCAAGGGGAACACTCCTACACTGTTGGTGGGAATGTAAACTTGTACAGCCACTTTGGAAATCAGTATGACAGTTTCTCAGAAAATTGGGAATCAATCTTCCTCAAGACCCAGCTATACCACTCTTGGGCATATACCCAAGGAATGCTTAATCATACCACAAGGACACATGCTCAACTATGTTCATAGCAGCATTATTTGTAATAGCCAGAACCTGGAAACAACCTAGATGCCCCTCAACTGAAGAATGGATAAAGAAAATGTGATACATATACACAATGGAATACTACTCAGCAGAGAAAAACAATGACATCATGAGGTTTGTAGGCAAATGGATGGAGCTAGAAAATATCATCCTGAGTGTGGTAACCCAGAGTCAGAAGGACAAACATGGTATATACTCACTCACAAGTAGATACTAGATATAAAGCAAAGGATAATCAGACTGCAACCCACAGCTTCAGGGAGGCTTGCTAGTAAGGGAGGACCCTAGGAAGAATGCATGTATTGCCCAGTGATGGATAAATGGATGAGATCTCCATGAGCAAACTGTGGGTTGAGGGGGGTAACGGAGGGCAAGGGACGGGGGATGAGAGCTTAGGGGAGCAGATAGTTCAAGCTGGAATGGGAACAGAGTGGGAGAGCAAGGAAAGAGATAACATGATAAATGAAGACACCATGGGAATAGGGAGAAGCAGAGTGCTAGGGAGGTTCCCAGGAATCCACAAGGATGACTACACCATAGACTACTGGCAAATGTAGAGAGGGTGCCTGAGCTGGCCTACTCTGGTGATCAGATGGCTGAATACCCTGTCATCATAGAACCCTCATCCAGTGACTGATGGAAGCAGATGCAGAGATCCACGGCTGGGTCCCAGGTGGAGCTCCAGGAGTCCAATCAATGAGAGAGAGGAGGGATTCTATGAGCAAGGGATATCAAGACCATGACTGGAAAAAGTACAGAGACAACTAGGCAAACTAGTGGAAATGCATGAACTATGGGCCAATAGCTGAGGAGCCCCCATGGTACTGGACTAGACCCTCTGGATAAGTGAGACAGTTGTTTAGCTTGAACTGTATATAGGTAGTCCCCAGGCAGTAGGATCAGGACCTGTTCCTACTGCATGAGCCAGCTTTTTGGAGCCTAGTGCCTGTGGTAAGACACTTTGTGCAGCCTTGGTGCAGGGAGGAGGGCTTGGACCTGCCTCAACTGAATGTACCAGGCTCTGCTGACTCCCCATAGGAGATCTTGCCTTGGAGGAGGTGAGAATGGGGGTGGGGTTGGAGGTTGGAGGAGTGAAGACAGGAGAATCTGTTGTTGGTATGTAAAATAAATAGAAAAATCTCTTAATTAAAAAGAAAAGAATTGCCGTTATGGTGTCTTTTCACAGCAATAGAAACCCTAACTAAGTAACAAGGTATAACATTTTGGGCTCACAGTTTGTTGCCTTCAGAGAATGAAACATTTCTCTCTCTGCTCTTCAGGCTTTTATTTTTGCTCATGAATAGTCTGAGGTAATTTTGATTTTTCTGCCTTCATATGTGAATTGATGCTTTTCTTGTGCTGCTTTTAGGATTATTTTTTTACATTGTATATTTGACCTCCTGGCTATAATATATCATGGAGAGTTTCTTCCTGTGCTCTCATTGATATGTGCTGTGCTAACATTATAAATAATTTGTACTAAACAAAGAGGATATTCATGGTGTAGGTTAACTAGACTGTTACAGCACCTTTGAACATTGGTGGTGCTTCTTGCTTGGTTATTGGAATCATGTGCTCCTGAGTATCCTTTGTGTTATTCTAGGAGTCAGCATTCACTGCTGTGGAAAATTACCCAATTGCTATGCTCTCAGTAGGAAAAGAACACCACAATCTTCATCTTTTAAAGGGTGAGAGAGCATAGCACAAGATGTGGTCAAAAGATTGTAAAATCCAGAGGAAGAGGTAGCGTGTAATGGTTCTAGTCCTTTGAATCCTGGCTACCCTACTCTGTCATAGTAAATTCTGGGCCAGCCAGGACTACTACAGTGAGAACCAGTCAAAACAAAACAAAACAAAACAAAACAAAAGCAAAGCAAAACAAAGCAAAGCAAAGCAAAGCAAAGCAAAGCAAAGCAAAGCAAAGCAAAGCAAAGCAAAGCAAAGCAAAGCAAAGCAAAGCAAAACAAACAAAACAAAACACAAAACAAAACAAAACACAAAACAAAACCAGAACAGATCAAAACAAAATATATAAAATCTATGTGGTCACATTGGGTAAGTCTTAGACTCTGTGTCTAAAGCCGGTGGCTCTCAGGTCACACTCAGTTAGAGAGGCCATGGTTTTAAGCATATACATATGGACTGGCTGGCTGGTTCTTGGTTCTGTCTTCTGTCCTCTGATCTCTCCTTAGAGGAGACGGGAGCTGACTAGGCTGCAAGTATCTAACCTTGGATGCATTTGGAAAGATAACTGCAGATGTCAGAAAGACTGGTCCCAGACATTTGTCAGTTTTCAGTACTTTTATGTATGGAAGCTCTCTATCACACAAGGGAAATGAAGCATGGAAACAAGTTATTGCTGGGAAAACATTTATTGTGAAAAATGCAGGCCTTGCAAACTGTGCCACTGGAATTGAATATCTCATAAGGACTTGACCATGACATTTCCAAATGTGTTCTGGCTGTGTGTTGATCCTCCTTTTTGCTTTACGTCTAAACTTTAAAGATACTCTCTAGGTGAGACCTGACCTGGGAACTTTTGATTGGTCACTGTGTGTATGATATATGAAAAAATGCCTTGCTTTGTGGTGACACTGGAGCTTTCTGGTATATTCTCTCTGCTCTTCAACTTCAGTCATGAAGTTCTTGGCACTCCTTGTGTTGCCCTTGCAAATGAGTAAAGATTTTTGCCTGAGCCTAATTTTTGAATATTGCATATAAAGATCGGGTTTGGCTTATGGATTATTAGAATTCTGACCTTTCTTGTCTTTCCATCCACTCTTGGGACATCCATGTATTTACTGACCATCATAGCTTGAATTTAAGCTGTGCTTGAGTTTTTTAATTCCATATGGTATTCTTTTCTGTTCTACACTTTATTTGCAAGTACATTGCTAATCTCAGTTAACTATCTCTGAGAAAGTAATCAAAGATTAATTCCAGAAAATAAACAAAAAATGAATGTATACTAGGTTTTCACATTCCATATTTTACCTATGCATCTCCTTGCCCCTCTGTCTCTCAGGACTAAGGCTTTCCATTGTGAAGATCTGCACTATTGGTCAATCAGTGTCTTATGACTTATTTTTCTTTTTCTCTTCAAGAGAACATGACAGTTGCTCCATGTAAGATATATGGTACTGGTGATCCTGCCTGCCCTTCATCCCTTCCTGTCATGTCCATTTTTCCTTTCCAGCCTCATGTTCCTCCACTTGCATGTGGATGAGTATCCAACAGCAGAGAAAAACTACATACCTGGTTATAAAATTCATTTTTAGTCTAGAAAAACAGCTTATTTTTTTATGTATTTTTAAGACAATCAAGCTTCTAACTTTGTAAACAATGTTGTGAATTCATGTAAAGCTTTCCTAAGTTGAGAGAATAAATATATGACTACATGTAGGAAAGAGAGCCATTGTCCCTTCAGGTAAGGGGCAGACTACAGTTTCAAAAGCTGAAGGGAATGAATCTGCAGAATATTTGTTTAGGCTCTTCTGGCTTTTAGAGTCTTCAGTGAGAAGTCAGGTGTAATTCTAATAGGTCTGCCTTTATATGTCACTTGCTTTTTTTCCCCTTGCAGCTTTTAATATTCTTTCTTTGTTCTGTATAGCTAGTGTTTTGACTATTATGTGGAGAGGGGACTTTCTTTTCTGATCCAATCTACTTTTTTGTCCTTCATGCTTCTTGCACCTTTATAGGCATTTTCTTCTTTAGGATAGGAATTTTTTTCTATGATTTTGTTGGAAGTATTTTCTGGGCCTTTGAGTTGGGATTTTTCTCCTTCCTCTATTGCTATTATTCTTAGGTTTGGTCTTTTCATAGTGTCCCAGATTTCCTGGATGTTTTGTGTCAAGAGTTTTTTAGACTTAACATTTTCCTTGAGTGATGTATCCATTACTTCTGTAGTATCTTCAATGCCTGAAATTCTTTCTTCCAACTATTGTATTTTGTTGGTGAAGGTTGCCTCTGTCATTCCTGTTCATAGTCCTACATTTCCAGAATCCCTTCAGTCTATTTTTTATTTATTTATTTATTTTTTTGGTTTTTCGAGACAGGGTTTCTCTATGTAGCCTTGTGCCTTTCCTGGAACTCACTTGGTAGCCCAGGCTGGCCTCAAACTCACAGAGCTCCGCCTGCCTCTGCCTCCCAAGTGCTGGGATTAAAGGCGTGTGCCACCACCGCCTGGCTTAGTCTATGTTTTCTTTATTGCTTCTATTTCAATTCTCAGGTCTTGAAGAGTTTTATTCATTTTCTTCAACTATTTGTTTGTGTTTTCCTGGAATTCTATAAGGGATTTATTCATTTCTTCCAATTGTTTGTTTGTGTTTTTTTTTTTTATTTTTTAAGGGATTTATTTATTTTTTCTTTAAGAACTTCTATCAACTTTTAAGGTCTTTTTCTTGTTGCTCAGTTATGTTAGAATATTCAGAGCCTGCTGTGGTAGGATAGCTGGGCTCCAGTGGAGACATACTGTCCTGGCTGTTATTGTGTTCTTATGCTAGCACCTGCAATCTGCGTTTGGGGGTGATTATAGATCTAGGTGCTGATTTCTGGGTTTGTCTTTGTTAGACAGGTGTTTTGTTCCTTGGTTTCTGTTTCCTCTATGAATTTTCAGAGAGTGTGATGGCTCTGTGTTGCCTGTTTTATTGGCTTGTTCAGCTGGTATGGTATACCTGTGTATTGCCTGCTGGTGTTGGAGGCTGGGATACAGGGACAAGTGGAAGAAGGGAGACACAGGAGATGTGGGGGTAGGGGGAGAGGGAGGCTGCAGCCGTTGATTAGTTGCAGTACCAGGGATGAGACTGAGAGACTTGGTCTAGGGGAACAGGGTATGTAATTGGAAGCTTTTTTGTGTCCTGCCTGGCCCTGTAGTAGCTTATAAAATAATTATTAAGAGACTTAATATTAATTACAAACTATTTGGTCTATGGCTCAGGCTTATTGTTAGCTAGCTTTTATATCTTAAATTAACCCATTTGTATTAATCTATGTATTGGCACATGTCTTGTGGCTTTACCTGTGTTCTATTACATCTTGCTTCTCTGGGGACTCACAGTGTCTCTCCTGATTCAGCCTTTCTTCTTGTATCTTTGCTTGGACTCCCCCCCCCCCCCCGCTATAACCTGTCTTGCCATAGGTCAGAGCAGCTTCTTTATTAACCAATAGTAGCAACACATGTTCATAGCATACAGAAAGACCATCCCCCAGCACTTCCCCCTTTTCTGTCTAATCAAAAAGGAAGATTTTCATTTTAACATAGTAAAATTACATATAACAAAACAGTTATCAAGCAAGAATTACAGTTACAATATCTAGTCTATTTATACTTGGCAAAATTAAAATATTCTATCTTCTATCTTTGTGAGTCTAAAGTTTCATATTTAATTGATCTTTTATCATAACTAAGGAAAACTATAAATATAATTATTTAGTCTTTAACTCCATCAAAGACCCTAGAAGAATATAATATTATCCAAGTAAACAGGAAGTGCATTGTAAACAACTTCCAAAACTCTAGAAATGACGAAACATCTGGTTTCCTGGACAGTCACCCAAAGTTCTTTTATAATGGTGAGGCATTCATCTTCAGTCTACAGGCCTAGAGTATCTGGCAGACTTTTCAGTGAAGCAGGAAATTTGAAGAACTGTCCTGCCTATTTTGACAAAGTTCATCAGTCACTTTCCTCTGTGTCCTGCAGAATGTCTGGCAGTTTCTTCTGTGAAGCAGGAATCTGAAGGACCATCCTGCCTTGTTTTTGCAAAATTCAGTGGTCATTTTCCTATAGATCCTACATGTCCAGTTTATATAACATAACAAGCAGTCCAGGCAACAGCAGTTTCTTGCCCAAATGGCTAGCCTTTGCCATATTGAAAGCAAACTCTGTAATGAGTTTCTTCAATGCTCATCAGTCTCTTTGAAGTAATTGGTGTTGCCAGGGGCAGACATATCTCGTTGTCCAGAAAAGTCTAAGTTCTTAAAACATTTTAAATGCCATATTCTGTAGGTCTTTGAAGTGTTTGAAGATTACCTACCCATCTGAAATATATCTCTGTATACCTGTAAGACCCAACTAACATAAGTTTGACTATTATAGATGACTATTAACTTATATTTTAAATTATATATTATATTTTTAAATGAGCTGCAAAACATAATACCTTAAACAAGAATAGAAATATACACATAATATGTTGTAACAAAAATAATCTTAAATTTGTATCAATATACAATATACACAGAAAAATTGTAAGAGCCAGGGGTGGTGAGTGACTCCAAAGAAACAGTATCTTCCGGGTTCAACAGGGTTGGTTCACTTATGAATTCATAGAGATTATGACAGCATGCACAAGACCTGCACAATTTTAAACTAGACAAAATTTCAACATGGAGTGTAGATTTCTGGGCCTTGTGGGAGGGATTTGATAAAGACATCCCATCTAGGACTGAGTGTTCCAAAGTCTCTCACTCTCTGCACATTGTTCAGTTGTAAATCCCTTTTATTACCATCTACTGCAAGAAAAAGCTTCTCTGGTGAGGACTGAGTACTGCTCTGATCTATGGGTATAGATGTATCATTAGCAATCATTTTATTGCTATGTCACTTTAGCAGATTAATGATAATAGGTTTCCTCAAAGACCCATGACCTTGCTAGTCTCAGGTTCTTGGCCTCTTTAGTAGTTTCAGGTATGGGTTCCATTTTAGGGAGTGAGTTTTAAATCCAATTAAGAAAAGTGGTTACTCCTATAACATCTGTGTCACTATTATACCAATATATTTTATAGGAAGGTCACTGTTTTAGGTCACAGGGTTTGTAAGTGGGTGATGTTGGTACTTACTTTTTTTTGTTTCTGGTAGCATGCACAATATTTTTCAGCATCATGAATGCTAGTCAGTAAAATTGAAACATCTAGTTGAGCTCATAAAAGCAGAGTCTCCTAGGTTGGTCTGAGTTCTCCCCTCTCTCAGGATCTTACATTCTCAGTAGAGGCAGTGGAGACTGTATGGAATAGTCTCTGATGAGGATGCAAGAACTATGAAAAGTACATGAGGATAGTCAGAGAGAACCTATGATCTTCTATAGGTCTCCATGGAGAATTGTCTCCCAAGGTACTCCAAAACAAAGAGTTATATTTTTCAACCATCTCAAAATAAGAAGAATATAAACCTTAATGAAATAGCCCATACTTCCTCTATTCAATTACTTTTTCTCTTACTTCATCGAGGGATAACACTGAACCTAGAACTTAAACAACAACAACAAGAACAACATCAAGAACAACAAAATCCTAGAAAGTAACAGTTCACACTAAGATCCCTTTCCTTCCTCTCCCATGATTGCTTTGATGGGGGACATGCCCTGCATATACAAGACATAGATAGTGGCAGTTGTTACAGGTGCCATCTCATATAGATCACTTGCCCTAATTAGTCTGCCAAGTACTGTTGGGAGTAGGGTGGTGGGCTGTTTTTCTGAGCCAATGCCAGCTGACTAATCATCTTGGTCTAATGTGTCATGTGTGACTAGAAGGCAAAGATGCTGAATTTTATACTCATCTGTCAGAAAACACTTCTGTTAGCATTCTGGCCCATCCCTTGGGGACCCATTGAGCATACTGACCATGTCATTTTATGTAAAGTTCCCTTGAAGAAAAAGTTCCTTCCCCTTCTCTCTCTTTCTTCCTCCCTTTCTTTCTTGCTATGAGGTAGTGTGCACTTTCTTTCTTTCTTCCCGTTTCTCTTTCTTTTCTTCTTCCCTCTCCTCCCTTCTCCCTTCTCCCCAATAAAACTTACCACATGGATGCTGTGTCTGCATGGTGTGAGTAACTTCCCTCTGCCATATAATGTGTCTCCCTCACCCACTGGGGCACCTTGGCTCCACGTGCCAAGGCTTCCTGATCACCATTTTACAAAAACTTCATAATAGATTTCTCAGGCTTCCAATACTGGATTATAGCATGTTGTGAGTTGATATTTGAAAACAGTAAAAGAGCCAATATGGGGAATATAGAGTGAGAGATCCAAACTAAAAACAGGACTTGACTGCACTAATTCTAGGCTTTTGGGCCTACAAGGCTAAAAATGTAGTCACAGTCATTATCAAAGAGAAATTTCCATAGATATTTTTGTAGCAGTAGATGCTCTTTTTGGGTAAATGTTTTGTTTTCAAGAGTGTCTAGCATGACGATGGATACTTGGGTGAGGAGGTCCTTATTTGTATGTGACAAACCTGCTTTTTACACTTTGATACCATACATCATGGACTATTGTGTTTATTTTGAGCTATGTTCCTTTTTACTAGAGGGACTGGAGAACTAGGCATAAGGGATTCTGGGAAACTGAGGACAAATGCATTTCAGGGAACTTCTTGAAGGAGAAATGTATTATTTAGAATTTAAAAGGAGAGAAGTCAGAAATGAGGGCCTTAAACTATAGATTATTTACTGTGAATCATGGGCAGAAGAGAAAAGAGAAAGCCAAGATAAATCAGTTCAGTACAGTTGATTTTGAAACTTGTATAAATGAACAATAACACAGATGTGAGGTGGAGTTAGCTATTATGAAATGGAGATTTCCTTGTAGGAGGCAGTTTTAAGATGTATTTCTAGACAAGAGAAGCAGCTGTGTGTATGTGTGAATGTGTGTGTGTGTGTGTGTGTGTGTGTGTGTGTGTGTGTGTGTGTGTGTGTGTTTGGGTCTATCTACTTTTAACAACGAGATAGTTCTAAGGTTCTGATGAATCTTGTTGGGCACTTTGCCAGTTTCTGGTCCTCCTGACCCATCCTTTAATCCCTGAGGCATCTGGGAGCCAAGCCAGATACAAGAATTGCCAATTCCCTCCTGGGAATGAGGTAGATAAATAGGATTTTTATGTTCCTGTTAGTTCATGTGTAAGTAAGGGTTGGGGAAAGAGAGCTGCCCAGTGGGGTGTAAAGGACACAGGGCTCCTGTTGCCTGCTGAAATTCCAGGAACCTCAGGAGCCCCTTGTGTTCTGAAATGTTCCAGTGGGTACAACCCCCACTGGCCTGGTTACATCTGGTTCTTTCTGGGTGAACTTCCATTCCTTCTCCCCATTTCTTGTTCTGTGGTGGTGATTAGGGAGGGGCTAGCTGGGTTTGTATAGGAATGTGGCTTTACTAGTGATTTAGAGATTGGGAAGGAAAGGGGCCAAGGTGGATGCCATTCTCCTTGTTTGTAAAGACTGCCAGGAAGAAAGAAGTAAGCCGGCCTGTGTGTGTGGAGTGGGCTAGGGTGAAATCTTTCCTTTGGCTTTTCTTTATCAGGAAGCATGTGACTGCTGAATGGACCTTTCTGTGACTGTATGTTTGTAAGGAGTCTCTTTGTTCTATCTTCTTTACCATTTTCCTTCAGTCCATGAAAAAAATCACACAGGAACAAGCCCAGTTTATCCTAGGAGCCTCTATTCTTATAACTGTCTCCCTCCCCCCCCCCCCCCCCCCCACTTTTTCTTTCTGCATATCTGCCATTATCTTTGGCCCCTTATTCTCTCCAGCTATCCTGTCAGCTTCAAATCCTCCTAGCTACAAGCCTCAGTGCCCTTTCTCTCAAGCTCCTAACTATGACCTACATGGAGGTGAGGTAGAACAAGTTCTTTGTGGTGACATCACAGCACTCCAAATGATTTAACTGTTAACTTTCACACAGCCCATTTCCATTGTCTGTTACAGATAAGAGATCCTTTTTATCCAGGCTCTGCACATGGTTCAGTTTTCTTGGTTCCTTCTGCCTCACCTCTTAACAGGCCTTTATAAAGACACACAAATAAAGATAAAACAAATGAAACACATTTGATTCTGGATGAAAGCAGTCATTCTTCTAGACAGGTCTCTACTCAGTTATTTATCATGAGATTTTTCTTAATTTTTGTGGTCTATAATCGGAAACTGCTAAAGGTAGTGTATGTGTACATGTGTTGTGTGAGGACTGGGAAAATGGGGAAGGTCCCATGAAAGGCAGAAGTGGTTCCCTGGGCAGTGGGTGATAATGCATGTGCATGGTAAGGTTCTGCTATTGAACCAAAGCTCTAGCCTGCTCCTTCTCTCAGACTTCTGGTGCACTCCTGTCCTGGCTGATTGCCTTCCAGGAATCTGTGTTTGTTTGATCTTGTGTGAAATCCTAGCCACTCCAACCTATGCTTCACTCTCACTGTAATTCTGCCCTATGTGCAAATAGTTCTTAAAAATTATTATTTTTTAGATTATAATATAATTACATCAACTCCCCATTCCCTTTTTGACCTCCAAACCCTCTCATATAGGCCCCTGGCTCTCTTTCAAATTCATGGCCTCTTTTTCTCTTTAACTGTGTGTGTGTGTGTGTGTGTGTGTGTGTGTGTGGTCTCAGGTGGCTTCTGCTTCTCTTAGTGTTGGCGAGGGACAGTTAGTGACACAGTGAACAGAGGTGCTGAAGGCTGTCTCTGTCAGCGCCTTCTGCACCTGCTGTGTGGTCTGGTCTATAACAACTAGTATGACACACTTAGCAGGCCTTCTCCAGATCTGGAAGAGACAGAAGAGGTAGAAGACTTGGAAGACTCACCTGACATTCCACTTGGAAACCAGAGTGTGGTTTGCTCTGCTAGGGCTGTCTGTGCAAACCCTTATCCCTGCTCCTTTTCCTATGTCACAGCTGCAGCTCCTGGAACAAACGTGTGAACACTCAACCTTCCCTTTGAACATTCACCATCTTTCCCTTTCATTATTCTCTGAGTGATCCCCTGATTTAAACAGACATTTTTTTTTTGTCTCAGTTGAGCTCTCAGTGGGATGGAATGGTGATCAAACCCTGTGGTCATGCAGAAAATTAGATAAATATAATATGCCACCAGGTGATAGTCACTGTGATAGTAACAGGAAGTAGAGAATTCCAGCTGAGGGTGGAATGGTGAAGAAAGAGCTTTTGGATGAAATGATGTGTGGATGCAGAAAGTGGGAAATGAGAGAGTATTGGGAGAGGAGATGCAGGCAGAGGCCTCAAGGTGAAGCATCTTAGTCCATCTGGTCCTGTCAAGAAAGCCCTGTGGTGGCAGGAGGGTAAGCGAGGAGGGTAGGAGTGAAAATGTGTTCAGAGAAGTGGCCTAGGGTAGAGCATGCACAGTCTAGTGCCCATGGTGGAGAGTTGGGATTTTACTGTAAGAAGGAAAACCTTAGGAGGGTTTTGAGTAGAGAACTGATATGATCTGACAACATTCAAATAGATTATTATATGGATGTGGAAAATGGATTATAGAAGCATGCAGACCAGTTTGCAATGAGATTTGCTACACATAACAGGAAATATAATCTCTATTATTATCATTTCTATCAAAACACCCAGAGGCTTGCATTTTAGAACCTATGGGACAACTGCATAAAGTCATCAAGGACCAGGCTTCTACAGCTTTGCTTTACTATCCTGAGTGCCTGGTGTCCTCTGTCATGGATACTTCGTGCTCTATAATGAATGCCAAAGCTGCAGCCACCAGGTTCATTCTGAAGCAGCAGAAAGATTCAACTGCCATTCACACAGCAGTTCCAATTCCATCACATGGGCCACACCAGGGCCACATATTACTCTTAGCTGCAAGGAATGTAACTTACCTGTAGCACACACTATCTAGGTTTTTGTCATTGAGAAAGAAGCAGTGAGTGGTTACTGGATGATAATTATCATCTACTACACAGCTCAGTTTTAGTGTAGGGGAGAGGTAACATTGACTGTACCAGGCTGCATCATATAGTGGGGTAATAAACAGTTGTAGGTTGTTAGATACTGTATTTTGTAGGTAAATCTGAGATAGTCTTGGGGAGGAAAAGGATATTGAAATAGAGGGGGTATATTGGAGATATAGGGGAGATATTGGAGAATTTTGTGAAGGATCCCAGCATGGTCCGGCTGATGAAGACTAATGTCTTGGCTGAGGTAGGTATGGTATGCTGGTGCTGGTGGAGCTTTCAGGCAGACAGTTTGATATAGAAAGCTATAGTTCAGAGTCTAGCCGGGCGGTGGTGGCGCACGCCTTTAATCCCAGCACTCGGGAGGCAGAGGCAGGCGGATCTCTGTGAGTTCGAGGCCAGCCTGGGCTACCAAGTGAGTTCCAGGAAAGGCGCAAAGCTACACAGAGAAACCCTGTCTTGAAAAACCAAAAAAAAAAAAAAAAAAAAAAAAAAAAAAAAAAAAAAAAAAAAGCCAGAGTCTATTTCTGGGATGATAATTTGAAGCCAATACGTTAGATGAGATCTGTCTGGGCATGAATGCAGAAGGAGAAGAGGATAAAGGCAAGAATATCAGAGGAATTAGTAACAGGGACGGGACAAAAGAGCTGAGGTAGGGTGTCCTGGGATTTGGAAGAGCCAAGGTTTTTTTGTTTTGTTTTTTGGAGGCTGAAGTTATCTGGATCATTTGCTGCTCATGGGCCAAGTGAGTCAAAGCAAGGAGTGATCAGCCAAAAGGTGATGGATTATTCTGACAAGCGATTGTAAGGAGCCAAAACCTGCTTGGAGTGATGTCAAAAAGGATAACAAAGCTGGACATGGTGGTGCACACACACATTTAATCCAAGCACCTGTGAGTTCTAGACTCGCCTGGTCTCCATAGTGACTTCCAAAATAGTCAGAGCTACACAGTGAGACCCTGTCTCAAAAGACAAGAGACAAACAACAACAGTTACTGCCCTTCTTCCAAACAGCAAACAATATGACAGACTAGATACTCTGAGACTTTCTTCCACTATTAAAAAAAATGAGCCTGAATATATCTTATGTTATCTTACTATTGGACTTTCAAGAAGTGAGGGAAATCCTCAAACAGACCATGAGCTAAGTCCAGAGTGGTGAGCAGCAGGGCAAGGAGATCTCAGCTTCAACCATGTCTTCCCAGATGTCCTTTCAAGAATTCCCCCCCTCCCTCTCCTCCAGTACCTTGTCTTTAGCAGAAGAGACCTATAGGGCTGAATCCATGACTGGTGGTGGGTTAGACTCTCGCCATGTTCTTTAGTCACTCATGGGAAGCTCTTTCAGAGTACTTGCTCCCCACTTACATCCCTTATTATGACTCATCACTTCCCACTCCCTCCTCTGGGATTGTTAGAATTCAGATATCTATCACTGAAAATATACCCCACCAATGCTATGGCAACTGAGTGTCAGGGGTACTCCTCTTTCTGATGCCTCTATTGCCTTCTACTAGCACCTCTTCCCATGCTACCATGAGTGCTAGCTGAAAAATGATCTGAAGCAGCAACCCCTAAATGTGGATTATTAGAGTTTTAGCTCCCCAAGGCAAGGATGAATATTCTGCTTTCTGTTGAGAAAACTGCTAGTGAAATGTTGAAGATGCATCTGGGACATCACAGAGCTCTCCTGATGTGGTGTTAGGTTGGATGATGACATGGTGACTGGACAGGTTCTCCCAGCTTTTCTTCTGGTTCTGAAGTCTGTAACAGCAAATGATGTATGAGTAGTGCAGGAGTCTGCTGACCTGTTGACTTTTCTGCCAGCATATCGGTTATCAAGATGAATGCAAGAATATTTATAAAAACACACATATGAGTCACAGTAGAAGAATTTAGAAAGATGACTAAAGCATATTATAGACCTTTGTTCCAGCTGATCTTAGAGCTGAGTCACAGCTTTAAAGCAGCGCTTCTCAAAGTATCTACAGTGAAAAATCAATTTTTAAATTAGTATAATACAGGCCAATATATTTATTAGCATAATTTTTTATAAAATGAAAAAAAGTGCACCAGAAGTAATATTGCACTCCTTTAATCCCAGCACTTTGGAGCAGAGGTTAATGGATCTCTGTGAGTTTGAGTCCAGTTTGGTCTACAAGTTCTAGAAAAACCAGGGCAACATAAATCCTATCCCCCCAAAATAAATTGATTTATAAAAAAAAATAAAGAAAAAAAAGCTCGAATGCTCTGTTATTAGCATCAACAGTCATAAAATTACTTGGCTAAATTACTGCATAAGTCTCTGAACACTTGAAGTTCCTAATGGTGACAGGCAGAATTATGGTCCCCCAAGGCGGACCACATCCCAGTATCTAGAGCCTGTGAATCTGTTTTCTTACTTGGTGAAGGGACTTGGCAAACATGATGAAGGGTCTTGTGACAGGAATATCATCCTGGATTGCCCAGGTTCTAGTGTCATCTTATGGGTCCTTGTAAGTGAAAGAGCTGTGAGGTGGGAAGCTGAGGTCGGAGTGAGGTGAGCCAAGAAGTATGTCACTTTAGAGCAAGGAGAAGGCAGGGAGTCGATTCTCCTGTGAAGTCTATAGAAGCACAGCCCTTTAACTTGGTTTTGTCTTCTGAAACTGCATTGTTTATGCCACTAACTTTGTGGCAATTTGTTAGCCATAAACACATTCCATATTTTTCAGACTGGCATTAGTCGGAGGACCTTAAAGTAACACAGCTTTCTCACTAATTAGACTCCCAGCACTCCACCCGGGGCCTAGCCTTGGATGTCTGCATCCAGATTCCTCAGTCCTTGGATGGGGTTTATGGCACAACTATTAGGGTGTTTGGCCATCCCATCACCAGAGTAGGTCAGTCCCAGCTATCTCTCCACCATTGCCAGCAGTCTTTTGTGGGGGTATCTTTGTGGATTTCTGTGGGCCTCTTTAGCTCTTTGTTTCTTCCTTTTCTCATGTGGTCTTCATTTACCATGGTCTCCTATTCCTTGTTCTCCCTCTCTTTTCTTGATCCAGCTAGGATCTCCCGCTCTCTTTCCCTCGACCCTCGCCCTTCATTGCTCCCACTCATGTCCAGGCTGTTCATGTAGATCTCATCAATTTCTCCGTGTCTTTCTTGGGGTCTCATTTTCCAGGTAGCGTCACTGGTGATGTGAGTAGCAGTCCAGTCATCCTTGTTCCACATCTAGCATCCTCCTATGAGTGAGTACATACCATATTTGTCTTTCTGAGTCTGGGTTACCTCACTCAGGATGATTTTTTCTAGATCCATCCATTTGCCTGCAAACCTCATGATGTCATTGTTTTTCTCTGCTGAGTAGTATTCCATTGTGTATATGTGCCACAATTTATTTATCCATTCTTCAGTTGAAGGGCATCTAGGTTGTTTCCAGGTTTTGGCTATTACAAACAATGCTGATATGAACATAGCTGAGCAAGTGCTCTTGTGGTATGATTGAGGGAGTCTAATTAGTGAGAAAGAGGAGGGCTTATATGAATGAGAATTGTTGAAACCAAGGTTGGATAAAGCACAGGGACAAATAACCAAATGAATGGAAACACATGAACTATGAACCAAAGGCTGAGGGGCCCCCAACTGGATCAGGCCCTCTGAATAGGTGAGACAGTTGATTGGCTTAATCTGTTTGGGAGGCATCTAGGCAGTGGTACCAGGTCCTGGGCTCATTGCATGAGTTAGCTGTTTGAAACCTGGGACTTTTGCAGGGACGCTTGGCTCAATCTGGGAGGAGAGGACTGGACCTGCCTGGACTGAGTCTATCAGGTCGATCCCAGTCCTGGGGGAGACCCTGATCTGGAGGAGGTGGGAATGGGGGGTGGGCTGGGGGGAAGGGGAGGGGGGCAGGAAGGGAGAGAACAAGGGAATCTGTGGCTATTATGTAGAACTGAATAGTATTGTAAAATAAAATAAAATTAAATTAAAAAAAAAGTAACACAGCTTTAAAGAGAATAAAACCTGATGATGGTGAATTATTCCAGGTCATGGCACAAACAAATGATACTAAAACTTCTGAGGCTTGGATAAGATACCCTCAAAATAAAAAAGGAAACATAAAAATTAAAATGTAAAAGCTTATTAACATAAAGGCAAAAATTCTAAACCAAAATATATTAACAAATGAAAGATATATTGAAATAAGCATGCACTATGAACAAATAGGCTGCACCAATATAAACACATCTCTTTATAGAAAACATTATTAAGAAATACTTAATATAGTTTATCAAATAAACAAATGAAAGAGAGATCATATTAATAGATTATTTTAGCCTAATAGAGTCTCCAAAAGTTATTATTTTATTCCTGAGCCAGTCTTAATTAAAGTCTAAGAAAAAAGAAGGCAGGAGACAACATAAAGTTTCAAAGATAAATTATTAAAAACTAGTAATCTAGATTGTACAAATGACAAAATATGGAAATGACTGCTATTAAAATCAGGATAATATGGGGTGCTTGGCTTCTCAACTATTATTTAGTATTGTTCTGAAAGTATCATCTAATATATTAGATCAAGAAAAGGAACTAATCTGAATTAGCATGGCACAAAAAGAGGAAATTTGTTTTATTTGCAGTTGGTAAGCCGATTAAATGATAGCGATATGTTTCTAGGAAATCTAGAGTAATTTGTAAAAATCCTATGAAAGACCTGTAAAGGAACTTGAAAGTATGTCTGAATATGAGGCAAATGCAAGAAAAATAGTTTCTTTCCTTATTTGAAAAAAATCCAGTTGTAATTATAAGTGAAAAATATATTCTTTCTCTAAATTGGTGAAATGACTAGTAGTTAATTTTGAGAAAAGGAGAGGTGAACACTAATGTTCTAAATGTTAAAACTCATTCAACCCACCCAAACTCACAATTGGTTCATTTACTCAGATGATTTTTTCTTTTTTCCTTCCTTTCCCCTTTCTTTTTTTCTTTCTTTCTTTTCTCTAGAGTCTCACTACATAGTCCTGGCTAGCCTGAAACTCACTATATAGACCAGGTTGATCTCAAAGATACAGAGAGCTACCTGCCACAACCTCCTAAGTACTGGAGGCAGGGATTAAAGATGTGTCCCACCATGCCCATCCTGGAAAGCTTTTTGAGCACCTAAGGGGACACACTTCTCTAGGTATGGAGGCATCTTTCAGGCATAAGAAATAGAGAAAAGAAATTGGGAAGAGCAAAGTCCCCATCCTCATGGAAGTTCTAGTGAGGCTCTGGCTTAAGTATAGGCAACAGGCATTTTGTGGGGCTAAGCAGAGTCCACAGAGAAGGCCAGGGCTCTAATGGGAATTCAGTGGTGTAATAATTGCTTAATAAGTAGTACAAAAATAATTGAGATTTTAACAAGACTAAAATAGTTTCTTCCCTCACATTATACATAAAGTATATTGCAGATGGCTGAAAAGTCTAAAAACAAAGCCAAAATGTTAGGTGAACATTTAGGAGAATATGAAAATAAGTTGGAGGTGGGGAAAAACGTTCTTGAGCAAAGAAGAAAAACAACCGAGAAACTAAAATTGGAGAAGAAACATTCTGATTGTACACAGACTTAAAAGTTGTTGATGTTAAAAG
Organism: Peromyscus leucopus; assembly: GCF_004664715.2. Taxonomy (NCBI): domain Eukaryota; kingdom Metazoa; phylum Chordata; class Mammalia; order Rodentia; family Cricetidae; genus Peromyscus; species Peromyscus leucopus. The sequence continues at coordinate 198,646 of NC_051080.1, read as the reverse complement.
GTACTATAACCATTAAGATAGGAAATAAACCAGGAAGCATATGTGTGTTTAAACATAGTTTAAACAGTTTAAGCTCCTTATTTATTTACATGGATATGTGTGTCTGTGCGTCCCATGTGTTCAGGTGCCTGTGGTTGTGCCACCGTGGGAGTGCTGAGAACTGAACTTAAGTCCTTTGGAAAATAAGCAAGTACTGTTAGCCTCTGAGCCATCTCTTCAGGTGCTGGAACATATATTTTTGCTATACATATGTTATTTAGCAGGATGTACTGTTTCTTTTCTTATTTTTCATTTTCCGTGTGTGTGTGTGTGTGTGTGTGTGTGTGTGTGTGTATGTGTGTATGTGCATTTCTTTTTGCTTGTGTCCATGCACATGTATGTGTTTGTGCAGTGTGTGTGTGTGTGTGTATGTGTGTATGTGCATTTCTTTTTGCTTGTGTCCATGCACATGTATGTGTTTGTGCATATGGACATTTGAGGTTGATGTTAGGAGTAGTCTTCAGTCATTCTTGTACCTTATTCATTGAAGCAAGGTCTCCAATCAAACCCTAACTTCACCCTTATGACTGTGTCTTTCTAGCCTGCTTGCACTGGGGATCCTCTCTCTTTGCTTTCCAAGTCTGGAATTAGAGGTGAGCCACTATGCCCAGACAACACTTACATGAATTCTGAGGATTTGAACTTGAGTCCTCGTACCTGCAGGTCAAGTGCTTTAACTGACCCACCTCCATGCTCTAAACTGTTTCTCAAATTTTATTTCTTTTAGACAGAGTCTCACTGTGCAGCCCTGGTTGGCATTAATCATGCTGTATAGACCAGACTGGCTTTGTTCTTACAGAGGTCCACCTGCCACTGTCTCCAGAGTGGGGAGATTAAAGGCACCTACTTGATGTGCCAATTTTTTAGGGTAATATTTATAAAGTGACAAGAAAGGAAAAATTCCAACAACCATAAAATATGTGGTAGTTTCAGAAGAAAAAATCTGGAGATAAATAGACATTGCCAACAAAATGATGAAAATCTTTTCTATTTGTTTAAGGCATCAACTGAAGAATTGTTTTTTTTTCCCATCCATTTTGCACTTGAACTTTGAAGACTAACCTTAGCACTGAGAGTACACAGGGACACATATACTCACATCCTGTCACTGGGAACATGGCTATCTACAACCTTTAGATAAAATAATTTGATAATATCTATTAACGCTAAAAATAAGCTGTTTGCCCTGGGGTTCCGAGTTTTATGACTACATTTCCAGAAATAGAAGCACAAGAAGAGGAAGTAAAGAAAGGGATGTTGGTCTCAGAGTCAACAGCAAAAATGACATTCAGACATTTAACTGAAAGATGGGAAACAAGCTAAAAGACGGTCAACAAAGTACCATGCATCTGCCAGAAGAAGAATGCCTGCACAGACCACTGTACAATTTCAACATTGGACACCATGTGGCTGCTCAGTGAACTGAGCCCTTCTAAGCAGATCCAAACGATGCTTGTACCAAGTCATTAAGTGAAAAAACAAATTGTAAGAGCACATAGTAAGATTTTTGTAGGTGGAACAAAACATGGCTTAAAAAATTCTTTACACATGATATTGGAGCAAGGTGGTTATCACATGTTACCTCAGGGGCTGGGAATACAGATGGTGGGAGACAGAGAGATCATGGCCTTTTCTATAGCTATGGAATGGATCTAATAAAGGAATGTAAGTGTCACAAAAGAAGGATTTTTGTCTTGTTCACTGTTGCCTTTCCCAAACCCCAAGCATAATATTGGACCCATTCAATAAGATTTACCATGTAAATAACCATCTATTATTTTTATAATAAAAAATTAAGAAAGCAGGGCTGGAAAGATGGCTCAGCAATTAAGAACACAAGTTGCTCTTGTAGAGGACCCAGGTTCAAATACTAATAGCCATATGATGGCTCACAATAGTTTGCAATACCAGCCCATTTCTGGCTTCCACAGGCACTGCATGCATGTTGTGTACAGATATATCTGTAGGCAAAATACACTCACACATAAAATAAAAATCAATGAATCTTAAAAAAAATGAAGAAAGCATATAGGACCAGACAGTGGGAAATTAGAGTAGAAATAAGGTGTGGAGATGGCACCTTCAGAAATGAGTAGTTGTATTCTTAAAGGAGCACAAGGGCACTTTCAAGTAAGGAGTAGGGGTATGGGGAGGGGAACCAGCCATGTGTGATGGTGGTAGTGGCTATAAAGATAGTGGAGTGAAGAGATCTCCCTGGAACAGTGGAGCTGGTACCCTTCTCTCCCCAACACTTGCTCATAGTGTAGCTAGAGTAAGGGTTGCTTATAGATCAATGCTAAGGACTCACTAGGATTCAGTGGTCAGGAGGAAGTAGTGTAGGATCTGATGTAATCCCCAGTCTCCAAAACTGGTGGTGGAAGAAAAGTCTGTGTTGTATAAATGAACAAAGTAGACCAAGACAGTCTCTGAGAGTGGAGTCCCTGGTGCTGACTGAGGACCTGAGTCTGCTCTGTCTTAGTCAGCACAGCTTGTCTTCATAGCTCCTGAGCTTGTAGTAGGTCAGCCCCAGGGGGATAATCCTACTACACACAAAGGAAAGGGCCAACACCTGGTATTCATAGTGTTCAACTTGCACTAGCAAATACATGAAGAAAAGTAGTGCCATAAAAAAATGAAATGTCTAGAAGAAAAAAGGGATGAGTAACTAAAAGTGTAGAAAGATTAAAAAATTTGTTAAAAAATTTATTTACTACTTTGAGAAAATGTGGACATAATGTTATTCATAAACCAAGGGCCAAGTTTCCACAAAGAGTTACTATAAATTAAAAAACTGTATGGTAATATTTTATTTGTACTGAAATGTGATTTTATTTGTATGTTAATAAATAAAGTTGCCTGGGGGTCAGAGTTAATAGCAAGCCATAGCAGAGCTGGGCATTCATGGCGCACACCTTTAATCCCAGCACTTGGTAGGCAGAGCTAGGTAGATCTCTGTGTGGTCAAGGATACAGCCAGCATTGGAGACACATGCCTTTAATCTCAATACCAACCATAGAAGACCTGGAGGTCTGTACAGACAGGCAGTGACGAGGCAGTCATGTGGTTGGGTTTACAACCAATGAGAAGGCAGAACAGAAAGTCTATATAAAGACAAAAACACAGGAAGTAGGTCTCTCTTTTGCTGAAGAGGCTAGCTGCAGCAGACAGGTAAGGCTCTTAGCTCTGATCTCTTGGCTTTCTTCTTTGCATTGGTTCTGTGTTTTTTATTTAATAAGATGGTTGGTTAAATCTACAAAACTGCTTACCAAAAGAAAGTTTCAAATGATTAGAAGACATTCCTATATAATTAGGAAATCAAGGCATGCACCTATAACCACAACACAAGAGTTATGTGTTGACGGTAAAGATAAGAAACTAGGCATGGTGATACATGCCTACAATCCTATTACCCAGGAGGCAGACAGAAGGACCTGAGTTCTAGGCCAGCCTGGGCTACATATTGAGATCCTGTCTCAAAAGCCTTTTTAAAGGAAGTGAAGATAGATCGAGAGGACCAAATATCTCTGTCTCTACAGCTACCTCCCTATCCATGTTATATATCTATATTATATGCTTATATCTGTATACCATTTATATCTCTATCTATCTAAGAGGTTAGAAAGAGTGGGGAGGAAGAAAAAAAATTCAAAAGTGAAGATATATTTTTGATCAAAACTGTCTCATGAAAATAGGAGGTTAGGAGATGATAGTTAATTGAAAATTCTAGATTTTGAATTTTAGGCTAGAGAAATTGACAAGTTTTCAGAAAATATCCAAATGTGAAGCAAAGTGAGTTGGAATAACCTAAGACTTTTTTACAAAACCAAAGTCTAGTATACAAGAGTGCTGTGGGACGGTCTGTATGTCAAATTGCTCTGATTGGTCAATAAATAAAACATTGATTGGCCAGTGGCTAGGCAGGAAGTATAGGCAGGACTAACAGAGAGGAGAAAAGAAAGAACAGGAAGGTGGAAGGAGAAACTGCCAGCCGCCGCCATGAGAAGAAGCATGTGAAGACACCGGTAAGACACGAGCCACATGACAAGATAAAGATTTATGGAAATGGATTAATTTAAGCTATGAGAACAGTTAGCAAGAAGCCTGCCACGGCCATACAGTTTGTAAGCAATATAAGTCTCTGTGTTTACTTGGTTGGGTCTGAGCGGCTGTGGGACTGGCGGGTGATAGAGATTTGTCCTGACTGTGGGCAAGGCAGGAAAACTCTAGCTACACAAGAGAGCTTGGTCTATTTGATTATGAGGAAAAATAACTGAGAAGCCAAATATCTGCAGTTAGAAAGTATCATGCAAGAATTAGGCAGAAATTCAGGGCTCTGAAAACTGTGACATTCCTGAAACAAATATTCTCAAGTGAAAAATTAGAGCAAGAAAATGAAGTGGATTATAATGCTAGTTGGTAAACAAGGAAATTGTTAACAATAATCATAATATTATATTTCGTGTAACTTTCAGGAACTGATTCATATAATAAAAGAGTATATAGCATAGAACTGACCATAATTTAGAACAAAATTTATTAGTACTTTGGAGGCATGGTTGGGAAAGACAGAGAACTAAAAAAATGATAATTTTCTTATTTTTGAGGTGAAATCATAACAATAAATTGCTGATTATTTATGAGAAGTGATTTTTAAAGTGATGCTATTACAAAAGCAAATATAGGGTCAGAGGAGATGTCTTAGTGGGTAAGAATACTGTGTAAACATGAGGACTTCAGTTTGGATCTTAGTATCTTTGTAAAAAGCTGAGTGTGGCTGTGTTGTGATCCCAGTGAAAGGGAAGCAGATGATCACTGGGTTTTGCTGGCTGCTAGCCTAGCTCTAGGATCAGTGAGGGACCCTTTCTCAAGGGAATAAGACAAATAGTGATAGAGCAAGATGCCCATTGAGGCTGAGAGTATGGGTACATCATGGATCACTTTCCTAGTATGCTCATTGCCCTGGCTTTGATGCTGGGGACTGCTGGGAAAAAAAAGCAGAAACAAGAATGCAAAATGCAATCCATCTTGGAAAGGTCAGTAAGGGGGGGGGGGAAATAAAATGGGCAACCCCTTGAAATCATAATAGATGACAGAGTCAAAAAACAAAATCAGATGTGTGCTTTTGATGAGAGAGGCATCAAAAAATAAATGGGCAATGTGAGGCTGAAAAGTGAATGAATGGATAAAATAACTATGTATGGGGTGAATGCCAACCCAAAGAAAGGAAGGTTAGCCAAGAAATATCAGATGGCAGAATAAGACCAAGATTTTAAGTGGGACAAAGAGTGCTGTTTTATACAGAAAAAAAGGGTACAATTTGCCCAGAAGCTGGAAGTCATGAACTTTCATGTATCAAAAGTGCTTTGCCCTGAGTCAAATAAAACAAAACTTGTTAAAAAATACAGGAAAAATAATCATAATGGGGGCACTTTAAAATCCTCCTCTTCAAAAAGTCAATACAAACAAAACCAACAGGGAACATTTGAGAGGCATGCTGAAGGAGCCATCAGAGCTCTGCATACAAGGGAGGAAGAATGGACATTATTTTCAGTTCCCAGGGGGCATGAAAAATGGGACACTGATCAATACCAGGCAATGAGGAAATCTCAACAAATCAAGAAAGTTGAAAATGTACAGGTCATATTTTCCAGTCCTGTGCAATATAAGAATTAAAATTAGAACCTCTTGAAAATATAGGAGAAGCCTTTTAAGTATACCTTGGTGAAAGGAAAAAGGGAGCCTTTGTAGCATAAATCTTAAAAGGTCTTATTAATAAAAACAAACCCAGAGCCAGGTATTGGAGTGAGCGCTCGAAGATCAGAGAAGCAGAACAAGCCACAGCTAACCTCACCTCAATAATTCCTCAGCTGATCCTGTTTTCTCAAACTGGAAGCCTCTGTGTCCTCATCTAAATGGATTTCATCTGAACTGCTGCTAGAAGCCTAAAAGCTTAACAGCTCTAGTTCCTGGTCCTCACACCTTCTATATCTTTCTGCTTCCTTCCATCACTTCCTAGGATTAAAGGCATGTGCCGCCATGCCTGGCTGTTTCCAGTGTGGCTTTGAACTCACAGAGATCCAGATGGATCTCTGCCTCCAGAATGCTAGGATTAAAGGTGTGTGTGTTACCATTTTCTGGCCTCTATGTCTATCTAGTGGCTGTTCTGCTCTCTGACCCCACATCAGTTTATTAGCATGCACAATAATATATGGGGGAAAACACAATATCACCACATTTCCCCTTTTTTTGTTTAAAATAAAAAAGCTTATAACTAATACAAGAAAAACTATATCCAATAAGTATATACAATATATACAGTCAAAAATTACATTAACAATGTCCAGTCCATTAACATTTGACAAATTTAGATAAAATTTCATTTCTTATCCTATTTAAAACAAGTAGTTCCTTTTTAAAAGTAGATTCAATAATCTCCCTTTTTATCTTATCATATCCATATTCCTTTTTTAGTATATCAAAACATCTATCTTTTATCTTATCATTTCTATATCTTCCCTTTTTTTAGAGTAGATTCAATGATCTACCCTTTCCTATATATTTTTTTTCTTTTTTTTAAACGGCTCAGCCATTAAAGGCTAGGCTCACAACCAAAAATATAAACAAAAACCCTGAATCTAATCTCCTTGTTTAGCTTTTTTCTTTTTGACCATTAACAATTAACAACTTGTAACCAACCATCGTAAACGATGACAATATTTATAGCTCATTAAATGACCAAAAAACCACCCCAACCACCTCTTGGAAATGTGGGTGTCATTTTCTTAAAGTTACTTCCTGCTTTCTGGGGGTGAAAGACATCTTTAGGGGATCCTGAAAAGAAAATTTTTGGATTAATTGTCAAGTTCTAGGAAACTTGAACTAGCTATATCATTTGTTGTCCAGTTTCTGCATAATGCCAAACTGGCATTAAGATTCATGTTACAGCTTTGGTTACCTGCTGCTTATGAACTGATAGAGTTATGCTCATCTTACAGCTGAACTGTGGAGAAAATTTTCATTTGTACTGATTTTTATTGCAAAATGAGATACATCTAAAATAAACAAACAAAATATTTAGTTTTAGAAACTACAATGTAAAGTCAGACAAGACAAGAAAATGCAGTAGGGAATTAGTAGATATGAAACTAGAAGTAATTTTAATAGGAAAGCATAGATTGAGAGAAGAGCTCCTGAGGCCTGGTCAGCTCCAATAGGAGCAAGGACAGTTTTACGGGGCTTGAGGTGACATCTCTGCAGGTGTGACGTGCCCCTTCTCGGACTGCAGTTTCCAGACCTGGTAGTCCCCTCTGATTTCCAGAAGCCTGCCCTCTGACTAGCCCTTCTCATTGCTTCACCTGCTCACTGCCCAGTCCCTCCCCTCCCTCCATGTCAGACTCTGATCCCAGATTGCCTATCCCACATCCTGCTAACATCCTGGATATCTTTGGCTTTCTGGATCTTCCTTTCCAGGAAGCTTTGTCCCAGTAGCTTTGACAACACACTGGCCTTATCCATTTCCTAAGTTTGCTCCATTTTGCGTGTAAATATCCCCCCATACTCTTGATACTCTTCTTTAAACTGTGAAACAGGCTTTTTCTTTGATCTTCAGTGCCCTGATGGCTTTGGATTTTCTTTAATTTTTTTTTTAATATTGTGTATTACATGGACAGATTTTTGTATGTTGAACCATCCTTGCATCTCTGGGATGAAGCCTACTTGGTCATGGTGGATAATTTTTTTCATGGATTGGATTTGGTTTGAGAGTATTTTATTGAGTATTTTTGCATTTTGTAACTAACCCTGATATCCAAGATATCAGGTTAAGGGTTAAGTTTGGGTATGTTGTACTTTCATTTTCACTGAATTCTAGGAAGTCTTTAATTTCTTTCTTTATTTCTTCCTTGACCCATTGGTGATTCAGTTGAGAATTTTCAGTTTCTATGAGATTGTAGGCTTTCTGTGATTTTTGTTGTTGTTGAAATCTAACTTTAAGCCATGGTGGTCCAATAAAATACAGGAGATTATTCCAATTTTTTGTTGTACAGCCTCATAAAAAGCATTTGGCAATGTTCCTTCTGTTTTTATTGTGTGGGACAATTTGAAGAGTATTGGTATTAGCTCTTTGAAATTCTGGTAGAATTCTGCACTGAAGCCACATGGGCGTTTTTTTTTTTTTTTTGGTTGGGAGACATTCAATGACTGTTTCTATTTCCTTAGGGGTTGTAGGTCTATTTAAATTGTTTATCTGGTCTTGATTTAATTTTGGTATGTGGTACCTATCCAGAAAATTGTCCATTTCTTTTAGATTTTTCCAATTTTGTGGAGTACAGGTGTTTGAAGTATGACCTGATGATTCTCTGGATTTCCTCATTGTCTGTTCTTATGTCTCCCTTTTCATTTCTGATTTTGTTAATTTGTATGTTCTCTTTCTGCCTTTTGGTTAGTTTGGATAAGGGTTTGTCTCTTGTTGATTTTCTTAAAGAACCAACTCTTTGTTCCATTGATTCTTTGCATTGTTCTCTTTGTTTCTATTTTATTGATTTCAGCCCTCAATTTGATTATTTACTGGTATCTATTCCTCCTGGATGAGTTTGCTTCTTTTTGTTCTAGAGCTTTTAGGTGTGCTGTTAAGTCACTAGTGTGAGATTTCTCCAACTTCTTTATGTGGGTATTTAGTGCTATGAATCTTCCTCTTAGTACTGCTTTCATAGTGTCCCATAAGTTTGGGTATGTTGTACTTTCATTTTCACTGAATTCTAGGAAGTCTTTAATTTCTTTATTTCTTCCTTGACCCATTGGTGATTCAGTTGAGAATTTTCAGTTTCTATGAGATTGTAGGTTTTCTGTGATTTTTGTTGTTGAAATCTAACTTTAAGCCATGGTGGTCCAATAAAATATAGGAGGTTATTCTAATTTTTTTTTGTATCTGTTGAGATTTGCTTTGTGACTGAGCATGTGGTCAATTTTAGGGAAGGTTCCATGGGGTGCTGAGAAGGTCTATTTTTTTGTGTGTGTTAGGGTGGGATGTTCTGTAGATATCTATTAAGTCCATTTGAGTCATAACACCTGTTAGATTCCTTATTTCTCTGTTAAGTTTCTGTCTGGAAGACCTATCCATTGTTAAGAGTGGGGTGTTGAAGTCTCCACTATTAATGTGTGGAGTTTGATGTGCAATTTAAACTTTAGTAATGTTTCTTTTATATATGTGGGTACCCTTGTATTTGGGGCATAAATGTTCAGAATTGAGACTTCATCTTGGTGGATTTTCCCTGTGATAAGTATGTAATGTTCTTCCCAGTCTCTTTTGATTGATTTTAGTTTGAAGTCCATTTTATTAGTTATTAGGATAACTACTCCAGTCCATTTGATTGGAAAGTCTTTTCCCAGCCTTTTACTCTGAGGTAGTGTCTGTCTTTAAAGTTGAGGTGTATTTCTTGTATGCAGCAAAAGGATGGATCCTGTTTTTGTATCCATTCTGTTAGCCTGTGTCTTTTTATAGGTGAATTGAGTCCATTGATATTAAGGGATATTAGTGACCAGTGATCACTAATTCCTGTTTTTTTTTTATGGTTGTGTGTGTGTGTGTATTTTCCTTCTTTGTGATTTGCTGTTGTGGGATTACCTATTGCCTCTGTTTTCATGGGTGCATCTAGCTTCCTTAGGTTGGAGTTTTCCTTCTAGTGCTGGTTTTGGTGATAAGTATTGTTTAAATCTGTTTTTGTCTTGGAATATCTTGTGTACTCCATCTACAGTGATTGAAAGTTTTGCTGGGTATAGTAGTATGGGCTGGTATATGTGGTCTCTTAGTGTCTGTAGAGCATCTGTCCAGGACCTTCTGGCTTTCAGAGTCTCCATTGAGAAGTTGGGTGTTATTCTGATGGGTCTGTCTTTATAAGTCATTTGACCTTTTTCCTTTGCTGCTCTTAATATTCTTTCTTTATTCTGTATTTTTAGTGGTTTGATTATTATGTGGCAAGGGGACTTTTTGGGGGGTCTAGTCTATTTGGTGTTCTGTAAACTTCTTTTGCTTTCATAGGTGTTTCCTTCTTTAAGTTGGAAAAGTTTTCTTCTATGATTTTATTGAATATATTTTCTGTGCCTTTGAGTTGGTATTCTTCTCCTTCTTCTATCCCCCTACTATTCTTAGGTTTGGCCTTTTCATGGTATCCCAGATTTCCTGGACATTTTGTGTTATGACTTTTTTGGCTTTGGTGTTTTCTTTGACTGACGAATCTCTCTTCCATCTCTTGTATTCTGCTGGTTATGCTTGCATTTGTAGTTCCTGTTCATTTACTCAGATTTTCCATTTCCAGCATTCAATCAGTTAGTGTCTTCTTCATTGTTTCTATTCAATTTTCAGGTCTTGAAGTGTTTCCTTCACCTGTTTAATTGCTTTTTCTTGGCTTTCTTTAAGGGATTTATTGCTTTCTTCCCATTTTTTGCTTGTCTTTTCCTCAATTTCTTTAAGGGAATTTTTCATTTCTTCTTTAAAGGTCTCTATTACCTTCATAAAGTTATTTTTAAGGTCGCTTTCTTCTGATTCTTCTATGTTGTGATTTTCAGGTCTTGCTGCTGGGTTCTGGTGGTACCATATTGTTCTTTATGTTGTTGTATGTGATTTTGCACTGGCATCTACCCATCTCTTCCTCCAATAGGTGCAGGAGGTGTCTGTGTCCGAGAGAGCTACTCTTGGTTCAATCTGTGCTTGCTGTGTCTGTGTCACAGGGGGCCACTCTTGGTCCAATAGTAGCTCTTGGTCCAATCAGAGCTGGCAGATTCTGTGTCTCAGGGATCCACTGAGGTTGCCTGGGGGGTGAGGGGAGAGGATGGGGATGGGTATGTTTGGGGAGGGAGTAGATCTTGTAGATTGCAGGGTTCGATGGGGGTGTTGGTAGGGGAGCCTGCCCACAGCAGTCTTCCCTGCTCCCTGCAACTGGGGCAGCTATGGGTGGGGGTGGGGGTGGGAACAGGTTGTGCCCAGAGCCTAGGTCCTAGAAGCAGGACTCTGGGTGGGAGAAGAGTCACTCACCTCTTGATCCAATCATAGGTGGGAGATTTTGTGTCTCAGGGAGCCGCTGAAGTTTCAGAGGGATTGGCTTTGGATTTTGTATGACTGTCTTTGTACTCTTCCCTTTCTGAATTAGGCTTCTGATAATGCATATGACAAGAAAATGTGAAAGTGCTGGCTCATTTGTGTAAAATGACTAATCAGTTCTCACTGTTATCATTCTCTTGGGCAAGATCTTTCTGAGGTTTCTTGTGACTTACTACTGTTGTGCCCACGTGGCAAGACCCCTGAGCAAGACCACCACAGAGTCAATATCTGGTGCAAAACACACAGGGGTTTATTGATTACAAGCAAGCCCAGGCTTGGTCCATGTCCAACATTTTGACACAGCAGGTGGAGGAGGATAGCCTGATGTGCTCTGAGGGGAGTGACCCATGGCTTAATCACACCAAAAATCACCCAGACTCGAGGCTCTCTCTGTCCTTGATTAAACAGAGCTCATTAAACTTCCCCATCTCCAGGGTCTGGAATGTCTTCCAGGACCCCATGATCCTGGATCTCCAGTGCGTCCACTGGCTGCCATAGGTACTGACCATTACTGGACCACACACAGCTCTAGCATGCCTTAGAAAATGAACATACAGAGTCACACAAAGACAGAGACAGATAAAGACACAGAAACTTAGGAACCCCTCAGATCAGGGCCTGGGGGTTGCAGGGGATCCTGGATGAGCCCCCAGATGTTGTGCCTGTGTTGCAAGACCCCTGAGCAAGACAACCACAGAGCCAAAACCCAATGCAAAACACTCAGGGTTTTATTGATAACAAGCAATCCCAGGCTTGATCTGTGTCCAACACAGCGGGTAGAGGAGAATGGCCCTGAGCTCTCAGAGTGAGGGTGTTTTAAAGGGAAAAACTGCAAGCAGGGTGGTACAAGCCCTTACATCATATGACTGGATGATGGTGTGTAACCTTTGAATTTACTGGTTGGGGGTTACAGTTATTATTTTGGGCAGGCCTGGACAAGTCCCAGGCTCTGCCCTTGAGCTGCCATGGAGGCTGGCTGGCCTAGCATGTATTGACTGTGGGAGTTGACTCAGTGGCCCAGGTTCTGTCTTTGAGCTGACATGGAGACTGGCTGGCCTCACACATTCACATTGACCCATTCACATAGCTCAAAGTTGGTGAGGGGTCCCAGACAGTAAACAATTGACTGAACCTTGAGCAGTCAGAGTACGTGCAGAAAGGGAGCTACTGCAAGGACTATGTCTTTTGTTCATGGCCCCCTGAGAAACTGCTTGCTCAAGTCTCAGGAAACTGAAATTGAGGCCTGATCTCTGAGAGAAGACTGAGCAGCCTGTTATGGAGGCTGCTTGGCCTTTTCACTACAAATTAAATTATCTTTTTTATTATAATTTTTTGTCTTTTGAAATTATAATTACATCATTTCCCTCTTCCCTTTCCTTACTTTAAACCTTTCCATGTAACCACTCCCCTTTTCATTGATTGTTACACACACACACACAAACACACACATGCACACACACAAGTATGTATGTAGATGTAACCAACCATCTTAATAAACAAGAAACAGAGAACCAATGCAAAGAAGAAAGCCAAGAGATCAGAGCTAAGAGCCTTACCTGTCTGCTGCAGCTAGCCTCTTCAGCAAAAGAGAGACCTACTTCCTGTGTTTTTGTCTTTATATAGACTTTCTGTTCTGCCTTCTCATTGGTTGTAAACCCAACCACATGACTGCCTCGTCACTGCCTGTCTGTACAGATCTCCAGGTCTTCTATGGTTGGTATTGAGATTAAAGGCATGTGTCTCCAATGCTGGCTATATCCTTGACCACACAGAGATCTACCTAGCTCTGCCTACCAAGTGCTGGGATTAAAGGCATGCACCACCAAAGCCCAGCTTCTGTGATGGCTTGCTATTAGCTCTGACCCCCAGGCAACTTTATTTATTAACATACAAATCACATTTTAGTACAAATAAAATATCACTATATATGTATGTATGTATACATGTGTGTAATCCTAAACATAAATATAATATGCTCAGACACTATAATGTTATTTGTATGTATATGGTTTCAGGGATGACCATTTGATATAGGATTAGCGATTGATAGGTCTTCCCTGAGGAATACTATTTCTCCCACTCTCAGCATTCCTTAGTTTACTATAGTTCTTTGTCTAGGGTTGAGGCTTCTTGGGCTTTCACCTCCACATTACATGGACTTCCCTACATTAGATTGGTTTTATACTTGTTCAGGTCATGCTTGGACAGACATGTTGGTGAGACTTCATGGAGGTAGCACCTTTGACATTTCTAGAAGACATAGTTTCACAGCAAGCTTCTTGTTTCTCTGGCTCTCACAATTTCTCCTCCCTATTTTCTGCAATGATCCCTGAACCTTAATTGCAGTGGTTGATTTGTAGATGTATCCACTGGGACTGTACTCCACAACTCTACATTTTGATTGTTTGTAGTTTTCTGTACTGGTCTTTGTCTGTTACAAAGAGAAGTTTCTGATGAAGCATGAGGACTACAATTATCTGGGTATAGGACAAATATTTAGAATGTAGTTAGGTATTATGCTGGTTTAGTAAAGTGATAGCTGTAGGTGCCTCTGGATGGGTCAGCAGTGAGAAAAAGTAATCATATGATGTAGGGCATTTTAATTTTTGCAATTAAGTAAGACATTTTGTAATTATTTTTGTTGATGGTGACAAATTTCTCCAAAACATTTGTATTTGAAAAAATTTTAAGTTGCTTAGAATATCCTCTATCTTTGTCACAGCATGTGGCATTCTCGGTGTGAAGATGTTTTTGTGTGGCTGTTTTTATGATTGCTACAATCAAAACATCATTACAAACCAAGCAAAGAGGTTTTCTAATGATTGTTATGCTGAGTAATGATTGTTAGAAGTAAGTCTACACTGCACAAAATAATTCAGCATATCTTTTTTCCTGTCAATCTGGATGTGCTGCAGCCTGGTGGTGCAGATTCCTCCTCATTGTCACTGGTGTTCTTCTGTCTAAATTCTGTCACTAGGCCAGAATAAAAAAAATATTTGTCTTAAAATATGAATAAATGTTCCTAATAAATTCTCCAGTAAACACCAGCTTTAACTTCTGAAATTACAGTTATGCTTATTTTTAAAGTCAACTTCACACTTATGTGTACAGATGATTGGGAGATGTTTTTAAAGGGTTTTATTTTTAACCTTTACTTGCTGCAATTGGACACATTTCTATAGAGCAAGGAGATAACAGAAATCTCTAGATTTAGATATTGTAAAATTCTGCCATCCAACAATGCATGGATTTATATTTATATCCAAAGAATGACAGTGAGAAAACAGTTTTTGTTTTCTTTAATTAAGTCATTATGTTTTCATAAGAACAGGAAGGTTTGTATGTATAGCAAAAACACTGCAGTTTACAGCACGTGACAGTCTCCAATCTGAGCCAAAGTGTTCAGACAGCACTTGCTTAGTATTGAGTGACATGGTGGTGTGCTCAGTCCAAAGTGCACACGTTGTATATTTAGAACCAAGGCCATAGTGAGGTTATTGATTCACCTGTGACTGCTGCCAGAAACACCCCACACATTTAATTTTGAATTAATTTTTGGTTGCTGTGTATTTAGAAACTTAGCATCATTGTCAAATTTTTCATGACCCTCACATTCAGTTATGCTAATCCACATGGGATCATCACCTATAACTTAAGAAGCTTTGAGCTAAGGATGTGGGCAACCTCGAGGGGGGAAAGTCATGGAAATGACTTCTCCTCCAGGTATTTCTCATTGATGCCTTTATTTTAGCCCTGTGAATTAGCATCATTCTCAGGGGCATGATTTCCAGAATTATAGGATGTATAATGTTTGGAATAAACCAGCAACTTCATACTGGTTCATTACAACAGGGATAGGAGATACAAAGACTCCTTGGCAGGCTGGTTTGTCTGGTGCCATCCCACCCCCAAGAATCTCCATTTAGGCAAACCCTAACCAGTTTTAAGCTGATGTAGGAGGACAGTTCTATAGCAGCTCCTCCAGACATGGAGGATGGGTGTTGGTGGTAAAAATGATGCCAGTACTGGAGTGTGGCATTGTCTTCAGGCTCTCAGGAACTTGATCAGAACTCCCACACAGGAACAGAACACTGCCATATTCAGAATATCCCCTCCTTTGTACATTTCTTTGTGTGGTTTGTAGTTTTGGGGTGACCCTTTGGATTTCAAATTCCTAATCTGTAAATAATATATCTAAATATCATTTCTTTCAGTCCCCTAAGTCTTAGCCCTCACAGATTTTTCTTGCCTTTGACAAACATCCAGAGGCCCAGAGTCTGCATTGAGGCCTGTATGCCCTCACAGTCACCTGTCCTTAAACTTTCACCTGATTTGTCTGGGAGAAACACTTCATACAGAAAAATTGTCAGAACAGGGTGTGTATCATATTCTTCATATTCCTCCTAATGCAAAGGCTGATTTCATCTGGAGTGGAGAGAAGAGAGTGTGCAGCCTGTTTCCTTCAAGTCTCCAGTGTTAAATTTTGTTATTTAACACTTAAGTTATTGGTTATACCCTATATATAACAGCAGAGGGTGCAATTGGACAGTTAAATCTTCATATTTCCAGAGAATGTTTGTGTGATATTTGTCTTTTGTAATTTTTTGATAACTGTTTAAAACTAATTACAGTTCATTTCATTTTTGAAATAATTTGAATATATATGCAAGGCTAGAATAATATGTTTAACATCTATGTCATGTACCTACTGGCACTAGCTCAAATTCTAATAGTGTGTGTATTTAATTATTTTTTACTATATTATTTTATTTATTTATTCTTCTATCATGCAATACATCCCAACCAAAGCCTCCCCTCCCTCTTCTCTTCCCAGTGCTCCCCACCTCTCCTCTCCCTCAGATCCACTTCCCTTCAGAAAAGAGCAGGCCTCTGGCATATACCCTCATATCAAGTAAAATTGTCAATTTAACCTTGAAAATTAGCAGTTATCATTAATTTAGTATTTATTTCCACTTCCCATGCCCCTAGGTTTTAAATGTCGTAACTATGTATCTATTTGCATTATAAAGTATTGCTTTGCAAACTTGAAATTTTATATATGTGGTCTCATATATTTGTTCCTCTTTGAGATGAGACTTTCCCCCTGTCCTAATCACTGTTCTATTGCTGTGAAGAGATGCCATGACCAAGGTAACTCTTATAAAGGAAAGCATTTAATTGGGTTTGTGTTTACAGTTTCAGAGCTAGAGAGGATGGCAGAAGGCAGCTGTGCTGGCGGTGGAGAAGCAGCTGAGAGTTACATCCTGATCTGCAAGCAGAGAGAGACACTGGGTCTGAAATGGACTTTTGAAACTTTAAAGTCCCCCCCAGTAGCACACTTCCTCCAACAAGACTACACCACCTAATCTTTTTAATTCTTTCAAAGAGTTCCACTCCCTGGTGACTAAGCATTCAAATATAAGAGCCTGTGGAGGCCATTCTTATTCAAATCACCACACTCCATCATCACTTTTATTTAAAATAAAAAAATATGTATATGGATGTTTTGCCTGCTTGTATGCTTATATACCATGTGGGTGCCTGGTGCCCATGGAGGTCAGAAGAGGGCATCAGTTCTTCTAGAATTGGAGTTACAGATGGTTGTGAGCTGCCATGTGGGAGTTGGGAATCAAATCTGGGTCCTCTGCAAGAATAGCAGGTGCTCTTAATTGCTGAACCAACTCTTTAGGCCTCATATTGTTATTTTTGAGATTTCTCTTTGGTTCTAAATGTATCTCTAGTCATTTTCAGTGTTCCTCTGTACAAACACAGCCCATTTATTTATATAATGTATAATCTCTCAGTTGATGGATGTTTGTTTTCTATTTCTTTTTATTAAAAATATTAAAAGGATAATGGATAATCATTGTGCATTATGCATCTATAGGAATGTCATAGTGAAATCCCTTTGTAGAATTAATACATTAATAATTAATAGTATGATACTTTTGATGGAGTAATTTGAATGAATAAAAAATGGTCTGTACTTAAACAGTTCTGTAAGGAGCCAGACGTGGTGGTGACATCTGTAGTTTCAGTGCTCTGGAAACAGAGGCAATGAGATCATGAGTTTCTGGTCAGCTTTTGCTACAGGTGATGCCCTGTGCCAAAGACAAGAATCAGATCCAACCTCAGTCTACAACCCAACTATTCATGTTGTCTTGTATACATGGGCCATGTCATGTGATCAGGAGCATCTTCAGCTTTAACACAGATTCCCAGGTCTTTTTCAAAATGTTTGATTCAAACCCTTGGCCACAGTGGTGATCAAGTTTTTTTCATTTTCCCTGTTGCTCCAAACCTCAGTATCATCTGACTGAAATTTTGTATATATGAGGTTTCTTCTTTTATTTTCATTTCTCTCAGAACGAGTGAAGTTGTTTCTTCTTATGTATGTACTGGATTTCTTTTGCAAATTTCATATTCACAGTTCTGTTTGCTCATTTTCTGTTGAGTGATTGATGATAACTTGCTCCCAGACTACTCCCTTAATACACAAGTTGCAAGTATCTCTCATGTCTGTGGCTTGTTTTTAAAATTAGTTTATGAGCTGATCTTTACTTTTCAGCTTTAATGTGGCCACATTAAGATTTCTTCTTATAATTTTGGCTTTTTTGAGTCTGGTTTAGGATTTCCTTATCCCTGTTTAGCACAGAGTCATCTGTATTTTTCTGAAGACATTCAGTCTTTGTTTTTCACATTTAATTTTTAAATTACTTGGAGTGTTGTAGGTGTAATTCTATTTTATTTTCCCCACATGCATAATCAGTTGCTCAGGAGCCAATTCCTTCAGTGGCTCACTAGGCCATATCTGGCACAGCACATGCAAGGATTATGTCCTTAATTACATCACCAGACTGCGACTGTGTCCCAGACTAAAAAGCAGGTGTACCCTCTCTGTGCTCCCTTTTTTCCGTACTCTCTCTTTCCGTACTCTCTCTTTCCGTACTCTTTCTTTCTGTATTCTCTTCCCTCTGTGCAGTATTTCTCCCTCTCTCTCCCAATAAAGCTCTAGAAAGGTAACTATGGCTAGTGAATCTTCTGCCACCACAGCCTTTAGTGGTCTCTTCTGTCGGCATGGCAGCCATGGGTGGCAGCCAGCCATGAGCGCATCTGGTGCCGTGACTTGATCACCGTGACTCAGATAGATCACCGAGGACCTACTGCTGCTTGCTGCCTCCTTCCCCACCCAGTGAGACCACATGCACACGTCCTTCGCCTCCACTGGACCCCCACACAGCTACCACTACTGCTACACCATGATTCTTCACCACAGTGAGTGAGTCTGCTGTTCTCTCGGCTGTAGTCTGAGCTATATTCTTTGGACAGACACCCCAGGGGTTGTCCTCATTGCCAACACATTTTCACTCCTGATGAGGGGGTCAATGCTGTCTCGGGTCTACCAGGTGGACCAACTGCAGTGCAGCCGCAGCTCTTCCCATCCCTTGAAGAAGAGGATGGCAAACCTGAGCTGATTCATAGATCTTTCTTCACTCCTGGGGGATTCCTAAGATTGGAGTCTGATCCCAGTTTGTTATTTTAATTTTTTTATTTTTCTCTTGGCTATAGCCATGGGACAAAGGGGCAGATACATTTACCACTTACATTGGCAGATACCGGTAAATCTGGCTGAATAACAGCTTTGTGGGAACTTCTGCCAGCAAATGGGCAAAGACCATGGGACAAAGGGGTGAGTACTGGTAAATCTGGCCACATAACAGCTTTGCGGAAACTTCTGTCAGTGAACAGGCAAATAAAAGAGTTATTTTATCCCCAATTTTTCTGCTAAAGCTCTAAACCCTTCTCCCTCCCCATTTCTGCCTCTGCCACGTGCAACCTTTTCTGTCTGACTTCCATGGCAGTGGGTGGGCTCAAATGGGGAGGCTTGGGCTTCTACTGACTCGTTCTAACTCACCTTAACTCCACCCACTCATTCTCAAATGCCTTGAGAAGCACAGACGGGTCTGGTAGTGGCTAAGATCCATGCAAATAAGTTTACAATAGTCAGGACAGCTCTTAAGCCAAAAATCAGCTTATAGCCTCAGACAAGTCTTCCAAGAGGATCTGTCTATAGTCTGCCTCCTGGCAGATCTTCCAAAAGCTGCCCTTAATCCAACAATCATCAGGAAAAAAAATTCAGGACACGTAATAAAATCTGTCTCTTGTTCCCCAGACCTCCCTGACTAAAACTTAAACATCTGGAGAGCAAGGCTCCTGACCCCACAGGCAAAAGAGTCATCTGTGGCATTCAAGGTGTGCCAGGGAAGAGATAAAAGCCCGAAAACAAAATTGCCAAGTACTGGCACTCTCTGACTCCCAAAAGCTGTTGGGTCCCTGTTTTAAGTGAGGAAAAGACCATGGGCTAGTGAGGGCACTGCTAGACCATCAACAGCCTTGTTAAAAGTGCCTCCTATAAAGACAACCAGTGAGCTGACTGCCCCCAGGTGCCAAGATGCATGGGTACATCAAGCAGACCTAGGCTTGGCTACAGACATGGCAGGTAACCCAGAATGCAGCAGGGAAGTGATCCGTTTCTTTCCTTTTGGACACCAAAACCATTGACTCAGTCCTGGGAGTTGTGGGATGTCACCTCTCCTTTCTCTATGGTCGGGTACAGAGGACAGCCTTACCACCTCACCAGATTTAATTGCACTTTCAGAGTTACTTAATGGAAAAAGATTTCCAGCTAAGATAAGAGTTCATTGCCTCACTCCAGATCTACTGCCTGTGTTTCTCACATGCACACAGACAGGGACCTGATCTTTGCCTTGTCCCTAATTAAAAAAAAGTAAGTTCTCATGCACCACAAGCTTTTCTCTTACCAGTTCCCTGCTCTAACTCACTGTTCAGCTAATGAATGGTACAGGACCACCACAGAACCAGAGTCCAGAGATCATCAAATAAAAAACTGTAACATCTAAAAGGTATTTACACCCCTAGACCCAAAATCATCTGGGTGCTACAAAAAAGACTTTAATGTAAACATCTATTACTGTGAGATGCTTTTAACAATTGATCACCTGTCTCCTGGATGCCGAACTAATAAAGGAAACAGGTGCTTTAAATAATCTGTCTCTGATAAAGCTTAACATGTTTCAAAATCCATCTGGACAGGCCGGATCTACCTCAAATAAATGCCAACATAAAATAATAATGATTCTTTTCTCTCTAAGCTTTTTTTCTGTGTCACCAGCATCTTGTCAGACAGAAGGTTCCCAGCCACAGCCAAGAGGGATACATGTCTCCAAAACAATGGATAGCAGACAGTATCCCACAACGCCTGTCTATCTCTGAAGACTCTCCTTCCCCATTCCCCCAAGATCCAACCGACATCTAACAGTCAGCTGGAAGCAGCTTTCGAGAGAAACGATGCCCCTATTCCCATCTCCCTGCTTTTTTATAATAAGCAAAAGTCTGGGATGTAAGGATTATGTCCTTAATTACGTCACCAGCCTACAACTTCATCCCAGACTAAAAAGCGGGTGTGCCTTCACTGTGCTCTCTCTTTTTGCACTCTCTCCTGTATTCTCTCCCCTCTGTGCAGTCTCTCTCTCTCTCTCTCCCCCAATAAAGCTCTAGAAAAGTAACTATGGCTCATGATTCTTCTGCCAGTGCAACAACCAGCACTCTCTTTTGTTGGCATGGCTGCCGTGGGCGGCAGCCAGCCATGAGCACCACCGCCGCTTAACCAACAGCTCAAACTTCCTTTGTAAATGGGGGTAGAGCTTTCTGTCCCTTAGGACCAATTACTACACAGAAGCTTATATTAATTATAAATGTTTGGCTGATGGCTCAGGTTTATTACTAGCTAGCTCTTACATCTAAATTTATCCGTTTCTATTAATCCATGCATACCATGTGGCCCATGGCTTACTGGTATTCTGGCATCTTGTTCCTTGGGCAGCTGGTTGGCATCTCTTCCGACTCCACCCTCCTTCTCCCTCTATCTCCATTTGGCTTTCCCACCCAGTCTTATTCTTCCTGGCTATAGGTCAAATCAGCTTTTATATTCAACCAATGAGAGCAACACATGTTCACAGGATACAGGATGTCACAGCATTTCTTAGCATTAAAATCCATTTCCTGGATCTCTATTTTGATGTTAGATAGAAGTTTCTATCTTGGTACTATCAACATCATGGCCAAATAATTCTTTGTTGAGAGAGTCTGTCCTAGGTATTGAGGAATATAGCAGCACCTCTGAGTTGTGCTAGATATTGGCAGAGTCTCACAAACTGTGACAATGTGAAATGTTTCCTGACTTAGCCCTGGGCTGAAACGTGTATTAGGTTGGTTATCTATCTTTTCCTCGATATGAGAGTACAAATGTATTTCCATCAATTTATTTTCAGAGAAGGGAATCTACACTCCTCTTAACCTCTTCTTCCGTGAGGATCCTTGAGCTTTATCCAGTGGGGTACTTGCTTGCTTACAGGCAGATTGTTTCTGGTGATGCACCTAGGAGGTTCCTCTGGTTGGTGTGCTGTGGTGGGCCATAGGAATATATATTAGAGATTCAGCTGTGTATTAAGGTTATACTTTGACTGGCCAAAGGTCTGTCAAAAGGAAAGCCATTTATTGTGAATATTTGGTGTTATCCAGCTCTTAATATTTCAGCTATCTTCTGCTATGAAATTCTTGTGTGCCCAAATAGTCTCAGACCATTTGGCTAACAGTTCAGCTTCTCAGATCTGCTGAACTTCTAGGTAACTAACTCCCCCTCCCCCCCTCCCCTACATCCTGAGCCTAGGAGACAAGCTGGCTGGGGCTGCATAGCTTTGTTTATTGTGCAAATTAAGCTCAGACCATTCTCTTGCCTTGAGGCCTAGTGGTCTCAATTGACTGAGGAAAAAAAGAGGTTTTTACATATCAAGGTGGAGGGTAGAACAACATTCATGAGGAGGTTGAGAACCAAGTTGCCAGGGGGAGAAGGGGCGGGCATTTTCTATAGAAACAGACAGAATGGCATGACCAGGGAGAAGAGAAAATCACAGAGGTAATGTAGATGATAAGACAGAACTCTTGAGCCAGGAGTAGAAAGCAAGTAGAGATGGAGGGACAAGAAAGAGAGGATGAAGATGAGGTGGGAAGCATAAGAGCTTTAGTTGTTAGCAGGACTTTGAAGGAACTGTAAAGGAGGACAAAAAAAAAAAGAACTGAGTGTCAGGACAGAACTGAAGCTATGGAGACAGGATTTCATCCCAGAGAAATTGTGAGACCAAAATGAGCTATCTTAGAAATAAGACCAAAATGCTTTCACCCTAAAATTAAGGCCTTAGATTTCTCCTTTTGGGAATAGACCATTAGTTACTGAAACCAGTCAGTTCAGATTCCAGAAACCAGGAAGTGTAAAAGTACAGAGTCACAATGTTAGTTATTTAGCTGCGTTGTGTTCTTACCCTGCAAGGAAGTGTCACGAAACACGACAGAATCCGCTTATAAGAGTTTATTAGAGATAAAGGGATAGAGAGTGTGCAGGCCTGTGGGAGAGACACGTGCGTGGAGAAGGAACCAGGAACGTGGCGCTCCGCTTTAAAACTAGCTGGGGGCGTGGCTAGGTCACGTCACTACTCCACTTGTGTGCATAGATCACATGGTCACGTTGCGCGCTTATGTGGCCATGAAACGTCACGGATCCTGGTTACGTGAGAAACCTTGACCCGGAAATTGCTATCTTGACCTGGAACTGGCTAGGCGGAGGTGTCCAGGTCCGCCAGGTATCCTGGTTACAAGAGACGCCCTGACCCGGAAATGTCTATTCTGACTTGGAATTGGCTAGGCGGAAGTGTCTGCCTGGTATATGCGACCGTGGGGGCGTGTTGTGAACCCTTCACACAAGATAGTCACGAGGTAATGCCTGCCAGACTATGGAATGTCCTCTCCCTGGTTTCCAGGGTAACTGACCACAGAAATACCCCCATCTGAGGGCAGCCAATGAGAAATGGGGGCATGGCCAGGTCACTAAGGGAGAACCACTCCCTTAGAAGTAATTTCTAGAAGTCCCTAGAAGTGAGCCAATCAGAATTGTAGCCATACTAGCACCCCTAAATGATGTAACCTTGTGACTTTTCCCTTTAAAAACTAAGCTTGCAGATAGGTGGGCACTTCCTCCAGCCTCCACTGCGTTGGATGTATTGGACGAAGTCCCTGCCTAGGCTTGTATATGCAGAATTAAACCTTGTTTTTGCATTCCGGCATGCTCGTCTTTGGTCGTCTCTCTGGGGGTCACAATCTGGGCACAACAAAATAAAGTAGATGAATAAGAGTTTGGTGTATCTAGATTTATTCTTGTCCTGAGTGCCTGACAGAGCTGCAACTGAATAGATGGAATTTTGTCTTAGAGGAATAAAGTTAACAGACATAAGAGCATAGTGTATGTAGATTTTTTTCCCCTCAGATATCCCACACCAGACATAGTGAAATCCCTGGACCTTGGGTAATCTATAGTGTACCAGCACCCTTTATTGTGTGTGTGACCCCTCTATTATGCCTCAAGAGGTGCTGCTTCTCTTCTGTGTTGGGTCTTGGAAGGGGGAATAGCCAGCTGCAAATACTTTTAGTTGATGGCAACTAATCTCAGACAATAGTCACCCATTCCTCTGTTTCTTCCAAAGGGAAGGATTTATAAAAATGTTCCTTCATGTCCTTCTCTGAATGCTTCTTTTGTCTTTTATGCTGAAGTAGAGGAAAGCCTTTAACTTTGCTGCTTTAGTTCACTATTTTGTTCTTTAATTTTACCCATTTTGCCATCAGACTATCTTTTCATGAATGTAAAAAGCTCTTGAATAGCTCAGAGTGGAGTTGCTCTATGTATTCTACTTTTCCAGCTGTTTGTTTTCTTTACTTGTAATCTCAGTGTCTCTTCTTACACTATTTTCTTCAAAATGTTCGGTGATTTTTGTTTGTTGCATGTCTTTGAAAGTCACTGTTCTTATTCCAGTGATGGTGGAGACTGCTCATCCTTCCTAAGAGTCAGCAGATCTTCGAGAGACAATGCCACTGAGACCATGGTTTCTCACCTTGCCTCTCATTGTCCTGTAGAAGTAGGTGGAATTGACTGTGAAATGAACTGTGGAAAGCTTCTCATAGACTGAACTCCCATTTTTGAGATCATGCTCCTGAATGTCATGGTCCAGAATGCTAAAATCTTGAAAACAGCAGATTCTTTTAAATAACAACAACAACAAACAACAAACTACATTAAAAAGATAACTTCCTTTATTTTTATGTGTTTCTTAAATACTCTTTAAAAATATTTTATTTTTGTTTTTAATTATGAGTATATGTGTATGAATTTGAGCTGTGGTGGGTGCATTGTTCACAGAGCCAGAAGAGGGTGTAGGGATCTGAGGAGCTAGATTACAGGTGGCTGTGATCCACCTCTCAGGGATGCTGGAAATGAACTCAGGTCCTCTGCAATAGGAGTGTGTGCCTAATGGAACCCAATCATGGATTTTGGGCAGTTAGCTCATAAGTATCCCTCTCTAGTAATGGCCATGTATAGTTAGCCATCTTGTCCCTATCCCAGGGAGTTTCCTTTTGACCCAGCATTTCAGCCTTTTCTGAACAGGGAACATGGGGAGATGTATTCTCTTCTGGAACTGCTTCAAGCTGGCATTGGGGTGCTGTTGTCAGGGCCCCCAAAAGGCTGAAAAGTTAGTCAAAGACTGGGCAAGGGGGCATTTGTCAGAAGCATGTAGCTGCCTGACCCCATAGGGACAGGGAAGAATCATGTTAACTGGGCTGGTCCACGTCAGCTTTTAGCAAATCCGGAGCTCACAGTCGTCTGAAGCAGTGTAGTCAGCAACTGAAGATTGGAGGTGACTGCCAGCCAAGTGGAAATCTGTTGAGACAAATTTAAACTAGGAACATAAGTTAAAATTTATGAACTTATTTGGAACCCTTAGGTCCATACCCTTAGTAATGGGAAAAGCAGTAGTCCCAAGACCAGGAGAGAAGAAAAATACCATCTTTAGGAATACTTATCTGGGATTCATTCAACCTCTGTGAAGTGGGTCTAGGTTTTTATGACTCTTTTGATCCTTTGAGGCCTACTTACAAAATGACATGAAAGTTTTAGATACATTAGTATTACCAATCTGTACTGAAATCCATATTGTAGACAAAGCAGGTAATGGGTATCTGTAAAACAGCAGAAGTGGACTCATACCTTTGAGTCGCAACAAGAACTACAGATTTGGGTTAAAAACTTGTGAATTTTTCTTCTGTCCAGAAAGCCAGGTATAAATTGGACAGAGATTTTTGACCTGATGAGAAACACTTTTAGGTTTACATTTAGATATATTTAGATGACATCTAAAATAAATCTAAAATGTTGAGCTTGTGGTTGAACAGTAAGTAGTCATTGCTCTACCAGCTCATCAGGGCTCCTAAATGTTAAGCTCTGAACCATAGAACAGGAGAGTAATCTGAAACTTATCTCATTTTGGACTCATATCTGAACCTTTATGACTTACTTAAACTTTTATATCTTAGAACATTTTCCTAAAAGTGAGCTAACAAGCTAGCTATAGCCTTGCAGAAGGATCTGGTTGTCTGATGTTGCCACACTGACATAGTTAGAGCTAGCCTGGCCATCAGTACTGTCAGAGATCTGAGAAGGATAAACTATATCTGAGTGTAGACCAAGAAGCTTCCAATCCTATAAATTATAGGGACCAATCTCTACCCAGGTCTCCATAGCGTTGGAGGCACCAGTCAGAACAGCATCAATCTTTTACCATCTGGCCTATTACAATTCTGTTTCCTGACTTCAGCACCAGCAGCTCCATCACAAGCTTCCCATCAGCTCCTTCACCAGGCTCTAATGTGACCATCACTTCTCCATCAGGCTGAAGGATGCTTCAGAAGAGACAGTGTTGCTCCTGGATGGACTGTCTAGTCAACTTGATGTCCACATCTACCTGGCCAACCCTGGTGTCACCATCTTTGATATGGTAGAGAAGACACTCAGACATCAAGGGGTCCTAATTCAGATTTGCTAGATGGGGAGTCTCTTTCTCTCTCTTTTTTTAGAGAGAAGACACCCATAGTACCACCATCCTCTTGGATAGCCACGCCCATCTCAGCCAGCAACGCTTCTCTCTCCATTCTCAGGGCTTCTGTCTTACATAGCTTCTCCTCCCAAGTCTCATTCAGCTCAGCTTCTCCATCTCCTGCAGCCTCTCCATGGCCTCCTCAGGCCCAATTTGGGGCTCAGCACTAGGGGAGAAGGAGGGCTCCAGCTCCCCATTGTGTGGAGAAGGAGATGAGGGTGAAGCTGGGGTGGGAGGAGATGATGCAGTCGACAGAGCATCTCTGAGATTGTCCTCTTTTGCCTTCAGACTTCCTAGAGCAGAGGCTGAGAGTCCCTGAGCCATCAGCAGCTCCCACAAATGTACCACCTCCTCCTGCAGCTCCTCCATAGCTCTTGGGTCAGCTGGGCATTGGGGCATCTTGCCCTGTGGTCAGTGTAGTCACAATCCAGGCAGAGATGTTGTGGTGCCTCATACATAATCTTCTTTGGAGACCTTGGGTCACTGCTAGAATCTGGAAGCCTGTCTGATATAATAAGCTTTTAGATCAACATTTAAATGCCATATTCTGCAGATTTCTGAAGTATGAGGGCTGTCCAGGTATATCTAAATAGACAAACTTTGTTTCTAGTTACTTGTTTCAAGCTCAACCCTGAAAACATATGCAAGGGACTGAGTAAATGAGTAAACTTATCCCTGTTACCCTGACTACAATTAAAAAAAAACTTGATTACTTATGATTGACTATTTATGTTCTCTAATAGTCTATAATAAGTAGCCTAAAAACAATGCTTTTAAGTTGAAGCTCTTCTAGCATCAAATACGGGTTCAGTAAAGAAATGAAAACGAAATATCAATATAAAATGTATATGTATCAGTTTATCCAAATAACTTAAGCTTAACAAACTTAGCAAATACAAGTAGGCTAGACAACATTCTTAAGCCTGAATTCTTGGATAAGGAGAAACATTTTTAAGTCATTGGTTTTTAACTACAAAAACTGGTCTTAAAAGATTAAGATCTCTCAAATGTCTTCTGTAATATCTACAATAAAGTATCTTCTTTTACTTTAAGGGGGAGAAAACATGGCATCATCACAATCTGTATAAAGTAAAACCATGCTCCAAAGTGTAAACAATGCCAAAGTTCAATATCTGGGATTTATTTATAATCCTTTTGGTTCTTTAAAATCATTATACAAAGTTTAGCTGCCAGAGCAAGGTATATTTCTATGTATAAAAGCATTGGTGTGTAGCTTTAATATTAATCAAATACCTTATTTATTAAACATATGTTGCCATCTATTTAAATTCTCTAGAAACTTGCTGTTGAATACTTGGTAAAGACATAAGTATTAGGTGTTAACCCAAGTAGATCTTTATAACCTTAGTAAAAGGTTGCTGCCAGCCACATGGCTGCCCATGAGGTCACCAACCAAGATGGAGGGAGCCACGTGGTTGCTGTTTAAAGCTCGTTTTTTCTAAATAATAATTACTTGCACACATACACACATTTGGATCCAAGTTACACACATACATACATACAGTTAAAACTTGCTTACATTTTCAAGTCACATACCTGTATACATACACACATAAGCAGTTTGCAGAATCATTAGCCATTCTTAAGATGAAAACCAATAAGAATTAACTTTTAAATTCAGTATTTGCAGGTATAAGAAACCATAACAAACAGTTTACATCACATCCCCTCTGACCTTCTACAACCTTCCATGGACTCTCAGTCTGTTCCTTTGATCCCTCAGACATTTACTCTAGATAATTTCCTATTTTTCTTTTCTTTTAAAACAGAAACTCTTACCAAAGTCTTTCTTATGATTTCCCTCAGTAATCTAGAATACATTGTAAAGTTACAACATTTTAAACAAGAACAGAAATACATGCATATGCCATAACAAGAATAACTCTCAATTTGCATCAGCACTGTACCACAGACAAGAAACTGTTGGTTAACCTCATATAGGCAGTGACATTCCATTCTTGGAGCCAGACCTTGATCAGGTTTTAGCCCCAGGGCAGGTCTTGGGAGCACCACTCAACAGCATGGAAGAGGAAGAGGACAGGGAAGGAATGCACCATGGAGACAAAAAATTGCTGTTAACCTCAGATTTTCAAGTACATAAGAACGGCAGACTGAAAGTGACTCCATGCCCTGGCTGGGCCCACAGACCTGTAGGCCACTCCTCAGCTGTGACCCTGGAGGGGCAGTTAGTTCTCCACCAGCCCCTCCAAGCTCCTGGAGGCTCCTGCTGGCTCCTTCCAACTCTGCCCCATGTCCACACAGGAGTCCAGCCAGAACCTGCCAGCCATATCTGGGCCCCACAGTGCTCACAGCCCACCCTAGCACACAGCCATACCTAGTTCCCATGCGGCCTCTGGGCCAATCTGGCCACCACCGCATCGTACTAAAGTCTACTCCAAAGCTCTCTGAGTGAGCTGGGGCCCTGAACCCACTGCGTCTAGGCTCTGTGATACTCACGGGCTGCCTAGCCCTCTCAGCTGCACCCTGGGTCCCCGAAGTTCTGCTGTCTGCGCTCTGGTCAGAGAGAGAGCAAGGAAGCAATGTTAGGTTAGTCTGTGCCAGTTCAACCACTGAAGGGGTCTCCATCCCTTCAGCTGGCAATCCAGCCCACAAGTCCCAATCATACATGTGAGACCAAAATGAGCCATCTTAGAAATGCTTTCACCCAAAAACCAAGGCCTAAGATTTCTCCTTTTGGGAATAGGCCATTAGTTACTGAAACCAGTCAGTTCAGATTCCAGAAACCAGGAAGTGTAAAAGTAGAGTCACAAGATAGTCACGAGGTAATGCCTGCCAGACTATGGAATGTCTTCTCCCTGGTTTCCAGGGTAACTGACCACAGAAATGCCCCCACCTGAGGGCAGCCAATGAGAAATGGTGGCGGGCAACCACTCCCTTAGAAGTAATTTCTAGAAGTCCCTAGAAGTGAGCCAATCAGAATTGTAGCCATACTAGCACCCCTAAATGATGTAACCTTGTGACTTTTCCCTTTAAAAACTGAGCTTGCAGACAGGTGGGCGCTTCCTCCAGCCTCCACTGCGTTGGATGTATTGGATGAAGTCCCTGCCTAGGCTTGTATTGCTTTTGAATATCCAGAATTAAACCTTGCTTTTGCATTCCAGCATGCTCGTCTTTGGTGGTCTCTCTGGGGGTCACGATCTGGGCACAACAATACACAAGCTCAGGCATAAAACACTCACACATGTGGCCACAGTTCTCACAGATTTATACATTTATATAGGTATAACAAATCACACTGACAAACAAGATAGGCAGCCAAAAAGGGAGAACAAGGGTCCTACAGATGGTCCAGGCAGACAAGAGTCTAGAGGGGGAGCCCCGATTATGCTAAAGACCTTACGGATGGGACAGGAACAATTTGACAGAGTCTCCTGATCCCCAGAGTTCACAAAAAGACGGACCCCTCACAGGTGTCCAAACAGATGAACCTCTCATGGGTGTCCTAACAGACAGACCCCTCACAGGCATCCTATGATGGGGGGACCTGTGGGGACCCTGTGTCCTGATGAGGGGTTCGAATGTCTCCCAACTCCTCCAGGGTCACCTTACAGGTGTGTCTGCCAAGGTGAGAGCCTGTCAGATTCAACCGCCAGCTTCGGATAAGAAAATGAAAGTAAAAAGAAAGCAAAGACAAGAAAATGGAGGGCTCTTACTGATAGGTGCAGATGGACTTCTGGAGCTCTTAGGGATCCCGGGGGGGGGGTCTCTGGGGATCCCGGAGAGCCCCCAAATGTTGTGCCCAGATTGTGACCCCCAGAGAGACCACCAAAGATGAGCATGCTGGAATGCAAAAGCAAGGTTTAATTCTGGATATTCAAAAGCAATACAAACCTAGGCAGGGACTTTGTCCAATACATCCAACGCAGTGGAGGCTGGAGGAAGTGCCCACCTATCTACAAGCTCAGCTTTTAAAGGGAAAAATCACAAGGTTACATCATTTAGGGGTGCTAGTATGGCTACAATTCTGATTGGCTCACTTCTAGGGACTTCTAGAAATTACTTCTAAGGGAGTGGTTGCCTGCCACCATTTCTCATTGGCTGCCCTCAGGTGGGGGCATTTCTGTGGTCAGTTACCCTGGAAACCAGGGAGAGGACATTCCATAGTCTGGCAGGCATTACCTCGTGACTATCTTGTGACTCTGTACTTTTACACTTCTTGGTTTCTGGAATCTGAACTGACTGGTTTCAGTAACTAATGGCCTATTCCCAAAAGGAGAAATCTTAGGCCTTAATTTTAGGGTGAAAGTATTTTGGTCTTATTTCTAAGATGGCTCATTTTGGTCTCACACTAGCCACTAGTCCTTACCTTTACAAAATCCTCAGCCAAAAGGCCTCTGAGCTCCTGTCTCCTTCTGTCTTATATTCCTTTTCTCTATCCAGTCATATCACTTCCTGTTTCAACCTCCCTAGTGCTGGGGAATAAAGGCATGTATGCCTCCCAAGTATTGGAAGCAAAGGCATGAGATCCCAAGTACTAGTATTAAAGGTGTGTGCCACAGATGCTAATAGGAGCCAAAGACCTCAACACAGACCCTGGCTATGGTAGAGCCAAAGACCCAGACATGGCCCCCTGGGACAGCTTGGCCTGGCCATCACCATGGTCCTGGGTAACAATGCAGACCATCCCAATTTGTATGGCCCTTGTAGCAGCATGACCTCCAGCAACAACATGGTCTCAGGTATTGGCTCAGACCCCAAGCATTTGCACAGCCTTTGATGGTAACAGGAGCTACTGATATCAAACACAGAATCTAGCTACTATAGGGTCATGGGCCCAGACATGGCCCTTAGTGGCAGCTTGGGCCCAAATGACACCATGATCCTGGGTGGCAGCACAGGTCACTCAGAATGGCATGGCCCCAGCAGTGGCACATCCCTTGGACCCCAATATGGCCACATTGTTCAGAGGTAAAGTCATAAAGTCCTTTTCCCAAAGTCAAGCATTTAGACAAAAGCCCCCATTCCCTCAGGGGTTTGAAGGAAGTTCCTACTTGCTAAAAAGGGAGTCATTCTCCTTATCTCTGGCAAAAGGAACTTGTGGACTTTTCATTAACATATGACTATGGTGCTTATTAGCTTGTCAAGGGCAATCCTAGCCTCTAGGCTGCCATAGTCCCTGCTCACAAGCCCTACCTCAGCAAGTCTTAGTTTTATGAAAGCTAATAACTTAATTGTAAATTGTTAAAGATAATTAAGAAATACAAATTAATGGTCAGTTACCTTATAAATGATGAATTTATTCAATAAATTCTTTAGTATATTCAGAACTGTACTTGTATTAATGTGATTAATTATAGGAAAAAGCTTTATTTAGCATATGTATGTTTTTAAGATTAAGCCTAGGTTTGTTTAGCTCAGATATACTTAATAGACAATGGTCCTCAAACTTGTCAGAGATCTGATGAATATGGCATTTAATATGTTAAATGGAAAAGGCTTACTATGATAGAGCCCCCCAGCACCTGGCAGTGACCCCCCCCAAGGTCTTAAAAGAAGATGACAGGCACCACAACAACTCTAGCTGGATTGTGGTATCTCTAACCACTGAGCAAGACTGCTTTGATGCTACACCTGCTACCAGGATCCAGCCCAAATTGTGGACAAGCAGGACACTGGAGAATTGATTGTCCTACTTTGCCTAGACAAAGTAAGGTCATTCCCTACAATGTTCCTCCTTCATAGGAAAGCCTCTCATCTTCAGGGCAGCTGAAGACTGATATTGTCCTGCTACCTCTGCCTTCAATACCATGGAGACCACAAGAGCCTGGGATGACCATGTAGGTAATGGACTAGTCTTTGTCATTTTAATTGATATATAGGTGTCTTAGTTAGGGTTTTTATTGCTGTGAAGAGACACCATGACCATGGAAACTTAAAAAGAAAACATTTAATTGGGGTGGCTCATTTACAGTTTCAGAGGATCAGTCCATTACTGTCATGATGGCAAACATGGAGGCATGCAGGCAGACATGGTGCTGGAGCTGAGAGTGCTACATCTTGTAGGCAACAGGAAGTAGACTGACTGTCACACTAAGGGAAGCTTGAGAAAAAAAGACCCCAAAGCCTGCACCCACAGTGACACACTTCCTAAAACAAGGCCATACCTCCTAATACTGCCAATGCCTTTGGGGGCCATTTTCTTTCAAACCACCACATTAGGCTATTTGGATTATACTTTCTGCTATAATTTATCCTTCTCAGATCTCTGATGGTATTGATAGCTAGGTTAAATATAGTTTTGTCAGCTTAGCAGCAACGGGCAACCAAGTTCTTCCCCAAGGCTACAGCCACCTTGTTAGTTTATTCATTTTATATATATATAATCTATCAAGCCTTGCTTTTTCTGGAGCCAGCAGGTATCCTGTTAAGAAAACATCGACAGGTTTGACTTGCTAACAGGCTTCATATTAAAAGATAAACAGGTTTTGCCAGGCAGTGGTGGCGCATGCCTTTAATCCCAGCACTCAGGAGGCAGAGGCAGGCAGATCTTTGTGAGTTAGAGGCCAGCCTGGGCTACAGAGTGAGTTCTAGGAAAGGCACAAAGCTACACAGAAACCCTGTCTCGAACCTCCTCCCCAAAAGAGATAAACAGGTTTTAGATATAACTTTCCACTAAAGGAACATGCTTTGCAATGACTGTTCTCAGCAATAACTCCTTGTGTCTGTGGTAAATGATTAGATGGAAAGAAAAAAAATGTTAAAGTCTGTGCAAGTTTTCAAGATTTGAGAAAATGTTCTAAGGCATAAAAGGTCTGAGGCTATGAGAGTCCATATAAGTTCTGAGGGTCTAAGAAAATGATTTAAGATGTATAAATGTAAGTTGTAAAGGTATAAGTAAGTGATCTAAGGCATACGGAAATGGGATTTCAGATTTCTTTTCCCTTTTTTGTGCTATTGTTACACTAAGATTTCAAAAGCTGAGTTTTAACAATAATCAATGGAGTTCTGATAAGCTAGTAGAACCCTGACTACTTACTGTTCAGTCACAAGCTCAAAATTTCAAATTTCCTTTGGTTGTCTTCTAAGTATAGACTTAAAGGTGATTCTCATTGGGCTAAAGACATTTCTGTCTCTGGACAGAAGAAAAAATGTTCATGCTTTTTAACCCAATCTATAGCTTTTGCTAGGAGTCAAAGTTGTGAGTCTACTCAAGCTATTTACAGACACCTGTTACATGCTTTTTCTACAAGGTGGATTTCAGTACAGATAATGCCAATACATCTAAAAAATTTATGTCTTTTTGTAAACTAAAATAATCATGTAAGCTTGAGAATCTTGGGAATCATAAAACTTGGAGTCACCTTTCACAGGTCCAAAGGACTCCAGATAAGTACAGCCTAACTTTCCCCACCTGTCTATTCTTGAGGATGGTATCACTCTCTTTTATTTATTTTATTTTATTTTATAATACAATTTAGTTCTACATATCAGCCACGGATTCCCTTGTTCTCCCCTCTCCCGCCTCCCCTCCCCTTCCCCCCAGCCCACCCCCATTCCCACCTCCTCTAGGGCAAAGTCTCCCCCAAGAACTGAGATCAACCTGGTAGATTCAGGCAGGTCCAGTCCCCTCCTCCCAGACCGGGCCTAGCGACCCTGAATAAACCCCAGGTTTCAAACAGCCAACTCATGCAATGAGCTCCACCCGGGGCCTAGCCGTAGATCTCTGCATCCAGATCCCTCAGTCGTTGGATGGGGTTTCTAGCACAACAATTAGGGTGTTCGGTCATCCCATCACCAGAGTAGGTCAGTTCGGGCTGTCTCTGGACCATTGCCAGCAGTCTGTTGTGGGGGTATCTTTGTGGATTTCTGTAGGCCTCTATAGCACTTTGCTTCTTCCTATTCTCATGTGGTCTTCATTTACCATGGTCTCCTATTCCTTGTTCTCCCTCTCTGTTCTTGATCCAGCTGGGATCTCCCACTCCCCCAAGCTCTCTTTCCCTCAAACCTCGTCCTTCATTACCCCCACTCATGTCTAGGTTGTTCATGTAGATCTCATCCATTTCTCCATCTTTGGGTGATCCCCGTGTCTTTCTTGGGGTCCTGTTTTCCAGGTAGCATCCCTGGTGATGTGAGTAGCAGTCCAGTCATCCTTGTTCCACATCTAGTATCCTCCTATGAGTGAGTACATAGCATGTTTGTCTTTCTGAGTCTGGGTTACCTCACTCAGGATGATTTTTTCTAGATCCATCCATTTGCCTGCAAACCTCATGATGTCATTGTTTTTCTCTGCTGAGTAGTATTCCATTGTGTATATGTACCACATTTTATTTATCCATTCTTCAGTTGAAGGGCATCTAGGTTATTTCCAGGTTTTGGCTATTACAAACAATGCTGATATGAACATAACTGAGCAAGTGCTCTTGTGGTATGATTGAGCATTCCTTGGGTATATGCCCAAGAGTGGTATAGCTGGATCTTGGGGGAGATTGATTCCCAATTTTCTAAGAAAGCACCATATTGATTTCCAAAGTAGTTGTACAAGCTTGCATTCCCATCAGCAGTGGAGGAGAGTTCCCCTAGCTCCACATCCTCTCCATCATAAAGTGTCTTCAGTGTTTTTTATCTTAGCCATTCTGACAGGCGTAAATCTCAGCGCTTTTTTGATTTGCATTTCCCTGATGATTAGGGATGTTGAGCAATTCCTTAAATGTCTTTCAGCCATTTGAGTTTCCTCTGTTGAGAATTCTCTGTTTAGTTCTATAGCGCATTTCTGAATTGGACTGTTGGGCATTTTGATATCTAATTTCTTGAGTTCCTTATATATTCTGGATATCAGTTCTCTGTCAGATGTGGGGTTGGTAAAGACCTTTTCCCGTTCTGTAGGCTGTCACTTTGCCTTGTTGACTGTATCCTTTGCTCTACAAAAGCTTCTCAGTTTCAAGAGTTCCCATTGATTGATTGTTTCTCTCAGTGTCTGTGCTACTGGTGTTATATTTAGGAAGTGATCTCCTACACCAATGCATTCAAGACTACTTCCTACTTTCTCTTCTAGCAGGTTCAGAGTAGCTGGATTTATGTTGAGGTCCTTGATCCACTTGGACTTAAGTTTTGGGCATGGTGACAGATATGGATCTATTTGCAGCCTTCTACATGTTGACATCCAGTTATGCCAGCACCATTTGTTGAAGATGCTTTTTTTTTTTCATCGAACAGGTTTGGCTTCTTTGTCAAAAATTATATGTTCATAGGTGTGCGGATTAATGTCAGGGTCTTCAATTCGATTCCATTGGTCCACATGTTGGTTTTTATGCCAATACCAAGCTGTTTTTATTACTGTAGCTCTATAGTAGAGCTTGAAGTCAGGAAGCCTCCAGAGGTTGTTTTATTGTACAGGATTCTTTTGGCTATCCTGGGTTTTTTGTTTTTCCATATGAAGCTGAGTATTATTCTTTCCAGGTCTGTGAAGAATTGTGTTGATATTTTGATGGGGATTGCATTGAATCTGTAGATTGTTTTTGGTAAAATTGCCTTTTTTCCTATGTTAGTCCTGCCTATCCATGAGCATGGGAGATCTTTCCATTTTCTAACATCTTCTTCAATTTTTTTCTGGGACTTAAAGTTCTTGTCATATAGGTGTAGCTAGAGTTTTCCTGCCTTGCCCATAGTTAGGACAAATCTCTGTCAACCGCCAGTCCCACAGCTGCTCAGACCCAACCAAGTAAACACAGAGACTTATATTGCTTACAAACTGTATGGCCATGGCAGGCTTCTTGCTAACTGTTCTTATAGCTTAAATTAATGCATTTCCATAAATCTATACCTTGCCACGTGGCTTGTGGCTTACCGGTGTCTTCACATGCGGCTTGTCATGGTGGCAGCTGGCAGTTTCTCTGACTCAGCCTTCCACTTCCCAGAATTCTTCCCCTCCTTGTCCCGCCTATACTTCCTCCTGCCTGGCCACTGGCCAATCAGTGTTTTATTTATTGACCAATCAGAACAACAGATTTGACATACAGACCATCACACAGCATATAGGTCCTTCACTTGCTTGGTTAGTGTTACCCCAAGGTATTTTATGTCATTTGTGGCTATTGTAAAGGGTGATGTATCTCTGATTTCCTTCTCAGCTTCTATGTCAATTGTATATAGAAGGGCTACTGATTTTTTTTGAGTTGATCTTGTATCCTGCTCTGTTGCTGAAGGTGTTTATAAGCTGTATCAGTTCCTTGGTGGAATCTTTGGTGTCACTCAATATACTATCATGTCATCTGCAAATAGGGAAAGCTTGACTTCTTTCTTTCCAATTTGTATCACCTTAATCTCCTTATGTTGTCTTACTGCTCTGGCTAGAACTTCAAGTACTATATTGAATAAGTATGATGAGAGCGGACAGCCTTGCCTCATTCCTGATTTTAGTGGAATTGCTTTGAGTTTCTCTCCATTTAATTTGATGTTGGCTGTTGAGTTGCTGTAAATTGCCTTTATTATGTTTAGGTATGTTCCCTGTATTCCTGATCGCTCCAAGACCTTTATCATGAAGGGGTGTTGGATTTTGTCAAATGCCTTTTCTGCATCTAGTGAGATGATCATGTGTTTTTTTCTTTGAGTTTGTTTATATGGTGTATTACATTGACGGACTTTTGTATGTTGAATCACCCTTGCATCCCTGGGATGAAGCCTACTTGATCATGGTGGATAGTTGTTTTGATGTGTTCTTGGAGTCTGTTTGCCAGTATTTTATTGAGTATTTTTGCATCAATGTTCATGAGGGAGATCGGTCTCTAGTTCTCTTTCTTTGTTGTATCCTTGTTTGGTTTAGGAATTAAGGTAATTGTAGCCTCATAGACAGAGTTTGGTAATGTCCCTTCTGTTTCTATTATGTGGAACAATTTAGAGAGTATTGGTATTAACTCTTCTTTGAAGATCTGGTAGAATTCTGCACTGAAACCATCTGGTCCTGGGCTTTTTTTGTTTGGGAGACTTTTAATGACTGTTTCTATTTCCTTAGGGGTTATTGGACTATTTAAATAGTTTATCTGGTCTTGATTTAACTTAGGTATGTGGTAACTATCCAGAAAATTATTCATTTCTTTTAGATTTTCCAGTTTTGTGGAGTAGAGGTTTTTGAAGTATGACCTGATGATTCTCTTGATTTCCTCAATGTCTGTCAGATACATACACCCTCGAAAACACAGGCAACAGATAAAGCCACAGCAGTAAACCCCAAAGAAGAGAAGTACACACACACTACCACCAAAAATAACAGGAATGAACAATCAGTGGTCATTAATATCCCTTAATATCAATGGACTTAATTCACCTATAAAAAGACATATGCTTACAGAATGGATATGAAAGCAGGACCCATCTTTCTGCTGCATACAAAAAACACATCTCAAATTCAAAGATAGACACTACCTAAGAATAAAATGCTGGGAAAAGACTTTCCAATCAAACGGTGTTGCTTGAGGCCTCCTTTCCAGGTTCTACCAAGCCCCGCAGTCCCACAATCCAAGTATAAAATAATCACTCAGACGCTTATATTACTTATAAACTGTATGGCCGTGGCAGGCTTCTTGCTAACTGTTCTTATATCTTAAATTAACCCATTTCTATACATCTATACCTTGCCACGTTGCTTGTGGCTTACCGGCATCTTTACATGTTGCTTGTCCTGGGGGTGGCTGCAGTGTCTCTCCTCCTTCCTGTTTCCCCAATTCTCCTCTCTCCTTGTCCCACCTATACTTCCTGCCTGGTCACTGGCCATCAGTGTTTTAATTATATA
The DNA here is from genome assembly GCF_004664715.2 of Peromyscus leucopus. Classification (NCBI taxonomy): domain Eukaryota; kingdom Metazoa; phylum Chordata; class Mammalia; order Rodentia; family Cricetidae; genus Peromyscus; species Peromyscus leucopus. Next base: position 160,689 of record NC_051080.1, on the reverse strand, counting down.
GAGTGATATCCACAGTAAAACGGTCTTAAGAAACAAGTGGGTATAACCATCCTGATGTCCAGCAAAATAGACTTCAAACTAAAATCAATCAAAAGTGATCAAGAAGGGCATTACATACTCATCACAGGAAAGATCCACCAAGATGAAGTTTCAATTCTGAACATTTATGCCCCAAACACAAGGGCACCCACATATGTAAAAGAAACATTACTAAAGCTTAAACCATATATAAAACCCCACACATTAATAGTGGGAGACCTCAACACTCCACTTTTACCACTGGACAGATCTCCCAAATCGAAGCTTAACAGAGAAATAAAGGACTTAACTGATGTCATGACTCAAATGGACCTAATAGATATCTACAGAACATTCCATTCTAACAAAAAAGAATATACCTTCTTCTTAGCACCCCATGGAACCTTCTCTAAAATTGACCACATACCTGGCCACAAAGCAAATCTCAACAGATACAAAACAATTGGAATAACCTCCTGTGTTCTATCAGACCACCATGGTTTAAAGTTAGATTTCAACAACAACAAAAACTACAGAAAACCTACAATCTCATGGAAACTGAATAATGCTCAACTGAATCACCAATGGGTTAAGGAAGAAATAAAGAAAGAAATTAAAGACTCCCTAGAGATCAACAAAAATGAAGACACCACATACCCAGACTTATGGGACACTATGAAAGCAGGGCTAAGAAGGAAATTCATAGCACTAAATGCCCACATAAGGAAGTTGGGAAATCTCCCACTAGTGACTTAACAGCACACCTGAAAGCACTAGAACAAGAAGAAGCAAAGTCTCCCAGGAAGAATAGATGCCAGGAAATTATCAAAGTGAGAGGTGAAATCAATAAAATAGAAACAAAGCGAACATTACAAAAATTAATGTAACAAAGAGTTAGTAATTTGAGAAAATCAACAAGATAGACAAGCCCTTATTCAAACTAACCAAAAGACAGATAGAGAGAATCCACATCAATAAAATCAGAAATGAAAAGAGGGACATAACAACAGGTATCACTCTCTTGATCTTGGGACTCCTTCCCTCCCCCAGTTACTAGGACTATGGGCTTGAAAGTTCCAAATATAATGTTTTCCTTTAAGTTCCTAAATTTTAACTTCTGTTGCTAGTCTATATCTGCTTCAGCAGATTTCTATTTGGCTGACACACACCACCCAAATATTAGCTGCTGACTATAACTTTCTACAAACAACTTCGAACCCTGGACTTGCTGAAAGCGGATGTGAACCAGCCCAGCCAATGTAATTGTTCCCTGTCTCTTCATATCCAGAGACAGAATCTTAGATCAGTCCTTCCCATCCTCCACTCTTGGTTTGTTCTGTTCCCTCTTCCATGATACTTCCTGAGTCTTGGAGGGGTGATACTATTGTCCAATTTAGGGCTGAGCTCTCAGCGCTCCTCTGTTCTCAGCATGTTGAGCCAGGAGCCACACAATGAGCTAACCAATGGGATGTTCCAAAAGTAGGTATATTGAATTGTTTGTGGGGCCCCATAGCAATGGATCAGGACCTGTCCTTTCATATGAGCTGACTTTTTGGAACCTATTTCCCACACTGGGATGCCTTGCCCAGCCTTGATGCAGCGGGAGGAGCTTGGTTCTGCCTCAACTTGATATGCCATGCTTTGTTGACTCTCATGAGAAGCCTGCCCCTTTCTGAATGGAGGAAGAATGGGGTGTGGGAGAGGGGTAGGTAGAAGATGATGGGAGGAAAGAGGAAGAGAGGAGGGAGGGGAAACTGTGGCTGGTATATAAAACAAATGAAAAATTTTTTATTAAAAAAGGTAGGCATGACACCCTTGTGCTCCTTCATTGACTCCATCACTCCTTTTTGCATGGGACTTGTAACTATAGTTACACTCTCCTTTCTTCACTAACATATATTAAAATGTTTTTACTATGGGTAATATCTTTTTATCTGGTGTGTCCATGTATGAGAACAAGAAAGAGAAAAAGGAGGAAGAGAGGGAGCACACATGTGGAAATCAAAGGACAAGATTTTTGGTACTTGTTCCAATCCTTCCACCTTGCTGAGGCAGGGTCTCTGTTGTTTCCACCACTGAACTGCATACTCTTGGTTAACTGGCCTGTAAGCCTCCCACATTTGGCTTTTCACTTGGGTTTCAAGAATTGATTTAGGTCATCAGGCTTGCACAGCAATCACTTTTATTTGCTGAGCCATCTCCTAGCTCCTTAGTATCTTTGAAACACAGGCCATAGAACATCAAGAATTACAATTAGACTTGTGATCTGGATGCATCATTAGGTACAACAAACAAGTGAGAACTCAGAAGCATCTTCTTTTAGAAAAGGAAACTATGTATTTCACAAAGTGCAAAAAATTTTCAAGTGCATATGTGTTAAAAAAAAGTTTCTAAATGATAGACAGGCCAAGATTTACTATAGCAGAAACCTGAAATAAGATACTGAATTAAAATCCCTATTGTCTCATTGCCAGGACTGTAGCTGTAAGGCTAAAATCGTTAGAGTTGAGTACTCTGTCATGTAAAGACAGCTAGCAAGGGACCTCTTGAAGCATTCCTGAGTAGTGAGTCTCAAGTCCTGGAAATGACGTTGTCACTATCACCCTGCTCCTCAGCTTGGGTAAAAAACATAGAGAAGTAAAATGGTTTGTCAGTATCGTGGTTGTCATGTTTTCTCTTTGCCCTCCAGCCATGCAGCAGGGGCTTGATGCCTGACAGGAGAACTGAAGTGTCATTCCAAGTTCAGCACCTGCTTCCACAGCAGCAGACTTGCTAATCTGTCCCCTGTGCTGACTTAACAGAATAGTCAGAAAGATGCACAGCAGGACAGTGTGGGTACAGAATGTGATGAGCAGCCCTCCATCCCAACAGGAGTGAAAAAGAGGTGGTGCTTTCCAGTGAGCCAGGTGTCCTGCAGTTTCAGCCATCTTGTCAGATCCCACCCTTCTCAGCCAAAGAACCCCAGATGTGAAAAGATACAAGCTAGACTGCCTGGAATGGTTGTTGATGAGGGTGGATAAGAAAACTGCATCTGAGAGTCCAGGACCCTCCAGGGATTCAATTCAAATGCATCATTCCTCCACAGTCAGTCATTTGTGCTCTTCCCACATAGAAAACATGGTCATTGAGTCTTGGTCAGAGAAGATTACAGGAATAATTTGGTAAAGGATGTTTATTTCTTTCTGTTTATCTAGTCCCTCTTCCTAACCTAAACACACCAGGAGAAGCAGAGGACCAGAGGAAGAGATAGGAAGTGGGGAAAGAGTGCTGAATTGGGTATGAGATTGAAGTTTTAAACAAAACTTAACAGTAGTATATTCCTACGGTATTACTGAGAGACCAGAAATGGAGGTTCTAGGGAGCAATTTTAAAGCCATGATTTGAGTAACATAAAACCAGTTCATATACAAACCCATTGAGTTCAAACTGTTAAATAGGCCCACAAAATACTGCTGAGTGTTGACTGACTACTCACCAGCTATAACTCCCTCTATCCTTGCTGAGACTGACTTTATTCCTATGGCACCCCTCCTTGTGACTGTTTCAGGGAAGGCAAAGTACCAAGAGATGAATCACGTTTAGTGAAAACCAATCAGAACAATCCATGCTCTGTGACAATGACTGGTTAATGTGTCATTCAAAGAGATGTGATGTGATTCTAGCTAATAAGACATAAACAAAAGTCACCATAAAACTTCTGAGAATGATTTCTCTTGATTCCAAAATGTCATATAGAATCTGGGGGTCCCTGGAGTTCACTAGCCAGCCAGTGTAGTTTAGCTGGTGAGCCTCAATTCTCAGTAAAATACTGTTTCAAAAAGGAGCCCATGTGTAGCTGAGTGGCACAATGCATCTGTGGGATGCTTGAGGCCTAGGTTCAACCTCTAGTACAGGCAGAAACAATATAAAATAAAATGTAGATTCCTTAGACAGCAGCTATAGCCTTCCCAGACTCACAGAACTGGCATTCTGTTTTCTTCCTGTCTGCCTGATGAGCGCACTGGTTTTTGGGGAACATGAAGACCCCTACACTCACAGATAAGCACTAGAGAAACTAGGGATGTTAAACACTCAGGGTTCTCTCTTCAATAATAGAGATGAATAACCTGTTCTCTGCCCAGAAGGTTTGGAATGGAGATGAATAATAACTTAGGTGGCCTTATTATTAATCATAAATGCTTGGCTGATAGCTTAGGCTTGTTACTAACTGGCTCTTGCAACTTAAATTCACCCATAGATTTTATTTATGTTATAACGTATGGCTTGCAACCTTTTTCAACACAGCATGTTCATCTTGCTTTCCCTTTGTCTCCTGTTGACTGCACCCTCCTTCATCCTAGAGAACTCTATCCCTGTCCACAAATCCTGCCTAACCTTTTCCTGCCAGCTATTGGCCATTTAGCTCTTTATTAAACCAATGAGAGCAACTTATCTTTACAAGTGTACAGATTGTTCCACAACAATTCCCCCATTTTGTCTAATTAAAAATGAAGATTTTTAACTTTAACATAGTGAAATTATATACAATAAAAACAGTAAGAAATACAGTTACAATATTTAGTCCATTTGTACTTGGCAAATTTAGAGAAAATACTGTATTATCTATCTTATCTTTGTGAGTCTAAAGTTTTACACCTAATTTGTTTTTTATCATAACTAATGAAAACTATAATTCTAACTGTTTAGTCTTTAACTCTTTCAAAGATATCAGAAAGATTTAATATTACCAAATGGCAGGAACATCTGGCTGCCTGGACAGTCACCCAAAGTTCTTCTGTAACATTGGGCCATCCATCTTTGGCCAATAGGCCTAGTATATCTGATAGATATTCCTGAGAAGGAGTTAATTGTAAAGGACTGTCTTACCTTGTTCTGGCAAAGTTTGGCAGTCATTTTCTTTTGTGTCCTGTTGTCCAGTTTGGACATCATACTGTCAGCAGCAGAGACAAGGGTATTTCTTGCCCAAATGGCTAACTTTTGCCACAAAGAAAGTAAACTCCAACATGGAGTTTCTTCAATGCCCATCATCTTCTTTGAAGTAGATTGGTGCTGTCAGGAACAGATGTCATAAAAAGCCTCAGGATATTAAACATCTGTAGGTCTTTATCTGCCTAACTTTGAAAACATACCTAATATAACTACAGGTTGGTTATTATAGATGACTAACTAGTAACCTGCATTTCTTAATTATACATTTTAAAATGAGCTTCATAAGCACAATACCCCAAACAAGAGTATAAACATACATACAGTATAACAGAAATAACTTCATTTGTATCAATAAACCAAAAATCCATACCAATGAAAAATATTTTGAGATTAGTAATTGCTGTTTGGATTAAAGTAGATTCAATAATCTATCCTTTTATCTTATCATTTCTATACTATATCCCCCTTTTTTCCTTTAGAAAGAGATCTTTGAATCTAACTCCCTTGTTTACCTTTTTTCATGACCATGACCAATAACAATTTTAAACCCCACCCCCCCAATGATGAGAAATGTCTATAACCTATCTCATGGGAATGTGGGTGTTGTTTTTTCTAGACTGCTTCCTGTTGTCTAGGGCTGCTGGCATCTTTGGGGGACTCTGAGAAAATCAGGATAATCAAGTCCTGGCTGGATTAGTCTATGAGGCTGGACTATCTCAGCCAGCAGCCTTGAAGCTCTTTTGGATGCAGAACTCTGAGAGAATTGCAACAGAGGCACTCTGAGATGCTGAATCACCTAGGCCACCTGTTTTTATTGGTGTACAATCCCCTTGCTCTGAAAACACATAAACTTTTAAAGGTAACATACATATATATCAAGAAATCCAAGGGAGTCTGCTTAAGGGGTTTAATGAATTTATTAGGACATAAATTGGAAAGGACAACTCACTAAACAGAATAGGTGAATCATTGCAGGGTCCTGTAAGGCTGAATTCCTGTCCCACACTGCTCCTGCCACCTGAGTCAGTCCACATCATCCAAGCCCATGAGGGAGAGAAAAGAGAGGGCATATGTACCTCTCAGGTCTTAAGGGTAGCCCCGAGGCCACACCCCAGGGGTTGGTACTTCAAGGTCATAGGTAGAACAGGTATCTATTGCAGCTACCATCACAGGGTGGTGCTGGTACCTGGCTCTGCCCCTACCTCAGTTCTTTGAGAACATAGTCTCATGCTAGCTACCCAGCTCCAGAGCCACATTTACCCACCCTAGCTCTGGGAATTTGTGTGTCTGCCTGAAGCAGGAGTTTGTACTGTTATCTACTCGAGTGATTAGCTACATAGCAGGGCATCTTAAAAGAGCCATACCTCTGTACTCCAAGCCTGCCCAAGAGACTGCTTTCTCAGGCCCTATATGGATATTTGAGCCTCCACTTTTATAAACTGAGAAAACCTCCCCCGATTCCCACTATTCCTACTCCCTACTAATTATTTGGCTTTACTCCCAATCCTGGATCCCTTGCTATCTCTGCTTTGAGCAAGCCACATGATCTGCATTGCCCATGAAGCCTCCTCAGTGCTGCTGATCTTCTTCCTACACCTGGATCTCAGATCTCTTCTGAAGTGTCCTCTTAGGAAAACTATCTGTTCTAGAGATGTTAAGAAATCATATTGTAGTGGTTTGAATAAAAATGGGCCCTCATAGGTCCATAGGGAATGGAACTATTAGGCGATAAAGCCTTATTGGAATAGGCGTGACTTGGTTGGAGGAAGTGTGTCATTGGGGGTAGACTTTAGGGTTTCAAGGTCTTTCAGTTCACTTCCTCTTACATCAGGATGTAGCACTCTCAGCTTCTTCTCCAGCACCACATTTGTCTGCACCCTGCTATGCTTCCCACCATGACAATAATGGATTAAACCTCTGAAACTGTAAGCCAGCCTCAATTAAATGTTTTCCTTTATAAGAGTTGCAATGATTATGGTATTTCTTCACAGCACTATAAACCCTAACTAAGACATATACAAAAACCATCGAAAATGTAGGTCACCACAATGGTCCATATGACTATTGACTACATTCACCTGTCAAGTATGCTTCCTACTAAAAAAATTTCTTGTCATTACTATCTCTCTGTCTGTCTCTTTGTCTATATGTATGGGGAACATGTACCATGGTAGATGTGTGGAGGTCAAGGAATAATTTTGTGGAATCAGTTTTCTCCATCTACCTTTACATGGATTCTAGGACACAACTCAGCTCTCCAGGCTTGCATTGTGGGTAGAAAGCACCTTTATCCATGGTACCATCTTGTTGGACCCACCAAACATATTTTTGAAAATGTGGATGGATTCTCCAGGGTTTCTTGGTGAAGATGTCTGAGAATAAGCCTTGACTCTTTCTTGTAGCTCAAGTGGGGTACTCAAGCCTGGGCCAGAGGACAGGTGAGTGTAACTGTGCGGTCACGACATGGGTGTGTGGGTTCACGTGGGTCCATGGAATGAAGACTCAGAGGCATCTTAAGAATGAATCTAGCCTTTCATGGCTGCACATGGGCGGGGGGGGGGGGGGCATCCAGCCTTGAAGGACTGAAGCTCTAACCCTTCACCTAGGGCAGTTTTATTTCTCTTCAATAGGTTTAGCCAGTTAATTTTCATATGCTCAAAACAACCTGAAAGGGGCTCCCAATAATACAATGCCAAGTGCAAATTTCTCAATTTCTCAGGCACCACAGTGGGTTTTCTGAATCAAGTTTTGCATAGGCCTTTGTATCCTTGGGAGACTCCCAGACAAGATTCACGTAGAGGGCAACAAGGGATACAAAAGGTGTCTGCTAAACAAAAGACTAGGGCTAGGTACTACTCTCTGGAGCCAGGCTAGGTGCAGCTCAGCAGGAATGCTGCCACAGGTAAGGGTACAGGAAGCATGTAGCTTGGAGAGAATGTTTGTGCTCTTCAACCAATAGCTTCCAGCATTGTAGAGAAATAGAAGATATCCTAAGTGGACCTCTATTCTCATGCATGCATGAGTGAACACACACACATCACATACTTACACAGACTGTCACACACATTCACATACACATATAATTAAAGAAATGCCACAATGGAGTTATAAACAGATGTCATCTCAGGAATGTTCCATTCCCTGCTTTTGGATAACTAGATCTAGTTCTAAAGGGCCAGAGCAAGATCAGGATCTTCCCCAATCTACAGCCCTTGTGGCATACCCACAGAACTCCTTAAAGTACAAGATGGTCAAGACAAGATGCCCAGAGAACCAGTTTCTTTTGGATAATTGGGACAATTCATGTGTGAGACTGAGGCTTTGTGGGGTTAGAGGAAGAGAGGTGTTGCTGTGAGGTTTGTGGGAAGCAAATGGACCTGTTCACTGTTGAGATTCTAGGAACCCATAGACCTGAAATGCTCTCAATTGGCTGCAATCTCTGGCCTCCTCTGGTGCTCTGGCACTCCTATGTGGAAATTCCAACATCATCTGAGATTTAAAGACACTTAGTGGAAAAGGTTGTAGAGGTCATACCATAAGTAGCCATCAGACAGGGAGAAAGAAGAAAGTGAATGGGCAGGTAAGGGTATAAAGGTAGAGGGTGAGAAGTAATGCCTTTTCTTAAGTTCTGTCATTAACCAGAATCATAAAATCTGGCTTTATCTAGAACAGTCACCTCACAGTATCTGTAGGGTATACACAATCCCCAGAAGATACCAATATCTACAAATGCTCACAATCTTCATAAAAAATGGTATAGCATCTACATAAAACCTACAATATCCACCAACATACTTTAAATCTCCCATAGATTACTTACCATACCTAATGCAATGTGAATAGTATATCAATAGTAGTTATGTAATATTCTTTAGCAATAGATAAAAAAGGTCTGTTTATATTTGATATAAGCACAATTTTGGAAGATATTTGATCTTGTGTTGGTTGATTTCTTGAATGCTGAATAAACACATACAGAGTGCTGACTGGGATTTTAAAATGTTTTAAAAACATTTATTTTTTTATGTGTATATTGCCTGGGTATATGCATGTGCACCATTGCATGCAGGAGCCATCAGAACTCAGAAGAGAGTGTCAGATCCCATGGAACTGAAGTTACAGAGGGTTGTGAGCCACCATGTGGGTACTGGAAACTGGATTTGGGTCTTCTGAAAAAGGAGCTACCAGTCTTAAATGCTGAGCCACCCCTGCTGTACTTACTTTTAATACACAATAAATAAACTTGTTCCCCTTCCCACAGGAGAAATCCAGCTTCCATATCAACATCTGTCAGGTTCCAGAAACTTCTGCTCTTGTGAGCACTTATCAAGGAGGTTTCTTCCTGCTAATGAATGCTGTTTAATCTGTTGGATTGTTTTTAGTGTTCCCTGTGCTCAGGGCCCTCTGCAACATGAAACAACCCCTTACTCTGAGTTTCTCTGAGCACAAGGCAACAGTTTTGTCTTTGATAAAAGTTAGACTAAATTTCTAGTACAAAACCCACTTCACCGGGCGGTGGTGGTGCACGCCTTTAATCCCAGCACTCGGGAGGCAGAGCCAGGCGGATCTCTGTGAGTTCGAGGCCAGCCTGGGCTACCAAGTGAGCTCCAGGAAAGGCGCAAAGCTACACAGAGAAACCCTGTCTCGAAAAACCAAAAACCAACCAACCAAACAAACAAACAAACAAAAAACCTACTTCATCAGTGTCTATTAATCAGTCCCTGGGGAAGATGGTGAGCAGAGATCTTCACCCTTCCCTTAGATCTTCAGTCTCCTCTGGCCTGCCTCTGTATGAAACTCTACTCCCCTGTTTAACTTTGTTCTGCATTTGTTCGTCGGTACATGCCTACTCAGTTCCTGATGTGTGCCAGATTTGTGTGCAGTCACCGTAAAATCCTTGAAATAGTCCAGTTCTCCCTCTTCCCACCACCCAGGGGAACTTGACTTTTCTCACCTGGGAATACAGAGCTGGTTAAGCTGTCATTTACATTAAGGAAAACAACCACAACAGACCAGATCTCAGTTAAGTACAAATCCTTTAAGTAGACAGAACTTTGACCCCTTATCCTGTAACTGGCTGACTTTCCAGAGAAAACAAACTGAATTTTGATTTTTTTTTCTCTACTGATGCCTACAGTTGACATGATGCTCACTGCAGATGTCAAATCAGACTGAATAAATGAAACTTTTCATTTTCTGCTGTTTCCCTTGATCTTTCAGGGCATTATTTGGAGAGCCCAGTTTTTCTAAAGGAACTCCCTGTAAATCCTGCCAATATAGCACTCTATTGGGCACATTCACATTTGCTTAATAGGGTTTTTTGGTTTCTTTTAACCTCACTTCACACCTACTTTTTATATTACACAAAGTGTAGGGCCCTGTCCCCCCACTGTGAGTAGCTGCCGCCTTGCTTGCCACCTCGACCAGATGTCCTTCCTATGCTGATTTCCTGCCAGTTTCCTACTTATTGAACACTCACTGGAGGTTCTTTGTTTGTGTATCCTGCAATTGGTGTAAACAGCTTAGATGCAAGAATGTAGAACATTTGGTAGCGAACTTCTGCCCTCCGGGATTCCTCCATTGTGCTGTAAGCCTGTATTTAAGGTTTCCTCCCTCTTTTAATAAACGGCATTCGGCATTCTGCTTGCTGTTTCTTGTCTCTATTTTTTAATCCTCAGCTCCTCGCTCAGATATGGTGAACAGGTGGTAGCGCAGGTGCTACCGCTACAAATAGAGGTCCCACTGAGACCCTACCAAGATCCGAGAAAGAAGGGACATCGCTGATGGATACCCGAGAAAGGCTGGCCAGTAATTTAAAGAAAAATAAAAGGTACGGGTGAATTGAATTGAAATGGGTGCAGCTAGCTCACAGTCGCTCCTTGAGGACCAATTAATTGGACTGTTGAGACGGCAAGGCACTGTAATTAAGAACAAGATGGCTAAAGATTTTATTCAAATCCTCCAGAATGTTAGTCCTTGGTTTCTGGTCTCTGGGGCATTTAATATACCAGCCTGGGAACAGGTTAAGGCTGACTTAAAAAAAATATTTGAATAAAGAAGGGTCTGATTCCATATCCTTAACTATTTTTTCTTTGTGGCACTTGGTTAAAGATGCATTGCTTAGTGATGATATTAAAGTTCAAGAACAATTAACTGAAGCTAAAGCTGTGTTGGAGGAGTCTCAGATAGAGGAAGCTCTCAGATCCCTTCAAACTTCCAATGTTTCTGACTCTGCAGTCATCTTCTGACTTTGCAGAGTCATTTTCTGATTCTGCAGAGTCATCTTCAGAGGGTGATGATGTAGAAGTCGATTAGAAAAGGATGCTAGATGCTTAAGAGGGAAATCACAGAAGATTTCTTACAAGGATAGACCTCCAGCCCGTAACTTTGACTTTTGCAACATGGAGGTCCTTCCTTCTGCACCCATAGAGGGGTTGGGGGGGTGTTGCCTACCTGGTTATAGAGACTCAAAATGCTCAAAGACAGGGGCAAAGGGAACACAATCCCCTAGATTTTAAAAGCATCAAACAGCTTAAGGAAGCTGTAATGTCATATGGGCCCCATGCTCCTTTTACCACAGCTATACTTGAATCTTTTTCTGCCTTAAATTGTACCCCTAGTGACTGGATGCAGTTGTGTCATGCTGCTCTCTCTGGGGGGGGGGATTATTTAATTTGGAGGAGTGAGTTTCAAGAGCATTGTCAAACTACAGCTAATAGAAATGCCGCTGTAGGCTTCCCGGCTCATAATCTTGAGATGCTCACAGGTACAGGGCAGTATGCCACTTTACAAGCACAAATTTTGTATGATTCCACAGTTTAAGCACAGATTAGCGTAGCTGCTACCAGAGCATGGAAAGGGCTGCCTAATAAAGCTGTTGGCGAACAACTATCTAGAGTCATTCAGGGGCCATCAGAACCATTTGCAGAATTTGTAGATCGCCTGCTTCAACTAGCAGGGAGAGTATTTGGGGATGTTGATCAAGCCATGCCTATAATAAAGCAATTGGCCTTTGAAAATGCCAATAAATATTGCAAGGAGGCCATCAGGCCTCATAAAAATAAGAGCTTAAATGATTATCTTAAACTATGTAGAGATATAGACGGGCATCACATCAGGGGACAGGTAATGGCTTCAGCCATAAGGGGGAATAATTCTGGAGGAGCCCATCAAAAAAAACCTGTTTTCGATGTGGCCAGCAAGGTCATGTTAGGAAAAATTGTCCTGGAGCCCAAGCAACGGCAAAGACACCGGGACTTTGCTTACGATGTAAAAAGGGCCGTCACTGGAGTAATGAGTGTAACTGCTGTTGGGAAATGGGCAGTGGGGTCCACCCCCCCCCCAGCCAGGTGTACGGAACCCTGAATATACCTGTCCCAACCCCAGTTTCCCACCATCCCATCCAGTTCATTCCTCGAAGGAATCCCTTTCTGTCCAAGACTTTATCAGATGCACCCCTGGAAACATAGGATTAGATCTCTGTGCCTCCGCCAGAGCAGTATTAACACCTTAGATGGGCCCCCAGGTTCTCGGTACTGCAGTCATGGGTCCACTACCTGCAGGGTCTTTAGGATTCTGGGCAGGAGTAGTGCTCTTATGCAAGGTATTAGAGTAATTCCAGGAGTGATAGATGAAGACTCTGAAGGAGAAATTAGAATCATGGTTGAGGCTGGAAAGGGGGTGACTATTATTCCCCAGGGTGCTTGCATAGCACAATTGCTTTTGATGCCTCGATTTCAAACTAATAATCCTTTTCTTAAACCACATAGAGGTGAGGGTGGATTTGGCTCTACAGGCCCTCTAGCATGCTGGGTTTTCACCTTAGAACAAAGACCCATGCTAAATTTAAAAGTTAATGATCACAATTTTCAGGGTCTTTTAGATACTGGTGCTGACACTTCAGTTATCTCTATAAAACATTCGCCCAAACATGGCCCCTTAAAAATTCCACCTCTAAACTACAAGGTATCGGCACAGCTCAGATGCCATTACAGAGTAGGCTACTTTTAAATTGGAAGGATGATGAAGGTCATGCAGGAACTTTTCAACCCTTTGTGCTACCTGACATTCCAGTGAACTTGTGTGGACGGGATGTGTTAGATGGTATGGGAGCAGTGCTTACTACACAGCCTGTACAACAGATGCTGAAGAGTCAGAGCTACTGCCTGGGCAGAGGCTTAGGGAAAATGTTGCAAGGAGACCCACTACCTGTGGCAGACAAAAGCTGTGTCACTAGATGTCCTGGGGATACTAGAGGATTAGGGTCTTTTCCACAGGGGTCACTGCACAGCAGCCTCCGGTAATACAACCAATAAAAATCACTTGGAAGCCGGGCGGTGGTGGCGCACGCCTTTAATCCCAGCACTCGGGAGGCAGAGGCAGGCGGATCTCTGTGAGTTCGAGGCCAGCCTGGGCTACCAAGTGAGTCCCAGGAAAGGTGCAAAGCTACACAGAGAAACCCTGTCTCGAAAAACAAAAACAAAAACAAAAAAAAATCACTTGGAAAAGTGATGACCCTGTATGGGTGGAACAGTGGTCCCTTACTAAAGAAAAATTGGAGGCTGCGAACACTTTAGTTAAGGAACAGTTAGATGCTGGACATATTGCTTCCACTTCACCTTGGAACTCACCTATATTTGTTATTAAAAAGAAGTCAGGAAAATGGAGGCTATTACAGGATCTTAGAGCTGTAAATAAAACCATGCTTCTCATGGGAGCAACACAGCCTGGCTTGCCTGCCCCTGTAGTAATTCCTAAATATTGGCATTTAATTGTGGTTGACTTGAGGGATTGTTTCTTTACCATTCCATTGCATCCTGAGGACAGTCCTCACTTTGCTTTTAGTGTTCCATCAGAAAATCTCAAAGAACCTTGTCAGAGATATCAGTGGGTGCTATTGCCCTAAGGAATGGCCAACATCCCTACTATATGTCAAATTTATGTGTCTTTGGCCATAGCTCCAGTTCAAAAAGCTTTTCCAGATGTTTATATGATTCACTATACGGGTGATATATTATTGGCTGCTAAAGATAAAATATTTGTTTTTGATGCCTTTTCTAAATTACAAGAGGTTTTTAGCCTGGCTAGTTTACAAATAGCCCCAGAAAAGGTACAGGTATCTTTTCCCTTTCATTATTTAGGTCATGAATTGTTACACACAAGCATACATCCACAAAAGATTAAGATTATTATGTGTATGGATCAGCTACGTACGCTTAATGATTTCCAAACCTTTCTGGGAGATATTCAATGGCTTCAGTCCACTTTAAAGATTCCAACAGGTCAGCTTCGCCCTTTGTATGATGTCTTAAAGGGCAACCCTGATCCTTTATCTCCCCGTAAATTAACAGCTGAAGGGCGTACAGCCCTACAGTGCATACAAGAAGCCCTGGAACAGGCTCACATGCAATATATAGATCTTTCTTCTCCTTTATTGTATTTGATATTTTGTTTTACTCATTCACCTACTGGAGTGTTTTGGCAAACGGGTCCTATTCTATAGGAACATTCCCCAGCTTCTCCAGCAAAAACCATTACTCCTTATCCACAGGCTGTTGCTCAGATTATATTTAAGGAAATCAAGATCAGTGTTCAAACTTTTGGTAAGGAGCCAGATATTGTGGTGACCCCATACACCCAGTCTCAAATAGCATGGTTGCAAACTAATGATAATGATTGGACCATATTGACATGCTCCATGCAGGGTCGTTTGATACTCACTGCCCCTCCCAATGATGTGTGTCTATTTTTTAAATTGCATCCTGTTATATTTCCCAAGATAGTACATATGACTCCTATTCCTCAGGCCCATGTGGTATTTACTGACGCCATTTCACGTGGTTTTGTAGTGGTGGTTTCTGGTAACATAGTGAAGAGAATGAAAACCCAGGGCACTTCTGCCCAGATGGCAGAGGTACAGTCACTGTTGCTTGTTTTACAGATGTTTTCTGATGAGAGTGTAAATATTTATACTGATAGCCAATATGTGGCACATGCCATTATGCCTTTGGAGACAACAGCCTACATACCATCTATTTCTCCCATTCATGAATATTTATTGCAAGTGCAAGAACTCATATGGTCCTGCTCACATAACCTTTATGTGGGCCATATTAGAGCTCATACCCAATTGCCTGGACCTCTAAGCAAAGGTAATCAGAGGGCTGATGCCATTACTCGTATGGCTGTCACATTAATTTGTTCTGCCTTTGAAAAGGCTACTCAATTGCATCAATGTTATCATCTTAATGCTGGATCTCTCCGTCATCATACGGGCATAACCCGGGAACAAGCCATCCAGACAGTTAAATCATGTCCTATTTGTGTGGAATTTTTACCTGTTCCTCATTTGGGAGTTAATCCCCGAGGATTTTTACCTAATCATGTGTGGCAGATGGATATCACACACATGTCTTCCTTTGGAAAATTACAGTATGTCCATGTGTCAGTAGAAAAATACATATTGATACATATTCTCTAATTTGTGCTTCTGCTCATTCAGGGGAAAAGGTTAAAGATGTAAAGAATTATTGTCTTCATGCTTTTGCTTATATGGGAGTGCCAAAATGCATAAAGACTGATAATGGTCCTACCTACAGCAGTACGGGATTTTCAAAATTCTGCCAAGACTTTTCTATTGTTAATAAGACTAGTATTCCTTATAATCCTCAAGTACAGGCTATAGTAGAACACTGCCATTGTACCTTAAAAACATATTTTGCTAAAGTGAAAAGGGGGGAGCTAGGGGCTCATCTCTCCTCTCCATATTCTATTCTTTCCCTTGTTTTATATATTTCAAATTTTTTATCAGTGGATTCTACTGGAGTATCCGCTGCAGATAAGCAGTGGAGGGCTCCTGTTGCAAATCATCCTCTGGTGCGATGGAAGGATTTTTCTACTGGCCTTTGGAGGGGACCTAATCCAGTGTTGGTGTGGGCCCGGGGATCTGTTTGTTTCTTTCCACAGGACAATGAAGTACTTATTTGGGTTCCCAAGCACTGTGTGCACCCTGTGGCTGCTGCTGAATCCCAACATGGCAGAGACTTATTGGGCCTTCGTGAAAAACTCTCCCCTTTTGATGCCAATGGGGATTGAGAGCCCAATACGGCCAGCCTTGGCAAACATTAACGTAAGCCTAGGAACTGTAGCCATGCGGTTGGATTCTTCAGAAGGAAATGTATGGTAACTTTTTTCAAAAATGTTGAGAACGTGTCACCCAGACACCTTGGATTAAGAGATTAGGAATAACTCTGAAGGTCACTGACCTCCATTTGTTAACAGTAGCATGCCAGCTATGCCTTTTTCATTTTTGCAATCCTCCTCAAGCTGGTTTAGTACCTACTTTTCAGGAGTGGCTCTGTGCAACTTTTATTGGCCTCCTGAAATTCATCTAGCCTCCTTTGAAGATACCTTAAAATTTGTGAGCCTGATTGTAGCCATTATGAGACCATTAGTTCTGCTCCTTGTTTGCTGTCTGTTTTTTTTTTTTTTTTTTTTTTTTTTTTCTTTATGATTCTCAGTTGTTCTTTTGCACAGCTGCCAGCTTAAGTCGTGCTGGGATCAAGAAAAATGGGCCTTGGCAGTTCATGTTCCTGGAGCTGCGTCCATGTCAGTGGACCATGGCAGTTAGACACAGATGATACTCACACACTCCAGAAGAGATTCTGACATCGCTGTTGCCATTGTTGCTGTTATAGCGGTGGTGGCCACTGCTGCTACTGTTTCTGGGATTGCTATTTCATAATTGGTTACTATAGCTAGCACAGTGGAGACCCTGGCAGCAAAAGTAGCTACCACAGTTAGTTAATCTTTCATTCTATTGGGCATGATAAATTTAATTCAACAGTTATATACATTTGAATTGGCTTTGAAAGTTGTAAAATTTATAAAACTCAAGTTCCACTTGCCTATGGGACTCCAATTTGCAGTAAGGCTGGTTAAGGAAGGGAATGGCTCAATTGCCTTTAGCCTACTGGTTTATGGGTGGGTTAGGACTTCTGTTGGTCTTTTCTGTGTTGCACAGATTGCAAGCCCAGTGCCACTTTGAGATCTTTGGCAGCAGCTAACTCTACAGCTCACATGGTTGAGTCTGTATGATGAGTATTCAGAGACGGGTAATGCCTGGGGGGCGGTTACCATCCTAAGGCAGAGCACCTGTGTGGCCGGGGCAGGTGTCTCCATGATGGGTAAGGTGGCCTGCTGGTGTCCTATGCAACCTAAACAGGAAGCTCATTTTTTAGTAAAAAGGGGGGACCTGTAAGGCTCTGGCCCCCCACTGTGAGTGGCTGCTGCGTTGCTTGCCGACCTTGACCAGATGTCCTCCCTATGCTGATTCCCTGCCAGTTTCCTACTTACTGAACACTCACTGGAGGTTCTTTGTTGTGTATCCTGCATTTGCTGTAAATAGTTAGATGCAAGAATGTAGAACATTTGGTAGTGAACTTCTGCCCTCCAGGGTTCCTCCATTGTGCTGTAAGCCTGTATTTAAGATTTCTTCCCTCTTTCAATAAACGGCATTCGGCGTTCTGCTGTGGTGAATGACTCACTGTTTCTTGTCTCTTATTTTTTAATCCAAAGCCCCCACTCGGACATGGTGAACAGGTGATGGTAGGGCAGGCACTACCGCTACAACAAAGCTCACTGAATATATTCTTAAACACAAACCATATGCATCTAGATAAATTATGCTATTCTTTGGAAAATGGATGATCCACAGCAGTTAATTTGGTTATAAACTATTGTCTGATAAGAATGATGCATTTGATTGTTTGTTTGAGGTAAGATAGGAGAGAGGAAGGTTCCTTCCTAAAGAGTGAGGTCATTCCCTGGGCAAAAATTAAGGTTCATGCCAGTTCTGACACATGGAGTCTCAGCCTCCAGTAAATTCTATGCCTCTCCTGTGTGCCCCCAGACCTGAGCTATCACCTCCCAACTTAGCACATGTTCCCAGATTTCTGGCTGATGCCACATAGAAACCAGAGCAGCTGACACTAGGAGCACTCATGAGTTTGTGTTTGGCTGTGCCATTAATGTGTTCTTGGGATTTGAGGTGGGAGACAGAACTTGCTATGAGTAAAGGATAGGATCAGGGAGTCAAAGCCCAGGCAAGGCACTTATAGCTTTCTGCTGACTGTCAGGAGACCAAACAAGTCCCAGTGAGACAGAGGGCAGCCTGAAGGTCCTGACAGGAAGATGTCCTTGATCAGTTTGATGGACTGTGAGTCCTGACTCTTGTTTTTTAATTCTGTTTATTCTCCACAGATAAAGTTGTATATAACATTCTAGAATACTTCTCCTGGGCTAAAAGTATTAAGCAAAGTCTGTTTTCTGTACAAGACCTGGGAAAACTTCAAGGGAACCACGGCAGTGATTTTCTCCAGAAGAAAGCACAGGGTCAAACTCTGGCTACCTGGCTATCTCCCCTCTCTTCCAACACAAAGCTCTTAGCATTATAAGTTTAGAGCCAAAAAGAGAGGCCAGTTCTCATTTAAGACAAGGGTCAGTGGTGTGGCAATAAAACCAGCCTTGTTTGAGTAGCACATCTGTGCGAGACATACAAGTGTTGCACAAGGGTCACATGATAGGAGGCTGCCTGCTAGAGCTGTGCATGATTCTGGACCCTACCTGTTTTGATGATGCAGCTAACCAGAGCTTCTAGGTTTATTGAGTAGAGCTACCCTGTACCATTCATCCTAATTCATCTTAGAATGTTTCCTAAGTTTGCTGTGGAAGACAGAAGCGTTTTCTATCACTGGTTATGTCAGATGCATGGTAAAAACCCTGCCATGTGACAGGTTCATTTCTGGTCTCTGGATGACACTTGCAGGAACATTTCTGCTGGGTGCCTGAGAGAAACTGGGTTCTTACAGCTCTGTTCTTGCTTTTGTCTTCTTTATTTCTGTATTTCCCACAGTGCTAAGCACATAAAAGGCACATGGCAGAGAAACACACCTGCTGCATGATTGTTAAAGGAATGAACAATATCTTTTCAATTTCTCCCTTTAAGGACAAAGGAAAAGTGATCTTATCTCAGAGGAAAGTCTGTTCCTTCAAAGTGGACAGAGACTATGGCACAAAGCAGAGTTGCATACTGAGCATATTCTTGCACTGGTTCCTGGCTGAATGTAGGTTCTGCTTCTTTATTAAATCCTGGGGATCTCCATTCAACTTCAAGAACACTTTTTGAAGAGGAAGGCTGGTGTATATTAGGTAAATGAAACTTAGACCAGAATTAGGTACTGGAGGAAAGTGGGGGGTGGGGAGTTGTTAGCATGATTTTCCTGATGGAAATGCCATGATGATCAGGAAATTAAAGTACTGGGTGCCTACCAAAAGCCTTTACCCCTACTGACTGTTGCTCATAGTACTGGAAGGTACTCTGCATGCCACAAGAGGATAAAGATAAACTCCAAGCCAGCTACAAACCTTTTGATCTGCAATGTGGCCTTCCTACAAGATACATTGGTGCAATAGTAGGACAAAGCTTGTGGGAGTAACCAACTATTATCTGGCCCACCTCGTGAGATGGAATCCATTTAACACTTCTCTGGTGCCCAGAACCTGAGAATACATGGGCCAAGGGCCTAGGGAAAAACCAAATACTAATATTATGCTAAAGGAATATGGTAAAAATGACTCCTAATGATGTTATGCTGAACTTATAGATCAATGACTTGCTCAGCCATCACAAAAGAAGCCTCCTTCTGTAGTAGATGGGAAAAAAGAGAGACCCACAACTGGACAATGTAAAGAGTGTGAGAGACATTAGAACACTCAGTTCTAAATGGGATTTCTCCATCTATAACCTGCCCCATCACAGCTCAGAGGACCATATGGTAGAAGAGGGAGAAGATTAAAAGAACCAGTGGGGATAGAGAACACCAAGGAAACACAACAGAACCTATGCACATATGAACTCAGACTGTAGCAGTATGAACATGGCCTGTACAGGTTTAAGCTAGATTGTCTAGAGTAGAAAACAATATAACTCCCTATTCCTAATCCAGAAGCTATTTCCAGTTGATAACTGCTCACAAAGGAAAAAATAAATTTCTCCAACAGAGTCTCACTGAGTACGCAAACTACTATTAATGAGTGCCCCATGCCCATCAGTAGATGGACAATGTAAAAAGAACTGAATATGGAATGTATTGGAATGGCTTATAGGCTGCAGTCCAACTAATCCAACAATGGCTAGCTGTCAGCAGAAAGTCTAAGAATCTGGTAGTTGCTTAGTCCCACAAGGCTGGGTGTCTCAGCTGATCTTCTGTATATTCTGGAATCCCAAAGAAGTAGGCTCAAATGCCAGTGAAGTAATCGCTGTGCTAGTAAGGTGAGGGCAAGCAGGCAAAAGGCAAAACCTTCTTCTTCCATGTCATTACATAGGCTTCCTGCAGAAGATGTGGCCTAGATTAAAGGTGTTTCTTCCCACCTCAAGATCCAGATCAGAGGTGTGCTGTACACTGTGAATATGTGTTACTACAGTTGATTAATAAAAAAGCTGCTATGGCCTGTGGCAAGGCAGAATAGAGCCAGATGGGGGATCCAAGCAGAGAGACAAGGAGAAGAGGGCAGAGTCAGAGGAGATGCTGGGAGCCACCTGGGGAAGCAAGATGTGATGCAACACAGATAAAGCCATGAGACATGTGGTAAAACATAGATTAATAGAAATGGGTTAATTTAAGATGTAAGAGCTCCTAGTAAAAAGCCTGAGCCATAGACCAAATAGTTTATAATCAATATGAGCCTCTGTGTTTATTTGGGACTGAATGGCTGCAGGACCAGGCAGGACAGAAACTTCTGCCTACAGAGTTGTCTTCATACCTCAAAGGTCTAGACTAGAAGTGGATTCATTCACTTTGAATCAAGCAGAAAATCTCTCACAGGTGTGTCATCCATTTCTGGATTATAGTCCAGATACAGTCAAGTTGACAAACAAGAATAGCCATCACATTTTTCTTACTTAATTTTATTATTTTTTAGATGCCTGTTTGTAATCTAATGATAGAAAGAAGGAAAGGGTATAGGTTTATATGAATGGGGAGGTGGGGAGGATCTTGGAGAAGTTGGGGAGGAGAACTGTAGTCAGAATATATGGTAAGAAAAAAATCTATTTTTCAGGACTGGGTGGGTGAAGGACACCCACATGCCCGCCCAGGACTACTTGCCCTGGATAGGTAGAAAAGAAATCCACAGTGGTCAGGTGCCATTATGGTGAGCAAATATATGGTGGGATATGGGAGACAGATAGAGAGAGGCAGAATGGTTCATGTTCTGTGGAGAGAGGCAGATCTGAAGAGGCAAAGGCAGTAAGGAATGGGCTGATTTGGAAGGCTTACTTGCTACCCAGGGCCATGGTGACATTCAGACCTGGGCAGCTGCCAAGGGCCATGTCTGGGCCTGCTAGACCCATGGTCTGTGTTGATGTCTGTGGCTCCTGTTACCACCAAAGGCCACCCTGATTAATTACTAATTGAGCGAATACTTTACAACTGGATCTCATGGAGTCAATTCCTCAATTGAGGCTCTTTCCTCTGATGACTGCAGCTTGTGTCAAATTGATACACAAAATCAGCCAATACAGTGATCAATGAGGGAGGGCCCAGTCCATGGTGGGTGGTGCCATCCCTGGGCTGGTAGTTCTGGATTCTATAGGAAAACAGTCTGAGTAAACCATGTGAAGCAAGCCAGTAAGCAGTTCCCCTCCATAGCCTCTTCATCAGCTCCTGTCTCCAGGTTCCAGTTATGCTTGAGTTTCTGTTCTGACTTCCTCCAATGATGGACTATGATCTGGAAGTATAATCCAAGTAAACCTTTCCTCTCCAACTTGCATTTTGGTCATGGTGTTTTTGTCACAGCAATAGAAACCCTAGCAAAGACACTAACCAACCATTATGTGATTGGATTTAAGGTACACTCCATGAGAACCCATACCCAACATTGCTTAGGTGGCCAAGAACCTGAGACTACAAATACTACTGTTCTTGTAAGGTAACAGTAATAAAATGACTCCTAAGGACACTCTGTGTTGCCTGCCCCCCTTCCTTTGGTAGCTGTTGCCTTGCTTGCTGACCTTGATCAGGTGTCCTCCCTATGCTGATTTTCTGCCAGTTTCCTTCCTCCTAAAACAGCTTACTGGAGGTTCCTTGTTTGTGTATCCTGCATTTTGTGTAAACAGCTAGGATGCAAGAATGTAAAACATCTGTAGCAAACTTCTGCCCTCTGGGGTTCTGCCACTGTGCTATAAGCCTGTATTTAAGGCCTCCTCCCTCCTTTAATAAACGGCATTTGGCATTCTACTAAGACAATGACCTGCTGTATTGTCTCTGTTTTTAATCCTCAGCCCCTCACTCAGACATGGTGAATGGGTGGTAGCGGGGTGTTACAATTCTGATATAATCATAGTTCAGTGTCTTGCTTAGCCATCTTCAGAGAAGCTTCCTCCTGCAGTAGATGTGAGTAAATAGAGACCCATAGCTAAACAAGTGATAGAGATTGAGAGGCCTTGGAATGCTTAGTCCTAAATAGGATATCTCCATCAACTACTTCTCATAGCTCAGAGAGCCTTATGGAAGAGGAGGCTGAAAAATTGTAAGAGCAAAATGTCACAGAGAACACAAAGACAAAAAGTCTTCTAACCACAGTAGAACTAATACACATAGGAACCCATAGATACTGTGGCAGCATACTCAGGGCTTGTATACATCTATGCCAGATAGAATTCTGGTACTAAGAGGGAAAGTGGACACAATGCCCCTTCCCTAACCCAGAAGCTATCTCCAATTGATAACCATGTACAAAAGAAAACTTAGGTTTCTCCAATAGAGTCTCACTGGTGATACCAACATCCTTAAAGGCAGGTCCCATGCCTAGCAGTAGATGGACAACATCAACTCAATCATATTTTGGAGTTTTTCTTTCTCTCTCTAATCCCCCCTTTTTTGTTTCATAGTGCTTTGTCTGAGTACTTTTTGAAGTATTTATTTTTCATTTCCCTCTACTCTACAGGTTTTTTTTTTCTTATATTTTCAGATTTTGTGCTTTCAGTGTGTACCAACTTAGTGGTTTTAACACAATCCAGTTGGAATTGTCATTGTGGGGCCCCATTAACTTTTTGGAAACTTCAAAGGTTGCTGTTAGGAATGATCATAGTTTACATAGCAGAAAACTTAAACATTTTAAATGTCATATGAAGTAGATCTCAGAGAGGTTAAAGGACCACAATCTGTTAAATTCATCTAGGCTATACAAACTTAATTTCTAGTTATCTGCCTCAGACTCAAGCCAGAAATCATGTACAGGAAGCTGGATAAAAGATTATTTCTAAAATTAGTTTGTACTCTATATGACCATCAATATGATGACATAAAGTATATATATATATATATATATATATATATATATCCATATATAATAATCTTATAAATTTTGAGATAATATTTATACCTTAAGAAAAGTTTTAAAGAGTCAAATAAAAATCAAAGGATTATGAGATTAGTGACAATAGAATAGCCCCTTAATTTTGGTTTTCTTCTATTCCATACCAGGTGGCTTTTTTGAAATGAGACAGAGATTTTGTATTTTCCTTTAATAAGTATGCTTGAGTTCAGAGGAGAGAGCTACACTCCAACCACAAAGCCAGATTTGATTTTTAATTAAATTAGGATCACAAAAAATACCATTTATGTTTGCTTTTTATGTTTGTAGAGAGCAGCAAAAACAAATATTTGGGAAGATTTATGAAATTCTACCCTGTTAGACATGTGCTATGCCATTAGGCTAATTTACTCTATTTCTTGGGACGTTTTCTCCTGTTGATTTGTCCTTCAGATGTCCCATTTGTCCAGTGGTCTCCATATTCCTTAATTGGATGCTTTTATTCTCTTGGAAAAACAAAAACAAAACCTTACCCCAACCCTAACTTTGGGAGTTCCTTTTTGGAAGGTTATATCTTTGTTAAGACAAATTTTTTTGGCAACAGAAAAAGTATTATCTTTTAATAATAAAAATTATTTTTTCATACCTGATCAAATAAAAGGTATTTATTTGTCTTTTAAGTTAGTTGGATTGAATGACCAAGCTATTTGATAAACTATTGCCTCTCCTAATAAAGAGGTCTCTCCTATTTGAATCTAATCTTTATCAATCTTGATGGTATTCATAGCTTTTCTTCTCCCATGGAACCAACAGCAAAACCTCTTCCCCAATGTAACACATATCCTGGTTTCCATTCTGAGTTCAACACATCTTTAACATACATAGGCTGATTTAATTAAACAGTTTTTTCCTACTATTTAATGTCTCTTCACAGCCATTGTTTCTTTTTCATTAGCATTTAAAAATTTAAAGTTAATAGAGACTGTATAATCTATCTCTGGTGGTCTTTATTACTCCTTTCTGTTTATTAATCATATGTTTTAAAGTGAGATTAGCTTTTTCTATAACTGCTTCTCCTGTAGGACTGTGCAATATGCCTGTAATATGTTTTATGCTGTAATATGCAAAAAACTGATTCATTTTACTAGAGACAGATGCTGGAACATTTTCAGTCTTAATTTGTACAGGTACCCCCATAATGGCTGTAACTTCCAATAAATGTGTAATCACAGAATTAGCTTTTTCAGAACTTAAAGTAGTTGCTCATTGAAATCCTGAATATGTATCTGCATTACAGTGAACATATTTTAATTTTCCAAACTCTGCAAAAATGAAACACATCCATTAGCTAAATTTTATTTCTTTGAGTACCTTTTGGGTTACTTCCTGCAGGTAGTGAAGTTTGGTTATACAAAGAACAAGTAGGACATTTCCTTATAATTTCCTTGGCTTATTGTCTAGTGATAGAAAAATCTCTCTCCAAACATTTGCTATTAACATGGTGCTTCTTAAGAAATTCTGAGACTTCTAGCACATTTCCTACCAATAACTGATGAATTTCATCATTACCTTGTGCTAGAGGACCTGGTAGACCCATATGGAACCTAATAATGTGTCACATACAAGGGATGATTTCTATTTCTGATTACTTGTTGTAGTTGAATAAATAATGAAGTTAATTCTGAATCATCTGAAATAAGTTCAGTAATTTCAATAAGTAAAACAACTCTTCATATTGAAAGTCAGTAACTATATTAAGAGATTCTGGAAAATCTAATAATGCCACGAGAATAACATGCAATTCTCATTTTTAACTGAACCATAAGGACTTTGAGCCACTTTAATTTTCCTGACTCATAACCTACCTTTTCTGATTTATTTGCATCAGTATAAAATGTAGGGGCTCCAGAAATTGATGTTCCTCATACCATGTGAGGAAGAATCCAATTAGTTCTTTTTATAAACTGAAGTCTCTTACTATTGGGATATTTTTTGCTCATCTCTCAAAAAACTACTGTAAGCTCTTTGTCAGTGTTCATTTTCTGCCCATAATGAAGTAATTTCAGCATTAACAAAAGGCACCATAACTTCTGCTGAGTCTATTCCTGCTAATTGATGAAGTGTGGCTGCATTTCTGCTGAGCTCTTCCTGGCCAGGCTCAAGAGAGTAGCATCTAACCCTAATCCTTTCTTTAACCGATATGATACCTTTTGTTTCTCTTATCACCCCATGTGACCCTTGTCTAAGAGTCTCTCAAGGATCAAAGGCCTGTGCAAAACTTGGTTCAGGAAATGCAGGAAACTATTTTACCTGGGAATTTGCACTTGGCATTGTGTCTTTGGGAGCTCCTTTGAGGTTGCTTTGAAAATATGGAAATTAACTGGCAAAACTGTAAATAGAGAGAAAATAAAAATGCCCCAGGCAAAGGGAAAGTGCTTCAGTTCTTCCAGGCTGAATGTCCCCTGCAGCCAAGAAAGGCTAGATTCATTCTTAAGATGCCTCTGAATCTTCTTTCCATGGATTCATGTGAACACACACACCTGTGCTGTGACAAACCACAACAATGAAGTCTCAATTTTCTTTTCAAAATCAATTCAGAAACCTTTTCTATATAGGTCTTTAATTTTTCACTCTGGTTGTGTGGTAAAAATGGTACCCATTCTAAAATATTATCTTCTGTATGCATATAATTTCCTGTGAGAGAATGAATAGAAGATGTTGGGGGGCCTGCCCCCACTTTTTATCCCTACTTTTTATCAGGGTACATTTGAGCAGGAAGAAGTGGGAAATATTTAGATAGAAATACAGAGAGGAGAGACAGATAAAAACATAGGATAGCCTCAGGAGGGCCTGGATCAAAACCCACCAGCCCCTTCTGTCTCTGCTAAAGGGCTTTTAAAGGAATGTCAAGGGGTGGAGCAAAAGGCCTCCCCCTTGCTAGATCAAAGCTTACCACATGGCACAGCCAAGTGCAGACCCTTCCAAATATCTGGTAACCATGCATGTGGTCAATTCATCCCCTTATGCAGCCCTGCTGTGTAAATCAAGCTCAGACCTCATTAGAAAACCTCTGTGGACCCCAACAAGAAGGTAGAATGACTAGGATATACTCAAGCTCTAGATCCAAATTATCTACATGTACATCATTTAATTTCTTTTCTACCTCAGCCATTTCTCTCTCAGCCTCAGTTGATAATTTTCTTGGATT
This sequence comes from Peromyscus leucopus, assembly GCF_004664715.2. Classification (NCBI taxonomy): domain Eukaryota; kingdom Metazoa; phylum Chordata; class Mammalia; order Rodentia; family Cricetidae; genus Peromyscus; species Peromyscus leucopus. Next base: position 134,159 of record NC_051080.1, on the reverse strand, counting down.
AATTAAGACCTTATCACCTTGTAAGGTTTTAAATAAATTACTTAGTTCTTTCGTTGTTAATCCAATTGTGGGTCATAGCCATTTAATATCTCCAAGCAGTTTTTGAAAACTGTTTAGCATTTTTGATTGATTGCTCGCGATTTGTACTTTCTGTGTTTGAATTTCCTGTAAACTTATCTTATATCCTAAATAATAGAATCTCCTCTTTGTACTTTTTCAGGAATAATTTGTAATTCCCAACAAGGCAAAATTATATTGACTTCATCAAAAATTTTTTCTAAAGTATCTGCATCTGAATTAGCCAAAAGATTTCATCCATATAATGGTAGATTATTGTTGCACAAATTCCTAAATGGTCTTTTAATAAAAAACCCAGAGCCAGGTTTGGGGTAAATGCTGAAAGATCAGAGAGACAAAGAAACAAGCCACTAGAGAAACTTCTCACCACTACTGAATCCTCAGGCTGAATGGAAGGTGAGATCTCATCTCCACAAATCCTCAGATTGAATGCCTCTGAGTCTTCAGCCAAAAGGGCCTAATTCCTATCTCCTCATGCCTTATATGTCTTTCTCTTTCTACTCATTTCACCTCCTTCCTAGTGGTAGGATTAATTGTGTGCATGGTTCCCAAATACCGGTAGCAAAGGCACAAGATCTCAAGTGTTGGGATTAATGTCTTGTGACTCTCAAGTACTGTGATTAAAGGTGTGTGCTACCACTGCCTGACTCTGTTTCTTTCTTAGACTGAATCAATCTCATGTAGTCCAGGGTGGTTTTGAACTCACAGAGATCCAGACTGACTGATCTCTGTCTCCCAAGTGCTAGGATTAAAGGTATGCTCCACAACTGCCTGGCCTCTATGTTTTATCAAGTGGCTGGCATTGTCCTCTGATCTTCAGGAAAGCTTTATTTGATACACAATATGTAGCTAGAGTTTTCCTGCCTTGCCCATGGTCAGGACAAATCTCCATCACCCGCCAGTTTCACAGCCACTCAGACCCAACTAAGTAAACACAGAGACTTATATTGCTTACAAACTGTATGGCTATGGCAGGTTTCTTGCTAACTGTTCTTATATCTTAAATTAATCCATTTCTATAAATCAATACCTTACCACGTGGCTTGTGGCTTACCGGTGTCATCATATGCTGCTTGTCATGGTGGCAGCTGGCAGTGACTCCTTCTGCCTTCCTGTTCTTTCTTTTCTCCTCTCTGTTAGTCCCGCCTATACTTCCTGCCTAGCCACTGGCCAATCAGTGTTTTATTTATTGACCAATCAGAGCAACAGATTTGTCATACAGACCATCCCACAGTGGGTAGCCATTCCAGCTTGCATCTGGAAGTTCCAACCCCCATTGAGACTCTGGCAACTGTCACGCCTATGAGGCGGGGCCAGGGGAGGCACCTGGAGACCCCAGCTGGATGGGCGAGCGCTCGCTCCGTGCTGGGATGCTGAATGGTGGAGGTGGACCGAGCAGAGCTCCAGAGAACACTGCTGGACTGCAATACACCTTCCCCAGATCCTGTGACCTACCTATCCCTTAATTTGTGAGTTACGCCATTACATAAATATCCTTTTAGCTACATGGAGTGGCCATAATAATTTCACCAATATCTGGCGCTCACATGGGGCAATTTCCAAAGGCCTGGGCGGCTCCCATCCTCTCCTCCGTAGCTGGTGGGTACGTAAACCCGCCTGCAAAGTTCCATATAACCAGGGAACGCCTACATGGTTCCATTCCCGAAAAGGGGAGCAGCTAGTCTGATCTCAGTTCCCTATCTTAGCCCCAAGACTAGCAAAAGAGGAAGGGGAGTGCTGGCTCCGGTTTCTGCCATTTCAGACTCCAGCCAAGATCGCCAGCAGGCCCTGTTTTGGAGTTGTACCAATGCCACCTGCTGGCTGAAAAGTGCTACTACATGCCCCGCAAACCACAAAAGGTAAGCATATTGTTTCAAGTAAAGGTACTTTTTAATTTTACACCTTAAAATTGACTAACAAATTTTGAGTAATTCGTGTAATATGGCTGACAATATTACCTCACAAGAATTTAAAAACCTTTTCGCCTGTATGATAAATGATATCTTCCTGGAAATATATGACATTCCTAAGACATATCTGGCCGGTACCATTTTGGCATTCATCATAATAATTCACACAGTGTTCAAACATTGGTTTAAGAACAAAGATGAGTCATTATTGGGACTGATACAGGATTTAAAAGACAGCAATGAAGGCTTACAGAAAAAGATTCTTTCTCTAGAATCTGCTAATCAGGATTTACAAAACAGGCTTGTACCCAAAATTGATTTTATTGATAATAAATATGAATATTTAATGGATAGAACACTAACTCTCCAGAGTGAAGTTGTGGCTACTCAGACAGTATATAAGGAAGAAAGATTATCGTTAATTGATAGTATAAGGTCCATGGAATCATGTGTTTCTGAGGAACATAAAAACTTCTATGATTCCATGAGAAATCTGGAGTCCCTTGCAAGAGAGGAGATTCACTCCTTAGAACAGACCCTGGGGGCTCATTTGCAAGCCCTAGAAGAAACTCTCAGTAAACATGACAAGGGAACTAATAAGCAGAAGGTCAAGACCATAGAGGTTGTAACATCTCCAAATGGCTCTCATACAATGACTTATCCTGTTATTGTCCATTGGAAGCCAGCAGATGACACACACCCCGAGCCATATATGATGTATACATTACAACCAATTTCAACAAGGGACTTTAAAAATATAAAGGAAGCAGTAAGTTACATATGGGATACACTCCACATATGTAAAACAGATGTTAAATTCGTGGTCTACCTCACATAGAATCATTCCAGATGACTGGCATCAGTTAATTTCAGCTGTTCTAGAATATAGCCAGCAGTTACAGTGGAAAAGCTGGTTGAGAGAAGTGGCAAAAAATTAGAACAACAAGGTAAAATCAGAGTTTTTGTGATCTCCCAAGATCAAATACTTGGTGAGGGATGTGTCGCTGACAGGAATGTACAAGCCACTTATGATGAGCATACAATATCCCTATGCCATACAGAGCTCTAAATGCTTGGGAAAAAATTCCAGAACCTGGAAAACCAACTGAGGTATACACAAAGATATTTCAGTGACCGCACGAACCCTTCACTGATTTTTTTACAAAGACTGAACACAGCTATAACAAGAGCTGTGTCACACAAAGAATTAAGAAAAGTATTAAATGAGTCCTTGGTGTTCGACAATGCTAATGCAGAATGCAAAAGAATACTTACACCATTAAAGATCAGATCAGCTCCTTTGGAAGAATGGATTCAATATACTAATGGTGTTCAGTCTCTTAACTACAGTAATGAGGCTTGGATAGGAGAGACAAATCCCAGAGGTGAAAGAAGGCCCCATAGTACCAAATGTTTTAAATGTGGTACACTAGGTCATATAAGTAAAAACTGTACATGGGGTACTCCTAGAAGTAATACTCCTTCTAGGAATAGCCTAAACAGAAGACCCCAACCACCTCCTGGATTATGTAGAAGATGTGGCAAAGGCCGACACTGGACCAGTGAGTGCAGATCAAAAATAGATATACAAGGCAACCCTTTACTGGCGGGAAATGCCTCAGGGGGCCTCTTGCAGGCCCCCTAATCAAACGTAGTATGAACATTCCCAGTCACTGTGGAAGAAATTCCTCTTCAGGACAACTGAATAAACCAATGCCTAATGTAAAAACCGATACTTCAATGGATGATAAAACAGCTTTGATAGATGGATCACAATTTACAAAGAACACTATAAAACAAATATTTTGGTAGACTTCCATAAATGAACAAAGACCAAAGCTTAGAATTTGAATTAATGGCCTGTTTCTGGAGGGCCTGGCAGACACAGGTGCAGATGTGACTATAATTACACCAAAATCATGGCATCCGAATTGGCCTCTTCAAGAGGTAGATGTCCAACTTTTAGGGATTGGCACCCTATCTCAGATAAAACAGAGTTCAAGATGGGTTGAATGCATAGGGCCAGAAGGACAGAGAGGAAGGTTGAAGCCATATGTAGCAAATGTAGCAGTAAATCTTTGGGGCCGAGATCTGTTACCACAGTGGAATACCCAGAGTAAAATTCCTACACTTTCAGAAAAGGAATACAGACCAGTGCATGTTTCTAGGAATAATATCATAACATGCTATAAAAATCAGTTACCAACCATGAATGGCTGTTCACAAACAGAGCACGACCATTGTTGAACTCTCAGAAGTACCAACTGCCTTACCTTTAAAATGGTTAACTAATAAACCTATCTGGGTTGGACAATGGCCTTTGACAAAAGAGAAGCTACAAGCTTTAGAACAGCTGGTTCAAGAGTAGTTAAATGCTCAACACATTGAAGAATCTACCAGCCCTTGGAATTCTCCTGTATTTGTTATTTAAAAAAATCTGGTAATTGGAGAATGCTGACAGATCTGAGAGCTATTAATAAAGTAATTCAGTCAATGGGCTCTCTACAGACTGGGATGCCCTTGCCCTCTCTGCTACCCAAAGAATGGCCTATAATAGTTATTTACTTAAAAGACTGTTTCTTTACCATACCCTTACAAGAAAATGATAGAGAAAAATTTGCCTTCACAGTACCTAATTATAATAATTCTCAGCCAGTCAAGAGATATCAATGGAAGGTCCTCCCACATGGAATGTTAAACAGCCCTACTTTGTGCCAGTACTTTGTGCAGAAACCATTAGAGATAATTCATGTAAAGTTTCCACAATCCAAAATTTATCATTATGTGGATGATATCCTATTAGGTGATCCAAAGTTAGGTAAATTAGAAAGCATGTTTGAAGAAGTAAAAAAAGTTTTGCCTCACTGGGGACTGCAAATTGCTCCTGAAAAAATACAAAGAGGAGATTCTATTAATTACTTAGGATATAAGATAGAGCTACAAAAAATTAGACCCCAAAAGGTACAACTAAGGAGAGATAGATTGAAGACTCTTAATGATTTTCAAAAGTTATTAGGAAGCATTTCCAACTTACTGGGTATCATGGGAATACCCAAAGATGGACTACAAAATTTGGCTAATACTCTGGAAGGGGACAAAGAATTAAATAGTCCAAGAGAATTATCAACCAAAGCTGAGAAGGTATTGGCTCTAGTAGAAAAGACAATTCGAGAAGCACATGTGGATCGTGTGGATCCAGAACTTAAATGCATTCTTGTCATATTCCCCTCCAGACATTCCCCAACAGGTATTTTGATGCAGAGGGAAGATATTATATTGGAATGGATATTCCTACCAAGTAAACCAAATAAGAAATTAAAGACTTATATAGAAAAGATCTCTGATTTGATTCAAAAGGGTAAATTAAGACTTCACCAGTTGACAGGAATGGACCCAGCAGAAATTGTAGTACCATTAACTAATGAGGAAATTTCATCACTATGGAAAGATAATGAATACTGGCAGAGAGCCTGCAGTAACTTTTTGGGAGAGATTAACAACCACTATCCCAAAAGCAAGAGAATAGAATTCATAAAGAAGACTGAATGGGTCTTTCCTCACATTGTATGACAAAAGCCAATTACTGGAGTCCTCACATTCTATACTGATGCAAATAAATCAGGGAAAGCAGGATATAAATCAGGAGACTTAAGTAAAGTGGTACAAAGTCCATATAGCTCTGTACAAAAGTCAGAACTGTATGCCATTCTTATGGTACTGATGGACTTCACAGAACCCCTCAATATAGTCACTGATTCTCAATATGCAGAGAGAGTTGTTTTACATATTGAAACTGCTGAATTTATTCCTGATAATACAGAATTAACTTCATTATTAATACAATTACAGGAAATCATCAGAAAAAGGGAACATCATATATATATATATATATATATATATATATATATATATATATATATCACATATCAGATCCCATACAGGTCTGCCATGACCTCTGGCACAAGGTAATGATGAGATTGATCAGCTACTAATAGGTAATGTGCTAGAAGCCTCAGAATGTCATAAGAAATACCATGTAAATAGCAAAGGTTTGAAGAAGGATTTCTCCATCACTTTGCAACAGGCTAAGGATATTGTGAAAAAATGTCCTACTTGTTCCATCTATAACCAAACTTCATTACCTGCAGGGAGCAATCCAAAAGGTATACAAAGAAATGATATTTGGTAGATGGATGTGTTTCATTTTGCAGAATTTGGAAGATTAAAGTATGTACATCATACCATTGACACCTATTCAGGATTTCAATGGGCAACTCCTATGAGTTCTGAAAAGGCTGATTCTGTGATTACATACCTATTAGAAGTTATGGCCATCATGGGAATACCTGTACAAATTAAGACAGACAATGCCCCAGCATATGTCTCCAATAAAATGAGACAATTCTTTGCTTCTTACAATATGAAGCATGTTACAGGTATACCACACAATCCCACAGGCCAAGCAGTCATAGAAAGATCCAATCGAACTTTAAAGGATATGCTAAATAAACAGCAACAGGTAACAATGACTCCTAGAAATAGACTGTATAGTGCTTTATTAACCTTGAATTTTCTCAATGCTGGTGAGAAAGGAACAACAGCTGCAGAGAGACATTGGATGACAGACAAAACTCCTGAGCTAAACCAACTGGTTTATTTCAAGGACGTGCTGACCTCAGAATGGAAACCTGGATATATTCTACATTAGGGAAGGGGTTCTGCCTTTGTTTCTGCAGAAGAAAAGCTATGGATACCAACAAAATTAATAAAAATTCGATTCAAACAGGAAAAAAAACCTTTGATGAAGAGAAGTAAAAGATCATCCACCAATGTGACATCTCTACAAGTTGTAAGAAAAATTTAACAATCAAAGGGTGGGGTAGGGTTCTGTTTTTGTCTTTCCAGGATAATGAAAATACCCATCTTCCAAAACTCATAAGGCCTTGGATATCTGGATGTTTACAGCAGAAAGAAAGAATCTATTGGTACCAATCTACACATGGTAAAATCTCACTGTCTAACATCTATCTCTCTATCAATCTAGAAAAGTTGTGGTTCCAACTCAATTATAAGCCAAGCTGGCTTTGGAGATGGAATTGGCTCACTCCTTCTCTAAACCCAAGCATATTGCTAAAAGAAAAGTTTGAGAGATTCTTCAGTCCCGTATCAGAAGAGCCCTCTGGTGTGAGACAGAAGGAAACCAATAAAAAGGGACCATTGTCTTCTAAATTCTAATTCTCTCCATGCTTACTCTTGATTTCTCAGAATCCTTTCTTACATGCTGTGTCCTCTTTAAATCCAAACCTCCCATTTTTGATAACAAATAAATTTTTCCAATAGCAATCTCAGAAGTCTCCAGAAGGAAGATGGGGCCCCAACAACAACAACTCTACCCAATCCAGAATGATGCCATGGTAATCATCATCATACTACACTTCTTGCCAGAATTTCAGACAATCTTACCCATTACTTTAAAACTTGCTGCAGAACCTACAGTTAGTCTAACTGAGATTTAACTATCTGAGCTTTCTCACAGTACCCAACAGAGATAACATCACCCCCTAAATGGCAAGAAGCAATTCTAAGAAAACGACGTCCCTTCTCCCTTAGGTTTCATAATTCTCAGGGTTATGGATGATGGTTATAGGGTTGGGGGTGGAAGAAAATATTAGACTCAGTATTCTAAAAAAAAGGGGGGGAGAAGAAGTGGAATGAATAGGTATAAGATATGATGGTAGATCATTGTATATACTAGTAAACAAATTTAGTAAAATAGCAACCTTAGATAATTTGTACTGTAATTTGTACTGTTATGGATTCTTATATGTTGATACAATTGTAAACTATTTTTATATTACTGATTAAGATAATTTGTATATTGATACAAATACAGAACTATATTTGTTATAATGTACATATATTTCTACTCTTATTTGATATATTTTTATATTGATACAAATGTAAATTTATATCTGTCATACTTTATATATGTTCTACTTCTGTTTAGGATATTTGGTATATTGATATATATTTAAGATTATTGTTATATTGCATATCTCACTATATATTCCTACCTCTGTTATAAATATCTTGTGTATTGTCACAATTTTGAAGTCATTGTTCTTCACCATACATTTGCTTATAGACTGTTTACCTTGTTTACGTGAAGCCTCAGTTCTTAGGTTAATTCGGTAGATAAGACTTATAGATTTATAGTCACCTATTCTGGTCATCTCTATAACTACATTAGTTAGGTTATCCAGATTTACAGATGCATAGGTCAGATGGACAGGTAATCTTCAAACACTTCACAGACCTAGAGAATATGGCATTTAAATAACTTAGAATTCTGTTGACGTGAGACACAATTGCTCCTGGCTGCACCAATTTGATCCCGAGAGAATGTTGGGCTTCTAAGACATTTCCATTTGGAAGTTTGTCTTTTTGGCACAAAACAGCCTACTGGGCAAAGAATTGCTTTTGCCTTGACGGCTGACAGTACAAATGCAATGCTGTCCTTTCTGGACAAGCGGGACACAAGGAAAGTGACCACTGTACTCTACCAAGACAGGGTAAGATGGTCTTTCAGAAATCCTGCTTCTGAAAATGGTCTGTCAGATACTCTAGGCCTGTAGCCAATTTGAATGCACCAACAATGCTGAGAAACATTAGGTGACTGTCCAGGCTGCCAGCTGTCTTGGTCTACTCTTGCAAGATTCCCGAAAGTTGCTTGCATCCATCTACCATTTCTCAGGTACCATTATGTTCCTTCTCAGGTCTTTGATGGGATTGAAGACTAGCAGTTATAGTTACAACTTAGTATATATAATATCTTAGATAGAACATATTAAGTATTAGATTCAGGTTCTTTACGATAGGACACTTTTTGGAATGATCTTTATAACATGCCATTTACCTATGCTCTATACTTCTCTGGATTTTAGTATGTGTTTCTTGCTTGATATTGTTTGCATTGGTTGTAGTTCCATCTTATCTAGGTCATTATCCCTCATTATTCCTGGACAATATTTGATAACCATTCCTTTGTATATAGTCTTGTATTAGTTTAGAACCTTTTTTTTTTTTTTTTTTTTTTTTTTTTTTTTTTTTTTTTTTTTTTGCTTTTTTCGAGACAGGGTTTCTCTGTGTAGCTTTGCGCCTTTCCTGGAACTCACTTGGTAGCCCAGGCTGGCCTTGAACTCACAGAGATCCACCTGCCTCTGCCTCCCGAGTTAGAACCTTCTTATTTAGACAAAAAGGGGGAGATGTAGTGGGTAGCCATTCCAGCTTGGATCTGGAAGTTCCAACCCCCATTGAGACTCTGGCAACTGTCACGCCTATGAGGCAGGGCCAGGGGAGGCACCTGGAGACCCGAGAGATGGATGGGCGAGCTCTCTCTCTGTGCCGGGATGCTGAATGGTGGAGATAGACTGAGCAGAGCTCCAGAGAACATTGCTGGACTGCGATACACCTTCCCCAGACCCTGCGACCTACCTATCCCTTAATTTGTGAGTTATGCTATTAAATAAATATCCTTTTAACTATGTAGAGTGGCCATAATAATTTCACCAATAACAATATATCTCCACATTTCCAATTTTTTCTAAAATAATAAAAGAAGGTTATAACTAATATAAGAAAAACTATATACAATGCATATAATAAATATACATAATTTATGCAGTCAAGAATTATATAAACAATGTCCAGTCTATTAACATTTGACAGATTCAGAGAAAATACTCCATTATTTATCCTATTTTGTTGAGTCTAAAATGTACCTAATTCATTTTCTATCCTAACTTGTATTACCAACCCAAAATTATCTTCTGATGTCTTTTAAACTTATACACTTTAAACCTCTTTAGTGAGTTTCTTTTCTGAATTTGTTAACAAGAAAAACTATAACTATCTAGTAATCTTCAACTCCCTCAGAGTTTACCTAAGTAAACAAGAAGTGCCAACAAGTAACTTCCAAAAGTTGAGAGAAATGACAGAAACAGCTGGCTGCCTGGTCGGTCACCCAAGTTTCCTCTGCAATGTTGGGGCATCCTTCTTTAGCCTACAGGCCTAGCATATCTGACAGATGTATCTGTGAAGCAGGATATTATGAAAAGCCTTCCTACCCTGTCTTGGCAAGGTTCAGCAGTCCTTTCTTTTGTGTCTTGCTTGTCTATTTGGACAGCATACTGTCAGCAGTTGAGGCAAGGGCACTTTCTTGCTTAGAGGCTAACTTGACACAATGAAAGTAAACTCCATATGGAGTTTGTTTGATGCCTATCACCTTCTCTAAAGTAGATTGGTGCTGCCAGGAGCAGACATGTCTCATTGTCATAAAAATAGAATCTATGTTATTAAAACATCTTAAATGCCATATTCTATAGTTCTCTGAAGGGTTTGAAGATGACATGTTTATTTAAAATATATCTTTTTGACCTTGAAGACATACCTAATCTGACTACAAGTTCAATTGTAATGATTACTAACTTGCATTTCTTTATTATCCTAAATAGTTTGTAATAATAACTTTCAAGGATAGCAATTTGCATTACACTGTTAAATAGCTTTATAGGTACAATACCTTGAACAAGATTAGAAGTGTATGTACAGTATGTCTAACAAAATTAATCTGAAATTTGTATCAATATACATAATTTGTATACAATAAACAAAAATACAATCCAATGTAAAATATTTAAAGCTAATAGTTGCTTTTTAAAAAATAGATTCAATAATCTACCTTTTTATCTTATCATATCCATGTTCTCCCATTTTTCTTTTCAGAGTAGATTCAACAATCTACCCACTTATCCTATCATTTCTATATCTCTCTTTTTAGAGTAGATTCAATTATCTACCTTTTGTCTGTATCCATTTTTTCTTTTTCTTTTCTTTTTCAAACAAGAATGCTTATAGATGAAATTCTAAACAGTCTTAGTAAATAAAAAACACAGAGCCAAATTACAGGGGTAATAGGGGAAGAGATCAGAGAATCAGCGAAGAGCCACTGACTAACTTTAGCTTACCACCAAGCCGTAGTTTTCCATATGAAAGAGCTTCTTCCTGCCTAACCTGTACTTTTATTGCTTTTCTGTTCTGCCTTCTCATTGGCTCTAAGCCCAGCCACATGACTTCCTCATCACTGCCTGTCTATACAGACCTCCAAGTCTCTATGGTTGGTGCTGGGATTAAAGGCTTGTGTCACCACATTTGGCTGTGTCCTTGACCACAGAGACTCTGCCTGCCATGTGATCAGATTAAGAGCATGTGCTACCACTGCCTGACTGTTTATGGCTCACTATGTGACCTTTGAACTCCAGGCAAACTTTAATTATTAACATACAAATAAAATCACATTTCATTAAAATAAAATATCACATTTCCCCTTTTATTCTAATAAAAAGAAAAAAGCTATAATTAATATAAGAAATACTATATACAATAAGTACAATATATATAAACAATAAATACCTCAACAATGTCTAATCTATTTGCATTTGACAAACTCAGAGAAAATATTCCATTATCTATTCTATTTTGGTAAGTCCAAAATGTACCTGATTCACTTTTTATCCTACCTTATATTACTAACAGAGAATTATCTTATAATGTCTTTCAAATTTATACACTTACACCTCTTTAGTGAGTTTCTTTTCTGAAATTCTTAACAAGGAAAATTATAACTATAACTATCTAATCTTCAACTAGCTATAACTATAACGATCTAATTTTCAACTAACTATAACCATACTTATCTAATCTTTAACTCCCTCAGAGACCCAAGAAGTAAATAACATTACCTAATAAAACAGGAAGTGCGGCCGGGCAGTGGTGGCGCATGCCTTTAATCCCAGCACTCGGGAGGCAGAGGCAGGCGGATCTCTGTGAGTTTGAGGCCAGCCTGGGCTACCAAGTGAGTCCCAGAAAAGGCGCAAAGCTACACAGAGAAACCCTGTCTCGAAAAACAAAACAAAACAAAAAAACAAAACCCCAAAACAAAACAAAACAAAAAAACCAGGAAGTGCAAATAAGCGACTTCCAAAAAATGTGAGTTGACAGAAACAGCCAGCTGCCTGGACAGTCACCAGAGGTTTCTTCACAATGTTGGGGCATCATCTTCAGCCTACAGGCCTAGCATATCTGACAGACTCACTTGTGAAGTAGGATGTACACAAGGCCTACAGTTCAACCTCACATTCAGTGTGAGTAGTCCACATACCAGATAAACCTGAATTCCACCAGTGTCCTGTCATGATTCAGGATTTTAAATTCTGGAAATTGTTGATGTTTTTGGAATTCAACTGTCCATTCTTCTTGGCTTGTGGGTGACTTCATCTCCTTTATTAAATGCCAATCTACCATTGAGAGGTTAGATTTCACCAGCCTAGTTATTCTTTTAAGAATAACTGTTTCAGCTACTGTTCCACTGCACATTAGAAGCCATTGGTCCACTGTCTACTCAGCTGCCTTCAAAGGAAGGGACACTGTAACTTTTCCAGATTGCAAAGGCCACTTCAGCTATGGTGCCATATTGTTCTGGCCTCAGAGGATGCCTGTTGCTAAAGTCACAATCACACTGGTCTTGGCAAAGATTGGTAGTCCTTTGTTTCATATCCTGTCTGTCCATTTTGTCCTGTTTGTCAGCAGTTGATTCGAGGACACTTTGTTGTCCAGTGGCTAACTTTTGCCACAATGAAAGTTAACTCCATATGCAGTTTCAATGCCCATATCTTCTCTGAAGTAGATTGGTGCTGCCAGGGGCCAACATGTCTCAGAGTCATAAAAAAAGAAAAAAATTCCTAAGTTATTAACACATTTTAAATGCCATATTCTGTAGATCTCTGAAAGGTTTGAAGATGACCTATCTATCTAAAATATCTCTGCTTGACCTTGAAATGATATACCTAATATGACTACAAGTTCTATTGTAATGTCTAACTACTAACTTTCATTTCGTTATATCCTAATAGTTGGTAATAACATTCAAGGATTAGCAAATTGCATTACATTGTTAAATGAACTGTCTTAGTATAAATATCCTGAACAAGATTAGAAATATACATACAGCATTTTCTAACAATATCAATCTCAATATATATAGTTTGTATACAATAAATAAAAATCCAATCCAATGTAAAGTATTTAAAACTAGTAATTGTCTTTTTTTATTTATTTTATAATACTATTCAGTTCTACATAATAGCCACAGATTCCCTTGTTCTCTCCCTTCCTGCCCCCCTCTTCTTCCCCCCAACCCACTCCCCATTCCCACCTCCTCCAGATCAGGGTCTCCCCTGAGGACTGGGATCGACCTGATAGACTCAGTCCAGGCAGGTTCAGTCCCCTCCTCCCAGATTGAGCCAAGTGTCCCTGCATAAGTCCCAGGTTTCAAACAGCTAACTCATGCAACGAGCCCAGGACCTGGTACCACTGCCTAGATGCCTCCCAAACAGATCAAGCCAATCGACTGTCTCACCTATTCAGAGGGCCTGATCCAGTTGGGGGCCCCTCAGTCTTTGGTTCATAGTTCATGTGTTTCCATTCATTTGGTTATTTGTCCCTGTGCTTTATCCAACCTTGGTTTCAACAATTCTCGCTCATATAAACCCTCCTCTTTCTCACTAATTAGACTCCCAGCGCTCCACTCGGAGCCTAGCCGTGGATGTCTGCATCCAGATTCCTCAGTCCTTGGATGGGGTTTGTGGCACAACTATTAAGGTGTTTGGCCATCCTATCACCAGAGTAGGTCAGTCCCGGCTGTCTCTCGACCATTTCTAGCAGTCTTTTGTGGGGGTATCTTTGTGGATTTCTGTGGGCCTCTTTAGCTCTTTGTTTCTTCCTTTTCTCATGTGGTCTTCACTTACCATGGTCTCCTATTCCTTGTTCTCCCTTTCTTTTCTTGATCCAGCTAGGATCTCCCGCTCTCTTTCCCTCGACCCTCACCCTTCATTGTCTTTTAAAAGTAGATTCAATAATCTATTTTTATCTATATCTTCTCTTTACTTTTCAGAGTAGATTCAATAATCTACCCTCTATTCTATTGTTTCTATATATCTTTTAAAACATTTTTTCAAACAAAAACCTTAAATCTAATCTCTTTTGCTTAGCCCTTTTCTTAATCATTAACAACAATAACTTGTAACCTACCCTCCTAAATAATGAAAATTATCCCAAACTCCAAAGCCATTGAAAGACCAAAAACCACCCGCCCCACACCACCTTTTTAGGAACTGCTTCCTGCTGGTTGTAGGCAAAGGCATCTTTATTCTGAAAGGAAAATTTTGGGTTAATTGTCAAATTCTAGAAAAAGTAGCTACATCATTTGTTGTCCAGTCTCTGCATAATGCCAAAGTTCAGGCCTTATCTCAAGTCCTTGCTCAAGTAGTCTATGAAACTGGATCATCTCAGATAGTTACCTCAAAATTGCTTTGAGCAGTTGTAGTCCAAAGCTAATCTGTGGTTGATGTTTGTCAGCTTAGTGGTATTATTATTGTCCACATGGAATTGTTGTTGTGGGGCCCCATCATCTTTCTGGAGACTTCAAATTTGATGTTAAGCCTGGCCGTGATTCCCTGCAGAAGACTGATAAGGGCTCGAACACAAAATCATGTATGGGCAGCTAATTGAAGCCTTTTTTTCTAGAATTAGTTAGTACTCTATATGACCATTAATATCATAACAAAAGTTTAAATATATATTAATCTTACAAATTTTGATATAAAATTCATACTTTAAGAAAAGTTTAAAGGATCAAAACAGAATCAGAGAATTGAGATTAGTAGCAATAGAATAGTCCCTTAATTTTTTTCTCCCGTCCCATATCAGAAGATGGCTCTTTCTTCTGACATGATACAGAGTTTGCATTTTCCTTTTAACAACATGCTCGGATATAAAGAAGGAGAGAGTCGTTCTCCAACTCCAAAGCCAGATTTAATTTTTAATTGAACTGGGACTACGAAAGGCCATTTGTGTTAAGTGTCTGTAGAGAATAGCAGAAACAAACATTTAGGAAGACTTATGAAATTTTATATGTGATATACCAATAGGCCAAATTACTCTTTTTTGCGACATTTTTCTATCACTCTTTTTCTAGATGATTTGTCCTTTTTCTTCAGATGTCTCATTTGTCCAGTGTTCTTCAGATTCCTTAGCCTTCATTATCCTAAAAGACAAAAACAAAAACTTTTCCCCAAGACTAACTTTGGGGAGTTATAGCTGATTAAAGAAAAGGCATGTGTTAATGGTATGTTAGTTTAAATCTCCTTTGTTTAGCTTTTTTTCTGATCATTACCAATAACAACTTGTAATCAACCACCATAACAATGACAAATATCCATAACTCATTGAATGACCAAAAATCACCCACCCCACCTCTTGGGAATATGGCCATCATGTTGTTAAATTTACTTGCTGATGTCTGGGGGCAAAGGAACCTTTAGGGGGTCCTGAAAAGAAAACTTTTGGGTTAATTTTCAAGTCCTGGGAGAGGCAGCAGCTGTATCATTTGTTGTTTAGTCTCAGGGTAAAGAGAAAGTACGGGGCCTGTCTCAAGTCCTGGCTAGAGAGGTTGTGAGGCTGGATCATCTCAGCTAGCCATCTTGAAATTGTCCTGAGCAGTTTGTAGTCCAAAGCCAATTTTTAGGTGGTGTTTGTCAGCTTAATGGCATTATCATAGTCCATGTGTAATCATCATTATGGGGGTCCATCATCTTTTTGGAGACTTCAAAGGTTGCTGTTAGGTGTGGTCATGGTTCACTGAAGAATATCCTTTTCTTGGAACAAGTTTTCTGGATGATCTGTCCATTTTATTCAGTGTCTCACTTGTCCAGTGTTCTTCAGATTCCTTAGCCTTTATTCTTCTGAATGACAAAACCAAAACCCTTCCCAACCCCAACTTTGCGGAGGTTCCATTTTGGCAAGTTATATATGACCAAATGAAAAGCATTTGTTAGTTCTATAAGTTAGTTTAAATTGAATAGTCACACTGGTTAATAAACTGTCACCTCTTCTAATTAAGAGGTCTCTCTTGTTCAAATAGAACCATTATCAATTTTGGTGGTATCCATAACTTTTCTTCTCCTGTGGAAACAAAAGCAAAACCTCTTCTCCAGTGTAACACATATCCTGGTTTCCATTCTGAGGTCAGCACATCTTTAAAGTATACAGCCTGATTTAATTCTGTAGTTTTTTTAAAAAAATTATCCAATATCTCTCCACAGCTGTTGAGAAAATTTGAAGTTAATTAAGTATTATGCAATCTATTTCTGGGGTTCTTTGTTACCCATTTCTGATTATTTAGCATATCCTTTAGAGTTTGATTTGATCTTTCTATGACTGCTTGGCCTGTAGGATTGTGTGGTATACTTGTAATGTACTTTATATTGTAATAAGGAAAAAAGTGTTTCATTTTACCAGAGACATATGCTGGGGCATTGTCTGTCTTAATTTGTACAGGTATACTAATGATGACCATAATGTGTGATTACAGAATCAACCTTTTTGGAACTCAGAATAGTTGCCCATTGAAATCCTGAATACATATCAATGGTGTGGTGTACATATTTTAACTTTCCAAAGTCTACAAAATGAAACACATTCATCTGCCAGATTTTAGTACTTTGAGTACCTTTTAGGTTACTTCTTGCAGGTAGTGGAGTTTGATTGTAAAAAGAACAAGTAGGACATTTCCTTACAATTTCCTTGGCTTGTTGCTAGGTTATGGAAAAATTCTTTTTCAAACCCTTACTATTGACATGATGTTTTTATGAAATTCTGAGGACTCCAGCACATTTCCTATCAATAGTTTATCAACCTTGTCATTAACTTGTGCTAGAGGGCCTGGCAGAACTGTATGGGATCACATGTGTCTTATATATAAGGAATGATTCCTATTCCTGATTATTTCTTGTAACTGAGTAAATAATGAAGTTAAATCTGACTCATCAGGAATAAATTCAGCAGTTTCAATGTGTAAGACAACTTTCTGAATACTGACAGTCAGCAACTATGTTAAGAGGTTCCATGAAATCCATTAATACCATCAGAATAGTATATAATTCCATTTTTTGGACAGAATTATAAGGACTTTGAACCATTTTACCTAAAATTTCTGATTTGTAACCTGCCTTTCCTGATTGGTTTCCATCAGTATAAAATGTAGGGTCTCCAGATATTGATGTTCCCCATACAATATGAGAAAGGATCTAATTAGTTCTCTTTAAAAATTGAATTCTCTTGCTTTTAGGATACTTGTTGTTAATTGCTGCAAAAAATTACTTCAGGTTCTTTGCCAAGGTTCACTTTCTGCTCATAATTTGTCAGTTTCATCATTAGTAAAAGGTACTATAATTTCTACTGGGTCTATTCCTGCTAATTGACAAAGTCTCAATTTTCCTTTTAAAATCAACTCAGATATTTTCTACATAAGTTTTTAATTTTTCACTCTGTTTATGTGGTCAAAAGGTCCATTCTAAGATAATATCTTCCCTCTGCATTAATATTCCTGTAGGATAATGCTTAGTGGGTAAAATAACCAAAATGCAATCAAGCTTTTGATCCAAATGATCCACATGTGCATCCCGTATTTTCTTTTCTACCAAAGCCAATTCTCTCTCAGCTACAGCTGATAATTCTCTTTGACTATTTAAGTCCTTGTCACCCTCTAAGGTTTTGAACAAATTACTAAGTTCATCATTTTTTACCCTAATAGTGGACTATAGGTAGAGAATATCTCCTAGCAATCTTTGAAAGTAATTAAGAGTCTGTAATGGATCTCTCCTAATTTGCACCTTTTGGGATCTGATTTTTTTTTAAAGATTTATTTATTCATTATGTATACAGCATGTATGACAGCAGTCCAGAAGAGGGCACCAGATCTCATTACAGATGGTTGTGAGCCATCATGTGGTTGCTGGAATTGAACTTAGGACCTCTGGAAGAGCAGTCAGTGCTTTTAACCTCTGAGCCATCTCTCCAGCCCCCAGGGATCTGATTTTTTAATAGACCTATTTTATATCCTAAATAATGAATAGAATCTCCTCTTTGTATCTTTTCAGGAGCAATTTGTAATCCCCAACAAGGCAAAATTTTCTTTCCATCTTCAAACATTCTTTCTAAAGTATTTACATTTGAATTAGCTTGTAAGATGTCATCCATGTAATGATAAATTATAGATTGAGGAAATTGATTATGTATTACTTCCAACAGCTGTTGTAAAAAATATTGACACAGGGTTGGGCTATTTAATGTTCTCTGTGGGATAACCTTCCATTGATATGTCTTAACAGGCTGAGAATTATTATATGTAGGCACCATGCAGGCAAATTTTTCTGTCTTTTTCTTTTAAGGGTATTGAGAAGAAACAGTCTTTTAAATCAATAACTGTAAGAGACCATCCTTTAGGTAACAAAGAAGACAAAGGAATTCCAGATTATAGAGAGCCCATTGACTGAATTACCTCGTCAACAGCTCTTTTGTCTGTTATCATTATTCACTTACCAGATTTCTTTTTAATAACAAATACAGGAAAGTTCCAAGGGCTGATTGATTCTTCAATATGCTGAGCATTTAACTGCTCTTGTGCCAGCTGTTCTAAGGCCTGTAGTTTCTCTGTTGTTAAAGACTATTGCTGAACCCATACAGGTTTGTCTGTTAACCATTTTAAAGATAGAGCTGTTGATGTCTTTGAAAGATGAGCAGCTGTTGTACCCTATTCTTGTACATTCTGGATGGTTGTACAAAAACTGTTCTTTATAATACCTTCTAATATTTTTCTCAGAAATATATGTTAGTTTATGGCTTGTTTCTGAGATCGAAGGAATGTTAATCTGGGTATTCCATTGTTGTGACAAATCACATCACCATGTATTCATGGCTATATTAGTCACATATATCTTTAATTTTCCTCTCTGTTCTTCTGGCCCTATATATTCAATACATATCATGCTCTATTTCACTTGCGATAATGTTCCAAACCCTAAAAGCTGAAAATTTACCTCCTGAACAGGCCAGTTTGGATGCCAAGATATCGGTGCAGTTATTGTTACATCTGCACCTGTGTCTACAAGTCCATCAATCACAATGTCATTTATTTTGGTCTTTGTTCATTTCTAGAAGTTTGCAAAAAAAAATTTGCTTTATGGTTTCTCTCAATTTTTTTTTTGTCTCTTCTATAGCTGTTCTATCATCCAGAGCAGTACGGTCTTTTACAATAGTCATTAGGTTCTTTAAATCATGAAGTTTATTCCACAATGACAGGAAAGGACAGAATAGAATTTGACATGGGGTCCTGTAAAAGGCCCCTCAGGGCATTTCCCAATGGCAAGGGCAAAGGATTGCCTTGTCTGTCCCTTGTTGATCTACATTCATTAGAACAAAGTTTGCCTTTGCCACATCTTCTGTATAATATAACAAAGAATAATCTGTTGGGATTATTCCTTGAAAAAACATTATTTCTAGGAATGTCCTGTTTACAGTCTCTTTTTAGGCGACCTTGTTTACCACAATTGAAACATTTGACGTTATGATTTTTCTTCAAACCTCTGGAAATCACCTCTCCTATCCAAGTCATGAGATTCAATATTCACTGTATATTGGATCCATTCCTCTAAAGGTGCTGATCTTGCCTTTAACAGCCTAATTACCCTTTTACATTGTGCATTAGCATTTTCAAAAACCACAGATTCAATTACTATCTGTCTAGTTTCTCAATTGGGTATCATTTTATTTACTGCTGAAGTCAATCTTTGTAAAGAAAATCAGTGAAAGGTTTTATTGGGGGGCCCTGTATAACTTTTGTAAATGACTCATTTTTTTCCTACTTCTTCAATTCTGTCCCAAGTATTCAAAGCTGCCATTCAGTAAAAAGGTAGGATGTGTTCATCATAAAAAGACTATTTTTTGTATCAACATAATCACCTTCTCCAAGAAGTTGATCTTGAAAATTTCCATATGTCTAGCCCTACATCATTGTTAAATGGTCTTAGTCTCATCCTTCTACCAGTTCCTCCATTGTAATTGGGGACCATCCTCTAAGACTGTTATAACCAAATATCTCTAATCTTGAGGGATAATTCTATTACAAATTGACCACAAGTTTCACATCTGCTTCACAAACATTGAATGCATATCATATGAGACTATAGATTCCTTGAATTTCCTCAAATCTAACATTTGCACAGGAGTCTAATCAGATCACACACTGTCTTAGAGATATCTATCATTTGGTAGTTCCTGTAAAATTACTGGATAAATTAAGGTTCAGTATTTGAAAGCCTTAGGCTGTTTCTTTGTAACCTTATAATACATGCTGAAATTGGTTCTCCTTTAAATTCCTCTGTCTGGGTCTGAATATCTCTATGATCTGTTTTAATAAGTTTTTCTAAAACTTTTATTTTGGCACTCATATTAACCAACTTTTTAAATGGTAAAACAGAAATGAACAAACAAATAATATTTATAATTGACATTATATAAATCCCATCAACATTAATTATCCTCTCATTTAATTGTTCTGTTTTCAGACCTACCAAACAGAGACAGAACTCCTTCCATTGTAAAAATGCTTCCCATTTTTTAATATGGGAAAAAACTTTCTGTTAACTAATTCTTACCTGTGAGAAATGCCAATTGACTCACTAAATTTGCTGACAAGAATGATTCAGATGATAGCATGGCAACAGCTCAAGGAGGGGGCCCAAGGAAAGCCAAAAGGAAGAAACTAGAGTGTCAGCTGTCTGCATGGGGAAACATGTGAAAGCAGCTAATTCTGGCATGTTTGGAGTCTGAGCCTAGGCCTGGGTCTGGGCCTGGGCCTGGGCTTGGGGCTACACCTGTGGAGTAAGTTGTCTGCACAGGAAAAATGTGTGAAAATGGCTAACTCCTGTGGTGTTTGGAGCCCCAAAGCCTATGGAGTTTGCTACAAAGAGACTACAACAAAAACAGCCAGAGGAGTAGGAAATCTGGCCCAGGCAAGGTAGAAACTTGAGCCACATGTAGCTCTGGCCTGAGCCTGTGACTGTGAAGCCACAAACAAGAGGCTTTTTTTATGAATCTGTGCCCCAAAAGTTGTACACTAGATCTTGCATGAATCTTAACTGGTCTTATAATAAAAAATCCCAGAGCCAGGTTTGGGGTAAATGCTGAAAGATCAGAGAGACAAAGAAACAAGCCACTAGAGAAACTTCTTACCACTACTGAACCATCAGGCTGAATGGAAGGTGAGATTCTATCTCCATGAATCCTCAGATTGAATGCCTGTGAGTCCTCAGCCAAAAGGGCCTAGTTCCTGTCTCCTCACACCTTATATGCCTTCCTCTGCCCACCCATTTCACTTCCTTCCTAGTGCTAGGATTAATGGCATGTGTGCTTCCCAAATACTGGTAATAAAGGCATGAGATCTCAAGTGTTGGGATTAAAGACGTATGACTCCCAAATACTGGGATTATAGGTGTGTGCCACCACTGCCTGGCTCTGTTTCTCTTCTAGACTCAATCAATCTCATGTAGTCTAGGGTGGCTTTGAACTCACAGAGATCCAGACTGATATCTGCCTCCTGAGTGCTAGGATTAAAAGTGTATGTCATAACTGTCTGGGCTCTATGCTTAATCTAGTGGCTGGCTCTGTCCTCTGATCCTCAGGCAAGCTTTATTTGATACACAATATATCACCACAGATTATAGATTGAGGAAACTGTTTATGAATTAGTTCTAATGGTGTTGCACAAAATATTGACATAAAGTGGGGTTGTTTAACATTCCTTGGAAATTTGGAAAAATTTTCCTAAGGTACCTTTTAACAGGCTGGAAATTATCATAAGTAGGAACTGTGGAGGCAAATTTTTCTCTATCTGTTCTTGTAAAGGTATAGCAAAATAACAGACTTTAAATCAATCACTATAATAGACCATCCTTTAGGTAATAAAGAAGACAAGGGAATTCCAGGCTATAAAAAGCCCATTGGTTGGATCACCTTATTTCTGACTCTCAAATCTGTTAACAGTCTCCATTTTCCAGATTTCTTTTTAAGGACAAATAGAGGAGAAATCCAAGGACTGGTTGATTCTTCAAAATGTTGAGCATTTAGCTGCTCCTGAACCAGCAGTTCTAGTGCCTGTAATTCTTCTATGTCAAAGGCCATTGTTCTACCCACAGAAGTTTGTCAGTTAACTTAAAGGTAGGACTGTTGTTACTTTTGAAAGAGTAACTGTTGTGCCATGCTTATGTACAACCTGAGTGGTCTGTGATTATTCTTTATAACACCTTTTATTATTTCTCTCAGAAACAGTCTTTATTTTATGGTTTGTTTCTGAGATTGGGGGACTGTTAATCTGTGTTTTCCATTACTGCAACACATCGTGACCTCATAAATTCACTGCTGCATTAGCCACATATGATTTTAATTTTTCTATCTGTCCTTCTGGCCCTACACACTCAACCCATCTCACACTTTGTTTTACCTGAGATAATGTTCCAATCACTAAAAGGTGAACATTTACCTCCTGAAGAGGCCAATCTGGATTCCAAGATTTTGGTGAAATTATTGTTACATCTGCACCTGTGTCTACCAAATCCTCGATTTCTAAGCCATTTACTTGTAACTTTTAGCTTTGGTTCTCTGATCACTTATAGAGGTTTGCCAAAATACTTGCTTTCTTGTCTCTCCTGAAACTTTTGTTGCACCTGTTGAAGCTGTTCTGTCTTTGATCACACATCCAGAGCAGTATGATAGTTAACAACAGGTATTAAGTCTTCAATTGCTCTTTGGATGAGTTTCCCCAATATTGATAGGAAATGATTTAACAAAATTTGATATTGGGGCCTGCAGGAGGGCCTTCAGGATACATCCTGGTGGTAAAGGGTTACCTTGCATGTCCTTTGTTGATCTGCACTCATTAGTCCAATGCTGGCCTTTGCCATACCTTCTTCATACTACAGAAGGCTAGGATATTCTGTTTGGATTATCTTTAGAAAAAAATATTATTTCTAGGTACATGTTACCTACAATCCTTTTAAAATGACCTTGTTTACCATAATTAAAACATCTGACATTTTGGCTTTTCTTGAAATTTTTAGAAATCACTTTTCTTCTCCAAGTATCATATAAGTGTGAGATCCAATATCATCTGTGTTTCAGATCCATCCATCTATGAGTGCTGATTTTGCCTTTAAAAGTCCAATCACCCTTTTGCAGTCTGAATTAGCATTTTTGAAATCCAAAGATTTGATTAATATTTGTCTAAGTTCTGCATCTGATATCATTCTATTTATAACTGAAGTCGATCTTTGTAAAAAAAATTAATGAAGGCTTCCTTGGGGCATTGTATAATTTTAGTAAATGACTCAATCCTCTTTCCTGATTCTTCAACCCTGTCCTAAGCATTCTAAGCTATAATACAGCATAGAGTCAAGGAGTGATCATCAAATCTAAAGTGGCTTTGTAAATCAGCATATTAGCCTTCACTGAAAGCTGGTCTTGGGAAATTTCAGTACCTCTAGCTCTACTTTGCTGTTTTATGATCCTAGCTTCCTCTTTCCACCATGTTTTCTATTTTAACTGAGGACCAGCTTCCAATAATGCTGTATCTAAATCTTTCCAGGTTTGTGGAATAATTCTGTTCTGAGTTGCCCATAAATATAACATCTGCCTCACAAAGGGTAAGTGCATACCATATGAAACAACTGCTTCCCTAAATCTCTTCAAATATAACATTTCTACAGGATCTCAATTAACTTCTGCACAGCCTTGGGAGTGCCTGTCATCTTGTGGTTATTTGTGTATGGTAACTGGATAAATAAATTAGGTTGATTTTCTAATAACCTTGGGCCATCCCTCTTCAGTTTCATAATGCAATAGTGTGATAGGTTCTGCTTTAAATTATTCTATCTATGTCTGAGTATTTTTCTTATGAAGCGCTACTCTAGCTGTCACTGCCATAGCTGTCAATGCAAGGATTCCCATAATAACTGCAACCACCAGTCCAGTCATATGATGTGTTCTTTTTAATATTCTTTCAATGAGCTTCTGTACCAGGATCATTGTAGGAGAGTCTTGCCATGGCCTCGACAACTTTACTGGTATCCAGATTGCCAGCCTTTCTCTAAAAATATATAAACTTTCAAAGGTCAAATTTAAAAACTTACTAGAGTTAACACAGGTATGAAGGGCACACCATTTACAAGTGATGCTGTAATTATTTGGGTGTCATTGTACAGGCCCCTTTAATAGCAAGTAAGGTAATGGTACACATGCCATAATAGGATTGCTTTGATTTAGTCTGAAAGACAGAGTGCACTTATCATCTTTAATGTTTAATTTTTCTTTCCATGCCTTAAGAGGGTGGAAGGCTATTGGAGAAATTATTTTGGCCACTCCACGTAGTTAAAAGGATATTTATTTAATGGTGTAACTCACAAATTAAGTAATAGGTAGGTTGCAGGGTCTGGGGAAGGTGTATTGCAGTCCAGCAGTGTTCTCTGGAGCTCTGCTCAGTCAACCTCCACCATTCAGCGTCCCGGCACAGAGAGAGCACACAGAGAGAGCGCTGGCCCATCCAGCTCTTGGGTCTCCAGGTGCCTCCCCTGGCCCCGCCTTATAGGCGTGACAGTTGCCAGAGTCTCAATGGGGGTTGGAACTTCCAGATCCAAGCTGGAATGGCTACCCACTACATCTCCCCCTTTTTGTCTAAATAAGAAGGTTCTAAACTAATACAAGACTATATACAAAGGAATGGTTATCAAATATTGTCCAGGAATAATGAGGGATAATGACCTAGATAAGATGGAACTACAACCAATGCAAACAATATCAAGCAAGAAACACATACTAAAATCCAGAGAAGTATAGAGCATAGGTAAATGGCATGTTATAAAGATCATTCCAAAAAGTGTCCTATCGTAAAGAACCTGAATCTAATACTTAATATGTTCTATCTAAGATATTATATATACTAAGTTGTAACTATAACTGCTAGTCTTCAATCCCATCAAAGACCTGAGAAGGAACATAATGGTACCTGAGAAATGGTAGATGGATGCAAGCAACTTTCGGGAATCTTGCAAGAGTAGACCAAGACAGCTGGCAGCCTGGACAGTCACCTAATGTTTCTCAGCATTGTTGGTGCATTCAAATTGGCTACAGGCCTAGAGTATCTGACAGACCATTTTCAGAAGCAGGATTTCTGAAAGACCATCTTACCCTGTCTTGGCAGAGTACAGTGGTCACTTTCTTTGTGTCCCGCTTGTCCAGAAAGGACAGCATTGCATTTGTACTGTCAGTCATCAAGGCAAGGGCAGTTCTTTGCCCTGTAGGTCATTTTGTGCCAAAAAGACAAACTTCCAAATGGAAATGTCTTAGAAGCCCAACATTCTCTTGGGATCAATTGGTGCAGCCAGGAGCAATTGTGTCTCACGTCAACAGAATTCTAAGTTATTTAAATGCCATATTCTCTAGGTCTATGAAGTGTTTGAAGATTACCTATCTATCTGAAATATATCTATGTATACCTAGAAGACTTAACTAACATGTCTACAAATATGATTATCATAGATGACTAATTATTAATCTATTTTTAATTATCCATTACAATTTCAAATGAGTTACATAAACATAATACCTCAAACAAGAATAGAAATATATATATACAGTATAACAATTAACTTCACGTTTGTATCAATAAACTAAAATTTATAGCAATGTAAAAAATTTTAAACATAAACTAAAATCTATACCAATGTACAATATTTTAAACAAGTTGTTCTTTAAAAGTAGGTTCATTAATCTACCCTTTTATCGTATCATCTCTATATCCTATATATCTATTCCATATCCCCTTTTCTTTTTTAGAAAGAGATCGCATTTATAATCAACCTGTTTTAAATAAAAATATTGGTTTTTCTCTGTCCCACACCAGAGGGCTCTTCTGATTTGGGACAGAAGAATCTCAACCATTTTTTAAAAAAAAAATATGTCTGGGTTTAGAGGGGGAGTGAGCCAATTCCACCTCTAAAGCCAGCTTGGTATATTTGGAAATTTGGGCGTAGCATCTCTTACTACTTTCTGCTGGAGGGGGGCGCTGTAACTTATGGGGATGCAAAGAAAATTTTAGGACTATGGGGTAGTCCATGAGGCTGTATTGTGTGAACCAGTTGTCTTGAAACCACTCTGGATGTTAGATCATCTGGGCCATGGTGTCATCGAAGACCTTTCAGGGAGTCTTGGCTGGTGAAACCTGATGTATCTTAATCTGGAACAAATCCACAGCCTCTGGCTTTCTGTGGAAACAAAAGCAGAACCTCTTTTTCAAAGCAACATATCCTTAAATCCAAATTTTGAAGTAAGGTACCTTTAAAATATACATATTTGTTTAATTCAACATCTTTTTTGATCAAATTTTTTTTGCAGTTAAAAATCCCAAAGACAACACAATCCAGATTGTCTGTGTAATATTCATCTTTATGTGGCTTTTTTATATTAATTTATCTTTTTTTGTCTCTTTTAAGCCTACATATTGTAAATCTATTGCTTTAAACTGTAGTATTTTAAGACTGAAACGGTTGGCTCTGCCCATTTCAGCTTACCAACATGGCGTTTTCCACCAGTTTTGTGAGTCATCAAGTCTCAGAAATAGTGGGTCTAAGCTTTTATCAAAGCAGTGTGTAGCCCAGAAACCTTTTTTTTTTTAATACTAGTAAAGACTAAATTACACACACAGCGTAATGTGCCGCTGGCAGACACCTCATTACCGCCATACTGCTGGTCAAATGCAAACGCCAGGAACCCGCCAGTAGTTCAAACCCGCGGTTTGAGGCGTCTAGCTGTCTGTATGAGACAAGAAGCAGGAACCTGGTTTTGGCTCTGTTTAGAATTGGTTATTAAATATTCTCAGGTTTAAGGTGGAAACTCGAGCCGTTGGCGCCATTTGTAGCTAGAGTTTTCCTGCCTTGCCCACAGTCAGGACAAATCTCTCTCACCTGCCAGTCCCACAGCCGCTCAGACCCAACCAAGTAAACACAGAGACTTATATTGCTTACAAACTGTATGGCCATGGCAGGCTTCTTGCTAATTGTTCTTATAGCTTAAATTAATCCATTTGCATAAATCTATACCTTGCCATGTGGCTGGTGGCTTACCAGAATCTTTACATGCTGCTTGTCCTGCCAGTGGCTGCAGTGTCTTTTCCTCCTTCTTCCTGTTTCCCCAATTCTCCTCTTTGTCCCGCCTATACTTCCTGCCTGGTCACTGGCCATCAGTGTTTTATTTATATAGAGTGATATCCACAGCACTTTTAATGGCATAACTCACAAATTAAGTAATAGGTAGGTTGCAGGGTCTGGGGAAGGTGTATTGCAGTCCATCGGTGTTCTCTGGAGCTCTGCTCAGTCAGCCTCCACCATTCAGCGTCCCGGCACAGAGAGAGTGCTGGCCCATCCAGCTCTTGAGTCTCCCGGCGCCTCCCCTGGCCCCGCCTTGTAGGCGTGACAGTTGCCAGAGTCTCAATGGGGGTTGGAACTTCCAGATCCAAGCTGGAATGGCTACCCACTATGGAAGGCACTTGCCAATTTCCACAAGTTAGTCTGAATTGAATCGCCAAATTGTAGGAGAGGACTTGTCATTCCAACTCCATGCCACCGAGTAGGTTCATTAATAGAAGCACTGATTTCCACAGTTTCATTTATATTATACCATTTCCATCTTAATGCTGAGTGAGAATATTTTCCTTGAGGGGAGCTGTAAGGGCTCCAATCAATGATGTATCCATTGGAGATATTAATGAGCACTCAAGGTTTCTCACTCTTACACTGTTGCCAATGTACCCAGTCAGATTTCTTGTTGGTAACCCTCATCTCACAGAACAGTGGATTTATGGAACTAGTAGCATTAATCTCTTGTCCTTTAAAACCAGACACACGAAGCATATAAAGCTTATTACAATAATCTTGGTAGTATTGACTATGGATAACTATACTTGAGAGGTAATTTTTAGGCATTGAATTTTATTTAACATGTAAATACCAATTCTTTGTACTCTAACAGTGTAATGGTGAATCATTTTACCCTCCTCCATTGGCTGAGTGGGACCTCAGTTGTCATAAGGACCAGGTAGCAAAGAAGATTCGTTAACCATTACAGGAATATTCCTATGTCCCCAGCTCACTGTTATGTTAATTGGAGAACTGGGGATATAAGCCCAATAAGTATGAGCGATCCCTTTTACCTGTACTGTTGAAAGACCCTAACCCTTCAGGCTTATACCTCCCCAAGCCCCAGGAGAATAAGGAACTAAAAAGAAAACTAGTTCCAAGGGAAACCTGACTCAGCCATTATTTAACCACCCCTGCCACAATGTAACAACGTAAAGAGATCTCTGTTAAGAGATGCACTCAACTTTGACTGGGATAATTGAAAGTGTTCCAGGAAGGACCACTGTGACTTTTGTGTAAACTCCACTCCTGCCCTGATACCCCACCCCCCCCAAGGTTTCGGGAAAAATGTGCATGCTGACGTGACTGTATCCACCCTGTGATCAGGCCATCATCTTATGAAATTAGCCTCTAGACATAAATCAATCAATATGAAATTGTATGGGGATTGTAATCTTATGGCTTTTGTGGGGTTTTCCTTTAAAAGTACCCATGTGATTGCAATAGGTGCAACTCTTGCTCTCTGGAGCTGAGTTAGCCCGACTGTACAGCTGCAATAAACCTCTTGCTGTTGCATCAACTGGACTGGAGTCTGGGTTCTTGGGGCATCCACTTGAGACCCTAGATTTTGGAGTCTATCACTGTTACCATGGAAAGCAAGGCAAGAAATAAGTTTGTAGCATTTATAGGCTTGTGCTTGTGAGTCATGCAAAGTATCATCTCTCCTTTGTCACACAAACTCTTAAGCTGTTCCCAAGTGGAAGGATTAGTTGTTGTAAAGGTCTCCTGTGGAAACATAAGCATAACCTTGGCCCTAACTTAACACTTTCCCTGGGCTACTTTGTAGATATAACCAACCGTCTTATTTATTAAATAAGAAATACAGAACCAATGCAAAGAAGAAAAGCCAAGAGATCAGAGCTAAGAGCTTTACCCGTCTGCTGCAGCTAGCCTCTTCAGCCAAGAGAGACCTACTTCCTGAGTATTTGTCTTTATATAGACTTTCTGTTCTGCCTTCTCATTGGTTGTAAACCCAAACACATGACCACCTCATCACTGCCTGTCTGTACAGACCTCCAGATTTTCTATAGTTAGTATTGAGATTAAAGGCATGTGTCTCCAATGCTGGCTGTATCGTTGAACACACAAAGATCTACCTAGCTCTGCCTACCAAGTGCTAGGATTAAAGGCATGGGCCACGAACACCCAGCTCTGCTATGGCTTGCTATTAGCTCTGACCCCCAGGCAACTTTATTTATTAACATACAAATAAAATCACATTTCAGTACAAATAAAATACCACCATATTTCCCCTTCTCTATTTTAATAAAAAGAAAAAAGGAAAAAGGTTATAACTAACATAAGAAAAACTATATACAAAAGTACAATAACTAGATACAATATATATAAGTAATAAATGCCTAAACAATGTCTAGTCCATTTGTATTTGACAAACAGAGAAAATAATTCCATTATCTATACTATTTTGGTAAGTCCAAAATGTACCTAATTCACTTTCTAACCTAACTAGTCTTCAACTATAACTAACTAATCTTCAACTAAAACTAACTAATCTTCAACTATAACTAACTAATCTTCAACTCCCTCAGAGACCCAAGAAGGAAATAATATTACCTAACAAAAATAAAAACAGGAAGTGCATGCAAGCAACTTCCAAAATATTTGTGAGTTGACAGAAACAGCCAGCTGCCTGAACAGTCAGTCACCTGAGGTTTCTCCACAGTGTTGGGGCATCATCTTCAGCCTATAGGCTTAGCGTATCTGATAGACTCATTTGTGAAGTAGGATGTACACAAGGTCAACAGTTCAACCTCACATTGAGTGAGAGCAGTCCGTGTACCAGAAACACCTGAATTCCACTAGTGTCATGTCATGATTCAGGATTTTAAATTCTGGAAATTGTTGACGGTTTTTGAATTCAGCTGTCCATTCTTCTTGGCTGTGTATATATGGCTTCATCTCAGCATCCCATTCTTCTCCACATCCCTCTATTAAATGCCAGTCTACTATTGAGAGGTGTGAGCTTAGTTACTCTTCAAGAATAACTGTTTCAGCTGCTGTTCCATTGCACATCAGAAGCCATCAGCCCACTGCCTGTTAAGCTGCCTTCAAAGAAAAGGGCATTGTACCTTTTCAGGATTGCGAAGGCCACTTCAGGGATGGTGCCATATTGTCCTGGCCTCAGAAGATGCCTTTTGATAAGGCCATAACCACACTTGCTTTGGCAAGAATCAGTAGTCCTTTCTTTCGTGTCCTGTCTGTCCTGTTTGTCAACAGTTAATTCCAGGATACTTTGTTGTCCAGTGGCTAACTTTTGCCACAATGAAAGTTAACTCCATATGCAGTTTCTTCAATGCCTATATTTTCTCTGAAGTAGATTGGTACTGCCAAGAGCTGACATGTCTCATAGTCATAACAAAAAAGAAAAATTTTCTAAGTTATTAAAACATTTTAAATGCCATATTATGAGGAACTCTGAAGGGTTTGAAGATGACCTGTCTATCTAAAATATATCTGATCAATTTTTAAAACATACCTAATATGACTACAAGTTCTATTGTAATGTCTAACTACTAACTTTCATTTCTTTATATCCTAATAGTTGGTAATAATAACATTCAAGGATCAGAAAATTGCATTACATTGTTAAATGAATGGTATAAATACAATTAGAAATATACATAGAGCATTTTCTAACACTATCAATTTCAATATATATAATTTGTATACAATATAAAAAAATCCAATCCAATGTAAAGTATTTAAAACTAGTAATTGTCTTTTTCTTTTCTTTTCTCTTTTTTTTTAACAAGAAATTTAATCTAATCTCCTTTGCTTAGCCTTTTTCCTAACCATTGACAACAACTTGTAAACAACCCTCCTAAACAATGAAAATTATCCCAGACCCAAAACCCTTTAAAAAGACCAAAAAACCACCCACCCACACCACCTCTTTGGGAATTTGGGCATCATATTCTTAAAATTGCTTCCTCCTGGGTATGGGCGAAATTATCTTTATTCTGAAAGAAAAATTTTAGGTTAGTTGTCAAACTCTAAGAAAGGTAACTATATCCTTCGTTATCCAGTCTGTATATAATGCCAAAGTTCAGGGTTTATCTCAAGTCCTTATTCAAGTAGTCTTTGAGACTGGATCATCTCAGCTAGCCCTCTCAAAATTGCTCTGAGCATTTTGTAGTTCAAAGCTGATCTGTAGATGATGTTTGTCAGCTTAGTGATATTATTATTGTCCATGTGGGGACAATATATTATTAGTGATATTATTATTGTTGTTGTTGTGGGGCCCCATCTTCTTCCAGGAGACTTCAGTTGATGTTAGGCCTGGCCGTGATTTCCTGCAGAAAACTGATAAGAGACTCGAACACAAAGACATATATATGCAGCTAATTGAAACTTTTTTCTAGAATTAGTTAGTACTGTATATGACCATTCATATCTTAACAAAGTTTAAAATCTATCTATCTATCTATCTATCTATCTATCTATCTATCTATCTATCTATCTATCTATCTATCATCTATCTATCTGTATTATTCTTGTAAATTTTGATATAAAATTCATACTTTAAGAAAAGTTTAAAGAATCAGAATAGAATCAAAGAGTTGAGATTAGAAATAGAATAGTCCCTTAATTAATTTGACTTTTATCCTGTCCAATAGCAGAAGATGGCTCTTTTATTCTGGCATGATACAGGGAGTTTGCATTTTCCTTTTTATAACATGCTTGAGTTTAAAGAAGGAGAGAGCCATTCTTCCAACTCCAAAATCAGCTTTAAATTTTAATTGAACTGGGACTGTTAGAAGACCAATAGTGTTAAATTTCTTTAGAGAAGAGCAGAAAAAACATTTAGGAAGACTTATAAAATTTTTTAGATGATATATCCATACACCATTTCACTCTGTTTCCTGGGATAGATGATTTGTCCCTTTTCTTCAGTTGTTTCATTTGTCCAGTGTTCTTCAAATTCCTTAACCTTCATTCTCCTAAAAGACAAAAACAAAAACCTTTCCCCAAGACTAATTTTGGGGATGTTCCTTTTTGGCAAGTTATTATCTGATTAAATGAAAAGGCATGTGTTACTGGTATAAGTTAGTTTAAATTGGAGGTTCATGCTGGTTGATGAACTATCACCTCCTCTAATTAAGAGGTTTCTCTTGTTCAAATCGAACCTTTATCATTTGTGATGGTACCCACAGCTTATCTTCTCCTGTAGAAACAAAAGCATAACCTTGTGCCCAACGTAACACATATCCTGGTTTCCATTCTGAGGTCAGCACATCCTTAAAGTATATAGGCTGATTTAATTCTGTAGTTTTTTCTACTATCCAATGTCTCTCTGCAGCTGTTGTTCCTTTCTCATTGGCATTGAGAAAATTTAAAGTTAATAGAGCATTATGTAGTCTATTATGGGGGTTTTTGTTACCCCTTTCTGTTTATTTAGCATATCCTTTAGAGTTCTGTTTGATCTTTCTATAACTGCTTAACCTGTAGGATTATGTGGTACGCCTGTAATATGCTTTATATTGTAATAAGCAAAAAACTATTTTATTTTAACAGAGACATATGATGGAGCATTGTCAGTTTTAATTTATGCAGGTATACCCATGATGGCCATAACGTCTAGCAAATGAGTGATTACAGAATCAGCTTTTTCAGAACTGAAAGCAGTTGCCCTTTGAAATCCTGAATAAGTATCAATGGTGTGGTGTACATATTTCAGTTTTCCAAATTCTACAAAGTGAAACACGTCCATCTGCCAGATTTCATTCCTCTGAGAACCCTTTGGGTTACATCCTGCTGGTAATGGCCTTTGATTGTAGAAGGAACAAGTAGGACATTTCTTTACTATTTCTTTGGCTTGTTGCCAGGTTATGGAAAAATCCTTTTTTAAGCCTTTACTATTGACATGATGTTTTTATGAAATTCTGAGGCCTCCAGCACATTTCCTATCAATAATTTATCAATCTCATCATTGCCTTGTACTACAGGGCCTGGCAGACTAGTATGGGATCAAATTGAGTTATACTTAAAGGATGACTCCTTTTCCTGATTGTATCTTGTAATTGAATAAATAGTGAAGTTAATTCTGAAGCATCAGGGATAAATTCTGCAGTCTCAATATGTAATACTACTCTTTCAGCATACTGAGAATCAGTTACTATGTTGAGAGGTTCTGAAAAATCCATTAATACCAACAAAATAGCATACAATTCTGATTTTTTAACTGAATTATAAGGACTTTGAACCACTTTACTTAAATTTTCTGATTTGTAACCTGACTTTCCTTCTTTGTTGGCATCTGTATAAAAGGTACGAACTCTAGATATGGGTTTTTTCCCATACAATTCGAGGCAAGATCCAATCAGCTCTCTTTATAAGATCAATTCTATCGCTTTTGGTATATTTTCTGTTAATTTCTCCAAAAAAATTACTGCAAGTCCTTTGCCAAGGTTCACTTTCTGTCCATAATTCTTCACTGTCCTCCTTAGCTAAAGGTATGACAATTTCTGCTGGGTCTATTCTTGCTGATTGACAAAGTCTCAATTTTCCTTTCCAAATCAAGTCAGAGATTTTTTTCCACATAAGTTTTTAGTTTTTTATTTGGTTTATTTGGTAAAAACATCCATTCCAATATAATATCTTCCCTCTCCATTAATATTCCAGTAGGAGAATGCCTAGAAGGTAAAATAACCAAAATGCAATCCAGCTTTGGATCAATATGATCCACATGCCCTTCATGTACTTTCTTTTCTATCAAGGCCAATTCTTTTTCAGCTTCAGGTGATAATTCTCTTGGACTATTTAATTCCTTGTCATCTTCTAATGTTTTGAACAAATTATTCAGTTCATCATTTTTTACCCCAATAATAGTTCATAGATCAGAAATGTATCCAAATAATCTTTGAAAGTCATTAAGTGTCTGTAGTCTATCTCTCCTAATTTGCACCGTTTGGGGTCTAACTTTTTGTATCTCTATTTTATATCCTAAATAATTACTAGAATTTCCTCTTAGTATCTTTTCAGGAGTAATTTGTAATCCCCAGCAGGCAAAAGTTTCTTTACTTCTTCAAACATTCTTTCTAAAGTATCTGCATTTGAGTCAGCTAGTAAAATATCATCCATATAATGATAAATTATAGATTTAGGAAATTTTTTACGTATCACTTCCAATGGTTTTTGTACAGAATATTGGCACAGAGTTGGCCTATTCAACATTCTCTGTGGGAGGACCCTCCATTGAAATCTTTTAACCGGTTGAGAATTATTATAAGT
Organism: Peromyscus leucopus; assembly: GCF_004664715.2. Taxonomy (NCBI): domain Eukaryota; kingdom Metazoa; phylum Chordata; class Mammalia; order Rodentia; family Cricetidae; genus Peromyscus; species Peromyscus leucopus. The sequence continues at coordinate 99,721 of NC_051080.1, read as the reverse complement.
AGGCACTGTGAAAGCAAATCTTTGTCTTTTTCTTGTAAGGGTATTGAAAAGAAACAGTCTTTTAAATCAATAACTATGAGAGACCATCCTTTTGGTACCAGAGTAGGCAAAGGAATTCCAGATTGTAGAGAGCCCATTGGCTGAATTACTTTGTTAATTGCTCTAAGGTCTGTTACCATTCTCCATTTACCAGATTTCTTTTTAATAACAAATACAGGAGAATTCCAAGGGCAGGTTGATTCTTCAATGTGCTGAGCATTTAACTGTTCTTCTACCAGCTCTCCTAAAGCCTGGAGTTTCTCTGTTGTTAAAGGCCATTGCTGGACCCATACAGGCTTGTCTGTTAACCATTTTAAAGGTAGAGATGTTGGTGTCTTTGGGAGAATATCAGTTATTGTGCCCTGTTCTTGTATAATATGGATGGCCTGTGACCCCTCAGAATAATTCCTTCTAATATTTCTCTCAGAAAAATGTGCTAGTTTATGATTTGTTTCTGAGATTGGAGGGATGTTAATCTGAGTATTCCATTGTTGTAACAAGTCTCGACCCCACAGGTTCATAGCTATGTTAGCCACATATGGTTTTAATTTTCCTCTCTGTCCTTCTGGACCTATACGTTCGAGCCATCTTGCACTCTGTTTCACTCAAGATAATGTCCCAATTCCTAACAGTTGAACATTCACCTCCTGAAGAGGCCAAGTTCGATGCCAAAATTCTGGTGCAATTATGGTAACGTCCGCACCTTGTCTACCAGACCAGACAACAAAACACCATTTATTTTTATTGTTAATTTTGGTCTTTGTTCATTAATAGAAGTTTGCCAAAAAAATTTCTTTATGTTTTCTCCTGAATTTTCTATTCTCTCTGTTTCATCATCCTGAGCAGCATGATTTATTCCAATAGGCATTTGGTTATTTAATTGATCTGAGCAGGGATTTCCTCTATGACTATAGGAAAGGTTTGAACTGGATTTGCTATGGGGGCCTGCATGAGGCCCCCCCCCGGGAGTTTCCCAAAGACTGAGGCAAAGGATTACCTTGCCTGTCTCTTGTTGTTCTACATTTGTTGGTCCAGTGTTTTCCCTTACCACACCTTCTGCATACTCCAGAAGGAAGGGGCATTCTGTTGCCATTGTTCCTTGAAGAAACATTGCTTCTAGAAATGACCTGTTTACAGTCTCTTTTCAAATGTCCTTGCTTTCCACATCCAAAACATCTAACATCCCTCAAACCTTTTGAAATTGCTTCTCCTACCCACATATCATCATGCTCATGAGCCTCAACATTAACCGTGTCTCTAATCCAATCTTCCAAAGGTGCAGACCTTGCCTTTAACAGCCTGATTATTATTTTACATGCTCCATTCGCATTCTCAAAGGCCAAAGATTCAATTATTATCTTACTAGCTTCTAAATCTGGGGCCATTCTCTTTACTGCTGAAGCCAGCCTTTGTAAAAAATCTGTGAAAGATTCTTTTGGGCCTTGTATAACCTTTGTAAATGACTCAGTTTTTTCCCCTGGTTCCTCTACTCTGTCCCATGCATTCAAAGCTGCTGTTTGGCACAGAATTTGGGTTTGGACATCATATAAACATTGTGTTTGTACTGAAGCATGTTGGCCTTCTCCAATAAGCTTATCCTGGAAGACTTGTATTCCTTTATCCCTCCATTGTTTTTCTATGTTTTTAGCCTCATCCTTGAACCAAGTTAGCCACTGGAGCCTTTGACTGGGTTCCAGAACATCTTGTGCCAGTTCCTGCCAGTCCTGTGGTATAATCCTACTATATGTTGACCAAGAGTTTAACATTTGCTTTACATATGGGGAATGCATGCCATAAGATACTATTGCCTCCTTAAACCTTCATAAATCTAACATTTCAATTGGAGCCCAAATATTTTGTGTAGTCATTTGATTAGGCAATTGCTGTATGGTTACAGGATAAATTAAGGGTGGCTGTGTGAAAACAGGCTTTCTTTCTGTAACCTTATGATCCAATCTTGAAACAACTTCATTGTTAATTTCTTCTGTCTGTATTTGAATTTCTCTATGGTTCATTTTTACAGGTTTAACAAGTTTTTCTAAAACTGTTATCCTGAGACTTAAATTGACTATCTTTTTATATAATAAAATGAGGATAATCATAGTAATAAACTGCATAATTTGATCAACATTAATCTTCTCATAGAGTTGTTCCATTGTCAGACTGCCTAAGATTTCAAGCAAAGCCCAATTTTCTTCCAATGTACACATAAAACCCATTTTTTTTTTTTTTTTTTTTTTTTTTTTGGTTTTTCGAGACAGGGTTTCTCTGCGTAGCTTTGCGCCTTTCCTGGAGCTCACTTGGTAGCCCAGGCTGGCCTTGAACTCACAGAGATCCGCCTGCCTCTGCCTCCCGAGTGCTGGGATTAAAGGCGTGCGCCACCACCGCCCGGCAAAACCCATTTTTTTTAATGTGGAAAAAAAATTCTCTTTTAAATAGTTTCCTTTAAAATATCTGATATGTTAAGTGATTTACAAAGTCTGTGTAGAACAATAGAAATCTGAGGGAATTTCAAAACTGCCACCTAGTGTCCAAGGTGTGACTCCAGAGAGAGAGAGAGAGAGAGAGAGAGAGAGAGAGAGAGAGAGAGAGAGAGAATGCAAGAAAGTTCTGGCTTAAATCCAGCCATGTGTTCCCTCTTGAGCCGAGTCAAGCCTTGGCTCTGGGTTCCTTAAGCTCTGACCACATGCATTGGCTTTACAGGCAGGAGCCCTGTTTGGCAGGGCAGGCCTGAGTTGTTTGTAGCACCGGCTTTAAGCAAGTAGCTCCAGCTGCAGCTAACCACTTTGGACTACATTCAGTTAGGCCTCAGGCCAAGCCAATCTGGGCCCGAGCTAGGGATCTGGGCCGCTCAGGCCAGAAACTGGACCTGCTGCTAAGCCAAGCTAAGTGGTTTTTAATGGATTCTTGTCATGTTGGGCGCCAAATGTAGGTGTAACCAACCATCTTATTAAATAAGAAACACAGAACCAATGCAAAGAAGAAAGCCAAGAGTTCAGAGGTAAGAGCCTTACCTGTCTGCTGCAGCTAGCCTCTTCAGCCAAGAGAGACCTACTTCCTGAGTGTTTGTCTTTATATAGACTTTCTGTTCTGCCTTCTCATTGGTTGTAAACCCAACCACATGACCGCCTCATCACTGCCTATTTATACAGACCTCCGGATCTTCTATGGTTGGTATGGTTAAAGGCGTGTGTCTCCAATGCTGGCTGTATCCTTGAACACACAGAGATCTACCAAGCTCTGCCTACCAAGTGCTGGGATTAAAGGTGTGTGCCATGAATGCCCAGCTCTGCTATGGCTTGCTATTAGCTCTGACCTCCAGGCAACTTTATTTATTAACATACAAATAAAATCACATTTCAGTACAAATAAAATATCACCATACTACTTTGATGTTAAAACATTTATAATACATGGGCTGACTCGATGCAGCAATTCCTTTTAGAACTCAATGTTGATTTTGTTTTACTAGCATTTAGAAAATTTTAAAATTAGTAGGGCATTATTTAGTTTATCTCTTGGGGGTCCTCATATCCCCCTTTTGCTTAACAAGCATCTTTTTATAAGGTTTAATCTATCTATATAAACATTTTGTAATTTACGTTCTACCAAGGTTAATTGATTTTTAGCCTCAACTCTAAACTGTCTTGGACTGTTTAAATCTTGAGTCACCTTGCAAAATTTGGAACAAATTAGTTAATTTTTGAGTAGACAATATAATTGTAGCCTAAATATCATTCAATAATTTTTGAAAATCATTAATTGCAGGCAGTCTATCTGTCCCAATCTGTACTTTCCATGGCTGAATTGTCAGTTTACTTAATTTATAGCCTAAATAGCTAAGAGAATCTCCTCTTTGCATTTTTTTGGAGAAATTTGTAATTCACAACAGGATGAATTTTTTTGTACTACAAACATTATTTCTAAGGTATCTGCCTTAGAAAGCAGTCAATACAATATCATTTATATAGTGATAAATAATAGACTGAGGAAATTGTTTATGTATCATTTTTAGTGGTTGATTTATAAAATATTGACATAAAGTTGGGCTACCGGCAGTGGCCCCTACTCTAAATTTGGATAGCCAATTTTTCTTTTAACCTGTCTTTGAACAATCTATATAGCATGTAACCTATCCTTTTAATTTTTTGATGCTCTTTTCAGGAATATATCACAATTTAGACATCAATTTATGAGCTGTTCCTGAAATTGTAGGAATATAATTTAAGGTCTCCATTTTTGTAACAAATCCCTTTCTTATAAATTCATGACTATGTCAGCCATATAAGACTTTAACATGTCTATCTGCTCTTTAGGCTCTATATATTTAATCCATTCTACATTGTTTTACTTGAGATAAGGTTTAAATGCCTATAGATAGAGAGGAAACTTCTTGTAGAGGCCAGTTGGGATCTCAGGATTCTTCCAACCCAATCTGTTTTAGGTGTTACATTTCTATAGAATTAAAACAAGAATTTCTAGAAAGCAACTTAAGGAGCAGGGCCAAATTTTCAGTAATGATCAACAGACAAGAGCATACCTAATATATAGTTGAAAATTATGAATCCTGTTCCTTTATTTTATCTACCATAAAATCAGACATTCATCCAAACATTTATTAGATAATCAAAAGACCAGATCATCCTCTATACATTGAATGATTCATATCTTTGGAAATTTAAACAGCATCGACTTAGCATTCCATATCCTGACAGAAACTGTTCTTTACCAGAAGTTGAGCCCATTTAATATTTTTCTTTCTCCCATGAAGGGACTACTAATAATGAGTTATTCCCACCATAAGGGAAAAACAGAAAACATTTCCCATGAAGGGATCTTTAATATTGAGTTATTCCCACTCTGAGGGAAAAATAAAAAACAATTAAACCAAAGTTAAGCAAACAGGCAACAAAATTTTTAACCTCTGGGCTTGCTTGCTTGTTCAGCTAGCAGCAGTGAGGCCCACCTTTTGATCTTTTTGTAATTCATATGCTGCCGCTCTGTGCTGGCAGGCAGAAAGAGCTCAGAGTTTTAGCTATCCTGAAATTTTTATATTGGAAAGAGCCTTTTCTTCCTCTATTACTACTGGGAAGAGGCTTTTTTCTTTCCTTTATTTTTCTTTTACAGGGTCTTAAGATCTTTAGGCCTAGTCTGCTAAGCTAAACCAACACGTATATTTTAAAGATATCTTGACTTCAAAATTGGGGTCTAAGGATATATTGCTTTGGAAAAGAGGTTCTGCTTTTGTTTCCACAGAAGATGAGAACCTATGAATTGCTTCCAGGTTAATAAGGTTTGATCAAGTAAGTCCCCTGAGAGGTCTCCAATGGGAACAATAGCTCAGATGATCCAACATCCACAACAGCTTCAATGCTGCTGGTTGAGATGGCCCAACCACACAAAATACTCTAGTCAGGACTTGATCATAATTCTAAATTTTGTCAGGATCCCCATAAGATTACCAGTGCCCTCAATAAGCAGGAAGTAGTATAAAAAACTACATCCAAATTCCCAAAATATTGTTTATGAATTTTTTTCATATAAATGGGGTTGATTATAAATGGTTAATGGTCATAGTCAATCTCTTTCTAAAAAAGGCATGGGGGTGGGGATATAATATAGAAATGATAAGAAAAAAAGTAGATTATTGAATCTACTTTAATCCAAAAAACAACTGTTAATCTCAAAATATTTTAGATTGGTATGGATTATGGTTTATTGATACAAATTTAAGGTCAATTTTGTTATACCATATGTATATTTCTACTCTTGTTTAAGGTATTATGTTTATGCAGCTCATTTAAAAATGTAATGTATAGTTAAAGATACAAATTAATAGTCATCTATAATAGTTAAACTTATTGTCATGTTAATTAGGTTTTCTAGATATGCAGAGATATATTTCAGATAGATAGGTAATCTTCAAACACTTAAAAGACCTACAGAATAAGGCATTTAAAATGTTTTAAGAGCCGGTGGTGGTGGTGCATGCCTTTAATCCCAGCACTCGGGAGGCAGAGGCAGGCGGATCTTTGTGAGTTCGAGACCAGTCTGGTCTACAGAGCGAGATCCAGGAAAGGCACAAAGCTATGCAGAGAAACCCTGTCTCGAAAAACCAAGAAAAGAAATGTTTTAAGAACTTAGGCTTTTCTGGACAATGAGACATGTCTGCTGCTGGCACCACCAATTACTACAAAGAGGATGATGGGTATTGGAAAAGCTCATTAGGGAGTTTGCTTACAATATGGAAAAGGCTAATCATTTGGGCAAGAAACTGCTTTTGCCTAGACTGCTTGATAACCTGGATATCCAGGATCCATAGGAAGGTGACCACAGAACTTTGTAAAAACAAGGCAAGATGGTCCTTCAGGTTCCTGCTTCACAGAAGTAACTGACAGACAAGACATTTTGCAGGACACAGAGAAAAGTGACTGATGAACTTTGTCAATAGGGGGAACAGTCCTTCAAATTTCCTGCTTCACTGAAAAATATGACAGAGTGTGGTGATATTTTATTTGTGTACCCCAATAAAACTTATCTGAGAATGAGTGGAAAAAGCCAGCTACTACATTAAACACAGAGGTCAGGCATTAGTAGCATATGCCCTTAATCCCAGCATTCAGAAGGCAGAGATTCATTCAGATCTCTGTGAGTTCAAGGCTACACTGGGAACAGAGCCAGGTGTGGTTATGGTGGTATTTTATTTGTACTGAAATGTGATTTTATTTGTATGTTAATAAATAAAGTTGCCTGGGGGTCAGAGCTAATAGCAAGCCATAGCAGAGCTGGGTGTTCATGGCACATGCCTTTAATCCCAGCACTTGGAAGGCAGAGCTAGGTAGATCTCTGTGTCTTCAAGGATACAGCCAGCATTGGAGACACACACCTTTAATCTCAATACCATGGAAGACCTGGAGGGCTGTACAACAGACAGTAACAAGGCAGTCCTGTGGTTGGTTTTACAACCAATGAGAAGGCAGAACAGAAAGTCTGTATGAAGACAAACGACAGGAAGTAGGTCTCTTTCAGAGAGGTCTCTTGGCTGAAGAGGCTATTTGCAGCAGGCAGGTAAGGCTCTTGGCTCTGATCTCTTGGCTTTCTTCTTTGCATTGGTTCTGTGTTTCTTATTTAATAAGACGGTTGGTTACATTTACACGTGGTGGCATACACCTTTAAATTCCAACATTCGTTAACCATAAAGGTCTGGACGTCTGTACAGACAGACAGGAAGTGACAGAGCTGGGACTAAAGAGGAAGTGATGTAGCTGGGTGGAGAGAGGAAGTGAGATGGCAGGGACAGAAAGGATATAGGCATGAGTATACAGGAAGTAGCTCTCTCTTTGACTGAGGATTTCTTAGTAGTAAGAACATGGCTGGCTTCTTTCTGCTTCCCCGATCTCTCAGTTTTTACCAATATCTGGCTCTGGGTTTTTTTTTTATTATTATTATTAAAAAGACCTTTTAGCAATTCATCTTACAACGGAGACTCTAGGTCTGTAGGCTGAAGATAGATGCCCCAAAGTTGCAGAGGAGCTTTGGGTGACTATCCAGGTAGTCATATGTCTCTGCTATTTCTAGAATTTTGGAAATTTCTTACAATACACTTCCTGTTTACTTAGGCAATATTATATCCTTCTAGGGTCTTTGATGGAGTTGAAGACTAAATAGTTATAATTATAGTTTTCCTTAGTTATGATAAACAGTAAATTAGATATAAAACTTAGACTTATAAAGATAGAATAGATGACTGAATATTTTCTTTAAATTTGACAAATACAAATATAGATACTATAACCATAATTTTTGCTTGATAACTGTTTTGTTACAGGTAATTTTACTATGTTAAAATGAAAACCTTCTTTTTTGATTAGACAGAAAAGGGGAAGTGCTGTGGTGTGATCTTTCTGTATGCTGTGTTGCTGCCATTGGTTTATAAAGAAGCTGCTCTGGCCTATGGCAAGACAGGTAATAGCCAGGCAGGAAATCTAAGCAAAGAGACAGGGAGAAGAAAGGCAGAATGGGGAAGATGCTGCTGGCTGCCAGAGGAACAAGATGTAATGGAACACAGGTAAAGCCACAAGACACATGGTGATACATAGATTAATAGAAATGGGTTAATCTAAGATAAAAGAGCTAGTTAGCAATAAGCCTGAGCCACAGAACAAACAGTTCACAATTAATGTAAGTCTCTGTGTATTTATTTAGAACTGAGTGTCTGTGGAACACAGGAAAATTCCACCTACAGCCCCTGGAGGGCCTTCTGGTCCTGTGGCCCTGGCTTTGCCAAAGCCATGATATGTAGGTTTAAACTGTCTCTATTGTTTTACATACCAATAAAGACTCAGAAGTCAGATGTATGAGTAAAAGCTAAATCAGAGAAACTGAGAAGCAACCATCTGACCTTGCTTTCTGGATGGAGACCCAACAAGAGACACATATTTTCACTTGTCTGCAAATCAAAATGAAGCACCAAACTGAAGTTCTTGCCCTTTTCTTCCTGTGTGTCTCCTCTATCTAAATTGTTGTCTTCTTTATGGCCAATTCTGGTCAGCTATTCACTAGCTCCACCGCCTGATTCAAGGTAAACTATTTAACAGTCTCAGAGTGTCACAGTATGATCAAAATTCTTGCAACACAGACATACCTGCCCCATGTGAGGAACATCAAGGGGGCTACTGTGGCCACCAACAATGGGGAAAGTGAGTATGGTCAAGACACATGAGTTTTCTGAGGACAGTGATGTGGAGTTTTTTGACATAGGCTCTCCATAATCCAAAGCCAGGCAGTATGGGCTCCAATGATGCAAATGCACCCAAAGATAAAACAACCAAGAAAAAATGGAATTGGTGTCACTTCCAAAACAGTGAGCCCTGGGATTAGACCTTGTCTTCTGTACTGGGTCTACCAGCACTCTGAAACTAGGACATTGTAACCTCCTAATGCATTCCTGTTTTCTAGGCAAGGCTGTAGTGGGATTGGTGGGCTTTTCTGTGGAGACTCACAAAGGTTTCCTAGTGAGATCTGAGCTTGTTTCACCTGGCAGGGCTGCATTAGAGAATTGCTTGACCATGTGCATGGTTACTAGGAGATTGGAAGGGTCTACAGTTCCTGCACTGAGCTAGGGGGATGTCTTTTTCTCCACCCTTTGGCATTCCTATAAATACCCCTTTAGAAGAGACAGAAGGGGCCAGTGGATAAGGATCCAGGCCCTCCTGAGGCTATCCTATGTTTCTATCTGTTTCTCTCCTCTCCATACTTCTATCTAATATCTCTTATCCCTCTCTCCTTGCCATAAAAAGTGGGACCTGGTCTCCCAGCTGGGCTCCCACAAATGGTGCCAAGAATAGAGACAGGAAGTTGGCAAAAGGAGTGTTAGGGGGCATCATGGGTGTAAGAGGGCATGTCTGATAATTAATTACAAAGGCAGTGGTATTTTATTCTAGGGAGTAAAAGTTATGTGATGGAATGCTGAAGTTGAAAAGTGAAGCTGTAGCGTATATCTTTCTATCTAGGTTTCTTTTTCTCTCTCTTAATTTCTATATATAAAAATTAAGAAAAATATAAGGTAGAATGTAGGAATATAGTGTAGAAAAAACTTAGGGCAAGGTAAAATATAGGAATATAGTGTAGAAAAAAACTTAGGGTAAGAAAAGCAACAAGACAGAGGAACTATGTCTTTGATTTTCCAACTATAGGACAATGAACACAAACTTCTGGGGATGAATCAGAGAAAAATCTACCAAAGTTGAGAAAAACTGGCAGAAAAAGATTCTTGTGGAAGCTTTTGGCCTGTGAACAGCTTAGATTTAAGTCTTGAGTGGCAGAGGAAAGAATTTTCCTTGAGGCAGATGTGGATGAAATAAAAGTCTTTACTCCACTGATATTGTTACCATATGATAACATCATACCATCAGAATTAGTTTCCTCAACCATGAAGCCAAGAATAGGGAACAGAAGTCTTGGGAAAACCTTAGTAATCTTTCTCTGAAAAACTGAAAGCTTTCTTTTGAAAACTTAGCAATCTCTAAGTCTAAAAAACTGGAAGCTTTTCACATCTTTCCTGCTCAGATTTTTCTGTAAGGGCAAAAATTTAACTCTCCTGGAAATAACATCTTTCAGTATGAGAAAATAACCCATAATTGTGCTAGAAAAACAAAAACAAAACAAAATAAAAGCCCTCTTGGAATGTGGCAAATCCTTTCTGCTAGTCCTGTCTCTCCTTCAAGCCAGTATTAGAAAAACAGCAGCCAGAATACCTTCCATCCAGAGCTTATATTCGGGAACCATAGCAGAGGTGGTGCAGGACCCCAGGAGGGGCTGCTGGAATGGAAAAGGCAGTTAGAGACTGAGCAGCACAGCAGTGGCAGGGACTCTATATGGGGGAGGAGACAAACCAGGACAAGACAAAGATCTATCCAGGAGGGATCTCTCTTAAAAGGCTGAAAAAGCTTTTGTTTCAGGTACTTTCATTTTTTTTTTTTCACTGACCTGGGAAGGCAGGGGAGTGAAGCACCAAGAAGTTTTCACTTCTGGCAACAAGCACCTGTCTGAGTGCACACGGACAGGTGCAATCTGTTCTGGGGACAGTTCCAGGTGAAAAGCTTAATCTAGACTTAAAAACCTCCCATGATAAAAGAGCAGAAACTTGATTTTGACCATGTGAATGAAACTGGGAAAGTAATGGATGCCATTGGCTACAGCTGAGTTTCTCCAGGAACCAGAAAGGCAACCTGGGAAATGTAGTTTGAAAGACAGCTTGGGAAATGTATTCTGTTCAGCTTGGGAAGTGTAGTTTGTAAAATGATGCTTTTTCCCAAGCACTGCTAGAAAGCTTAGAATTACTTCCTGAAAACTAGAAACAGGTGATGCCAGTCAGAAGCCAATTAAAATGCTAATACCATTTGTCAACAAGTCACTGTGAAACCCTTTATAAAACTAGGGAAAGAGTTCTGCACACTGAGAAATTGCTTTAAGTATAGAAAAAACTTATGGGCAAATAATAAAAACAAGAAACTTGGGTTGTGCTTGAAATACAATAGACAAACATTGGCATCATTGAAAGAGCTCATAGCACTCTGAAAATGTAGGTTCAAAAAATTAAGAAGGGGGAAAATTGTACCCTTAGTTACCAAATGAGCTTGCTGGCTCATTGGAGTCTCCTATCAAAGTTGACCATGAATTCCAAACTTCAGAAATGAAGCAGTTTTGAGTTCACCTATAATTTTTACTATGATAACTCATGATTTGTGTACTCTCTATCTTTTTGAAAGAAAATATAATAGTTCAGTTAAGAAATCTCTTCTAGATGTTTGTTAGAGTTTGTAAAGTAGTCCTATAGAGTTTCCTTTTGAATATGTTTGTAAAAAGTGTAAACATTGAATGTAAAATGTGTATAGTGATGTTCATACTAGAATTGTTTTTATTACTCTTTTATCTTCAGATATATTTGAATACTTTTTATGATAGCTTAAAATATAATTTTATGGCCTCAGTAGGCCCTGGTAAACTTAAGTGAATGTGTCATAATTAAGGGAGTTTTTCTATCTTCTTCCTAGAAGTTTCCACTCCTTCTGTTTCTGTTTAGAAAGGGGTAGGCCTCACACAAAGGGATAAGCCTCCCACAATTGAGTTAGTTTGTAAAAGTGTCTTTATAATTTGCATAAGTTTTTGTTTACTTGAGTGGATACTTTGAAGTGATTTGAAATTGTGGGGACCTGCCCCACCGGGAACTTAGGTCACCTGTGAAGAGGTGGCCTGGAACCGAGGAAAGGAAAATGCACAAAACTCACCTGTTTCCCAGCCTCCCTCTTACCTGCAGACAATCAGATGCAGCAGAGAGTCAAGTCAAGCAAGAACTCATTTATTGATGGGCAGTAAGCTTCTTTTATACCAGAAAAACTCCAAACCCTAGGAGGGGGTGAAGGAACAAACCAATCATTTTAAAGGGCACCTTATTTACAAGTTGTTTATGTCCTGACACTATCTCTTGTTTTTTAGTATCTTATCTTAGCATAAATAACTTGAGCTAACTTTCTTTCTCACCATTTGTATCCACTCTCTGCGCAAACACCTTAAAGCTTAAGCTCTATTTATCTGAATTTCTCTCAGCATCCTCTTTGCAGCCCATGTATGCCCCACAGATTCCCCCTTTTTGTTTTTTAAATAAGGTGGGCTGTTTACCTGTTTGGCATCCCCCCAGTATAGCTTGTCCTCCTGCAGGTCCAGAGCCAGTCCGTTGGGCCACCTGAGGGAGGTGTTCACCAGGACATGCCAGTCTCGCCCATCCAGGTGCAAAATTCGATTTTGGGGTTTTCCCCCCAGTCTGTCCAGTACATGAGGCCCATCACAGGGTGCAACACAATGGCCCGAGGTTCGTTCAGGTCCTCAGACACCAGGATCTTTCTGGAGATGCCATTGAGGCGAGTCACCTCAATTCGGTCCGTGCCTGTATCCGTCCAGTAGAGGTTCTGGGCAACCCAATGCACAGGAATGCCATCAGGATCATTGATCTCAGTGTTCACAAGTGTCTGTGCGCCTGACCCATCCAGATATGCCCTGCGGATAGCCTGCACCTCATCATCTGTCCGGTACATGTAGCCCTCCAGCGGGTCATAGTCGATGGCAACTGCATGCCGAATGTCGCCCACCTTCAGCACTATGTCTGTGAAGTCAGGTGTGTCCAGAGAGATCCTTCTCAGGTCCGTCCTCTGGGCCAGCAGCAGTACTTCCTCAGCCCTGCCTTACACATCTTGTCATTGTCTTGCAACTGCACACCAGTAGAGCAGGCACACGAGTTTCCTCGGGGACAGCAGGCACAGGTGGGAGCAGCCACCATTGTCCTCCTCACATCGAGTATGGAAGGGAGGCTGCCGCTCCTGGCTCAGCACCTGAATGTCCATGGGTGAGTAGAGGGCACTGAGGATCGCCTTTTTCTTCTCCCCTGTCCACTTATTGCGGGCGTGGATAGAGCGGGTCTGCCAGTCCATCCATAGAGTGTGTCCCCAGAGAGCGTCAGGGCAAAGGGGTGAGTGAGGCTGCCCTCTGCCACCTTCTGCCGGAAGGAGCTGTCCAGGTTGGCACGGTGGATGAAGCTGAGCTTGGCGTCAGCCCAGTACAGCTTTTCTTCCTCCAGGTCGATGGTCAGCCCATTGGTCCAGCAAATGTTGGAGTCCATAATAACCTTCTGGGTACTGCCATGCTTCCCCCCCTCCCCCCGTCAGTCCAGTACATGTACCCATGTGCAGGATCCAGGGCAATGGCCCTTGGCTGGTCCAGGTCCTGCCAGAAGAGAACCTTACGGGATGTTCCATTGAGGTTGGCCACCGAGTCTGTCCAGTGCAGCTTCTTGCCAACCTAGTCACAGGCCAGGCCATCCGGTGACACGAGGCCAGAGATGACAACGCTCTGTGTAGCAGCTCCAGTCTGGTTTAGGTAGGTCTGTTTGATGGCCTCCTTGCTCACATCTCTCCAGTACACAGCGCCCTTGGAGAACTGGAAGTCGACAGCGGCCGCATCCTCCAGGCCACTGGCCACAATGGTGGACTCCAGCTTCACTCCACCTGCATCCACAAGGCACACATCCCGGCAGTTGGCAAACAGTAGGAGTGGTGAGGCCTTGGTGAGGGCCAGGCTGCAGCACAGCGCCAGCAGCAGCGGCGGTGGATCCTCACGGCTCCCAGCGTCTTCTGCACATACTTCTCCCAGTTCAGGGCCCAGTGAGTGCTCACCTTTAAGCTGTGAGGGAGCTACATGCTGGGAAGGAGTCTTTGATGAAGGAGAAGTACACACAGGCACAGCCTGTCCAATGACGTCTGTCCTCCCGCTGGGTTGCAGACCCCAGGAAGACCTGGAGGAAGATGTAAGCAAAGGGAAGCTATCATTGCAAATGTTGAGTGTTTCCCAGGAACTGTGGTCCAAGTTTTTGGTTGAGGAAGAGAAGGTCAGTGTCCTCATGGATGTTCTCATGCAACCGTGTGTGGAAAGATGCTGGCCCAAGTGAAAGCTGGGGACTTCTTCAGGAGCATAGAGCAGAGGTATCTCATCTGGCTGGTTCACATACAGCCTTTCTTAGTAAGCATCCACTGAGAAGTAGAGGTCCAGTGGGGCTTCACTCCGCAGCAGCAGCAGCAACAAAGAAAGTTTTAGCCCCAGCCCCAGGGTGCTGGACATTGCTTTCACCATTGGCTGTGTGTGTGAGGGCTGCGGTGGAAGAGCAGGTTGGTCTATGGCAGTGGGGTGTGGCCACACCAAAGGCTATCTCAGTATAGTCACCATTGTCCCCAGGCTCCGAGGATGTTGAGGAGCCAGTAGTGGGGCCCTGGGAAGTGGTAGCAGATACTGGAAGCAGGTGGTAGAGATCTCCTGGGGTGGGTGTCAGAGGCTGCTGTAGGGAAGATAGGGAGGCAGAAGGATGTGGGGGCAGCGGTGGTGTGGGAATGAGATCTCTGGGCTGTAGCAGGAGCCAGGAAGAGCAGGACGGACCATCAGCTGGAGTACCGCCATCTGATGTTACAATAGCACACACTTGCAGCTCATGTAGCCAGGGCCATTCTTATCAGGAGGGTTTAGCTCCTGTAGTTTGTGTTGCTGAATCTCACGTACAAGTGTGTAGAAGGCATCCTCCACACCCTGCCGGGTCCTGGCTGATGTTTCGATGTAGGGGATGCTATAGCTGAGGGCAAGGTCCCCGGCTTGCCAAGACTTAACAGTACGAGCAGCCAGGTCACATTTGTTCCCCACCAGCACCATTGGCACATCATCCGAGTCCTTTATCCATTTGATGTGCTCCCTGTACTGATGGATGTTGTTAAAGGACTTGGTGCTGTTGATGGCAAACACACAGAGGAAACCCTCCCCCGTGTGGATGCATTGGTCCCTCACAGCACCACATTCTTCCCAACCCACTGTGTCTAGGATGTCCAGCAGACATGCCTCCCCATCAATGACCACCTGTTTCTGATAGACATCCCCTATGGTGGGGTCACATTCATCCACAAAATGATTCTGGATCAGCTGGATGGTCAGGGCACTCTTTCCCACACCTCCAGTACCCACCACCGCAAGCCTGTATTCTGTCATCATTTTTGTAGGGACTGTCACTCCAGGAGCTCCTGCCCCACAAGGGGCACAAAGGAGTGGCTGGGGAGCAGAAGGCCCTGATTGGGGGCCGATATAAGTGTCCTTGTAGCCCTGAGGCCAGAGTGTGATGGCCTCAGGGTGCAGAATAACTGAATATGGGTGCTAACAGCTATTTATCAGATGATATTTGGCTCTGGGGTTAACTCCCTGTGTTTGTAAAAGGGGGTGCCTTTAGGAAGGGTTGACAAACCTATGTTATTTTTTCCTTGTTAGTCAACCTGACCTTGGGCATCTTCCTGTTGTGGAGGGGTGGGAAGAAATTTTAGATTTCTGGCTGGGAGCCAGATTGGGGCTGTTTCTCCAAAGGGGAAGACACAACCATACCCCCTCCTAATAGTGAATAAGGCCTGATGTAACTGAATATGGGGGGTTACTCCCCCTTTTTGTTTTCAAAGCTGTTCTTTAAGGCATTGGTGGTTTCTTTCGATGATTGCCTGCCCTTGAGGGGATTCCTGTGGTGTGTTTCATATGCCATTGCTCAAAGAACTCGGTCATGGCCCTGCTGGTGAAACAAGGTTCATTATCTGTTTTAATTTGTGATGGCAGGCCCAGAGTAGCAAAACATTGAAGGAAATGGGAATGTGCATGCTTGGTCCTTTCTCCCGTGTGGGCTGTGGCCCAGCAGGCCCCTGAAAAGGTGTCTATTGATACAAAAATGTACTTAAGTTTGCCAAAGGGCAAGAAATGAGTAACATCAGTTTGCCAAAGGACATTTGGCTTCAGCCCTCTAGGGTTGACCTCTGGTGTCTGTAGGGGAGGTACTCTGAGACAGGGCTGGCAGGCCTTGCATGTATGTATTATTTTTTTGAGATCTTTAACAGGTATGTGAAGGAACCTATATTGTAAGCCCCTCCAATTAAGGTGGGTCAGGTCATGCAAGTTAGTGGCCTCCTGTAATGTAAGCATTTGGGTTCCAGAGGCCAATTCATCCACCCAACTATTCCCCTTAGCCAAAAACCCTGGAAGCCTGGAGTGCCCTCTCAGGTGTGACACATGAATGGGATGCTCCTTCCCCTCCAGCAATCCCCTAAGGCTCATCATTAACGGAGAGATAGGGTTTGCATCCAGGTGAATGTGTACCTGGGGCAAATGTGGTAGCAAATTCACCACATATAGGCTGTCAGAATATAGATTGAAAGGCCCCTGAACATTTTGAAGGGCCATGATAACTGCCAACATTTCTTTATATTGTGCTGATCCCTTGCAGGGTCAGAACTCCTGCAGGTCTGGGGAGTCCCAATCATCTCAGAGAATGGCGAAGGCCGAGCCTGCTCTGCCCCCATCTGTGAATACATGAAGGGCATCTGGGATGAGTTCTGATGGGAACAGTTGAGGAAGTTTTAAAGGGAGTCTCCAGAGCATGACTGTCCATGGGGAAGGCCCATAATGGCAGCCAAGGGACCCTAAGAACCCTTCAAGGGAGAGTGCGAGCCAGGCATTAGTTCTGGAAAGCCATTCCACATCAACCATCTGAAAAGGGAAGACAATAGATTGAGGGTCAATTCCAAAGTGTCTCTGGGCTTGTGTTCTACCTCTGATTATAGCATCCGCAAGCTGATCAGCCTGAGAGTACACTCCTGGTGCGCTCCCCAGGGAGGTGTGGACCCATTCAATAGGCTCTCCCTCCTGTGATTAGGGTTGTAGTTGTGAATAACCAGAGGGAGATGGGAAGATCAATAGAATATCTCTTTAGGGAGACCTTATCAAGGGTCTCCTGAATCTGCAGGAGAATGGCCGGATGTTCAGGTGTGAGGACAATGATATCCTGAGGCTTCTTGCCTTTCAGCAAGGAGAACAAGGGTACAAGGTCCTCTTTGGAAATGGGGATCCAGGGCAGTAACCAGTTGATTTCTCCCAGAACACTTTGTAACAGAGTTAGGGTCAAGGACGCAGGGATATCCAGCTTGGGCTTGAGTGGGCATGCTCGGGTCAGAGTAAGCTCTGTACCAAGAATCTTAAAGGGTGTCAACCTCTGAACTTTGTTGGGAGCTACTGTGAATCCTCCTTTTTGTAGTTGTTCTAGCACTTTGTATAACAGATCTTGCAAGTGGGAGGGGTCCCTATGTCCCAAAATGATGTCATCCATATAGATATATGTAAGTGACCCATCCTTCCTTAACAGGGGCCCTAATAAGGTGGCTAAGTATTGTTGACAGAAAGCTGGTCTATTGGCCATTCCCTGGGGTAACACAGTCCACTCAAACCTCTGATCAGGTTGAGAAAAATTAAGGGAAGGAATGGAGAAGGCAAATTTAGAACAGTTGTCTGGGTGGAGAGGAATAGAGAAAAAACAGTCCTTAACATCTATTACCACTAGGCATGCTCAGCAGGTATGGCTGGGACCTAGGGCAAACCCCTCAAAGGGGTACCCACTAATTCCATCCTTTCATTTACTCTTCTTAGGTCCTGCAGCATACACTAGGTTCCAGAGACCTTTTTGATGACAAAAACAGGTGTATTCCAAGGGCTCATGGAAGGGCGTACATGCCCAAGGTCCAATTGTCCCTTGACTAGAATATGAAAGACCTCTAACTTAGGTCTAATAAGTGGCCACTGCTCCACCCATATCGGGTTACCCAATTTCCACTTAATAGGGGGTGCCCGGAGGGCAGTGGCCTCTAGGATTGGGGGTAGACCCGAGTAGGCTTATTAGGATCATTCCTGTAATGGGTGAAGAAGTCCTCACCCTTTATCTTCTCTATTCCCCATCCCTTGCCTTGGGCTTCTTCTTCCTCCAAAATGTCATCATAAAAGGCCCAATGGTCAGTGGTGAGTGTGATACCTCAGTAACCCCCCCCCACTCTATCCCCTACAGACAAAGAGAAGCTTAAACCAGGATTCCTAAGTGTAGATAAGAACTTAGACCCCTTTTCCCCAGGTGGCTGTATCTGCTACAGGGACTTTGGAAAACACAGTCAGGATATTCGACCAAAAGACTAAAAAGGGAGGCAGGTTAAAATAAATTATATGGTCTGTGCCTTTAAGAACTAGCCTCACAAAGAAAGGGGAGCACTCCTTCCAACCTCCCTGCTGTGAGTGAGAGATTTGGAAGAGCCTCCCTGGAGGCTTGTCAACTTAGAAAACACCTTACTTTTGCATTCTGTACCTAAAGTCTCCAGTGGTAGCTTTGGGGAAGTGATCTAGGCACAACAAGACCCTCACTCTATTGTCTCAAAAAGGGGGCCTTAGACAAAGATATCTCAATATAGATAGACCCAGGCTAGTTTCAAGTCCCCAGAAATGATGGCACCAGCCCTAGGAACAAAAGAACAGAGTCAGGATGTCTGATGGTAACCAATTAACCACGAGATGCCCCTCTCCGGAGATAACATGACCAGACCCCGGAGAGGAGTTGTAAAACTCCTGACAGGGCAAACAGATAAGCTAGAATAAGATAAAGTCCAGGCCCTGGAAAAACTGGACCAATCAAGGATGGACCCGTACTAACCCCCTCCCCTCTAAGAAATTTTATGGGTATTGCCTATAAAAACTAACTTCCCCAAGAAAGAGTAACTCTTCTCTGCCTCACGTGAGATGGCTTGAGTTGAGTTCCCTGTCATGACTTGTAACAGATAAACCTTGCTTTTGCATTCTGGTATGCTCGTCCTTGGTGGTCTCTCTGGGGGTTACGATCTGGGCACAACAGTGAGCACTGCATCCATTTGGGATAACATGTCCTGTCCCAGAAGGTTGGCTGTGAGGTTATCTGCCACAAGCGGCATATCTTGCCCTGTTCTCCATCTGGCCTGGTCCATTTAAGGAGTGCAACTGTCTCTAAGAACTGGGTGTCCCCCCCACCCCAAGTATTTGGGGTCCACCTGCTAAGTCCCAATGAGGGGGCACCTCCTCCCAGCGGATTACTGTCTTGTCAGCTCCTGTATCCACTAGAAAGTGGAAACTTTTTCCACCTATAACAACACTCATCTTGGGGCGGTGACCTGGGGTCAAGGGAACGGTCCAGTTCTCATGGGCCACTCTGGAGGGCCGTGCCTGCCCCCTCTTAAGGGGGGCTCCTTCTTTGGTTGACGGGGCTAGAGGGTGCCCCTGTTCTAGTTTAAAGGCTTCCTATTGATATCAAACTTTGATCTACAGTCTTTTCTCCAATGATATCCCAATGACACCTAGGACAGGGGGTGGTAGGGTGCCTTATTTCTCCTGACCGACCTAAGGCCTTTTTTTGGCCATTGTGAGGCTGTTGTAGAGGACACTCTCGCTTAAAATGTCCCTCCTGCCCACATCTAAAGCAGCCCCCCCCCAGATCGTAGGCTTCACAGTCCCCTGACTCTGGGTTGCCAGGGCCCATGAAAAAGCCTCAGTCAGGGCAGCTGTCTGGGATTGCAACGCTAAGGCCAGTGTCTGGTTCTGGTGATGTGGGTGCCTAGATCTTGTGTGGCTACCACCCACCGGCCCATGGAAGTCTCTTTCAGCCCTACGCAGGCAGCATGGTGTTCTGTATTCATTCCATCCCACACCAGAATCTTTATAAATCGGTCCCGGAGGGGTCCAGTTGGTAGTTTGTGATTAATGCTTTGTTGGACCCAGTCTATAAATTCTGGTAGGGTCTCATTGGGCTTCTGCCTAACTCCAGCTATGGGGGATTCTGTAGGTCCTTCATCTAGCTTACCCCAGGCTGCTAGTCCTGCCTGTCACACCTGGTCTCGGTATGGCACTGGGACCGTGGCCTGCTGGACCCCAGTAGAGTACCCTTCAGCAGTTCCTGCCAACATGCCATAAGTAATCGGGATCGCAGGCTGAGCAGCTTGATTGGCCTCTGCTTGAACTCTACATTCCTCCTTATAGTGGATGCACCATTTGATATACTTATTGGGTGCTTGAGAGGACAGCCTTAGCCAGGTCCAGCCAATCCTTGGGGACCATCCTGTCAGCACAAGGGTATGCACAAGGATTATACATAATATCTTGCAGTAGGGTCTGGGACCAAGGGGGCATTCAGCCCATTCTCTGCCACTGCCTTGCAGAGTTCCTTAAGGTCTTTAGCCTCCCATGGGTACCATTCTTGTGGCCTATTAGGGCTGGAGGGGGGGGCAGATTAACGGGAAATGCCTGGAGGGTCTGTTCTTGGGGCCCTGTGCCACTGGCTCCCTGATCCCTGGCTGATGGCCAGTCATAGGTACCCCAGTCACACATGTCCCTTCTAGGGGTAGTATATGGCAAGGAGCATTCCCCTGTTTCAAGGATATAAGGCAGGGGGCCCTGCTCCTTCAGAGCATATGGATCATAAGGCACAGAGGGGGTGACTTTAAACGTGGCCTCTTCACCCTCCTGGTCCTCTTTGCCTTTCCTGGCTTCCCCTGGCTCTTGGAGATTTTTTGGAAAAATAGCATTACCCATACTGAGGGTTTCACTTACCCTGGAAGACCGCTTGGCCTTGGCCGAAGTACTTCAAGCCCCACATTTAGGGCTCCAGCTATGGGGACCTGCCCCACTGGGAACTTAGGTCACCTGTGAAGAGGTGGCCTGGAACCGAGGAAAGGCAAGTGCGCAAAACTCACCTGTTTCCCAGCCTCCCTCTTACCTGCAGACAATCAGACTCAGACAATCAGACGCAGTAGGGAGTCAAGTCAAGCAAGAACTCATTTATTGATGGGCAGTAAGCTTCTTTTATACCAGAAAAACTCCAAACCCTAGGAGGGGGTGAAGGAACAAACCAATCATTTTAAAGGGCACCCTATTTACAAGTTGTTTACATCCTGACACTATCTCTTGTTTTTTAGTATCTTATCTTAGCATAAATAACTTGAGCTAACTTTCTTTCTCACCATTTGTATCCACTCTCTGCGCAAACACCTTAAAGCTTAAGCTCTATTTATCTGAATTTCTCTCAGCACTCTCTTTGCAGCCCATGTATGCCCCACATGAAATGACAGTTTTCTTCTGGGAATCAAAATAGTCTCTTGAAAACTTTATTGAACAACTGTTAGGAGAGAGTTTTTATTTAGAAAAGGTCTTGGTGCAGCTAAGACTGCTGTAGTCACCTTAGACCTATTCCAAAAAGAATATTCCATCTTTATTGTCCTCTACTCCTTTACTGGGAAGTGTGGCAGCTATGGAGATCACTGTGGATGTTTGCAAGCTCTTAGTAGGGACCTGGGCCAGAGCTGAATTAGGCTCTGTATGCCCTCTTGCAAGAGGCTGGTAGCCAAAGATGGACAGCTTTCTTTTTGATAGCTTCCTGAATGTATGTATGTAAAATTAATCAAGAAGAATGACCTAAGACAGACACAGTCTATCTGAGGGGCCTGGGTGGCCATTTTTTATATCAAGAAGAGGAAGTTGTGGAGGCTCACAAAGGTTTCATAGTGAGATCTGAGCTTGCTTCACCTGGCAGGGCTGCATTAGAGGATTGCTTGACCATGTGCATGGTTACTAGGAGATTGGAAGGGTCTACACTTGTCTGAGCTAGGGGGAGGTCTTTTGCTCCACCCCTTGGCATTCCTATAAATACCCCTTTAGAAGAGACAGAAGGGGCCAGTGGATAAGGATCCAGGCCTTCCCAAGGTTATCCCATGTTTCTATCTGTTTCTCTCCCTTCTGTTCTTCTATCTAATATCTCTTATCCCTCTCTCCTCAAGAGTTCCCTGTCATAAAATGTGGGAGCCAGTCATCCAGATGATTTTCCACACTGTTCGTATTTACTTTTTCTCTTGTCCCATTGTATTGAAAAGCTGTTTTGCTCTTTTAAGAAATAACATTTAACATTTCTGATCACTTCTATGTGCCACACACTCTTCTAAATAGTTTACATGTCTCTGTCAACTTGGTTTTCCTATGTACCTTTTAAAATAGATGATGGTATTGACCTTATTCTTTTAGGTGAAGGAACTAGGGCCAACAGAAGTCAAGACACAGAATTTTTAGTGGCCAAAATGGGGTTCAGACTTGGACATCTTGATATAACAGCTGTTCTGATTCACTATCTTACAGGAAATTGTTGTTGTTTGTTTTTTGGTCTTTTGGGGGGGCACCAACCAGCTCCCAAACAAATTACACATGGAGGCTTAATCTTAATTATGAATGCCCAGCCTTAGCTTGGCTTAGTTTATAGCCAGCTTTTCTTAACTTAAATTATTCCATCTAGCTTTGCCTCTGGGCTTTTCCCGTTCTCTTATTTCTGTAAATCTCACTCTTATTCCATGGCTTGCTGTGTAGCTGGGTGGCTGGGTGGCTGGCCCCTAGAGTCCTCCTCCTTCTCTGGCTACCTCTTTTTTCACTCCTCCATCTCTTTTCTTTCTTTTTCTCAGATTTCTCTCTCTCTTTATTCTCTCTGCCTGCCAGTCCCACCCATCCTTTCTCCTGCCTTGCTGTTGGCCATTCAGTTCTTTATTAGACCATCAGGTGTTTTAGACAGGCATAGTAACACAGCTTTACAGAGTTAAACAAATGCAACATAAACAAAAGTAACACACCTTAAAATAATATTTTACTACAGAAAAGTAGCTGATGCTATGGGAAATACAACCACATACACATGCTGTCCTCGAGACCAAGTATTTTACCATGTTTGTTAGAGATTCTTGCCATTTGTGTCAAATCAGAACTTAAGTCATTGGATTATTTTTGTCATTTAAAATTTTTTGAACTTGAAATATAATTGCATCATTTACCCCTTCCCTTTCCTCCCTCCAACCCTTCCCATGTCCCCCTCAAAATCATGGTCCCCCCCCTGTCTCTGACACACAGACACACACACACCTTTCACAATCTGTTTGGTATTACTTTAATGTATATGATTTCATATAATCAGGAGGTTCAATCCTGGGAAAAACCATTTTACCGCTCTCAGCACTCTTTAGTTACCTGTAGAACTTTTTCTAGGTGTGGGGCCTTGTGAAACAACCCATTTCATGTTGCACATTAGCATGCTTTTCTGGTTTTGTACTTATTCAGGTCTTTTTAAAGCAGCCATATAGCCATACTGTTGAGGTATCATGGCTGTAGCTTCTCTGTCATTTCTGAGAGTCACAATCTCAGCAGAAATGCTGAGCCTCTGGCTTTTACAATCTTTCTACCCTTCTTCTGCAGTATTCACTGAGCTTCAGGTGCAGGGGCTATATTGTAGATGTATCAAGTGGGACTAAGTCACCTGATTTTTAATACAGCACAATAGGAATTCTTGATATCTTCAGTTACTGTCAATCTTCAGCCACCACAGAACTTCATAGTCACCACCAAATAGCAGTATAACCCAACTTAATACTTCACCAGTAAACAATGTCAAAAACCTCTTTTCTTCCATGCTCATATCTCAATGCAAAAGTAATGCTTATACATGGAAGGCTCTGCCTTCTAATCTTACAGGAAGATTAGATATTAGAATTTTTCTTTTTCTTGTTTTCAGCTACAACCACATGGGCCTTTTGTTTACTGTTGTAGAACTTATTGTTACATTTTCTATGTTACCATTTATATCAAAAGTCTAAATTAAAAAGCTTCTTGGTAAAATGCATTCAACTTTGGGGGAATAAAATGTTCCATTAATTGTAATTGTATTTAAAATTCTACATTGTTATTTGATCAAGAGAGATTTACTATGGCCCTTCTTTCCCATTTCCATTTCCATAGAATCTGTTCTGAACTTTGAATTTCTGGCTTTTCTCCTCTTCCAGGAATCCTGGCTACTGGCGTGGATGTGATCCATGGCTGCCCCTGAGGTCACATTATCACTACTGATCATTTTGTTTATCTGTTTCTTAAATGGAGTGAATTCCAGCCTGTCCTGTCATTTATGACTACTCCAGGGAAGTTTTTAATGCTAGAAAAACCTGAATGTTCTGCCTTTACCAAGCCACCTTCCTTTTACAAAGGTTCAGTGGGAGGATGAACTACAAATGAGTCAAATCAGCCCCAGAGATGTGGCTTGCACACTCCTCCACCTGTGACATGTTTCTCCCCTACTCTCTTGCCTTAGCTGTGACCTGGATCATCTTGCTGATGCTTGTATTCTTGTGGCCTCTCAAAGGCCCTACACTGCACATTCCACAGATCTTTATTTACCTCTACGCACTGTTGCTCTTCTCACTTCCAGACCTTCTGACACACACAGAAATTGTCACTATTTGTCCACAGTCATCTTCTCTACATTTAGTCCTGACATCATCACCCAGCAACAAGCTTTTAACTACCCAAGGGCCCAAATTATATCCTTTATAGTCTTTGCTGTGTATTTTTACAACCTGCTAATTAGTAGCCAGGTAAAAAACAATAATTGTTTTGGATTATTATCCTATATGTGGTTCTTATACTTTGGATATATAGTATGGGATTAGGTCAGTAATCTTAAAAAATGGGTTATCATACTGTATGCCTATATAGTTACAGATAGATTAATGAGAACACATTTCCAGGCTCTGAAACATACTCAAGTTCATTTGCCCAAGAAACAGCCTGATATCAAGGAATCATACTGTGACCTGCTCATTGCTTTTCTCCCAATGACCTTTCTCCTATTTAAAAAACACACTTTTCATCCATGCAGGCCAGATGAATCACCCTGACATTAAGCAGAGCTTTGTGTGAAATAGGATACCATAATAAAGAATGTGAATAACTGTAAAAGTTGAGTAACCAATGTTAATCATATGCAAGTCAAGAGACATCTAAATCTCTGTCAGCTGATAAAATATTTTTCTGCTAAAAGATAATGATATGATGTTTTCATACAGATAACTTAAGAAAGTTTATCAGTGGGGCTGGAGAGATGGCTCAGAGATTAAGAGCACTGGCTGCTCTTCCAAAAGACTCAGGTTCAATTCCCAGCACCTACATGACAGTTCACAACTGTCTATACCTCCAGGTCCAGGGGATCCAGCACCCTATCATATACATGTAGGCAAAACACCATTGCACATAAAAATAAAAATAAATAAATTATTAAAAAAGGAAATGTACCAATAACTGAGTCACAGTGAGGAAACAAAGCTTATCCCTTCCTATAGACTGATTTGTTTGAAATCATCTGTTAGAGCAGTAGTTTTCAACCTTTAGGGGGTCACATATCAGATATCCTGCATATCAGATATTTACAATATTATTCATAACAGTAGAAAAATTACAATTATGAAGTAGCAAAAAAATAATTTTATGGTTGTGGGTCACCACAACATGAGGAACTGTATTAAAGGGTTGTAGCATTAGGAAGGTTGATAACCACTGTGATAGAGGCTCATAAATTTGAAGCTAGAAATATTCTTGATGCTGAATCCCATATAAATAGTCATTCTTGGATACATGAACCAAGAGAAAAAAATCTTGAGATGAATTTCAAATGATAGATATATTTGTTATTTGTCTAGATAGATAAGATATATAATATTTTAATTAAAATGGCATGATTATATTAAGAAGTAAGATTTTTATCATATAGAACTTTGTGGCTACAGACAATTTAAATAACATACATAATTTTGTTGCATAATATGGTAAAATAATCAATAAAATACTCTGAAGCACCAACATTTTAAGATAAAGTTCTGTGGAGAAATAAAATTTCAAGGAGAAAAGGAAATTTTGTGAAAATTTTAACTTTAAAAAATACCTGTGTTTTAAAGCTGTCTGATGGTGGAAGTGAAATTGGGATGCCATTTAGGTCTCATGAGCATATTTCCAAGAGTGAAGTGGTAGTTTCATTTAAAAATATCAACTGTAGAAAGTGCTGGAAGTTACATCACTTGCAACTATTTAATCTAGGGTGTGAGAACAAGAGAACTGGCCCCCACTCCTTACTGTCTGTTGCATTGGGTGAGCTAGCCAGAGCAATGCTGGAGAGCTTGCCCAGGTGGTGATGATGAGGGAAAGCTGGCAGGCTGACAAATCCAGCTACCACCCAGGCCCAGAACCAGGACTACGAGGTAGCCCACCTCAACATCCACCACATCTATGAATTGCTGAAGCATGTGAAGGGGGCAGACCTGCAGATCCAAAGCTACAGCATCTCCAGGACACAAGGCAACAACAGGATATCCAGAGGAGTCCCAATGAGGGCCCAGTATCAGTAGTGTAGCAGAAGCCAGAGGCCTCAAACCAGACCAACCACTCATAAGCAGTGAATACTTACAAGTAAAGATGTATGGACTAAAGGGTATACTGTATGACTCATTGGGCCATACTTCAGCATCCACACCAAGATTTTATTTTTAATTTTTGTTTGTTTGTTTTGGTTTTGGTTTTTTGACTTTACTTTTAAATTTGATTTTGGGAGAGAGGTTGCAAGGGCAGAGGGTAGAAGCGAGGGGATGGGGAGATGAACTGAATGGGGATGCATGATATGAAATCCACAAAGAATCAATAAAAAAAGTTTTAAAAAAACCTGACATATCAGCCGGGTGGTGGTGGCACACGCCTTTAATCCCCGCACTTGGAAGGCAGAGCTCCAAAGCTACACAGAGAAACTCTGTCTCTAAAAACCAAAAAAAGAAAAAAAAAAAGAAAAAAGAGATGATTTTAGGTGACCTATCCCTGTGAAAGGGTTGCTTTGCCCCCTAAAGAAGTTGCGGCCCACAGGTTGAGAATCTCTGTTTAAGGTGTTGGTAAGGAAATATTTAAGAACCACGGTGCTAGACCAGAGAAGTGTCTCCTTTGAATCCAGGTGTTAAGTGGCCTTTTCCTTCTGTTTTTAAAGACTGAATCTTAGAAGCACTACGCAAGTGGAATGCAGAGTTCACACCTGCAAATATTAGAGAAGAAAGAGCCTCTCCTCACTAAAAACAATGTCTTCAGGCTCAGATCAGCAATGACATGAGGCATCAGTTGTAGGTAGAATACAGAGAGACTTTATGTAGCTATTACAAGCAGCAAACACTACTGTGAAAGAAATAAATAAGTGGGCTTGGTAATATCAAACCACAAAATGCTTTTGTGATTACTGTTGGATATAATCCTTTTAAGGGAGTGCCTTATGAAATTGCTTTTAATTTGAATGGTAGATATATTTAGCAAGTAAATTATTATTATTATCTCATCATGATGGGTTGTGGTTTGAGTGAAAAATGTCCTCATAGGCTCAGGTATTTATACACTTGGTCTTAATTGGTGATGTTTGGGGAGGTTTTGGAACCTTTAGGGATGTGACTTTGCTGGGAGAAGTATGTCACTGGGAGTGTGATTTGAGGGTTTATAGCCTTTCCCACTTCCTACTTGTTCTGTTCCCTGTGTGTGGTTGAAAGATGTGATCAGCCAGCTTCCTTCTTTGTCCTCCTGTTGCTATTCGTACTACATAATTATGGACTCTTTCTCTAGAACTGTAGGTCAGAATCAACTCTTCCTTCTGTCAGTTGCTTTTGGTCATGATATTTTATCACAGAGACAGAAATATAACTAGTACTTATGTATCTCTATAGTGCTCATTTCATGCTATTAACTATTGAGCCATGATACACCTCAGTCATGCTCACAATTAAAATATTTCCTGCCAAATGTAACAATATCTCACAACTGCTATAGTTTCTTCCCCATTTTGGGAGATTCCTCCTACTTAAAAATGTGAGAAATTTCTAATAATTTTATCCTCTTTATTTTTAGATTGACTGCATTTATCTTACAGATGGTTGGTAATTAATTCTTTGAATTTTCTCATATTTTGGCTTGAATGTTTTAAAATTAAATGTTAGTCATTGGCATAATATTTAATTTAGTAAGTAATAGTGGTTATTTAAAGCTTCTTGGGTACTCATAAAATCAAAAATCTTCACTCTCACTGCTGTTCTGGGAATTAAGGAGAACCAGATGCAATAACTGGTGAGATTTCTTCTAATGTTGGACATGACTTATCCACAGAAGAAAGTCTGTATTAGTAATGTGAAAAGAAGAGCATGATTGTAGGTGCCACAGAGGTAATGAGGACATCACAAATAGATTTGTCATATGAATCTGAAAGGTAATGAGGACATTACAGATAGATTTGTCATATGACTCTGAAAGATAATGAGGACATTACAAATAGATTTGTCATATGAATCTGAAAGCAAATAAATTGTTCAAACCTTTACAAAGTAAAAGTTAATAAGCCAACTAAAGAACAAAATGTCAATGATAATGATATTATGACAAATAAATAAAATTAATAATTAAAAATCTTTCCATAAAATGTTATCAATTACAGTAGGAATTTATTTTTCTTCCTTGGTATATACTATTTTTTTGGGGGGGGGTTGTTTTTTTCGAGACAGGCTTTCTCTGTGTAGCTTTGTGCCTTCCCTGGATCTCACTCTGTAGACCAGGCTGGCCTCGAACTCACAGAGATCCACCTGCCTCTGCCTCTCGAGTGCTGGGATTAAAGGCGTGCGCCGCCGCCGCCGCCGCCGCCGCCGCCGCCGCCGCCGCCGCCACCACCTGGCGATATATACTATTTGTGCAACATAGTGAATTGCATTATTACATTTTCATTTATGCACATGGGCAACTTACCAGTGACTATACCCCAAAGGAAAAGTGACTCTCCCTCTCCCTGTAGCTATCAACTGCCAATAACTCCTCCACTATTTGTAGGGCCTCAGAGGCCCCTCACTTACCTGTGTTGGAGTTTTAGCTGGATTGATTTTATGCACGTATAGAGCAGATAACCACTAGTGTTTTGAATTCATGAGTGAACTAGATGTGTAAGATCCAGGGACAGTATTTCACAAGCTCTTCTCCCTATTCTCTGGCTCTTATATTCCCTGAGCTTTGGAGGGTGTTTGATAAAAATGACTCCATTTTTATCAGACTTTAATATAACCATCTATTACTGTTAAATGCTTTTAACAATTGACCACCTGTCTCTTGGATGCCAAACTAGTAAAGGAAACAGGTGCCTTAAAATATTCTCTCTCTGATAAAGCTTAAAAACATGTTCCAATCTCTCTGTCTCTCCCATTAACACTAACCAATACAAACAGAGTACTAAACATGACTAAAAATGACTCCATTTAGGCACTTATTATCAGCACTTTGAGTAGTTGTAAGTTTGTGTGTTAACCACTTGAAAGGATGAACGGTGCTGGTTGGTCAGTGGAAGAGTCACGGGCCACAGCAGAGTTAGAAAGAGCTTTATTAGAAAGAAAAGGGGATGGGGTGAGAAGCCAGGCCTGGTAGGGGAGGGAAGCAGGGCAGAGCAGACAACAGAGAGGAAACAGAAAGAGGAGCACAGAGAGAGAGGGGGATGGAGGGGGAGGGGGAGAGGGAGAGGGAGAGGGAGAGAGAGAGAGGGAGGGAGGAAGGGAGAGAGAGAGAGAGAGAGAGAGAGAGAGAGAGAGAGAGAGAGAGAGAATGGGGGTCCGTGTCTGAGTTTTTAAGGCAGTACATAGTCACCAGCTGATGACATAAGGTGCCAGACAAGACCCTGAGCTGCACATGTACAGAATCCTAACATTCCAGACTTTTGCTTATTATAAAAAAGCAACTAAATAGGAATAGGGGCATTGTTTCTCCCAGAAAAACTGCTTCCAGCTGACTTGGTGGGCATTGGTTGGCTCTTGGGGGAATAGGGAAGGAGGTGTTCCGAGGTAGACAAGCATCTTGGGACGGTGGGTAAGGCTGTCCTGCTGCTCTGGAGCTGTTCATCCCTCTTGGCTTGGCACCCTGGTTGCTTTTGTGTCTGACAGGATGCTGATGAGACAGGAAAGGCCTGAAGTAGATCTGACCTGTCCAGATGGATTTAAGCTGGTTTCTGGAGCTTGGGAAAAAATTTGAACATGTTAAGAAGCAGCCATGAGAAAATTAGAAACTATTTGTGGTGTTTAGTACTCTGTTTGTATTGGTTAGTGTTAATGGGAGAGACAGAGAGATTGGAACATGTTTTTAAGCTTTATCAGAGAGAGAATATTTTAAGGCACCTGTTTCCTTTACTAGTTTGGCATCCAAGAGACAGGTGGTCAATTGTTAAAAGCATTTAACAGTAATAGATGGTTATATTAAAGTCTGTTTTTGTAGAGCCCATATACTTTTGGGTCTGGGGTTATAAATACCTTTTAGCTGTTACAGTTTCTTAATTCATGATCTCTGGACTCCAGTTAGCTAAGCAGTGAGTTAGAACAGGGAACTGGAAAGAGAAAAGCTTGTAGTGCATGAGAACTTATTTCTTTGGAATTAAGGACAAGGCAAAGATCAGGGCCCTGTCTGTGTGCATGAGGAGGAGAAGCATTTCTGACAGGTCTGGTCTGGAGTGAGGTACATGGAGGGAACAATGAAATGAAAGTTCCTATCTTAGCTGAAAAATCTTTTCCCATTAAGTAACCCTGAAAGTGCAATTAAATCTGGTGAAGTGGATAAGGCTGCCCTCCCTACCCTGACAATAGGGAAATGAGGAGAGGTGACATCCTAAAACTCCCAGGACTGGGTCAGTGGCTCTGGTGTCCAAAGAAAAGAAATGGATCACTTCCATGCTGCATTTTGGGTTCCCTGCAAGCCTGTAGCCAAGCCTAGGTCTGCTGGAGGTCTTAGCTTGATGTTCCCATGCCATCTTGGTACCTGGGGGCAGTCAGCTGACCAGTTGTCTTTCTAGGCAGCACTTTCAACAAGGCTATTGATGGTCTGGCAGGGCAGTCGCTAGCCTGCGTGGCCTTTTCCCTCACTTAAAACAGAGACCCAACAGCTTTCAGGAGCCAGGGTGTGCCAGCACTTAGCAATTTTGTCCTTGGGCTTTTTTTTTAATCTCTTCCCTGGCACATCTTGAATGCCACAGATAACACCTTTGCCTGTGGGGTCAGGAGCCTTGCTCTCCAGATGCTTAAGTTTTAGTGGGGGAGGTCTGGGGAACAAGAGATGGATTTTACTCCATGTCTTGAATTTTTTTCCTTGATGTTTGCTGGCTTGAGGACAGCTTTTGGAAGACTTGCCTCAAGGCAGGCTATAAACTGATAAACTTATCTGTATGGATCCTAGCCTGCTTCCAGACCTCCTCATGGCAGCTTGAGAATGAATGGGAGGAGTTACGGTGAGTTAAAGTGAGAGTCAACAGAAGTGGTCCACCACAGTAGAGAGCAGTCCACTGCCAGAGAGTGGAAAGCAGAAGTCAGATAGACAGAAATAGTTGCACATGGCAGAGAAAACATCAGAAATGGGGAAGGAGAAGGGTTCAGAGCTTCAGTAGAATGCTTAGGGATAAAGTAACTCTTTTTATTTGCCTGTTTGCTGGCAGAAGTTCACGTGAAGCTGTTATGCAGCCAGATTTACTGGTATCTGCCAAATTTACTGGTATCCCCCCACCCCTTTGTCCCATGGCTGCAGTTGAGAGAGAAAAATAAAAAATTAAAATAACAAACTGGGATCCTAGGCTGCTATCTCAAGTGTTCCTGAGGTAGAGGAAGGATCTATGAATCAGCACAAGTTAGCCCCCCAACTTTGTCAGGGGAGGGGTAAGGGCTGGGAGTGTACACAGCATGTGGACCACCCAGTGGTCTGACAGCACTGATGTCCTATCAGGAGAGAAAATATGTTGTTGCCAGCGCAGCCCAAGGACCACCCCTGGGGGGTCCGGCCCGTGAGGAATATTGGTCAGGCTGCAGAGCCTTAGGAAGTTCTCACTAATCACATGTGTGGTGGAGAAATGTCAGCAGGAGCCGCAGCGGCAGTGGTGGGAAACGGCAGGACGTGGCTGCAGTGGCAGTTGCACGAGGAACGGCAGTGGCCGTGGGCAGTTGTAGACCTTTGGTACAGGGGTTCCACACAACACTCAGCCCCCGATGCTGGGTGTGAAGAGAACCTCCTATCCAAGATCTGAGTCACAGTGCCAATAAAAGGATGAATGGTGCTGGTTGGTCGATGGAAGAGTCATGGGTCACAGCAGAGTTAGAAAGAGCTTTATTAGCAAGAAGAGGGAATGGGGGAGGGAGAAGCCAGGCCTGGTGGGGGAGGGAAGCAGGGCAAAGCAGACAGCAGAGAGGAAACAGAAAGAGGAGTGCAGAATGAGAGAGAGCATGGGGGTCCATGTCTGAGTTTTAAAGGTGGTATGTGATTGCCCGCTGATGAGGTAAGGCACCAACCAGACAAGACCCTGAGCTGCACAGAATCCTAATACCACTGCCAACTGCAAAAATAAGTTTCTCTCACCAAGGTTAAGAGCAGCACAAATCTATTATTATAAACATAAATGTTTAGAAGATAGCTTGATAATGTGGCCATTTAGCAAAACAATAGGAGCAGGTTTTCCACTAGAGCCTATGACTTCCTTAGCTATGGGAAGCTTCTAACTAGCTTTGCAACACCAGGTATTAATTCCCTCCTGTAGGGTGGGCCAGAAAGTAGTTGGCTACTCCCATAGCATTTATGACACTATTGTTTGTGGTGGTAATCTAATTGTACTGAAATATTATTTTGATTGTATGTTAATAAATAAAGTTGTCCGGGGGGTCAGAGCTATTAGAGCCATAGCAAGAGTGTGGCGGTGGTGGCACACACCTTTAATCCCATAGATATCTGTGTGTTCAGGGATATAGCCAGCATTGGAGACATATGCCTTTAAGACCTAGGGGGCTGTACATTCAGACAGTGACGAGGCAGTCATGTGTTTGGGTTTACAACCAATGAGAAGGCAGAACAACATACTATAAAAAAAAGAACAGACAGGAAGTAGGTCTTTTTTCGAGAAGCTGGGACAGCAGGAGGAAGGGTGAGATTTTAGCTCTGAGCTCTGACCTCTCCGCTTTCTCTTTTACATTGTTTCTGTGTTTCTTATTTAATAAGATGGTTGGTTACATCGACATCTGGCGCCCAATGTGACAAGAATCCATTAAAAACCGCTTGGCTTGGCAGCAGGTCCGCTTTCCCGCAAGGGCGGCAGACCGGGCGGTTGGCGTCCTAGTCCGAGTGCTGGCTTCCTAGTCCGAGCGGCAGCCCCCTAGTCCTTGGCCTCAGGCCGGACTAATTGAACTGCTTGCTTAAAGCCTGCTTGCTTAAAGCCGGTGCTACAAACAACTCAGACCTGCCCTGCCGAACAGGGCCCTGCCTGTAAAGCCAACACACGTGGTCGGAGCTTAAGGAAGTCAGACCCAAGCCTTGACTTGGCACAAGAGGGAACACATGGCTGCATTTAAACTTTAGCCAGCTACGCTTTCTTGTTCTCTCTCTCTCTCTCTCTCTCTCTCTCTCTCTCTCTCTCTCTCTCTTTCTCTTTGGATTTACACCTGGGACACTAGGTGGCTGTTTTGAAAATCCCCTCGGATTTCTACTGTTCTACGCAGATTTGGTAAGTCATAATATATCAGATATTTTAAAGGAAACTATCTAAAAGAGAATTTTTTTCCACATTAAAAAAAAATGGGTTTTATGTGTACATTGGAAGAAAATTGGTTTTTGTTCGAAATTTTAGGCAGTCTGGCAATGGAACAACTATATAATATTAGTATTGGTGGAATTATGCACCTTATCACTATGCTAATCCACATTTTAATATTTAAAAAGATAGTCAATTTAAATGCCAGGATAACAGCTTTAGAAGAACTTGTTAAACCTGTAAAAATTCAGACAGAAGAAATTAACAGTGAAGTTGCTTCAAGTCTGGATCATAAGGTTACAGAAAGAAAGCCTGTTTTCACACAGTCACCCTTAATTTATCCTGTAACTGTACAGCAGATGCCTGATCAAATGGCTACACAAAATAATTGGGCTCCAATTGAAATGTTGGATTTAAAAAGGTTTAAGGAGGCAATAGTATCTTATGGCATGCATTCCCCATATGTAAAGCAAATGTTAAACTCTTGGTCAACATATAATAGGATAGTACCACAGGACTGGCGGGACCTTGCACAAGGTGTTCTGGAACCCAGCCAGAGACTTCAATTTCTGACTTGGTTTAAGGAGGAGGCTAAAAACATAGAAAAACAATGGAGGGATAAAGGAATACAAGTTTCCCAGGATCAGCTTATGGGCGAAGGCCAATATGCTTCAGCACAAACACAATGTTTATATGATGTCCAAACCCTAATTTTATGTCGAACGGCAGCCTTGAATGCATGGGACAGAGTTGAGGAACCAGGAAAAAAATCTGAGTCATTTACAAAGGTGATGCAAGGCCCAAAAGAGTCTTTTACAGATTTTTTACAAAGACTGGCTTCAGCAGTAAAGAGAATGGTCTCGGATTCAGAAGCTAGTAAGGCAATAATTGAATCTTTGGCCTTTGAGAATGCGAATGCAGCATGCAAAAGAATAATCAGGCCATTAAGGGCAAGATCTGCACCTATGGAAGATTGGATTAGAGAAACAATTAATGTTGAAGCTGATGAGCATGATGATAGATGGGTAGGAGAAGTAATTTCAAAAGGTTTGAGGAGTGTTAGATGTTTTGGATGTGGAAAGCAAGGACATTTGAAAAGGGACTGTAGACAGGTCATTCCCAGAAACAATGTTTCTTCAAGGAACAATGGCAACAGAATGCCCCTTCCTTCTGGAGTATGCAGAAGGTGTGGTAAGGGAAAACACTGGACCAACGAATGTAGATCAACAAAGGACAGACAGGGTAATCCTTTGC
Source organism: Peromyscus leucopus (assembly GCF_004664715.2). Lineage (NCBI taxonomy): Eukaryota > Metazoa > Chordata > Mammalia > Rodentia > Cricetidae > Peromyscus > Peromyscus leucopus. Next base: position 65,085 of record NC_051080.1, on the reverse strand, counting down.
CTCAGTCTTCGGGAAACTCCCAGAGGGGCCTCAGGCAGGCCCCCAGTGCAAATCCAGTTCAAACCTTTCCTGCAGCCATAGAGGAAATGCCTGCTCTGGAGAGCGATTAAATAACCAAATGACTATTGGAATAAATCATGCTGGTCAGGATGATGAAACAGAGAGAATAGAAAATTCAGGAGAAAACATAAAGGAAATTTTTTGGCAAACTTCTATTAATGAACAAAGACCAAAATTAACAATAAATATAAATGGTGTTTTGTTGTCTGGTCTGGTAGACACAGGTGCGGACGTTACCATAATTGCACCAGAATTTTGGCATCCAACTTGGCCTCTTCAGGAGGTAAACGTTCAACTGTTAGGAATTGGGACTTTATCTCAGGTGAAACAGAGTGCAAGATGGCTCGAATGTATAGGTCCAGAAGGACAGAGAGGAAAATTAAAACCATATGTGGCTAACATAACTATGAACCTGTGGGGTCGAGACTTGTTGCAACAATGGAATACTCAGATTAACATCCCTCCAATCTCAGAAACAAATCATAAGCTAGCACATGTTACTGAGAGAAATATTAGAAGATATTGTTCTAATGAGTGGTCACCAGCCATCCATATTATACAATAACAGGGCACAATAACTGATGATCTTCCAAAGACACCAACAGCTCTACCTTTAAAATGGTTAACAGACAAGCCTGTATGGGTCCAACAATGGCCTTTAACAACAGAGAAACTCCAGGCTTTAGAAGATCTGGTAGAAGAACAGTTAAATGCTCAGCATATTGAAGAATCAACCAGCCCTTGGAATTCTCCTGTATTTGTTATTAAAAAGAAATCTGGTAAATGGAGAATGGTAACAGACCTTAGAGCAATTAACAAAATAATTCAGCCAATGGGCTCTCTACAATCTGGGATGCCTTTGCCTACTCTGTTACCAAAAGGATGGCCTCTCATAGTTATTGATTTAAAAGACTGTTTCTTTTCAATACCCTTACAAGAAAAAGACAAAGAAAGATTTGCTTTTACAGTGCCTACTTATAATAATTCTCAACTGGTGAAAAGATTTCAATGGAGGGTCCTCCCACAGGGAATGTTGAATAGCCCAACTCTGTGCCAATATTTTGTACAACAGCCATTGGAAGTGATACATAAAAAATTTCCTAAATCTATAATTTATCATTATATGGATGATATTTTACTAGCTGACTCAAATGCAGATACTTTAGAAAGAATGTTTGAAGAAGTAAAGAAAATTTTGCCTTGCTGGGGATTACAAATTGCTCCTGAAAAAATACAAAGAGGAGATTCTATTAATTATTTAGGATATAAAATAGAGCTACAAAAAAGTAGACCCCAAAAGGTGCAAATTAGGAGAGATAGACTACAGACTCTTAATGACTTTCAAAGATTATTTGGAGATATTTCTCATCTACGAACTAATGTTGGGGTAAAAAATGATGAACTGACTAATTTGTTCAAAACCTTAGAAGGTGACAAGGACTTAAATAGTCCAAGAGAATTATCACCTGAAGCTGAGAAAGAATTAGTCTTGGTAGAAAAGAAAGTGCATGAAGGACACGTGAATCATATTGATCCAAAGCTGGATTGCATTTTGGTTATCTTACCTTCTAGGCGTTCTCCTACTGGAATATTAATGCAGAGGGAAGATATTATATTGGAATGGATATTTTTACCAAATAAACCAAATAAAAAATTAAAAACTTATGTGGAAAAAATCTCTGACTTGATTTACAAAGGAAAATTGAGGCTTCGTCAATTAGCAGGCATAGACCCAGCAGAAATTGTCGTACCTTTAACTAAGGAGGACATTGAAAAATTATGGACAGAAAGTGAACCTTGGCAAAGAGCTTGCAGTAATTTTTTGGGAGAAATTAACAATAAATATCCCAAAAGCAATAGAATTGATCTTATAAAGAGAGCTGAATGGATCTTGCCTCGAATTGTACGGCAAAAACCCATATCTGGAGTTCGTACATTTTATACAGATGCCAACAAAGAAGGAAAGGCAGGTTACAAATCAGAAAATTTAAGTAAAGTGGTTCAAAGTCCGTATAATTCAGTTCAAAAATCAGAATTGTATGCTATTCTGTTGGTATTAATGGATTTTTCAGAACCTCTCAACATAGTAACTGACTCTCAGTATGCTGAAAGAGTGGTGTTACATATTGAGACGGCAGAATTAATCCCTGATGCTTCAGAATTAACTTCACTATTTATTCAATTACAAGATACAATCAGGAAAAGGAATCATCCTTTATATATAACTCACATTCGATCCCATACTGGTCTGCCAGGCCCTCTAGCACAAGGCAATGATGAGATTGATAAATTATTGATAGGAAATGTGCTGGAAGCCTCAGAATTTCATAAAAAAACATCACGTCAATAGTAAAGGTTTAAAAAAGGATTTTTCCATAACCTGGCAACAAGCCAAAGAAATAGTAAAGAAATGTCCTACTTGTTCCTTCTACAATCAAACGCCATTACCAGCAGGATGTAACCCAAAGGGTACTCAGAGAAATGAAATCTGGCAGATGGACGTGTTTCACTTTGCAGAATTTGGAAAACTGAAATATGCACACCACACCATTGATACTTTTTCAGGATTTCAATGGGCAACTGCTTTGAGTTCTGAAAAAGCTGATTCTGTAATCACTCATTTGCTAGAAGTTATGACCATCATGGGTATAACTGCACAAATCAAAACTGACAATGCTCCATCATATGTCTCTGTTAAAATGAAACAGCTTTTTGCTTATTACAATATAAAGCATATTACAGGCATACCACATAATCCTACAGGTCAAGCAGTTATAGAAAGATCAAACAGAACTCTAAAGGATATGCTAAACAAACAGAAATGGGTAACAAAAACCCCAGAAATAGACTGCGTAATGCTCTTCTAACTTTGAATTTTCTGAATGCCAAAGAGAAAGGAACAACAGCTGCAGAGAGACATTGGATAATAGAAAAAACTACAGAATTAAATCAGCCTATATACTTTAAGGATGTGCTGACCTCAGAATGGAAACCAGGGTATGTATTACATTGGGGACGAGGTTTTGCTTTTGTTTCTACAGGAGAAGATAAGCTGTGGGTACCATCAAAATTGATAAAGGTTCGATTTGAACAAGAGAGACCTCTTAATTAGAGGAGGTGATAGTTCATCAACCAGCATGAACATCCTATTTAAACTAACTTGTATCAATAACACATGCCTTTTCATTTAATCAGATAATAACTTGCCAAAAAGGAACATCCCCAAAAATAGTCTTGGGGAAAGGTTTTTGTTTTTATCTTTTAGGAGAATGAAGGTTAAGGAATCTGAAGAACACTGGACAAATGAGACAACTGAAGAAAAGGGACAAATCATCTATCCCAAGAAACAGAGTGAAACGGTGTATGGGTATATATTATCTAAAAAAATTTTATGTCTTCCTAAATGTTTGTTTCTGCCTTTCTCTAAAGATTTAACACTATTGGTCTTCTAACAGTCCCAGTTCAATTAAAATTTAAAGCTGACTTTGGAGTTGGAGAATGGCTCTCTCCTTCATTAAAATCAAGCATGTTGTTAAAAGGTAAATGCAAACTCCCTGTATCATGCCAGAATAAGAGCCATCTTCTGCTATGGTACAGGACAAAAGCAAAATTAATTAAGGGACTATTCTATTACTAATCTCAACTCTTTGATTCTATTCTGATTCTTTAAACTTTTCTTAAAGTATAAATTTTATATCAAAATTTACAAGATTAATATATATATATATATATATATATATACATTTTAAACTTTGTTAAGATATGAATGGTCACATAGAGTACTAACTAATTCTAGAAAAAAGGCTAGCTGCATATATATGTTTTTGTGTTCGAGTCTCTTATCAGTTTTCTGCAGGAAATCACGGCCAGGCCTAACATCAACTGAAGTCTCCAGAAAGAAGATGGGGCCCCACAACAACAACAATTCCACGTGGACAATAGTAATATCATTAAGCTGACAAACATCATCCACAGATCAGCTTTGAACTACAAGGTGCTCAGAGCAAATTTGAGATGACTAGCTGAGATGATCCAGTCTCAAAGACTACTTGAATAAGGACTTGAGATAAACCCTGAACTTTGGCATTATACACAGACTGGATAATGAAGGATATAGTTACTTCTCCTAGAATTTGACAATTAACCTAAAATTTTTCTTTCAGGATAAAGAAAACTTTGCCCATACCCAGCAGGAAGCAATTTTAAGAATATGACGCCCACATTCCCAAAGAGGTGGTGTGGGGCGGGTGGTTTTTTGGTCTTTTTAATGGGTTTTGGGTCTGGGATAATTTTCAGCATTTAGGGGGGTTGGTTACAAGTTATTGTCAAGGGTTAGGAAAAAGGCTAAGCAAAGGAGATTAGATTTAAGGTTCTTGTTTAAAAAAAAAAAGAAAAAAGAAAAAAAAGAAAGAAAGAAAAGAAAAAGACAATTACTAGTTTTAAATACTTTACATTGGATTGAATTGTTTTATATTGTATACAAATTTGAAACTGATATTGTTAGAAAATGCTATATGTATATTTCTAATTGCATTTATACCATTCATTTAACAATGTAATGCAAATTTCTGATCCTTGAATGTTATTATTACCAACTATTAGGATATAAAGAAATGAAAGTTAGTAGTTAGACATTACAATAGAACTTTTAGTCATATTAGATATGTTTTAAAAATTGAGCAGAGATGTTTTAGACAGGTCATCTTCAAACCCTTCAGAGATCTATAGAATATGGCATTTAAAATGTTTTAATAACTTAGAAAATTTTTCTTTTTTGAGACATGTCGGCTCCTGGCAGTACTAATCTACTTCAGAGAAAATATGGGCATTGAAGAAACTGCATATGGAGTCAACTTTCATTTTGGCAAAAGTTAGCCACTGGACAACAAAGTATCCTCGAATCAACAGGACAAAATGGACAGACAGATCACGAAACAAGGGACTACTGATTCTTTCCAAAACAAGTGTGGTTATGGCTTTATCAAAAGGCATCTTCTGAGGCCAGGACAATATGGCCCCATCCCTGAAGTGGCCTTCGCATCCGGAAAAGGTACGGTGCCCTTTTCTTCGAAGGCAGCTTAACAGGCAGAGGGCCGATGGATTCTGTTGTACAATGGAACAGCAGCTGAAAGCTCATGCCTCTCAAAAGTAGACTGACATTTAATAGAGGGATGTGGAGAAAAAGGGGATGCTGAGATGAAGCCATATATACACAGCCAAGAAGAATGGACAGCTGAATTTAAAAACTGTCAACAATTTCCAGAATTTAAAATCCTGAATCATGACAGGACACTAGTGGAATTCAGGTGTTTCTGGTACGTGGACTGCTCTCACCCAATGTGAGGTTGAACTGTTGACCTTGTGCACATCCTACTTCACAAATGAGTCTGTCAGATACACTAAGCCTATAGGCTGAAGATGATGCCCCAACACTACGGAGAAACCTCAGGTGACTGCCCAGGCAGCTGGCTGTTTCTGTCAACTCACAAATTTTTTAGAAGTTGCTTGCATGCACTTCCTGTTTTTTATTTTTGTTAGCTAATTATTCCCTTCTTGGGTCTCTGAGGGATTTGAAGATTAGTTAGTTATGGTTGAAGATTAGTTAGTTATAGTTGAAAATTAATTAGGATAGAAAGTACATTAGATACATCTTGGAATTACCAAAATAGGATAGATAATGGAATTATTTTCTCTGATTTGTCAAATACCTGTTTAGGTATTTATTACTTGTATATATTGTATATAGTTATTGTACTTTTGTATATAGTTTTTCTTTTGTTAGTTATAACCTTTTGCTTTTTTTCTTTTTATTGAAATAGAAAAGGGGAAATGTGGTGGTAATCTAATTGTACTGAAATATTATTTTGATTGTATGTTAATAAATAAAGTTGTCCGGGGGGTCAGAGCTATTACAGCCATAGCAAGAGTGTGGCGGTGGTGGCACACGCCTTTAATCCCATAGATATCTGTGTGTTCAGGGATATAGCCAGCATTGGAGACATATGCCTTTAAGACCTAGGGGGCTGTACATTCAGACAGTGACGAGGCAGTCATGTGTTTGGGTTTACAACCAATGAGAAGGCAGAACAACATACTATAAAAAAAAGAACAGACAGGAAGTAGGTCTTTTTTCGAGAAGCTGGGACAGCAGGAGGAAGGGTGAGATTTTAGCTCTGAGCTCTGACCTCTCCGCTTTCTCTTTTACATTGTTTCTGTGTTTATTTAATAAGATGGTTGGTTACATCGACAATTGTTCCTTTGGACACATCTTGTCTAGCAGATCAGTATTTTAGCATGCAGAATGCAGTGCCAGGTAAGAACAGTGATGTCTCTTTTCCCCCTGAAACCCAAATTTCACCTTCTAGCACTTTGGAAGCTATGCAGAAGGAATACAGCTACCTGGTCAGTTTGAGACAGATTTATCTTTGTTCTGCAACCAAGGTATCTGGTGTCTTCAGCAATACAGTCTTAACATATAGTTATGTTGGGAAACCAGAAGCAGTGATATAGCCTGCATTGTTTCAGGTGTCTCTGAGGCCTCCTCGACAAATAACTCACAGGAAGGTAAGCAGTATCTGCCATTTAGATTTTTATTCAATAATCTATATTGAATAAAATATAGATTTTTTTTAAATTCTTGGAATAGCAGTGCCCACATATGCAGGGTATTTCTGTTAAAATAACACACATTTTTTTGTTTTAAAACAAAATTATGTTTCTAGTTGCTTATAAGTTAGGAGTTTTCATCTAACTTTCTTAGTTTTGGCTAAACTGCCCTATACCCCTTCCTTCCCCCCATCCTTGAATCCATCTCTGTTTAAACCTTTATTTTATATATATATATATATATATATATATATATATATATATATATATATACATATTACATTATATAAACCTTGCTATATATTTTCAAGATTGTAGGTTCCATATAGTTTTCTTTAATATTATTTTGACTAACCCTTCCCTCACTTCATTCCCTGCTTGAACCCTTTTCTACTATTTTTTCTCTTTCCTCACATTTTATACTTATCCTACTACCCCCTCACTTAATGCACTCTTCCCCATCAATGGTCCATTTCTAGCTACCTGGCTTTCACACAGACTCCAAGTTAAATGTATGAAATCCTCTAAGAATTAATAAAAGTATTATATTAAAAGCAGTAGGATCCTCATAGATGCCCATCAATTCATTAATGTGGTGTGTTTACATGATGGAATTTTATTCAGTTATAAAGAAAAATGAAATTATACAATCTATAAGAAAGTGTATGGAACTGGAAAATATTATACTAAGTTAAATAACCCTAGCCCACAAAGACAAATATCATATATGGATTCCAGCTTTGAAATTTTTGTTTTTATATTTAAGTGGAAATTAGAAAGCCAGAAAGGACTAGTGAGATGGGAGAGAGGAAGAGACCTTAAGAGAGTGAGGAAATAATGGAATGCATGTGATATGAACAATGGTGGTGGTAGACAGGCTATTACAGATTTAAATATAGATGAGTGTAAGAATGATGGGAGAGAAGAGGTGGTAGGGGTGGGTTAAATAAAACTAAGAATGTATGAAGAAGCCTTAGGGAAACTCACCACTTTGCAAGCTAATTATAAAATGTATTTTAAAAAATGATTTTGAATGGAGGTACTTTACATTATTGAATAATGTTACTTCCAGAAGACATTGGCCATTAAAAGAAAACCTCAGTGCCAGGCATGGGATATCCCCTGAGGTGTTATTAGTTATGGAGGTTCCAGGGGGCTCCTAAAACAACACAGGCTGTTGTCATTGTTTTTGGTGGCCAATCATAACTAGTTGGTAAATTTCTATTGCTGAAGACATCACATATTTGTGTCATAGAACATGAGGTTTGAGGGTGTGTGTGTATGTGTGTGTGTGTGTGTGGTCTGTCTGTCCCAGTATGCAGTCTATTTTAAGAAGATTCCATGAGCTGTTGAGTAAAATGTACATGCTTTGGTTGGATATTCTGTAGATTCCTTTTAGGGACATTTGATGTATGATGTCATTTAATTCTGATGTTTCTAGGTTTATTTTTTTCCCAGATGAATCATTTATTGAGGAAAGTGAGGTATTGAAATAATCTACTATTGATGTTAATCTGTGTCTTGAAGTCCAACAGTATACTTTTTATAAAATTGGTGCATATATGTTTAGAATTTTAATGCCTTCCTAGTTAATTGTTTCCTTGATCAGAATGTAGTATTTTGTTTTGTTTTTAAAATTCTGATTAATTTGGGTGAAAGGCTGTTTTGTCTAATATTCAGAAAGAAACACTTGCTTATTTCCTGGCCCTGTTGCTTAGAACACTTTCAATCCTTTCATTCTAAGGTAGTACCTATCCTTGAAGATGATATCTGCTTCACATAGACTGAAAAAATGTGGATTTTGTTTCTTAATTCACTCAACAAACTTGTGTTTTTTTGATTGTGGAATTGAGACCACTAATGTTTAAAGTTGTTATTGAAAAGTGTTGATTGCTCTCTTTCTCTCTTGCTGTTTGTTATTAGACCTATTTTTTGTTTCATTAGTTATTCCTATGTTCATTTTGAATCATTGCTTTTAGTTTCTCTGTAGAACTGCCTTGGTGGATGTGAATTGTTTTACCCTGTTTATAGCATGGATAGTTTTTACTCTCCTTCAACAATGTCTGATACAGTTGCCAGAGAAAATAATCTGGATTGGCATCCATGGTCTTTTAGACATTGTAGTGCATTGTTTTAGGCTCTTTTGGCCTTTAAAGCGTTCAGTGAGGAATCAGCTAGTTTTCTGATGTATTTCTTTTAAATGTATCTTGTGATTTTTTTCTCTTGCACCTTCCAATATCCTCATTTTGTTGGTTATATTTGGTGTTTCTGAGTATGATATGTCATGGGAAGGATTTTTTTTCTGTTCCTGTCTGTTGTTGGTTGCTTTTTACTCTTAGGCTCTTTGGGGGGCCCACCTCCCAGCTCCCAAATAAATACACATGGTGATTTTTTTTTAACTTATAAATTCCTGGCCTTAGCTTGGCTTGTTTCTTGCCAGCTTTTCTTAACTTAAATTATTCCATCTATATTTTGCCTCTGAGATTTTACCTCTCTCTATTTCTGTACATCTTTTCACTGCTTCTTACTCCATGTCTGGCTGTGTGGCTGGCCCCTGGCAGCCTCCTCTCCTTCTTTTCTCATTCCTTGATCTTTTCCCCAGATTTCTCCTCCTCTCTATTCTTTCTGCCTGCCAGTCTCACCTATCCTTTCTATTGCCTTGCTGTTGGCCATTCAACTCTTTATTAGACCAATCAAGTGTTTTAGAAAGGCAAAGTAACAAAGCTTCACAGAGTTAAACAAATACAACATAAAAGAATGCAGCACATCTTTGCATCATTAAACAAATGTTCCACAGCATAAACAAATGTAACACATCTTTAACTAATATTCTACAACACTTGTCTGTTTGGAATTCTATGTTATATCTGTGTATGGGTATGCCTTTTTTTTTAATATGGGGAGGGGTTTCTTCTGGATTCTGCTAAGGATCTGATCTATGCCATCAACATGGGATTCTTCTCCTTCATCTATGCCTTACTATAGATTTTGTCTTTTCATGTTGTTCTAAAGTAACTACACATTCTTTCCACGTTCATTAAAAATATTCTCTATATATTCTTGGCTTGAGTGGCCCAATTTATCTTCTTATATTCAAGTCTTGATAATCTATCTTCTACCCTTATCCTTTCTACTGATAAGGATTTCTTTCCTTTAAGTTTCATAATTAGGTTATTGAATTTTTCATTTTCTTCTTCATTTCAGTTTGGGCTTTCTTTAGTATTTCTACCTTTTTACTGAATTCAGTTTTCAGATCCTGTACTTTCTCATTTCATTCAGCCATATATTTGTTTTCTTGGAATATCAGTCAGGAGTTTATTCTTATTCTCTTTAAGCTCATTGGGGGGTGTTTGTATATTCTTTATACTCCTTGGTGTCTTTGATCATGATTATGATTGTTGTTTTTTTAACATCCCAATGTCTTGGAGTTCATCTAGGTATTTCTCATTGGAGAACATTTCTATAGGGCTAGTGGGTTTGTGGGTCATATTGTTTTGCCTTTCACACTATTTGTGTTTTTGTGATGAAACCTGATCATACAGACTTTTTTTGTTAGTTGTCTGATGTGAGATTCAAGGCTGCCTCTGATAACCAATAATTTGTTTTTGTTTTTGTTGCTGCTCAAGCTTGGTTGCTGTGGTGGTTTGAATAAAAATGGCCCCCATAGACCCATAGGGAGTGGCACTATTAGGAGGTGTTGCCTTGTTGGAATATGTGTGGCCTTGTTGGAGAAAGTGTATCACAGGAAGAGGGCTTTGAAGTCTCAGATGTTCAAATCAGGCCCAGTGTGGCATTCTCTTCTTGCTGCCTACTGATCTGAATGTAGAACTCTCAACTCCTTCTCCAGCCCCATGTCAGCCTGCATGCTGCCATGCTTCCTACCATGAAACTATAAGCCAACTCAAATTAAATGTTTTCCTTTATTGAAAGGAAAAGTACTTGCTCAGGACACCCAAGACCAAATTCTCAGCACAAAAGGAGATTTATTTGCCCCAGAGGGACAGAGGACAGGGATAAGAGACAAAGACAGGAGATAGAGGAATAAGGAGAAGGGGAAGAGAACAAAGGAGAGGGAAGAGAAGGGGTTCTGGAGTGGGACAAAGAACTGCCTCTGGATAGAGAGGAGACAGATGTGATATGTAGCTGAAGTTTTCTCCAGTCCTGCCTGGGCCTGCAGCTGCTCAGACCCAAATAAACACACCGAGGCTTATATTAATTACAAACTGTATGGCTTAATGGCTCAGGCTTCTTGCTAGCTAGATCCTACATCTTAAATTAACCCATTTCTATAAATCCATACCTTGCCACGAGGCTCATGGCTTACCAGTATCTTACATGTTGCTTCTCATGGCAGCAGCTGGCAGCATCTTCTGACTCAGCCTTCCTCTTCCCAGAATTCTCCTCTCTGCTTGTCCCACCTATACTTCCTTCCTGGCTACTGGCCAATCAGCCCTTTATTTATCAACCAATCATAGCAACACGCATACAGAGCAATATCCACAGCAGTGACACAAAGGAAAATGGCAGTTTACAAAGATACAAGGGGAAACCCTGTGTTAAGATGAGGTCTTTAATTTTAATTGGCATGTTAATTAGGTGAGTCAAAGGGGGCCTTTGATTGCTGTATTTTAATATTTTGATAGTTGGACCTTGGTAGTCAGCCTCAGGAGGAGGTATTGGTCAAATAAGGGACTAGATCTTTGGGCTAGCTTCAAGAATGTAATTGAATGGTTTTTTAGCAAGACAGAGTTAATTTGGCAGAAGGGTAAGGTCTGCCAGAGCCACATGCTCCAATGGGCTAGTGTCCCTTCATTTATAAGGGTTGCCATGTGAGAGGATGAATGGCACTGGTCGGTGGAAGAGTCATGGGCCATGGTTACCAGAATTAGAATGGGCTTTATTAGAAAGAAGAGAGGATAGGAGGGAAAAGCCAGGCCTGGTGGAGGGAACAGAGCAGGTACAGAGAGAGGAAACACAGGAAGGAGAGGTGCAGAGAGAGAGCGTGGGGGTCCTGATGGGTTTTAAGGCAGTAGTTAGTCGCCCACTGATGACGTAAGCTGCCAGACAAGACCCTGAGCTGTGCATGTACAGAATCCTAACATCATGGTCATGGTGTCTCTTCAAAGCAATAGAAACCCTAACTAAGGCAGTTGCTTTCAAAGAGATGATAGGTTAATTCTTTTGATACTTGGTTTTGATTTTTTATTGCAGAGACTGAGGTGATTCTAGTTCAATGGTAACCAAGAAAGCATGTGAATGAAACAAATGGTTGGATATGCCTTGGCTGAGTGCAAATTGTGCTACCTTAGTGATGCCTTGTAGTGTTATGATTGTGTGAATGAACTTGGATCTTGGGAACTCACAAGGCTAGGATGGTGCACAGGTTGTATGACTTGGGATAGGCCTGGAGACTGGGAATGGTGTAGGTGGACAAGGTTCTCTGAAACTCATCAGGCTTGGCAGATACAAAGGCTGTGTGACCAGGAGTTACTGCAATGACCAGGCTCCACAGGCATATAAGAGGAATGACAAAGCTAGGCCTGGAGGTTGGGGATGTTGCAGGTAGGTGAATTTACCAGGCAGTTCAAGTGCACAGGATATGCATCCAGGGGTAAACCTGAGAATTAAGAGTTGTGTAGGAATTTGAGTGTCCTGAGGACTCAGCAGGCTGGGCCATTGAAGATGATGCTAGGCCTGATTGTGGGGGATGTTGTGGGGGGTGTCAAGGATGCACATGATGCACAGCCTGGACTAGACCCAGTGACTGGGGATAGCACAAGTGGGTAGTACTCTGGGAGACTTACCAGGTGAGTGGGGCTAGGCCTCGAGTTGATATGACATAGGTGGGTGAGGATTTGTGAAATGCACTAGGAAGTTCTAGTGCACAGGATATGTGACCCAAGCTTGACCTAGGGATTTGGGCTAAGGTTTTGGTTTTTTAGTTGTTTTGTTTTGTTTTGTTTTTGTTTTGAGACAGAGTCTCATTGTGAATCTCTGGCTGTTCTGAAAATTGCTATGTAGACTAGGCTGGACTCTGCTTTTTTTTTTATTTTTGAGACAGGGTTTCTCTGTGTAGCTTTGGAGCTTTCCCTGGAACTAACTCTGTAGCCCAGGCTGGCCTCAAAATCGCAGATATCCACCCGTGATATCTGCCTCCCAAGTGCTGGGATTAAAGGCATATGCCATCACCACCCAGCTGGACTCTGCTTTTTTATGTTCACATCCAAGTTTCCAAATTACTGAATTGGTCCTTGCTCCAGTATTTTGTTTGTTTTGCTACCTTGAAAATAATCAATGACTGCCAATGGATTGGTTTATTTCTGGGAACTCTGTGTCACTAGCCTGTGTGCCTTGTTCTATAC